>NC_137889.1:124147831-124864590 GCF_963455335.1 Martes martes | reverse complement strand
CCTTTCTTCTCTTTTTCCCTCCCTCCCTTCTTTCTTTCTTTCTTCCATGTGTTTTCCTTTTCTTTAACCACCTCAGTATCCACAACTCAGCCAAAGTAGTAAGCAGAGTACAAACTTTTGTGACATTTGATTTGGAATATTGTAATTTGCTACCTGGGAGCAGTTAGTACTGTCTTGCCTCATTCCATTTTGCTATATACTACTGTTGGAAAGATTGATTTTGGAGGATTGGCTAGCAGAGCAGCAGTCACTCTCATTACACTTGGAAGTGCAAGGAAAATTGAGCATCTTTTTTTTTTTTTTCCCCTATTGCTGACAGTCTCACTGGGTAGTTAGGGAAAAAAATAAATTGTGATATGCAATTTATAATCTTTTACACTCTTCTAGTTTAGCCTCTTTTTAAAAAGTTTTTATCTAAATTCCAATTAATTTACAGTGTAATATTAATTTCTGGTGTACAGTATAACGATTCAACACTTCCATACAATACCCAGTGCTCATCACAACAAGTGCACTCCTTAATCCCCATCACCTATTTCACCCATCCCCTCATCCACCTCCCCTGTGGTAACCATCAGTTTGTTTTCCATAGCTAAGAGTCTGTTTTTTGGTTTGCTTCTCTCTCTCTCTTTTTTTCCCCCTATGCTCACTTGTTTTGTTTCTTAAATTCCACATATGAATGAAATCATATGGTATTTATCCTTTTCTGACTTCTTTTGCATAGCATAATACTCACTAGCTCCATGTCATTGCAAATGGCAAGATCTCATTCATTTTTTATGACTGAGTAATATTCTAGTGTATGTATATATGTGTGTGTGTGTGTGTGTGTGTATACACACGCACCACATCTTTTTTTATTTTTTAATTTTTAAATAAACATATAATGTATTATTAGCCCCAGGGGTACAGGTCTGTGAATTGTCAGGTTTACACACTTCACAACACTTACCACAGCACATACCCTCCCCAATGTCCATAACCCCACCACCTTCTCCCTAACCCCCTCCCCCCGGCCACCCTCAGTTTGTTTTGTGACATTAAGAATCTCTTATGGTTTGGGGTGCCTGGGTAGCTCAGTGGGTTAAGCCTCTGCCTTTGGCTCAGGTCATGATCTCAGGGTCCTGGGATTGAGCCCCACATTGGGCTCTCTGCTCAGTAGGGAGCCTGCTTCCCCCTTCACTCTCTCTGCCTGCTTGTGATCTCTCTCTGTCAAATAAATACATAAAATCTTTTTTTTTTTTAAAGAGTCTCTTATGGTTTGTCTCCCTCCCGATCCCGTCTCATTTCATTTATTCTTTTCCTACCCCCCAAACCTCCCACATTGCTTCTCCACTTCCTCATATCAGGGAGATCATATGATAGTACACCACATCTTTTTATTCACTCATCAGTTGGTGGATGCTTGAGCTGTTTCCATAGTTTGCCTATTATAGATAAAGCTGCTATAAACATTGGGGTACATGTATCCCTTTGAATTATGTTTTTGTATTCTTTGGGTAAATACCTAGTAGTGCAATTACTGGATCGTAAGGTTCTATTTTTAAGTTTTTGAGGAACCTCCATAACTGTTTTCCAGAGTGGTTGCACCAGTTTGCGTTCCCACCAAAAGTGCAAGAGGGTTCCCTTCTCTATGTCTTCGTCAACATTTGTTGATCACCAAATTTTTCTTGTGTTGTTGATTTTAGCTATTCTGACAGATGTGAGGTGATATCTCATTATGATTTTGATTTGCATTTCCCTGATGATGAGTGATATGGAGTATCTTTTCATGTGTTCGTTGGCCATCTATATGTCTTCTTCGGAAAAATGTCTGTCCATGTCTTCTGCCCATTTTTAATTGGATTATTTGTTTTTTGAGTGTTGAGTTTTATAAGTTCTTTATATATTTTGGGTACTAAACCCTTTATTAGATGTCTTTTTGATGGCTTGGTGTCTTTGTGTTAAATGCATGGCGCTTTATGTTTGTATCCCTTTTCCATGCTTTTCTTCAGGATGGAGTGTGAGAGTGATTTCATGGTGATAGAGGTGGGGTAGGGAGGAATTGTAAACCTCTGTCCACATAGAGCCCTCTGGATACTTGCCATGGTTTGTGTCCATGAGAAAGTTATGATGTTCATTACAAAAGTCTCTGATTGCTAAACATGAAGTTTGTCCTCTTGTCTTGTCTTGGTTATCATTTACTTAAGGGCTTAGTCAAAGAAAACTACATAGATCTTTTCAGGTGGTTTCTCTGATCATTTCTTAGGATAGCCTCAAAACTATTGTGAAATTGTTGTGAAGAAGTTTGTCAAGTCACTCTGAAAGCAAGTATTCATAGTCTGTTTAGCTTGAAACAGCTCTATTTTTCTATCTGTATTCTACACTTTTGTGGCCCAGGTCTCAGTGCTTCAAATACAGAAATTCAGTTTGGTTCAGATTATATCATGGGGAGAATTTTGACATTAACAACTGGGCTTTCATTTTTAGTAATTCGTTTTTTAAAGAATTTTTCTGAACGACTTTTTTCTCCATTTCAGGTAGCCTGAGCTCCGTGTTTCAGAGAAGGAAGGCCTGGAAGAACAATTGAAAACAGACTAGTTGATCCCAGCTTCAGAGTTTAAAACTCCTGGTAGAAACAGTGGTTAAAAGAAAGGATTGGAGGGTCGTCAAGAATTCATGATAATATAAGAGAATGCTGTTTCTTTCCCAGACTTGATAACGATTCCTTGGGCTATGGAGAAAGAATTGGAGAGGAATGGCATCAGACACTCTTGGAGGTCTTTGGTAAGGGACCCTGTGCTTTTCCCTACACCTGGCCCAGCAGCAGTTTTGGCCCACAACTGGGTGAACTCAGAGAGGCTATGTGTCCTACTCCCTTCCTGGTTTTTCAGGGGTGCTGCAGTCCTTATCCATGGGGCAGCAGAGTAGCTGGAGACAGCACAGGGTTGCTTGGAGAATGGTCTTAGAGAGAATCTCCTTCTGCTCCTATGTAGTGTGAGGAACAGCCTAATCTGTTCCCGTATAGAGTGTTGTGAATGTGGTGTGGATGTGTACCTGATAGCAGGCATTTGTGGAGTGGCCTTGCATTTGTAACAAGGACCACCACTGGAAAGTAGCACAGATAGATAGATGTCCTCAGCAGATGCCAGAATGGAGATATGATGCCTTCCGTGAGTCAGATGGAATAAGGTGCATATCAGCAGAGGTCAGCATGGACTGAGGAGTGGGTGCCTTTCCCTGATGCCATGACAGTAAGCCAGCTAGAACTTAAAGAGAGAGGGGAGAAAACCCTAAACTGAGTTTACTTTGATTTGATTGAGAGAGTACCCAAATTAACTGAGTTTAACCTGCATCAGTGGGTTTTAGTTTGCTGCTCCCAAATGAAGTATGGAGTAATTTGAATTTCAGAAAAAAATTATACTTTTTATTTTTGACACATCTCATAGAGTTCCCAGCAAGTATTGACAATCAAGGTGGGAAATAAAAGCAAGGATCCAGTGCATATCAAGCAGCCTTCCAAATATGATCCAGTTTGTCTTAGATGACTTCCATTAAAGTAGAAAAGAGCTGGTCTAGAAAAGCAGTGAGATGTTGCTTCATTCGTTGTTCAGCAGGAATGATTCTTAACTGTAGAGCCCAGAGTAGCATATTAAATGATAAGACATCCAGTAAGTTATCTTTCACCAATATGATCTGGAATCTTCTTTAGAGTTTATACTACTTCTTCACTAGATCCTATGTAAGGGTGATGAGATTTATTGGTGGAAGCTTTCAGAGGCTTAACGATATCTCATTTACCCACTTCACCAATTATGGGCTGGTTTTATGCTTTACTATGCTTGAACTACAACATTCAACAGGTCTTTGTCCTCAAGGACTTGACAGTTTAGTTGTGGGTATGGACAGTATGTTGACTATTGCTACTGTGTCACAAGTGCCAGAAGAGGGTTAAGAACTGGACGCACTCTTGGGCAATAATGATAGATTCCCTAGAAGTTTTCTAAATCATGAGGATTACGTGAGGCAATGTAGGTAAAGTTCTTGTTATACCATAGGACCTCAATAAACACTAGTTTCTTTAACTTTTTTCTTTTATGGATTCATTCCTTGGGAGTTGGGAGTGCAGATCAACTATGTCAGTCTTTGTGTGCTCCCAGTACTTAGGATAGTACCCACTGCATGGTGAATACTTAAAGAAATGACTTGCAGAATGATTCATGAACTATTGAATAATTTCTGGGATCTATCTGATGATTACTAGGACTACTTTCAGAAGTTATATATCTGAAAATTTGTGTTTTCCAAGAAAATGAAATTGTGACTATTGTAGTATGTATTTGAGCCAAGGAAAATCCTTTGTGAATACTGCACTAATCTACCTTCCAGTTACTGCCAGATTGTCACCAAAACACAGCTCTAATCATTACCAACATCATTACACTAAGAATATACTGTGGCTTTAAAAAAACTTTATATATATTATCTCATTTCATTTTTATAATAAGCTTTATTTTTTAGAACAGTTTTGGATTTACAGAAAAGTTGTGAAGACAGTACAGAGAGTTCCCATACAGTCCACACATACTTTCCCCTATTAATAACGTATTAGTACAGTACTACAATTTGTTGTAATTAATAAAGCAATATTGATATATTATTAACTATACTAAAATTATTCTGATTTTTATTATTTTTTACTTAAATGTCCTTTTTCTCTTCTAGGACACCACAGTACATTTTATCATTATATCTTAATTTCTCTTGGCTGTGATAGACTTTCCTTCTTTTTGAAGACTGATAGTTTTGAGGAGCACTGGTCAGGGATTTTATAGGTTGTCTCTCACTTGGGATTTGTCTGATATTTTTCTCATAATTAGACTGGGTTTATGTGTTTTGGGGAGGAAAATCACAGAGATAAAGTGCCATTTTCAGAACATCAAGAGTGCACACTACTAACATGTCTCATCACTCTTAATGTTAACCTTTCTAACCTGGTTTAAATAGTGTTTGTCAGGTTTCTCCACTTTAAAATTACTCCTTTTTTCCTGTTTCTATACTGTACTCTTTGCCTCACTTAGTCTTCAAATTGTCAGAGTCCCTACCTTATTAATCCCCATAAGCAATGGTGGTGACATGAACAGAGATGAGCAGGTTGGATAAATCATAGGATTGTTATGAAGATCAAATAGGTAACACTTCTAATGTGCTTTGAAATGTGTTCATCACATAGCCAGTATTTTTACTGATAGTTCAAAAAAATAAAACTTCAAGAAATTTAATGGCTTGATACAGGATAGTGGGAGAGAAACTCTGGACAAATCTTCTGATCCATCTTTAAAACTTGCATCTTTTTAAGTGAGCAGATCACCCACTCTTTTTAAGTACAAAGCCAAAATGATATGTCCTCGTGGTGGACCCTTGTCAGCTATGATTTCTGATGCAGAAATTTTAAGCAGAAGCAGGAAAATGGTCTACTTTTATTTCCTTTCTTTTCTCATTCCCTTCAATGGAGACTAGAAATATGAGAGAGGAAAAATATGAAGGGAAAAAAAGGGAGAGGTAGGGAGCAGACCGGAAGATTTAGCCTGGGAGTGGCAGCTCCTGAGTGATTTATTATGGGCCAGGGAAAGCTTAGCATTTCTTCCATATTTTTTCAGGAAGGATGTGATGAGTTGCAACAACAATCTGGTGACTACTGCAGACTTTTTTGAATAAGTCGTTCTTTATGCCTGCTTTCTTTTAAACTCAAGTTGAGTACCTACCTCAGGTTAAATGGCTAATCAGTTTTCTTCTGCCTCCAAGAAGAAATGTCTCTGAGGAGCTTTACAGTTTTACTAGTTTGAGAATATCAACATTTCTCCAGGTTCAAGTCTGGAGAGGCCAAGCAATGGCAGTAGTTGCTCTTTGTTAAAATAACTTCTCTCTTTGGGCTTTAAATCATGTCTTTTTCCTTTCCGCCACTGGTTTTCTCCTTTGCAATAGACTGTTTGCTGATTATTTTCCCACTATCTCTCCAAGAATTCTTGCATCTGTGGGAATTAAAGTTAAAATGAAAATGATATCTAATTTTCTTTCCATGTGCGGTAGAGGAATGTACATCCCAAACACTCATTCTTCATGTTCATTAACAGAAATATTAGGTGACATCATGAGGCATCAAATTTGATTTTACTTTGTTGATTCATATCCAGAGATGCTGCTCTGGGGTGCTGTCATGGAGAGAGGGTTTGTAGGCTTAGGATATGCAGTGGAACATAATGTTTAAAGTCATGAGCTTTGGAGCAAGATCACTGGGGTTCCAATCTGGGCTTTACCATTTACTAGCTTTGTGACCTTGGGCAAGATACTTAACCTCCCTGTGCCTCAGTTTCTTCATCTGTAAATGGGTTAATACCAATTCTAACTCATAAGATCATAGTGAGGATTAAATTATTCAATATATGTAAAATACTGAGACCAGTATTTGGCATTATAAATCTGTTATGTTTACTACTTATTGGTATTTATAATAATAAAAATTCACCAACATATATGTAGATATTCTGTATTTGTCCTCCTTCCCCCCCTTACTTCATAGCCTGAGAGTTGACTGCTGATTGTGAAAAGCATTATCTAGTTCCCCTTTCTAGCTGATTTCCATTTGGGTTTAGCCAGAGGAGGCTTTAGGAAGACATGGATGGGTAGAGGAAAAGGGAGCTATGGCTCTCTTTTCCTTGGTTCCTCCCTGCTTCCATGTAGCATTTTCTCCTATAATAGATGTGCTCCTCCATGATTTAACTCCCCTTGGGTAGACCCTTCCATAGGTTTAGCTCCTACTGGGCTCCTTTAACATTATTTTTTCCTCTTGCCCCTTTAGCCTTAGGAGCTGTAATGCCTTCCCATGATTGGGTCTCTGGACACCTTATCATCCCTTCTTTGTTAGCTTAGTTCTTCCCACACCTTTGTTACTGGTCCCTTCATTAGCATGTTTTAATTTGAACCATGTGGGGGAGAATTCTGTTTTCTGATGGGACCTGTACAAGATTCTACAACTTCATATTTGGATTTAACAATTTTGGAATGTCCTAGCTATGAATCTGTTCTTAATATGCTGGGAAAGTTTCACTAAGAAATTATGATTATTACTTATAAACGTTTTGCCTCTTCATTGTTACATTAAATTTCTTGTGACAGGAATTACTGGTTTGGATACACATGTGTGTTTGTAGTCCTTGTAGTTCCTAACACGGTGCCAGATATATAGCAGATGGTAAAAAAATAACCCCATAGTATTGAAGGACATTTTTGTTCAGAACAGTGAACATGATGGTTTACTCCTGTGATACATTAAAAGCTTTTGCACTATGGCAGCTTTAGTTTCAATCTCTACAATTATTTGTTAGGCTTTAAAGGATTTATTGCTTGTGAAAAGTGCCAAAATAATAGCACTGAGGAAGAAAATCTTGTAGTCTTACAACAGACTGTAACTGTCCAAGGTTCTTCTGCCTCTTGCCAAAGAGCCCAGTGGAGCTGATTGAAAGATTAGCTCATTTTCAACTAAAGTTTTGATGTTCTGGGAGACTGGGCAGTTTACTTCCCCCTCAGGAAATTCAATGAAAGAACTAGATATAGTATTTTCTTTTTCTGAGGAGTCTCTTATATAGCCTTTCTGCTTCATCCTTGAATAGACTTGGCCTTTTTAAGAAGGAACAGTTAATTAATTTCATGTCTATACTTTTGTCTGCAAAAGAAGATGCTTGTCAAGTGGGAAACTTGGTCAACTACTGAAATGGTTTGTGACCAGGATAATTGTAAACAAGATCCTGATATAACTTGTTAGCACCTAGCACACATAGTATTAAATGCAACTCAGACATAAATATTTAATCTTCATGAGGGCAGAGCTGGTAGTGTCTCTGTGTGAATTACTGGGCAAGAAGCTCTTAGAACCTCATTTTCTTTATGAGTAAAGCAAATGGTAACACCACCAACGTGTGGGTTTATTGTAAGAATTAATGACATTTACAAAGCACCTAGAATGTAGCACCTGAACAAATGATAACAAGGAGTACTGATAAAAGCTAGATTAGAATGTTCTTTTAAGCTGAAAATGATTAGAAATAATTAGTATATTTACTTGGGCACTATCCTTATAACCTGCTTATTTGCAAGTTGGCCAAGGAGGGGTGGTGTGAGAAACAGAACATCTCATGGGTTTTACCAAGTCAGTGTTAGGGTAGGATTATTGCTTATTCACTATTTCAAAAAGATTTTTAGGCTTTTGTTAGAGTGTTGACATTTTATCTTATATGTTATCCTTTATCTTATATGTTATCCTTAAGAATATTTTAATAAGAAAGTCTGAAAACATTTGTCAGTATTCCAGTGTTACTAGCTTATCGGAAGTATTTTGATCAATTGAGATATTTGGATGCTGCACGTTATTTTATGCACAATGAGACTGCACTCTGTTCCTGTCACTTATGTGACATTCATTACCACTAGTCTTATTGTTTCGCTTGCATACAAGAATACATGACTAAATTTTTGTTCATAGGAAAATTTACAGTAAGTGTGAGATGAGTACTGTGGAAAGAGGTTATGTAAGAAATCCAGCCAGAGGGGAGATGGAGGAAAGGTGTCATGATATAGTGGTGTAAGTACTGGAACTGAAGCTTGAGAAGCTGGGATTCTGCCAATAACTGTATTGTTTACTGTATTAGTATTGTGTTACTGTATTAGTCAGAATTCTCTAGAGAAACAGAACCAGAACCAGAAACATAAGAGTATATATCTATATCTATATCTCTCTCTATATATAGATAATATAAAAACAGAAACAGAAAAGTATATATCTGTATATCTAGAAAGATATCTATATCTAGAAATTTATCTATTATAGGGTATTTGCTCATGAGCTTAGATCATTGTGAAGGCTAAGTCCCAGGATCTGCTGTCTGCAAGCTGGAGACTCAGGGAAGATGGCATGGGGTAGGGGTTGGGTACAGGGAGAAGAAGGGGTAGCGTTATTTGAAGGCTCGAGAACTAGAGAGCTGATGGTGTTGGTTCCAGCCTGGGGTGAAAGCCTGAGAACCAAGAGCACTGAGGGCAGGAGAAGATCCATGTCCCAGCTTAAACAGGCAGGAAGCAAAACCAAGCGTTCTCTGCCTTTTTGTTCTATCAAGGCCCTTGGATTGGATGGTGACCACCAAGTTTGCAATGGGGCAGCTGTTTTATGTAGACCACTGATTCAAATGCTAATCTCTTCTAGAAACACCTTCATGGACACATTCAGAAATAACATTTAACCAGCTGTTCATTGCGTGGCTCAGTCAATTTGACACATAAAATTAAGCATCACTGTTAATTCAGATAAGTCACTTAAATTCTCTAAGCCTTGGCTACCTTGTCTATAATAACCTTGGTTACTGATTCGTTCTGCATGGCTGGTATACAAATAAAAATTAACATTTATTTGTTTAATTTCAAAATACTTGCTCATGCAGAAAGTCTGAAAAACCAAGAAAACATTACACCTTGCTCCCTTTACTTTCATCTGCACCCTTCAGAGGTTATCACTGCCAATATTTTGGTACATGTTCTTCAGGTTATATTCTGAGCATACTATACATTGGCATTGAAGTTACTTCTTAGTTGATAATTAGATTAAAAAAATATGTTAATTTGAAAAAAATAGAGGAATTACAGTTTTCCCTCCTAGCTATCACATACATTTAAGTGCGCATCCTGTTGGAAGCAATGATACATTCTTCAAAGACTAGCTTTCCCAAAAGTGAATCTGATGTTGCAATTTCTGAACAGATCAGTGGTTGGCAGTTGCTGTAGGAAGGAATATTTTTGGGAAGCATTCTTGGAAGAAGGCTACTTACCCATCCATAAGTGGAGACTTTCTTGATAGGGTTAGATTGTAACATTTTCACCAAAGGATAATCAGGCTCCACTAGGTGGTAGCATTGCCATGTGGCCCAACAAGGCCAGCTGCAAGAAACTGGCTAAAGATTATGTGACTATTAAAGACAGAAGTTTGGACATGAATACTAAAACTGCTGAGGGCCAAGTAATAGAACTTTTGACTTACCAACTTTAGAGCCAGCTGAGCGCTGGTCTGGAGGACTGTGACATCTGTCACATGTATGCTTTGAGACATATTTATAAGTGCACACGCGTGTGTCCGTGCACACGTGTCCGTGTGCGTGCGTGCGCGCATGCACACACACACACACACACACACACACACACACACACACGACCTACACACCTATGAAATTACGCCATCTGGGAACCAAACTAGAAGAGCAAATTTCCCTCAAGGAGGTAAAAAATATAACATATAATATGATAATTACATAGTGCACGCAAGATGTGTTTTGAACTTTACGGAAATAAACCTTTCAGGCTCAAGTTCTGGTGCCAAATAATAATAATAGCCAGAAGAGAACTATGTCTTGTGGTTTTCTTATAATCCCTTCCAGTTCCTCACACACACCAAATTATGCTGAAGAAAGTAGGGACAAAACATTCTTTTCAGGGGAAGTTCAGTAAATTGAACTCTTTGGATCAAAACACTAACAAAACAACTTTGAAAAATCACAATATTTAACTTTCCTTTTGAGTACACATAAACATTAGGAAAGAATGAAGATACCCTCAGTTAAAAATTATTTTAGAAGTTCCATGTTTGAATAACAATTAGAGCTTGGTTTTTCTCAGACTTTGTGGATTTTACTTTCAGACAAGTGTTTTTAAAGGGTCATTCAGTGCTTTAGTGTGTACTTTATTCTTTACATATCAAAGAAATTTTGTTTTTCTTTCTCATCATTTCTTTCCCTATAATGATATTTATTTCCCCTTTGTATGGAAATAAGATAAATGGAAAGGGAGGAAAATTTTTATGATTCCGCTGTTCAAAATGGAATTAAGACATGCCACATATATCCAAATGACATTATACATTGACACTTAGAAACTGTGTAGGTGGGTAGGTAGATAGGTTAGTGTTAGAATAAAACTAAGAACCTTTAATTTTCCTCCTCTAGCCTTTTTTCCTCAGTTTCTCTTGAAGTAATATGCCCCCAGGGTGGATGCTTCATGAAATTTGCACTAATATTTGTGACTCCTCACAAACTTTAGATTTGTGAGCAGATTTTTGACTTCCATTTGCCTTTGCTGACTACACTAACCGTGGGACATTCCCATTCAAAGGACGCTCTGCAGTTCAGGTGGTGGCAGTACTGACTCCAGAATTTTAGATTTGCTTTGAGGAAAGAAAACAAAACAAAAAACCAGGAGTAATGATTTGTCAAAAACATGGTGATCACTTTGGAAGCAAGCCACCATGAGCATAAATACTGTCCCTTCTAGATTAAGGCCAGAGCAGGCACAAATTGTCCAGCTATGCCTTCATGTCATCAGTTTTAAATGATAGGAATGGAGTTTTCTAAGGGTTGAGCTATAGTGGCCCCAACTCTCAGTAAAGTGTGTGTATATTTGTGAGAGGAAAGACTTAATCAAGAAGCTAGGATTGTGGGGGCGCCTGGGTGGCTCAGTGGGTTGAAGCCTCTGCCTTCGGCTCAGGTCGTGATCCCAGGGTCCTGGAATCGAGCCTCGCATTGGGCTCTCTGCTCAGCGGGAAGCCTGCTTCCTCCTCTCTCTCTGCCTGCCTCTCTGCCTACTTGTAATCTCTATCAAATAAATAAATAAAATCTTAAAAAAAAAAAAGAATCTAGGATTGTGGTAGTAATTTCCTTTGAGTCTTCATTTCAAATTGATTTTAAATGTGATGAGCTTTTGAGGAAAGGGTGGGAAGACAGGGAGTAAAAGGTTAATTGCTGGGAGTAGATACATTCAAAGGCAGTATTGTCACAGGACACGTGAGAGTCAAATTTAGATCCAGATGAGATTTGAGGTATCTTTTTGGCCATTTTCCTTTTTTGCATTGAGAACCTTTTTAAGTTATAGTCTGGATCTTGTTTTTGTAGAAGTTTGAAAAAATTCCCAACTCTGATTGACCTCACCAAAGATGTTTGAAGGCTACCTGAGATAGTATAAAATTTTCTGTGCTTATTACTCTAAACATAAAAATTTTAATCTCTATGCCCTGGGGGTTGAACTCACAACTCTAAGATCAAAAGTCGCGGGCTGCATAGACTGAGGCAGGCAGGTGCTGCACTGTAAATTTTTGAACAAAACCAAATATGAATTAATAAGAAAACAAAAGTATAAAATATTTCTGGTCATATTTAACTTACTTGATTCTTTGGGTAAGGGCTTTTTTTTTTTTTTTTTTTAATACTGGCAAATAGTGTTTTACCTTGCCATAGTTTAAGAAGAGTAACTACAATATACCATTCACTCCTTTGTCCGTGGATTTTCACATTTTTAAGAGAACGAGAGCACTATAGTATTTTTTTGCAATCATGGTGGTCTCTTTCTCTTTTTAAATTCTGAAGGATACTGTAGCTGCCAGTGGTAAAATTTCTTCTGGGAGTAGAGATAGGCTTCCACATAGAATTACTCTGAAGTAAAGTCAGAAATCTGAAGCACATGATTTAAATGGTTAAGCAGTGCTTGCAAGCCATGATATCAGAGGAAATAACTGCTATTAAGTGAAAGCTGAACAGCAGTGTACAGGCGAAAAAAATTTCCTTATTTTCACCAGCTAATAATCAAAACAGTTTGATGCTAGTCAGAAAGAGCCAAAAAATATGGAAACAATTATTGAATTAAATGAAATATCACAAAATTATATGTTATTTTGCATTTTGAGTTTTTAAGGTAAGAGATTTTCATGAAGATTCTATTATATATTGACCAAATAAAAAAAAAGGTTAGGAGTGGTTTAAAGGCAAATACAAGAAATGTGACACCTTAAGATACCAGTGGAAAAATATATGGATTATTTTTACTTTCACATGCACAGTTCTACTTTAAATTCTACTGTTGACTGCCTTTCTTATTAGGTTGGAATAATTAATTCTGTCATGGAATAGAAATAGTTTCACTGACAAGAAAAAGATACCTTACAAGTCTGTTTGGGGTCTTGATCAAATGCATATAGTTTGTCTTAAAAAAGTGATGGTGATTGTCATTAAATTTTTTTTTTTGTCATTAAATCTTAAGCTCTGTTTTTACTTTTATGAGACTATTACACACCCTAACTGCATTAACACTACAGTAACAAAATCACGTCTCCTGCTATTTCAAGAAATATGAAATGGTGATGAAAGACATTTCCTACCAATGATGTCAGTGGTTATTTAATTGCCATTAAGATGGCAATGAAACTCTTTGTCACTTATCCATGATGAAGTGTTCTTGATCAGATTGTGCTCAACAAAATGGCTGCCATCATGTTAGACATTCTTTCTGAAAACTAGGTTTTCATTACTTTAATAATGTTAGCAGAGGAATCTGCATTATGTTTGGTATTAACTCTTGAATGACTGCCTTTGGATAGTATATTTTTAAAAAATTGGATTAGCTGAGTTTTCCATATTAAATGCAATGTATGTTTTTTATAATACGAATAAAAAACCGCTTTTCATTTTTTGAGATAAAAATCAATTGCCCATTCCAGATCCCAAAATGTTTTGTTAATTGCAGCTACTGGTATGAGTTTTTTCCCCTGAATATCAGACCTGTGCTTAGATCACATCCATAGAACATAAAGCATATCAGAAATTTCTAGATCATGTTTTCTTTTGACTTGAGATATAAATAGAGGGATACATGATGGTGCTGTCTTTTCTTTCATTATTCTTGATATTTCCCATTACCCCATTAGCTTCTCTCTTTATTCCCTTAAAGTGAATCTATATTTTGGGGAAGGTTGGGAGAGAATGAAAAGAAATGAAGACTATAGAACAAGAAAAAAGATTACAGCATCAGTTTAATTCAGAAGTGGAGAAGCAACCTTAACATTGGAATAAAAAAAAAGTCCTTATATCTCAAATCCTAAACAAGGCTATTAATACCAAGTTGAAGAGATCGTAGTTAGTTGAAAAAACAAGTCACAGATATATCAGAGATGGTATCTACTTTCTCTATTCTTGAATCTAGGCTTGATAATATGATTTACCTTGGTAGTATTAATAGAACACTGGGAAATTTGATTCAAGCAGAGGTTTGAAGAGCATTGTATGTTGGAGCTTACCCCATCTTGCTGTTTTTTTTTTTTGAACTCTGAGACTGCTATGTAAAGAAATACTGAATTTCCTACTGGAGGATGAAATACTACGTGGAGCCAGAGACAAGCCGTCCTAGCTCTGATCTCCTTAGACCAACAAGCCTGCCAGCCCTCAGACATGTGATTAAGCCATCATAGATTATTCAGTGCCAGCCGTGCTAGTGTAGACCAGAAGATCTACTCAGTCAACTCACAGAATCATAAGAAATAAATTTTGTATGCAAGAAAAAGGTAATTGATACAAGTATAAAAATGGACCATTTCTTGTTAGATGTAAGCTATCCTAAACATTTTGTTGTTGTTGCACATAAATTTATTTTTGAGAAAGGTTCTTTAATGGAAAACTTAGCTTTAACTTTCACGAACTCACTGTAGCTTGGGTAGACCACTCTACGCAGTCAATGACTTAAGTCATTCTAGTTCAAAACTGTGCATTTCTCTTGAATTCCTAGGTGCTTTAGATAGCTTTTTAAGGATTGGTTGCAAAGATTTGTCAGGATATCATCACATTTTCTATGTCTCTTCATTCAATTTTACCATTATGTTTTTATACCATTATAAAAATGTATATTTAAGAACTTTTGGGAACCAAAAATATTAGCTATTGCTAATTTGATGTGACACATTGTAGATGTAAGCAATATTAACATAAACATATTTTCACATTCCATTGGAATTTGTACCAAACCCTCAAAACTGTCCAAGAAAGAATTTTGCTGTATTTACTGTCGATAAGAATTACATCTCAGGTGTGTGTATAGAGTACATTTTCCTTCCGTTTACTGAAGAATCACCAGATAACAAAAATTCATTTATATTTGAATAAATGCTCTCTATTTTTACAGCTAATTGACATAGGTTGTTGACTGAATGTGAGACTGTTGGAAAATTCAAGAAATTGGAGTGCTTAGAAATATCATTATTCACCTTATGAATATGTTATTCATCTTGTTTTTCATCGTATTCTGTGGCTTTCTTACCATTGCTGCAAATTTGTTTTGTCATTTTGATCAAGTACATGGATTTGGTTCTTTTTGAATAGGTTCATTTAAAAGCTCATATTTCAGGGATGGCCAGGGTGACTTTTTTTTTTTTTTTTTAGTCCAAGATGTTCAGAGCTGCAATCTGTTCTTTTGGATACAACTTTTACCAGATGATCCAGATCTTTGTAACCAATTGGCTCTATAATGCTCTTTGTTAGAGAATCAGTTTTGAAATTGCCATTTAAATCTGGAAGAGTTACCCATCCAGATTAGTAACAACTTTGCATTTCCAAGGACCAAGTGTAATCCATGCTAAAAGTCATTATTTTGGAAAAATAATACAGAGTGCGAGAAGTAGAGAATCCTTTTACAGAAATGAGAAATACAAAAACATAAAATTTCATATGTTTAAAATATGGCTCCAGATTTTATTAATAGTAACTTCAAATTAAATCCTTTTGTTGTATATCAAGGCAACTGAGAGGACCAAACAGCCATACTTAATGGGTATAATGGACTCACATATAGGAACTCTTTGGGCATGATGGAGGCAGATCCACTTAGATCTGGTTTCATGTTAAAGACTTATTTTTCTATTGTAACATGTTCCTAAGTTTTGTATGAAACAAGGTAATATTTGCTCTATAGTAGATGAAGACTAATTCTGTTGCCTTTTTGCTAAAAAGAAAGGTCAATTTGTTTTTGGCAAAGATGGTGAGATAGGGTGTGGTCATTCTTTTAAATAAGAATGGATAAGAATGAATCTTTCACTGGTGCGTATACATCATACACTTCTTCTAGTGCTGATATAACAAATCCCAGAGAACTGTCCCTGGAAAAAAAGTAGAATTTAGAGCTAGGTAATTTGGACCGACCTGCTGATTTGTTGAGTAGCCTTTAACAATTCACTTAACCTCAGTTACAACATGCCTTAAAATACTTAGATAGAAGTCCCCACGTTTAAAACAGAGTATCAGACTAGATTCTTATTTTATACAATACTCAGGGGAAATTTTGAGAGCATTACATACAATGAGAATTTGGCACAATAGTAGTATTATGGATATTGGAACTAAGCATTTTTGGTATTTATGGTTCTCAACATTGCAGCAGCTCTGAATGATGGAAAAACATTTTTTTGAGTGCTGGAGAGACTAAGTGCCATAGAGAGAAATGAATAAGGCTTCTTAGAAGTCTTCCAATTAGGGGCGCCTGGGTGGCTCAGTGGGTTAAGCCTCTGCCTTCAGCTCGGGTCATGGTCTTAGTGTCCTGGGATTGAGCGCTGCATTGGGCTTTCTGCTCAGTGGGGAGCCTGCTTCCCTCTCTCTTTGCCTGCTGCTCTGCCTACTTATGATCTCTCTCTCTGTGTCAAATAAATAAATAAAATCTTAAAAAAAAAGAAGTCTTCCAATTAAAGTGAAAAAGAATCCCGTATGTGGTATTACATCCAGTTTGTATCCCCAGTGGGGATTATTTATTATTATGTTTAGTTAGCCACTGTATAGTACATCATTAGTTTTTGATGTAGTGTTCAGTAATTCATTAGTTGCATGTAACACCCAGTGCTCATCACAATACGTGCCCTCCTTAATACTCATCACCCTGTTCTTGCTGGTTTATTTATATCTTCCCTGGCATCTAATAGGTGATTTAGAACCATGTATTCGTCACTATTTTTTCCATACTCTAACCAACAGAGCCATCTTATTGTAGACAACAGACATTCTTCAGGCATTTATTTTGCAACTGAAATGCTTGGCTCTGGGGAAGCCCAGGGCCTAGCTTCAAGGCCCTGCAATCTAAAGAAGGGTAAGATAAGTAAGCATTTATGACAGAGAATGATAAATGGCATAACAGATATAAACACTGGATATGGAAGAAATACAGAAGAGGATCACTCACTCAGACTTGTAGGATCATTAAGATGGAGAGGATAAAACCCACTTGTATTAGTTAACTATTACTGTGTAACACATTGCCATAAAACAAATGGCTTAAAACTACCCTGAGCATTTTTTTCTGTCTCAATCAGGAATTTGGGAGCATTTAGCTGGGCAGTTTTTGCTCAGGTGTCTCTCATGAGTAGTTGAGATGCCAGCCCAGGATGCATTTGAAGACTTGGCAGGAGCTAAAGGACAAGCTTTCTAGGTGGTCCACTCACATGGCATATAAATCTGAGGTGTTTGTTGGTGGGAGACCTCAGTTCCTTCCTGTGGAGGCCTGACTGTAGGACTACTTGAATGTGTCCATGACATAGAGGCTGGCCTCCCCAAGAGAGAATGATCCAACAGAGACCAAGGCTGAAAACCTAGTATTTTTTTATGACAGCCTAGGTAGTAATGCACTTCTCTAGTATTCCGTTGGCATCACAGGAGGGGACTAAACACAGTATGAATACCAGGAGGTGAGAATTATTGGAATCCTCCTGGGTACTGGCTACCACACCAATCTTCAAGGACGGTTAGCATCTGTGATTTGATGCTAGGCCCCGGAGCATTAACTCACTTGGGCTCTGGCAACTACCATTGATTATGTGGGTCTTTGAATTTCATGTTATAAAGGTTTCTGTTAACAGTCACTGTTGCTGGAGTCATGTGGAGTAACAAGATGTTAGCAAAACACTGGTTACAGATGCTTCTTAATTCAGCGCCACTGATGAATTAACTCTAGTGGTGTCACTGACAGTTAATAGGTTTCAGGCAACATCACAGAAAAAAATGTATTTGTTGTTAAACATGGGGATTACAAAATAATTGTTCTTTCTAGTAGTGTCACTGAGACATTCTCATGGAGCTCCAAGTGGCAGTCTCTTTCCCTGGAGGCTTGACGATTAGCTATTTGCATAGATTGGCTCATATTGTTTGTAGGTCTAATGTGAGTTTCAAGCGTATTATCCAATGGGCCATTTAGTACTCAATAATGTAAGCATCCTCCAGATCCTATCTCAGAAAAGTGATGAAGCCAGCAAGTATTTGGGACTTGAGGCCTGAAACCTTTGTTGAGTAGGGAAAGTGGATGTTTACCAGATAATAGTATTTTGCTAATACTTCTCCATTTCTGTGGTTGTATCAAAAATGGTTTGGAAAGAGGCTATATGTCTTCTTAATTCCAATTATTCCTCAGTGTTACCCACATAACATTATCACTTAAGTACAATGCGCTTATTTGTATTAACTCCACTACAAGATTCTGGATTGAGTCTTTTAATCCCCTTGTATATAAAAATCTCAGGGTTGACACTCTTCTAGTCCAATCACTTGCTTGTTGGTATTAGGTATTAACATAGTTTCAGATTAACATAGCTCAGACTTTGCTGCTTGTTGGGTTTTGGCATCTGCATTTATCCATGTGGGATCTGGCCCTTTTCTTCCAGATTGTCATTATGAATGTGCACTGAGTTGTTGGTGATTATAGAGCATTTTCTGCCTATAGAACATTTATGCAACCCAAATTGGTTATTAGTCTTCCCATTTAAAGCAAGACTTTCCATAGCTATTCTGACATCCTGAGTCCACAGTTTCAGTACCAAGCTTGCTAGAGTCTAATGAAGTTATAGTATTTTCCATAGTTTGTCATTTGATGAAAGCAGAGTTATATTCATGCACCAAAGTCCAAGATACAGAGATTGTTGAGTATATATATTTAAGCTTCTTCCTGTAACCCAAATTCTCTTAATCTGTGTAGGCTTCCTATCACTCATAATCCCTTTGTATATAGCTTATGGTTTCTTCTTTATTCTGTTTTTAAGCTTTTTAAGTTTTTAACTTTTTAACCTAGGCCCTGGGGCACATGTACATCAACTTCTATTTGTTCAGTTTCCTCTCCTCATAGTCCTCACAATAACTTTCTTCCATTCTCTCATCAAAGACTATACTTCCTCCTCTGGGGGAATACTCCTTTTTTCTATTTCATTTTTTTTTGACTGCTGTCATATCTGTTACATTTCTGTCTTAAGCAGTTTTGGAAAAGGGCATGTAAGGGAAAACTGGAGCATGTTTTCAATATTGGGGATCTGAAGACCCTAGGGGGTTGGAAACTCTGGACGAATAGGAATAGGGTATTAAGAAAGTCAGAAAGCATTTAGAAAAGCTTGAGAACTTTGATATGGAACTACACTGGTAAACTTCTTCAGTTCTTTCTTATGATATGTATTCTCTCTTTACTAATTCCTCTGAATTGGCAGCACCTCCTTCTCCTTTTAACCCTTACTCCTTTGTCCTTCCCCATGTACATTCTGAGATCCCTCAAACTTGAAATAGCCTGACCCTTGTTGCATTCATGCACAAAGGTCCAAGATACCGATATTGTTGAGTATATATATTTAATCTTCTTCCAAAAACTCATATTCTCTTAATCTGTGTAGGCTTCCCATCACTTAGGGTGTGCCAGTCTGTATCCCTCAGTCTGTACCAGGCTAGCAATATGAGTGTGGAGGCCAGACTCTAATAAATTAGTTACTTAGCTCCCCTGGCCATATCCAGATTCCTTCTGCTGGTACAAGAGAGGGGAGTCACTAGGATTATCTCACAAAAATTAATCTCTGTTTCTCGGTGGGCTATTCATTCTTAAGTAGCTCTGGGGCTCTTTCAGGTTCTTTCAGTTACCTAGATTAAGTCCCTGGTTTACCTATTGGATGTTGCTAATAGAACATTTCATGATTATGACTAGGCCTTTCTTTGCCTACAACAGTCTCCCTTCAAATATTTTCTCTCTATTTAATATAGCCAACTTATTTTCAATTTTATTGAGGTTTTTAGTACATGTTATTTTCCCTTTGCACCCCTCCATCTTAGTTTCTTAATGCAAGCGGAAAATACCTTGAAGTGATAAGGTTTGGAATCGCTACAAATTCCCTTTCTTTCCTTAGCTACATTCTAAACTGTCATGCCTCTGGTCTGAACTCAGATAGTTAGAGGTACTGTCCCAGCTTTCAGGAATCCCCTAAAGGGCCCATTCCATCACTACATCAACCTCTGCCAGTAATTTTCTCATAGAAAATTGTGATAATCAGAGGCTCACCCTCCATATTCACCACTGCTTCTTTTTATGTATAGTCACACGTTTACATGCATCTGTCTTGATGCTTTTCACCTGTCTCAGAGAAAGGGTCAGTGCAGTGTACACATTGTGTTTTGGCAATATGCAGACAAAATTTGAAACATGGCCCTGCAGTTTCCTAGTGGAGGAACCATGGATGAATTCTTCATCGTCTGAAGTGTCTTCATGTGCAAATTGGGAGTAACACCAGTTTAATGGTCATGATTAAATAGGAATGTATTTATATACCCAAGTGCTTGGAATCTAGCAGAAAATCAACAAATGTCAACTTCATTTCTCAATCCTCTCACCCCAGACTCCTATCTCTTCTGGGGTCTTGTTCCATCAATCCTAGAACTTAGGGTCCCTCCTCTCACCTACGCACTCATTCTTTCATATTAGAAACTTCTCTCTACCCTGGTTTTTCATTTAGCAATTGTCCCAGTAATGTTTTCTTCATATCCTAGCTCATTGAGAAGGTTATCTAAACTTTGTCACGTCTCATTTATTACTGCATGGACCAATGATTGGCTTTTACCTTCATTTGACCATTGAAATTCTTCATACCAAATTTCTAGTACCTGCTGAATTACCAAATATAATGGATACTTTTCAGTTTTTACCTTCCTTGGCTTATTTATAGCATATTACAACTTCGATAATTCCTTAAAATTCTTTCCTATTTTAGATTCTTCTTAATTTCTCTGAATACTGCCATATTCCTGCTTATAAACTCTCTTACTCTTTACTACTTTGACATTAGTATGTCAGTCTCTGCTCTTTTTTCTTCCTTTTTTTCTCTCTCTTTCCCATTTTCTCTAATTTATTTCTCTGTGGGTGTTTTCTTTCTACCTAACAACTGCAGAATACCAAGCAAATATGGAATGTCTACCAGTAGTGGAACAAACTGTGATTACCTAAAATTGTATGGATGAATCTCAAAGACATTGTCTTGAGCAAAAGAAGCTAGACACACACAAAACTAAAAACTGTATGATTTTATTTACATGGAGTTTGTTAATGGGCAGAATTATATTCAGTGTTAGAAATCAGAACAATGGTGGCCTATGGGGGCATGGGAATTGACTAGAATGGTTCCTTGGGAAATCTCTGGAGTTGATGGACAACTTCTGTATTTTGATTGGGTGTTGGTTCATGGTCTATATAATTTAAAAAAATTTTTTTGAATTGAAAACTTGGGATCTGAGCATTTCATTGTGTGTCATATTTATCTCAAAAAAGAAAAGGTCATTGAGAGAACCATAGTGATAGAGAAAACAGATCTTTCCTCCATATTCTCTCCCACCTCTCATAGGAATTTCAGTGTTCCGTATTGAGCAGGTTCTGCTTCATCAGAGGCTACTTTGGACTAAGATATAAATTTTGTAGTTTAGACAGTTGGCCAGCAGGGTATGTCCCTGAATTGAGGGAGTATGAAGGAAAAACACCTTTGTATGCTAGTCCAAAGCTGGGACTGGCACTTATGTCAGATATTTAGTTGCATGAAGGGAAAAATATTTTCTAGTTCTATATACAGTGAAAGCACTGAATTAATGGAACTGTGTGCTTAAAGTACTTGGTCTTTATATTTCAGATCTTTTCAACATAATAGAGGTAGAAGAGGGTTGGAAAGGGAAATGTGCCAACCTGCCAAATTGCATAAACACAATTATTTGAGAAATTTCTAGTAAAAATGCACTAGAACTATGAGTACATTTACTGACATTTATAATTATGCCAATAAGCTTTGATGTAAAACAGGCAAAGCAAATATGTCCTTCCCAAGAGGGAAAAATTCATTTGCCTCTTTAATTGAAGCATAATTTCCCAAACTCAAGATATCTAAAATGTTTGCATTGATTTAGTGTGCTTAGTTTAAGTTTGAGGTAATTAGACAAAGCATCTTGACTGGTTCTGATGGAGTCTCTCCTTTGTGAGGATGTTTGACTTAACAGATTTCCAAGTGGCCTACCATACTGACCCGATCTCTTTTTTTTTCTGAAGAGAGGAGCCTTTGTTCAGTAACACCTTTCTTCACACTCAGGAGTGACAAATGGTTACATATAATGACTTGTACACTTTTTTTTTTTTTTTTTTTTTTTTTTTTTTTTTTTTAAAGATTTATTTATTTATCAGAGAGAGAGAGAGAGGAGCGAGAGTGAGCACAAGCAGACAGAGTGGCAGGCAGAGGGAGAAGCAGGCTCCCTGCCAAGCAAGGAGCCCGATGTGGGACTCGATCCCAGGACACTGGGATCATGACCTGAGCCGAAGGCAGCTGCTTAACCAACTGAGCCACCCAGGCGTCCCATGACTTGTACACTTTAAAAAAAATAAAATTATATATTGTGATGAAAAAATCAGCATGCTTATGTTTCCTGAAAGATTTTTCATTTTCTTCACATTTCATATAGTAGTAGTTTCATTCATTTATATTCTCTGGAGCCATTCTTAGTTATTTCATTAGTGGAATTTGAACTGTTTTTTTTTTTTTCCTGTCAAGATACAATAAAGATAGTTCCAGGAAAATGAAGACTGAGAAACAATTTTCTGGTTCAATCCTTTTTTCCCTTTATTCTAGGTGTCTTGTTGAAAGATTTGTATCCAGGTTAAATTTTCTTCCTTGCAATCCTGTTTTTTGTCTCATCATAATATTACCTCACTATACTCTATTTAAGGCAACATCTTCTGTTGCCATGGAAATAAATTCAGAGTCACAGATTTGGCATTCTGACTCCATTTCTTTACCAAGCAGGAAAGGTGTATGTGCTAAGAAACTAAGCCTGTGTTTAAGCATAAACCCACATGGTAATGTCTAAAAGTAGGAAGGCCAATATAATAGATATAAAGGCCTCAAATAGTCTTTTAAAATATCTAGTTTATGATAAACCTTTGTGATATATGAGGTTTCTCTTATAATGACTAATACCAAATAAACCAATTAAACAATATTAGGACTTTTACTTGTTAAGATTTGGACTCATAAAGTTATTTTTATTCTTTTTTTAAATATTAGATTTTATTTATTTATTTGACAGAGGGAGAGAGATCGCAAGTAGGCAGAGCAGCAGGCAGAGAGAGAGGGGGAAGCAGGCTCCCCGTCAAGCAGAGAGCCTGATGTGGGGCTCGATCCCAGGACCCTGAGATCATGAGCTGGGCCAAAGGCAGAGGCTTAACCCACTGATCCACTAAGGTGTCCCAGTTATTTTTATTCTATTTAACATGTCAGCTAGCTTGCTTAGCAGTGCCTCCAAATAAATGCTGTGTCTCTCTCACTCTCCTTCATTTACCATGACCTTAGACATGTATACGTGAAAATTAATGTATTATACAGTTGTTGGGCTGGTCTCTTTTGGGCATTTTCTCTCAGTTTCTGGGTCTGTCCAGATGTGCGTTTTTATGTGTATATATGTGTATATAAATGCGAACTGAAAAAAATGATTACATGATATCCTCAGTATTTCATTGCCCCCTCCTCCTCTTCCATGTCTTTCTATTCTCACTCTCTCTTCCAACCATCCTTCTGGAAGAAATTTAGTGAGTAAATATGAGGAATTGATGTGATCATCACCACTGTTAGGCTTAATGAGCTTTTGGCTTTGTCCTTCTTCATGCTGTTCTACAGTTCTACAGAGCTGGTGCTGTGCATACAGATGGGCACTTGGCTAGCAGAAATATACTTTAGGTACTTTATTTCACATATCCATGTATACACATTGTACACAGAGACGTGGTTTACGATTCCCTGTCACAGGAAATGTCATGCAACATATTAATCATAAACATCCTAAAAATTGGATCTGATCTCTTTAATATCCTATTTGCTGTTGCGATGGAAATATTTCCTAACAAAAACATTAAAAGTCTGCCAAACCAATGTAGTGATCTCCAGCATAACGTAGTGCTTTCCAAGTATTCTTCAATTTTATGATACTAATGTCATGTCGCCAAACTTGGCCACCAGGCTTGTTCCAAATGCTGAATTCTTAGCAAAAATGCTTTTATAATAGCTCCCATTCTCTTGCCCAGACACTCAAATCTGTGAAGTGTCCACATTCATTATTAATTTTTTAATATCTCTCACTGAGTACTCTAATATAGAACTGTTTGAAAGCTCCTCATCTTTTTAGCCTGTTTTGTTTTGATTCATTGTCTTTTGTTTATTTTATTTTATGCAAATTATTTTGAGAGAAGGGGAAGGACAAAAATAAAGATTCATATTTATAGTCCTCTTTCTTACCACTATTTGTATTTTTTTTTTAGGGTAATGAGTCAGTGTTTATGGGGATGGCATGTTTTTATTTTGTTCAGTGGATTTTTTTTTGTCATGTATGTGTAAGACAATGATTTGTGGTGCTGATGCCATTATTCCTCTTTTGTTCTTAATGTTCTGAATCCTACTTTAAATATAATTTTTCTGGCTCATTATGAATACAGTTGTAAATTAAAACAACCAAAACCACATAAAATCCCTGGAAGTAAAATGGTGATGTTTGTAGGAAGGAGATGTGTGAATTTCTAAATGTCTATGGGACTGAGGTGAAAGAATATAAAAAAATGGAGGAAAGGTAAAAGAAAGAGTTAAACTATTTTTTGTTAGAGTTTAAGTTTGTCATTTGCTTCACTATCAGGGTTTATTAATATGGGCAGATGTATATAGTAAAATGTGCTATTTACCCATTCAAAGAGTAAAGGTGCTATTCCAACTTTACCACAGAACTGCAAATTTTGACCATTAGTATTACCCCATCTAAGAAAGACTACTCTTGAGAAGCCCAAGAACAGTTATTTTGGTCTCAAACCACTTTGGAGTATTGCAATGTTTTCATGAGAATGGATATTTGCTACATTTATTTGGAATTATTCATTGGAATAGTTCAAGAACATGAAGCTTGTTGAAAAAAGAAAGACAGAGGGGGTTGGCTGATGCAGGTGGGATGTCTATAGCTGGAGACAGGCTATGGCACTGATAGGTATTGTAGTCACCAAAGATGAGGGATATAGACAAGGAACAATGACAAACTGCCTTAATCATGAGTTTGTCTCAGGCTAATTATTCATTAATTTTTTCTCTATTATATATCTTGTATGGAATAGTTCCATTAGTCTATGTCAGACAGTGTGGCGCTGAGTTTTTCTAGTATTATTTTTTAAAGGGTAGAGATACATTCTAAACATCTATAACATTTTTATTTTTATTTTTTAAAAAGCTTTTTATTTATTTATTTAATTGACAGAGAGAGAGAGAGAGAGAGAGATAGTGAGAGAGGGAACAAAAGCAGGGGGATTGAGAGAGAATGAAGCAGGCTTCCCGCTAAGCAGGGAGCCCGATGCGGGGCTCGATCCCAGGACTCTGGGATCATGACCTGTGCCGAAAGCAGATGCTTAATGCCTTAGACACCGAGGTGCTCCAGATTTTCAGTTTTAAAGTTGTCATTCATTAATTGACTTAAGCCTTCCTTGAAATTAATTGTGTTTTTGGTCTTTACCAACTCCTGTGATGTTTATTACTTATCAAGTAAAATTTTATCTTATTTATCCCCAAATTACTTAATTTTGTGCCAAAGCAATACTTCTTGGTTTTAGTGTTCACTGTAAAGGATCTACATTCAACTTCATTATATTGGTTGGTAATATTAACAAACTGGTAAAGTATTATGCTTATTGATATGTGGACAACAAAGAAAACATGGAATCCTCAGGAGGCTGCCATTACAATTGGGGTGATAACATCTAGTAATGAAATGCTAGCAAGGTATTGTGTATTGAGAACAAATCAACGGTACAGAGAATTACTGTAATGAATTCAGGAAGAGAGAAATCATGGCAGATTCGGTAGATAAGGAAGGAGTCATGGAAAAGTCAGGCTAGGATTTGCCTAAAATGTGTTTCTGACAATGTCAGAAATAAATCCTTTCATCTCAGCACAGTAATACTAACTCTTCTCTCAAGATGCAGTGGAGTTACACCCTTTCCTCTTGCCGAGATAATTTCCTTCATCCTGAGAGAGCATTTATTCAAACCTCTCTTCAGATGTTCTCTTTCCTTACTGGAATTCAGTTTTCAATCTTTTATCAGCTTCATCATCTCTTCAGTCCTTTCACTTACCTTTAGTTGGACTTTCTCCATGTTGCCGTTTTTTGAAGTATGGCATCAACAGACGTGCACAGCACATTTTACTTGGGTTTTTTGTACAGGAGAGCATGATGTGTTCTGTTTTATTTCAAGTGCTCCTCTTTGATTCTATATTGAACTTTGATGTCTTTTTTTTTTTTAATAAAGAGAAATATTGGATTTTCTCTCAGATTCTTTCCTGGGACTGAACTTTTATCTCAGAGTGTGCCATCTTTTATTTTTTATTTTATTTTATTTTTGCCATCTTTTAAATGTAGTTTAGATTTGGCTTCTTATTTTTATAAGTTTCAGAGTAGTTCAGTGGCATCTGAAATCTTAGAGATTCCTTTGTGTACACTCTTTTGAGGTTATTTGTAGGATAAGACCAATTTCAGGATTCATTCTTGAAGACCCTATTTTCATGCTTTTTTTCTATCCAAAGAAATGATCATGTCTTTATCTTCTTAACTTCTCTCTTCAGTTCCCTATTTATGACAAATCAGTCCTCCCTGCCATCTTTCACTCAAAATTAATTTAAAAGTATCTTTTGATAGAAAACTTGGCCTAAGCCGTTTTGAAAATCAGCATCTGACATATTACACTGTATCTAATAGTAAAGTTAAAATCAATACCAATAGTAGTTAAGCCTAACTGGAGAGAGATCTTTTAGAACTTCTCAAGCTAAGAGGTCCTTTTCATGAGGATAACAACTTGGATAATCTCAAATAAGTTAATGTTCTAATGTGATAGTCTGTAAAATTGGACTGATCAAGGCACACATATTCCATACTTGCAACTAGGATAGAAAATAGATGAAAAGAATGATGCATAGGAAAAATATGCTAAATATTAAAAGAGAGGCAAAAAGTTCTCAGACACTGATAGATGAATACTACACACTTATACATAAGTATTGGCCTGAAGATACAGTAAAAGAGAACCAAAATTTATAAATGTGTACTATTTGTCTAATATCTTTATAAAAATAATATGTATTTATCTTTATTCCTGTTCATTATCTAGCCTATTAATTCTGTGGCCTGTAACTATGAGTCAGTTTTTTAAAGGGATTAAAAAGACAGTTGAAAATTCAAGTCGCATTTGAGCATGTACTAAATGAATCCATTTGGCATGCCCTATACAATAAGGCCAGTCAGAAAATGACAATTAAGTAGGAGGACTGAACAGTGGAGGGTAGGATACTGCCCACCCTCATTGAGAAAACCTGTCTGTGGGTGTCCGGGTGGCTCAGTGGGTTAAGCCTCTGCCTTCAGCTCAGGTCATGATCTCAGGGTCCCAGGATTGAGCCCTACATTGGGCTTTCTGCTCAGCAGGGAGCCTGCTTCCCCTCCTCTCTGCCTGCCTCTCTACCTACTTATGTTCTCTCTTTCTGTCAAATAAATAAATAAAATCTTAAAAAAAAAGAGAAAACCTGTCTGTAATTATTATCTCTATGTTTTTACCCAATATTTGCTCTACAGAATTGGTGGCTTTGTGTTCACCACTCATTTAAAAGTGTTGTTGGCTGTGTTTAACAATGCATTTTTAATCTCTGAACCTGAAGTGTTTCTCCTCATTCTCCTCTTACTTGCTTTCTTTGCAACATGTGGTAACTAATTTGGCCTAGGAGTGTGTAGATGTGGGAGTTAGAATAATGTCATAATGAAACGCACAAATGAGTCTTTCTGTCTACTCTTACGGAACCCAAGAACATCTAAAATTTCATCAAAATAATTTTAGGAGTATTGGTTCCTGTGTGCTCTGCTGAACAATTCATGATGACCTATGGTATCTGCCATTTTTCTCCTTTCCTGCTAAAGTTCATAAGCTGGCAGTTATGTTACAGGTGTTGGAGGAGGGTAGAAACACCCTTGCTGCTTGTCAAAGAGGCCACAGCTTCAGCCTGCTGTTTCCCAGTGTCCAATATCATTGACATTCTGGTGATTTGATGCTGGTAACCGTGGTTGCCAAAGTGGCTTATTATTATTTTTGGTCTGTATGTAAGTTGCTGACATTGGTGTTATTTGATTATTTAGACTTTCAAATATTTATGAAAGTCATTGTGAAACTGGGCATGAATCCTTGAGGACTGAATCTAGGAACAATCCTGAATCATTTAAAAAAAAAAAAACAACCAACAGCTTTATTGAGATATAATTCACATACCACACATTTCTTTCATTTAAAATGTGCCATTCAGTGGTTTTTAGCATATTCAGAGTTGTACAACCATTACCACAATGAATTTTAAATCATTTCAGCATGCCAAAATGAAGCCCTCTACTATTAGCCATTACTTCTCATTTCTCCTCAATTCTCAGCCCTATGCAATGACTAATTTAATTTTTGTCTTTGTAATTTGCCTGTTTTCAATATTTCATATAAATGGAATCATACAATTTGTTCTATTGTGGTTTTTTAAAATTTAGAATAATGTTCTCAAGGTTTATCTGTGTTATAACATGGATTAGTACTTCACCCCTTTTTATTGCTGAATAATACTCTATTGTATGGATATACTACAGTTCATTTATTCAACCATAAGTTACTGAACATTTTGGTTCTTTTCATCTTTTGGTTATTATGAATAATGTTGCTATAAACATTTGTGTATAAGTTTTTATGGGGGCATATGTTTTAAATTCCTCTGGAAATATACCTGGAGATGGACTTGCTGGGGTGCATGGTAGATCTATGTTTAACATTTTGAGGAACTCCCAGATGGTTTTACAAAGTAGCTCCGTGATTTTACAATCTCACTAACAACGAATGAAGGTTTTGCTTTCTCCATATTCTTATCAACACTTATTATTGTCTCTTTAAAAGTGGATGTGAAGTGGTATCTTGCTGTGGTTTTGATTTACATTTCACTGATGGCTAATGATTTTGAGCATCTTTTTGTGTGTTTTTTGGCCATTTTTATATCTTTTTTGAGGAAATATCTATTCAGAAACTTTCTTCAATTCTTAGTTGGGTTGTCTTTTTATTATTGAGTTATAAGTGCTCTTTATATATTCTAAATGCAAATCCCTTATTGTATATATGGTTTGCAAATATTTTTTCCCTGCATGTGGGTTGCCTTGTCATTTTCTTGGTGATATCTTTCAAAGCACAAGAGTTTAAAAATTTTTTATAGTGTCCAACTTATATAATTTTTCTTTTGTTGCTTGTGCTTTTGGTGTCATGCAAGAAGGCTTTGTGTAATCCAGTGTCACAAAGATTTGCTCCTATATTTTCTTCTAAGAGTTTCATAGTTTTAGTTCTTATGTTTAGGTCTATGATACATTTTGAGTTAATTTTTGTGTACGGCATAAGGAAGTATGTCAACTTTTTTCATATATATATACATACATATATGTGTATGTGTGTGTATATATATATAATTGTTCTAGTAGCATTCATTGAGAAAATTATTCATCACCCATTGAAATGTCTTGTCTTATTGAAAATTACCAATCCATTATTCTTAAGCCAATTTTTTTTTGTACCTATAGTCTCTTTCTTAAGGATGAGGGTATTCCTACCATAGAGGCTTCTCAGCTCCTTCTCTAAGTTAAGACTTCTGATCAGTCTACCCAGTAAGTTCTCCTGATACTCAGATTTTTATATTAACTTGGCAACAAACACTTCCAGACACTTCTTGGTTAAAGACATTGTTGTCCCTTGCCCCCTGTACCACTCTTGTACACTGATCTTTTTTTCTTCTGGTTCTGCAGTCTTTCATTCTCAGTTTACCTTGGCTCCTTTCTTACTATGCACACAATTCCATTTCACTTCCTGATTTCTGTGCTAGCTCCCAAATCTGTCATTTCAGTCCAGACTGACCCCAGACCCATATTTCCTTGATGCCAAGGGTTGAAATGAAGCTCAATACAAATAAAACTGAACTTGTATCTCTTTTCCTGAAAACCTGCTCCATCTCTTGAATTCCCAGTTTAAATAATGTCACCACTGTATATATTTCTTAGTTGGAAATCCTAGCATTGTAGGCTGCTCTCTATATCACTCCTAGTCATCAAGTTCTGTAGATTCTGTCTTAGGAGTCTAATATTTCCTCCCTACTGTCCGTCTTCTGTCTTAGTTATAACTTGATCATTTTCATATTCAGTTTGCCTTGGTATGGTACACCTAATTTTTTCTGGTCCTAGTTTTACTTCTTCCAACATATTCTTTATGCTGAGTCTACTTATTTTTCTTAACATAAATCTTATAATATTATCCCTTCTCACAAACATTCCAAACCTTCATGGGTTCTTACTGCCTAGAAGGTAAAGTTCAAATCTCTTTGCAGTGTGCAAAGCACTAGGCAATCAAGGCCTCTTCTTACCTATCCAGCCCATTTCCTGCCACTTTCATCCCTAATCTATAGCCTCTGGATTTATTAAGTATTATTATTTTTTTTGAATAAATTCTCTTTTGTGTTTCCACTTTTTTTTTTTTGGGCACATGCTATTCCTGCTATCTAAACTGCTTTGAATCCTTTAGATGAAGTGTCACTTCCTCTAATGTTTTGTCTACCTTTCCTAGTCAATTAATTGATCTCTCTCTTTGTGCATTTGCCTACTATTGTTATGGCACTTACCTCATTTAATAATAATTATTTGATCATTACTAAAGGATAGGGCATAAATCAGTTTTGTATCAGGATCTATTATTCAAGTATATGGTCAATAATGATTCATTTCATTATTGAATGAATATTAAATTCTTTGTTATTTTACTATTGTTTTTGAGAGAACTATTATTTTTATCTCACACATTTCATGGAAAATTAATGAAAATACAGATTCCAGGGAGTGATAATTTAATAGGCAGGTTTCTGTCCAAAGAATGTGGTCTAGCTGGATTTTTTTTTTCTCTTAATGACATGGGGTTCGGATTTTCTTTCTTTTTCTTTTTTAATGTGATAAAATCTACACAGTTTAAGATAAGACACAAGCTGACCAAAGAAAAAATTTTTAGAGGTATATAAAAATTTACTAATGTTTTCAGAAGCCCACCATGAGATGAAATTCTGCCTCAGATATTATATATGGGTAGTTTCACGACTTTTCCCTTTATGCAATTTATAAGCATAATTTAAAGCAATTCTTTACTTTTGTTTCTTGATTTAGCACTGATCATGATTTCTGAATGAGTCCCCTATGATCCCCTTATAGCTGAAGCTCAATGAGTCTTGTGGGCCCATGGAAATCTTGAGTCATCTGCCTTACATTTAGCATTGAAATGGAAGTGGGTTGTAAAGAGGGGGCATGGTACTGACAATAATAACTGTAACTTAACCCTTCATGGCAAGATAGAATGAAAAGTAATTGAATATGCTATGTATACTTAGGAATTATTCTAAGATGCTAATTTCCATCCTTTGATTAACTACAGTCTAAATTTTTTCTAGTGTTTGAGTTCGGGACATTTTATGCCTTTGAAGAAATAATGATATAATAATTTTATTGCTTAATTCATGGAATATTTGGAAAATTCCAGGCTTATAATAAGTAGTAAATTTCCCTTGAGGAAGGAGACAATTATTCACGCATCCTGAGTGTTTGGAAGGTAGTTTTATTGGATTAATTTTCTCTTACATGTTGCATAAAATTTGATATTGGCTCTGAGAATAGACAACAATAAGACAGACTTGATCTTTAATTTGACATATATTAACCCTAAATTTTACTATGTGTCTGACCTATTCCAGGCATTGTGGTGGGTGTAAGAAAGAGCACATGACCCTAAAGAATTAATACACCAGAGAATATGAAGAGAATGTTAAGCAAATTAATTATAACATAAAATGGCAAATCCTATAAAATTATTATAAAAAATAACCTCTAGATAGGTGGATAAGACCAGGAGTTGAGGAAGCCTTCAAGAGAAGATGTCTTTGAGTTGGATATCGAAGGATGAATAGGCACTTGTCAGGGCTAAAAAGAGAACGATTATTTCATGCAGAGAGAATAGCTTGCTTATAAGATTGGATTTATCAAGGGGTGATGTTTTCATGAAATAAAGTAATTGTAGTAGAAGGAGCTGAAAAATCTAAAATTGCTGCAGTGACTCCTTGTTTATTGAAGCAAATCTAGATATTTCAATAAGGCATGTAAAAATATTATGTTCTATAGCCCCAGCAAGTGTATATTCGTTATTGATTCTGCCTGTTTTCTACTGAGGTCCCTTAGCTTTAAAGACATGGTCTCCTTAATGTATTCCACATGTGGCCAGGGACTTTCTTGACAAATCTAATGCTATTTTGGCTCTTCTCTTACTTTGGGCCCCTCTCCCCTGGTCCCTGCCCACCATAGTTTCCTAATTGTTTAAGATACCTATGCTTTATGGTCTCTGTGAAGCAGAGACTATGTACTTTTTATTCCTATCATTTGTAGTACTCAGCAAAGAGCAATTAGCTGTAGGAAATGTGTAAATTCTCAAGAACTGCTTTTGTAGTTCTAAGTAAATTTTTATAAAATTTACCTCTGTATTAATTTTTATTTGGTTTGATTTTCAAGGGCATTTGTGTTAGAAGAAAACACACATAGGGAAAAGTCATGATGGCTATATTTGAGACCTATTTCTGCTGCTCATTTACTGTATTATATATACAATTAAATGTCATGGAATGGACCAAATGATATATAGAATTCCTTCTAGTTCCAAATATTCTTCTGGAGTAGGGGGAGGAGAACCCTGGATGATGGGGGCACATAATTATATTCTCTGCTTCCAAACTCCCATACCCATCTCCCACCAGGTATGATGATGATTCCTATATACACTATTGTGGTTGATTTTTCAATATCTGTAATGATCTCAAAGAGTACTATAACATTCTCAAATAAAAGCTAGAATTAATTCATTTAGACCTTTGAAAGGTATGCTCAATAGTATACTCTACATAAAATCCAGAAAAGTGATTTACTAGACAAGGTTACAAGGAGAGTTGGGAAATTAGTATTCTAGGTATAAGAGAGCAGTAGATACTTAAAGAAGAAAATTTCAAAGTAGGATGTATGTGGTCAGTGCCCATTCTGGTCTTAATTCTGTTTATCTATTATTATATAAAAACCCACCCCAAACTTAGGTACTTAAAAAAGAACAAATGTTATTTATTTAGCCTTCGTATTTGCAGAGGCCACTGGAAAGGTGTATGTTTGTTCCACAGAGTCAGCTGGGGTGGCTTGATGGGGCACTGGAGGATCATTTCCAAGATGACTCAAGTATATGGCTTTGACTGAGGTTGGCGGGGAGCTTAGCTGGGTCCCAAGACCAGGCATCTGGATTCCTCTCCATGTTGGCCTCTCTACTGGGTACTTCAACTTCATCACAGAATGGGGGCTCAATTCCAAGAGATAGTGCCCAAGAGTCAGGAAGTGAAAGCTGCCAGTTTGTTTGTTTGTTTGTTTGTTTTTACAAACCTTGGTGTGGAAACTAGTACTGCATTACTTTTGATGTATTCTATTGGTCCATCAGTCAGAGTCCAGATTTGAGGGGAGGAAGAACTTTGACTCCACCTGAGGATAGGAGAATATCAAGTAATTTGAAAGAATGTTTTAAAACTGCTACGTGTTTCTTCAGTGAAAATAACCTTGTTTTTATTCTGATATTTGTTTATTGATTCATTGATTCATTGATTCACCCATTCATTCATTCATCCACTTATTTAAAAGATTTATTTATTTGAACCAGAGAGAGAAGGTGAGTGAGTGAGCAAGTGCTGGGAGAGGGGCAGAGAGAATCCCAAGCAGACTCTGCATGCTAGTGTGGAGCTTGATGCAGGGCTCCATCTCAGGACCTTGAGATCACAACCCAGAGATCGTGACCTGAGCCGAAACCAAGAGTCAGGGCTTTACCAACTGTGTTACCCAGGCATCCCGATGTTTATTTTCATTAAAGCAAAGGCCAAACAATATAGAAAATTTCTGGGACTCATTTGATATGAAGTTTGGAAAAACACTCGGTCTGCTTTAGTGACACTATCCTGTGTCTAGTCATCTGTCTGGTCATGTCTACTTTTAATGCAAACTTGAGTAAGCCAACCACACATTTGTGTTTTATAAAGAAGATATTTATATTTGAGATTTAGTATGTTGATTCTTTATGTTTTCTTTCAGTGTTTTTGTTAATCCCAGTGTAGGCTTGGAAGTGACTTTGTGTGTGTCTATGTGTGTGTGTGTGTGTGTGTGTGTGTGTGTATGAGAGAGAGAGAGTATGCATGCAAGCGCATGTGTCCACGTGCACACACACATTGATCTTTATGGAACACTCTTTCACTCTTTCATTTTTTATTTTTCCATGACCTTTCACTGTCTTTACGTCAAATCCTCTTTTCCTCCAGGCTTGCAATAGTTACTCGAAAGGAGCAGTGGGAATCTCCTTTTAGGGAAGATGGTGAAACCACTGAGAGTATAATATTTCTATTTTAGAGTTCAGAACCTTAATATGGGAAAAGTACTTTGAAACTCATATAGTTTAGGTGTTCATCAGCCAATTACTTGAATTCCCTCCACAACATTTCCGCCAAGTAATTATCCGGCTTACACCAGAAAAGATCCAGCAATAGAAAGCCTCCTCGTCTTGTGTGGTACACAGTGTCATCTTCAAACATTTCTGCATTTTCAATCTTTTCCCCTTATTGAACTAAATAAATTTGTATCCCTGTAACTTCTTAATATACCAAAACTTCAAACATTCTTACCCATAAAAAGCCTTCAGAATTGAAAATATTTATTATGGCTCTTTCTTGTTCTGCTGATTTTTCTTACTCCAAACTAAACAGTCTTATTTTTTTCAACTGTTCCTCTTGACATAGTTTCAAATGACTTTCCACCTAACCACTTACCTCAGAATATATTCTGGTTTATTGATGTCCTTAAATATTGTTTTGGATCTAAGAAGAACATAACATAATTGTTAAATACTAAGCAGTATTTAAGAACTCAACACAGCAGTCCAGAAGCAGTCTGACAGGGAATTCTTCCATAATTTTCTTAGCTGTCTATTTTCAGGTTAGAAGAGGTTGCAAAGTGGCTTCTTGGAGTTCCAGTAGTCTTAGCAGGATCTCTTCAATCTCTTCCTCATATTTCTTTTCTCCTTCAAGGTTGTGGATTTGAAACCTAGAAGAGGAAAAGAAGTCTCTGTCATTTTTTTTAATGCAGTGAAAACCCAATTCCATTTTCTTCTAGTCTATCCACAGTTTACCATTTTGAAAGGTAACGAAGCATTTAGTAGGCTAAATGACTTTCCAACTTTATCATTCTTTTCTTTGTTAAGTTCTTTGAAAGCCTAAGGCATATAGGTAGCATAACAAGAGACATATTTTAAGAAACTTAAAGATAAATGAGTGAAGGATTTCTTAGTAAACATACATTTTATATATTTTCAAGTGACCAAGTAACAAGTAACAATACTGCATAAAGACAATGAAAAGGAGTGATATCCGTGTACTGGTTTCTGTGTTTAATTGTAAAATAATGTTAAATGGCTGGTTGGTCCCATGCTGGAATACTGAATATTGAGTCTGATGTCCTTGATGTAAGATAGGATGTATAATATTCATGCTTTTGGGCTACCTTCAACTCCCCAGGTCAATTAATTTCTAATTGTTTAAGCTAATGAGTTAAATTCCCTGTCAGTTGTGGATATGACCCTTCAAAGAGACAACATGGAGGCAAATTTTTCTTGCATATTTGTAATGATTTTATTTCAATTTACTTTTTGTAAAATTGACCATCCATTTATATAAGGGACATATTTAGTATATGTGTAGGTACAATGCTAAAATTTCTTAATGGTTAGTTGATTGTGAGGTATATTTTCAGTTTTGAAAATGTTAAAATTGGTAAGAAAAGGCAAGGAAACAGCATTTAGAAGTCACTATTATTAAGTATGGCTGCTTACAGTTGCCAGTCTATGTCTCCTTTGCTATAGTAATGTGGTCTATAGAGTTAGCATTGATTCTATACATATATCACACCATCTGGGCCATTTGTGGTATGGAATGAAAAATATTATGACAGTGTAACAAGTTAAGCAGTTGTTATAAAACAAATTGTTACTGTGCCTATCCTGCCCATGGAATGTAGAGACATTACTTCATCAACCACTGATCTGGAAGCCCTTTCTTAGAAAACCTGCATAAAACCTGTGCCTACTGGTCTTCTTAAATAATGTAAATACAGAACTAAAAGCTTTCATAATGGAAATGATGGTAGAAAAATTTGGTTCAGATTAATATGAAAACTGTAGCTGATAAACAGTTGCTATTCCTCTAAGAAGAGGCCATCTTGGATTTGCCAACCTAAAGTATAAGTAAGTACATCTGCTACTGGTTTGTCCTAGATGACTTTATCCTGTTTGAAAATGGTAACTTACTTTGTAAATAATACATGAAAAAATTGATTATATCTAACATACAAGGCATGAATCTAAGGAGTACTGTTCTAGAAAGGAAATCAAAAGGCAAACTGTACAGCATTTGGGTGTAACCTTTAGGGATTCCTTTGTTTCTTTTTATATATGATTACCCTCTGAATGAACCATTTTAGTTGTGATAGATTTTAGGTAGCCCTATTTTGTGAGTATGAAGCAGAGTAACTGAAATTTTAGTTTGAGGTACATAGAAATACAGAACTTGAGAATTGAAATTACTAGTTCTCTACACAAATGTCATTTATGGCTCTTAAACATTTCCAGAGGTGGAAAACTTTCTAACCTTGTGGCTAATTCCCTTTTTGGGAAATTGTAGTTGAAAGGTATTTCTCACAGTGGACTAAATATGGCACTCTGTTGAATTTACTTTTTACTCTAAGTTTTAATCTTTCTACATGATTATATATATATATATAAAATATATATAAATATATATATAAATTTTTACCTATTTTAAGATAAACATCATACATTCTTATATATTCTTTTGCTAGAAACGAATTTTTTTCAGCTGTTTTTTAATGGCAGTTTTGATTTCTGTTTTACATCTTCTGGTCACTGTTTTTCTTAAGATAGTAATACTGTTGTTGGACATTTGGGATAACATCATGAAAAGTCAGTGATTTTTCTAACAAACTAATTCTCATTCCAATTTAAATGAAAAAATAAATTGTAATTCTTTTCTTTTTTTATGTATTATTTTTATTAACATGTAATGTATTATTTGCCCCAGAGGTACAGGTCTGTGAATTGTCAGGCTTACACACTTTACAGCACTCACCATAGCACATACCCTCCATAATGTCCATAACCCAACCACCCTCTCCATACCCTGCCTCCCCCCAGCAACCCTCAGTTTGTTTTGTGATATTAAGAGTCTCTTATGGTTTGCCTCCCTCCTGATCCCATCTTGTTTCATTTTTTCCTTCCCTAACCACCAACCCCCCCACTCTGCCTCTCAAATTCCTCATATCAGGGAGATCATGTGATAATTGTCTTTCTCTGATTGACTTATTTCGCTCAGCATAATGCCCTCTGGTTCCATCCACATCATTGCAAATGGCAAGATTTCATTTCTTTTGATGGCTGCATAGAGTTCCATTGTGTATATATACCACATCTTCTTTATCCATTGTGATGATTGGTCAGTAAAATATTAAAGATCTATAATGATTGAATTCTATATCATACTATTAGAGTTAAGTATAATTAGGTAGTTATTATGTTCTAATTCCTTGATTATTATTATGTCATATGGAAAATAGATGGTAAATGTCTACTAAACAAAGCAACTAATTAAAAATTCCATATTCCATGCCTGTTTTTGGTAAAAGAGCTTACTGGAAGTACAAGAAACTTAACTGAGCAAGCAACTCAAATTCTGGGAGTTGGACTTAACTGAAATTTTATGTGAATTTTATCTGATATATAGCTACATGTACTCTCCAGTGATATTTAGCTCCCATATTATAATATTGAGCCTCCATTTTGCCCTACTGAAATGTTCACATTCAAAACATTTCCTGGTAATTATTTCAGTGATAGTTAAACAGAGTTTAGGATTTTTAGGATTTTTTTATGATATTGTAAAAGTGATTTATTCTTACTCTCAGGATGTGAATGAGGAAGCATGCTATTGGCAGCTGTCTTTCAACTGAAGGAAGCCAGCTTGAGGATGAAGCTTAAACATGCAAAAGGGGAGAAGAGAAAAAAATCAGGGGTGCCTGGGTGGCTCAGTCATGATCCCCAGGTCCTGGGATAGAGCCTCTTCTCAGGCTTCCTGCTCAGTGGAGAGCCTGCTTCTCCCTCTCCCACTCCCCCTGCTTGTGTTCCCTCTCTTGCTGTCTCTCTCTCTCTGTCAAATAAATAAATAAAATCTACTTAAAAAGGGGGGGGGGAGAAAATCAAAAGAACTGGAATTTTTGCCATGAACCCAAAGCCTGATTACTTACAGAGTTTTCAGTTATATAGCCAATAAATTTCCTTTATTGTATAAACCAGCTTGGGTTGAGTTTATTTTTACTTGCAACTCTACTTGAGTTGAGTTTATTTTTACATTTTCGCCAAGACAGTGGGTGAAGGTACAGATAATTTGAGCTGTAGAGGAGCCCAGAGTATAAATGATGATTATCCTCTCTCTTATCTGTAAAAAACTGAAGGAGAGTTAATCTACAGAGATTTAGTGATTATATAATAAGACAAACTATAGTTTTTGCTATTGTGTATAGGATTGCAAATATTGGCAAAGTGAAAAGGGATTATATTAGAGAACTAAATTTAGATGGGTTCCTGCTTTGTCATAACACTTACCATTACTTGATATTGTATACTTTAATTTTGTCTTTTTTCTCATAAATTGTAAGCCTCACAACAGTGGAGATTTTGTCTGATTCATTTACTCTTATATTTCTAGTCCTAGGATTAGGTTTGGCACAGATATTGATGTGTATGAATGAAGGGATGAATTTCTGAAAAAATTGAAGAGCCTAGCTCAGATTGGATAGTATGAATGTATGGTGGAAAATATTGACCCAGTATCATAGGTCTTACAGAGAATATTCTTTAACCTGAGTACATGAGACAAGAGATTATGGAACTTTCCATGATTATGGAATGACACCTCTCCCAGTGCTTGGCTCTTAGTGAATGGTAAATACAAATTTGGTGCTGTATGATGTGACACAGTGGTTATGCCAGAGGATGGATGGTGAGGAAATCTATCATGCCAGCCAGAGTAATACTGATATGACCAACTACTTGGTCCAAGTAGAATAGGGAAACAGTTTATTAAAGTGATTTGGAAGTCAAAAGTAAAACTACATCAAATTAATGTGATGTTGAAGGCTTAGCTTTAAAGTTCATGGCATAGTTGTTTAATTTTACTGGAGAAAATATAAGTACTAGTAGATAAACTGCTTAAATATAGCTTGCTGAAGGTAAAAGTAGTAATAATGAAGCAAAATAAGGCACAAAGAGATCACCAGGAAAAAAAAATACAGCCCAAAGACCCTTAGAAACATAGTTGGACATGTATAAGCATTTCGAGTATTGGTGATGCTGGGGTCTAAGAAAATTTGTTGTTACGACTTATTTTAAAGATGGAAGAAAGGAACAGAGAGAAAGTTCTTATTTCAACCTGTATTAAAAAAAAAACAGAAGTAAAAAAGCAGTGGAAGGAATTTATGAAACTGGCTGTCATGTTTAAATTTAGTTAGTAGGCTAAAAGAAGGTTCAAAACAACAGGCTATACTGTTGTAGCTGCTTATTTTTACTGGGTCTGTTGGCAAAAGACTCTCATTTTTTCACACTTACTTTTCAAAGACCCTGGAGTCCCAGGTTTCATTTAGCAGAGTAACAGCTTTCAAATACTAATTTTGTGTCTGTCTCAGCTTCTGGTTCTCCCTTTCCCTTTTCATCCTTGCCCTCTTGTTATTTTTCTTAGTTCCCTTCCCCACCTATTCCCCTACACCACACCTTTTTTTCTTTTTTCCTATTCAGTTTCTCTCCTGATTACACTTCTGTCAGTTAGCTATAAAAATCATCCCATTCATGTGAAACGTGTTTGGTGACAGTCTGGAGATTTCACAGGGGATTCTGTTCCAGGGTGGCCATCATTGTTGTATAGCACGTTGGTTTTGAGGGTTGGGACAACTTGAAGGGATTGAATGTAATTAGTCTCTTGGAACCTCTGGAAACTAGGAGCTACTCTATCACTCCAGACAGTGTTGTAATAGAAAGAAGACTGTTGTTAGACCTCACTAAAATCATAGTTTCACTTTTTTTATTAGCTATATGATGTCGGATATGTAGCCTCAGTTCTGTGGGTTTCAGCTTCCTCATCTGTAAAATAAGACTAGTAATACACACCTTAAAGTATTTTGTGAAGAATAAGTGACTAAAGCCTGGAAAGTGATTAGTACAGTACCTGGAATCTGGTAAGCATTCACTAAGTGATAGCTACTCTCACTGTTTTCTTGGGTTGATTCTAGTTTCGTGGATCTCCTACCAGTGCCCAGCTCAGACCAAATAAATGGCACTGCTCTTCTGGAATCTGAATCGGGACTGAATAAGTGTGTGTTGCTGGACCTTCTGGGCAGAAGGATGTGCTTTTCTGATAGTGGGGATATTGGTGTCTGAATGCGTACCCTTCAAGTGAGTTGCTTGCTAAAATTCTCTTTTGGGTAATATGGAGGTCATTTGGTAGTCCCTTCTTATCCATGGTTTTGCTTTTCCCTGTGTCAGTTATCTGAGTTCATTAACAGTTTGGAAACAGATGTACTGTCAGAAGATCAGTAGTAGCCTAACACTTTGTCACACTGGCATTGTCACTTTGTCACAACGCCTACATCATCCACCTCATTTCATCTCATCGTGTAGGCATTTCATCATCACACTTCATCACAAAAAGTGTGAGTACAGTACATTAAGATATTTTGAGAGAGAAAGAGATGATACACAACTTTTATTATAGTGTATTATTATAATTGTTCTTTCATTATTATAGTTAATCTCTATGCCTAAATTATAAATTAAAATTTATAATAGACATATGTATATATGAAAAATAGTATATATGGGGTTTGATATTATTTACAGTTTCAGGCATCCACTAGGGGTCTTGGAATGTATCTTCCACAGCTAAGGGTGGGGACTACTGCATATGGCTTCGTTGAATTAATTATACCACAGATGTACCTACACAGCAACATGGTGACCTCTTTGGCTAGTGCCAGTGTTACTTACTTTCTTAAGGCATTAGTCATTGACATGTTAGTTTCTTTTTAATGCCTTTTTATCATGGTCATTTTTTTATTATCAGTTAAAATCTCTATGAATTCAGATGATTTGACTCACAATCTTGCATAGTTTGCAGTTACAAGTTCACTGAAAATGCACTTGTAAGTAGTGCATTTTCTTATATAGCCAATATCCCATTGCAGAGTATAGAGTTTTTTTTTTTTTGAAATATGTTTTGCTTTCATTTCATTTCATTTTATCATTTTATTTTAATTAGAATATAGTGTACAATATAGTGATTCAGTTTCAGGTGTACAATATAGTGATTCAGCACTTCCATATGTTACCTGGTGCTCATCAAAAGTGCACTCCTTAATCCGCATCACCTATTTCACCCATCCCACCCACCTCCATCTGGTAAACAACCAAGTGGTTGTTTATAGTTAAGTGGTTCTCTATAGTTAAGAAGTCTGTTTCTTGATTTGCTCCCCCGCCCCTGCTTTTCCTCCTTTGTTCATTTGTTTTGTTTCTTAAATTCCACATCTGAGTAAAATCACATGGTATTTTTCTTTTTTTGACTGAATTATTTTGCTTAGCATAATACCCTTCTAGCTCCATCCATCTCATTGCAAATGGCAAGATTTTATTCTTTTTATGGCTGAATAATATGTGTGTGTGTGTGTGTGTGTGTGTGTATATAATTACCTCTTTTTTTTTTTAATGATTTTATTTATTTATTTGACAGACAGAGACCACAAGTAGGCAGAGAGGCAGGCAGAGAGAGTGGGAGGAGGAAGCAGGCCCCCTGCTAAGCAGAGAGCCCGATGCGGGGCTTGATCCCAGGACCCTGGGATCATGACCTCAGCCGAAGGCAGAGGCCTTAACCCACTGAGCCACCCAGGCGCCCCTATAATCACCTCTTTTTATCCACTTGTCAGTCAATAGACACGGGGTATTTCCATAATTTTGCTGTTGTATGTAATGCTGCTATAAGGATTGAGGTGCCTGTATCCCTTTGAATTAGTATTTTTGCATCCTTTGGGTAAGTATCTGATAGTGTGATTGCTGGCTTGTAGGGTAGTTCTATTTTTAACTTTTTGAGGAGCCTCCATACTGTTTTCCAGAGTGGCTGTACCAGTTTGCATTCCCACCAAGAGTGCAAGAGGGTTCCCCTTTCTCCACATCATTGCCAGCATCTGTTGTTTCTTGTGTTGTTGATTTTAGTCACAGAATATAGAGCTTTATATTTTATTGGAGTATCACATGCAAAACCATCCTGTTATTCAAATATGGGAAATCTAAGACCTATGAGCTTCTTTATTCTCTTTTGGTGCACAGGATACATGGCATAGAACTGGAAGGTCTTCATAGTAAATTTAGGTACATTTTCTCAGTTCTAGGTTTCCCAAGAACCAGAGCTCAAACTGAAAGTTGCAGAATGTGGGTCATAAGTACATTTTGAGTTAATGTCAACACAACATGGTAGTTTTTCTTTCTTCCATGTTTTCGTTGGTATGCTTTTAAGATAAGAACAGGGATAAGATTATTGGTGAGGTGTTCTATTTGAACCTTGCTGATAGATAAACCAATCTTTATTTTTTTCTGTTTTCCATTAAGAAAGTTCTTGTGTTTTGTAACTGTATCTGAAGTCTTGTATGAGGCTCAGTTTAACTCCTCAGGTCCTATATTTCATGTATCTCTATTGCTGAGGATGGGGCACACAGCAAAGTCTTGTTACTTTTATAGATGTAAATGCTGTTCTGGTTAGCATAAGTTACAAGAGCACCCTACAATCTTGAGATAATTGGCAATTTATTTGTTTTCAGTATTTCAGTAATTTTGAGATGAAGTTTGACTTTTAAGTTTTTTGGTTTTAGAAATTCATGATAAATGAGAATGTAATAGTTTTCCTGGCTTTCAAGACTCACATTTAAAGAAATCTGCTACTACTCTACCCCTTGTTCAGGTTTGGGCTTAGCCCTACTTTATATTCTAGGTACAATACTTACATAAGTCAGAGGATCTTCATAAGAACTGTAAAAATAACTAATTGGCTAAGTTTAAATACATGTTGCCCAGGAGGAGTCAAGATGGCGGAGAAGTAGCAGGCTGAGATGACATTGGGTAGCAGGAGATCAGCTAGATAGCTTATCTAACAATTGTGAACACCTACAAATCCAACAGGAAATCGAAGAGAAGAGCAACAATTCTAGAAACAGAAAATCGATCACTTTCTGAAAGGTAGGACCTGCGGAGAAGTGAATCCAAAGCAACAGGAAGATAGACCCCGGGGGGAGGGACCGGCTCCCGGCAAGTGGCAGAGCAATGGAGCACAAAATCGGGACTTTTAAAAGTCGGCTCCACTGGGAGACATCGCTCCAGAGGCTAAACTGGGGGGAAACCCAGGCGGGGTCAGCAAAACCCCAGGTCCCGCGGGGTCACAGAAGGACCGGGGGTGTCTGAGTGTCACAGAGCTCGCAGGTATCAGAGCGGGGAAGCCGGCTACAGAGACAGAGCCGAAGAGTGAGCTCTCAGTTCAGGGTTACCTTGTGTCGGTAGCAGGCTGGGTGGGCTCGGAGCGTGGCCGGAGGCCACAGAAACGGAAGTGACCAGGCGCTTTTCTCCAGGTTCCAGCAATAGACTGCTTTCCTCAAGGTGCGACCGCAGGCCAGGGAGGCGGGGCGGTTGGGCGCTTTGCTCTGAGGACACACTGAGGAGCGGAACCCCAAGCTCTCGGCAACTCCGGGCCGAGAGATTGGGAGGCCGCCATCTTCATTCCTGTCCTCCGGAACTCTACGGAAAGTGCTCAGGGAACAAAGGCTCCCAAAAGCAAACCCGAGCGGATTACTTAGCCCGGCCCCTGGTAAGGGCGGTGCAATTCTGCCTCGGGCAAAGACACTTGAGAATCACTACAACAGGCCCCTCCCCCAGAAGATCAAAAAGAAACCCATCCAAAACCAACTACACTCACCAAGAAAAGCGGAATTCCACAGCAGGAGAAAGCAAATCTTATCTGGACAAAATGACAAGGCAGAAAAACTCACCTCAAAACAAAGAACAAGAGGCCGTACCGAAGGCTGGAGACCTAATCAATATGGACATTGGTAACATGACAGATCTAGAGTTCAGAATGACAATTCTCAAGGTCCTAGCCGGGCTCAAAAAAGGCATAGAAGATATTAGAGAAACCCTCTCCGGAGAGATAAAAGCCCTTTCTGGTGAAATAAAAGAACTAAAATCTAACCAAATTGAAATAAAAAAAAGCTATTAATGAGGTGCAATCAAAAATGGAAGCTCTCACTGCCAGGATAAATGAGGCAGAAGAAAGAATTAGTGACATAGAAGACCAAATGACAGAGAATAAAGAAGCTGAGCAAAAGAGAGACAAACAAATACTGGACCACGAGGAGAGAATTCGAGAGATAAGCAACACCATAAGACGACACAACATTAGAATAATTGGGATTCCAAAAGAAGAAGAAAGAGAGAGGGGGAGCAGAAGGTATATTGGAGACAATTATTGGAGAGAATTTCCCTAATATGGCAAAGGGAACAAACATCAAAATCCAGGAGATGCTAAGAACTCCCCTCAAAATCAATAAAAATAGATACACACCTCGTCACCTGATAGTAAAATTTACAAGCCTTAGTGACAAAGAGAAAATCCTGAAAGCAGCCCGTGAAAAGAAGTCTGTTACATACAAGGGTAAAAACATTAGATTGGCAGCGGACCTATCCACAGAGACCTGGCAGGCCAGAAAGACCTGGCATGATGTGTTCAGAGCACTAAACGAGAAAAACATGCAGCCAAGAATACTGTATCCGGCTAGGCTATCATTGAAAATAGAAGGAGAGATAAAGGGCTTCCAGGACAAACAAAAGCTGAAAGAATTTGCAAACACCAAACCAGCTCTACAGGAAATATTGAAAGGGGTCCTCTAAGCAAAGAGAGACCCTAAAAGTAGTAGATCAGAAAGAAACAGAGACAATATACAGTACCAGTCACCTTACAGGCAATACAATGGCACTAAATTCATATCTCTCAATAGTTACCCTGAATGTTAATGGGCTCAATGCCCCAATCAAAAGACACAGGGTATCAGAATGGATAAAACAACAAAACCCATCAATATGCTGCCTACAAGAAACTCATTTTAGACCCGAAGACACCTCCAGATTTAAAGTGAGGGGGTGGAAAACGATGTACCATGCTAATGGACATCAGAAGAAAGCTGGGTGGCAATCCCTGTATCAGATCAATTGGATTTTAAGCCAAAGACTATAATAAGAGATGAGGAAGGACACTATATCACACTCAAACGGTCTGTCCAACAAGAAGACCTAACAATCTTAAATATCTATGCCCCTAACATGGGAGCAGCCAACTATATAAACCAATTAATAACAAAATCAAAGAAATACATCGACAGTAATGCAATAATAGCAAGGGACTTTAACACTCCCCTCACTGAATGGACAGATAAACAACCTAACCCTACACCTGAGCTGGAGAAAGCACAACAAAGAAAGCCTAAACCCAGCAGGAGAAGAGAAATCATAAAGATCAGAGCAGAAATCAATGAAATATAAACCAAAAGAACAGTAGAACAAATCAACAAAACTAAGAGCTGGTTCTTTGAAAGAATTAATAAGATTGACAAACCACTGGCCAGACTTATCAAAAAGAAAAGAGAAAGGGCCCAAATAAAGAAAATTATGAATGAAAGAGGAGAGATCATAACCAACACCAAAGAAATACAAACAATTATAAGAACATATTGTGAGCAACTCTGCACCAGAAAATTTAACAATCTAGAAGAAATGGATACATTCCTAGAGACATATAAACTACCACAACTGAACCAGGAAGAAATAGATAAACTGAACAGACCCATAACCAGTAAGGAGATTGAAACAGTCATCAAAAATCTCCAAACAAACAAAAGTCCAGGACCAGACGGCTTCCCAGGGGAATTCTACCAAACATTTAAAGAAGAATTAATTCCTATTCTTTGAAACTGTTCCAAAAAATAGAAATGGAAGAAAAACTTCCAAACTCATTCTATGAGGCCAGCATCACCTTGATCCCAAAACCAGACAAGGATCCCACCAAAAAAGAGCATTACAGACCAATATCCTTGATGAACACAGATGCAAAAATTCTCACCAAAATACTGGCCAATAGGATCCAACAGTACATTAAAAGGATTATTCACCACAACCAAGTGGGATTTATTCCAGGGCTGCAAGGTTGGTTCAACATCTGCAAATCCATCAATGTGATATGATACATTAATAAAAGAAAGAGTAAGAACCATATAATACTCTCAATAGATGCTGAAAAAGCATTTGACAAAGTGCACCATCCTTTCCTGATTAAAACTCTTCAAAGTGTAGGCATAGAGGACACATACCTCAATATTATCAAAGCCATCTATGAAAGACCCACCGCAAATATCATTCTCAATGGAGAAAAACTGAAAGCTTTTCTGCTAAGGTCAGGAACACGGCAGGGATGTCCGTTATCACCACTGCTGTTCAACATAGTACTAGAAGTCCTAGCCTCAGCAATCAGACAACAAAAAGAAATTAGAGGCATCCAAATTGGCAAAGAAGAAGTCAAACTCTCACTCTTTACAGATGATATGATACTCTATGTGGAAAACCCAAAAGGCTCCACTCCAAAACTGCTAGAACTTATACAGGAATTCAGTAAAGTGTCAGGATATAAAGTCAATGCACAGAAATCAGTCGCATTTCTTTACACTAACAACAAGACAGAAGAAAGAAATTGAGGAGTCAGTCCCATTTACAATCGCACCCAAAACCATAAGATACCTAGGAATAAATCTAACCAAAGAGGCAAAGAATCTATACTCAGAAAACATAAAGTACTCATGAAAGAAATTGAGGAAGACACAAAGAAATGGAAAAATATTCCATGCTCATGGATTGGAAGAAAAAATATTGTGAAAATGTCTATTCTACCTAAAGCAATCTATGCATTTAATGCAATCCCTATCAAAATCCCATCCATTTTTTTTTAAAGACATAGAACAAATAATCCTAAAATTTATATGGAACCAGAAAAGACCTCGAATAGCGAAAGGAATATTGGAAAAGAAAGCCAAAGTAGGTGACATCACAATTCCAGACTTCAAGCTCTATTACAAAGCTGTCATCATCAAGACAGTATGGTACTGACACAAAACCAGACATATATATCAATGGAACAGAATAGAGGGCCCAGAAATAGACCCTCAACTCTATGGTCAACTAATCTTCGACAAAGCAGGAAAGAATATCCAATGGAAAAAAGACAGCCTTTTCAACAAATGGTGCTGGGAAAATTGGACAGCCACATGCAGAAAAATGAAATTGGACTATTTCCTTACACCACACATGAAAATAGACTCAAAATGGATGAAGGACCTCAATGTAAGAAAGGAATCTATCAAAATCCTTGAGGAGAATGCAGGCAGCCACCTCTTTGACCTCAACCGCAGCAACTTCTTCCTAGGAACATCGCCAAAGGCAGCAGAAGCAAGGGCAAAAATGAACTATTGGGATTTCATCAAGATCAAAAGCTTTTGCACAGCAAAGGAAACAGTTAACAAAACCAAAAGACAACTGAGAGAATGGGAGAAGATATTTGCAAATGACATATCAGATAAAGGGCTAGTGTCCAAAATCTATAAAGAGCTTATCAAACTCAATACCCAAAGAACAAATAATCCAGTCAAGAAATGGGCGGAGGACATGAACAGACATTTCTGCAAAGAAGACATCCAGATGGCCAACAGACACATGAAAAAATGCTCCACATCACTCAGCATCAGGGAAATACAAATCAAACCACAATGAGATACCACCTCACACCAGTCAGAATGGCTAAAATTAACAAGTCAAGAAATGACAGATGCTGGCGAGGATGCGGAGAGAGGGGAACCCTCCTACACTGCTGGTGGGAATGCAAGCTGGTGCAACCACTCTGGAAAACAGTGTGGAGGTTCCTCAAAAAACTGAAAATAGAGCTACCCTATGACCCAGCGATTGCACTACTGGGTATATATCCTAAAGATACAAACGCAGTGATCCGAAGGGGCACGTGCACTCGAATGTTTATAGCAGCAATGTCCACAATAGCCAAACTGTGGAAAGAGCCTAGATGTCCATCAACAGATAAATGGATAAAAAAGAAGTGGTATATATACACAATGGAATACTATGCAGCCATCAAAAGACATGAACTCTTGCCATTTGCGATGACGTGGATGGAACTCGAGGGTATCATGCTTAGTGAAATAAGTCAATCGGAGAAAGACAACTATCATATGATCTCTTTGATATGAGGAAGGGGAGATGCAATGCGGGGGTGTTGAGGGGAGGTAGGAAAAGAAAAAATGAAAGATGGGATTGGGAGGGAGACAAACCATAAAAGACTCAATCTCAAAAAACAGATTGAGGGTTGCTGGAGGGAGTGGGGACGGGAGAGGGTGGTGGGGAAATGGACATTGGGGAGGGTATGGGCTATGATGAGTGCTGTGAAATGTGTAAACCTGGTGATTCACAGACCTGTACCCCTGGGGATAAAAATACATTATATGTTTATTAAAATAAAAAAAAATAAATAAATACATGTTGCCCTCTATTTTTGGCACCCTGCCCTTTAAATTATTTCGTTTTCTTTTAAAAATTATACCAAAATTATTTGGCTTCTGTCATGTATTCTGTACCCTCCAGATGGGCTGCTGATTAGTACTGTAGTTATATTGTGTCAAGTTCTTACCTTTTGCTGAAGTGAGTTGAATTTCTTACCTTGGACCAGTCAGTAACTTTGTTCTTGACATCTGTTGTTAGCTATCACCAGTGTCAACTGCCTTTCCTATTTGAATGTCTGCTTCTATCACCTTTTGTGTGAGTTTTCACTGCCTGATCCACCATGGCTTGGATATCAAGATGAGTATTTTGCTTAGTGATATTTATACCCCACCCATTCCTTTTCCTCTTAAATTGATGCCCACAGCTTTGCTTTGCTGTGTGGGCCTGGCCTGAACTTCTATATGAAATACAAATATTCCTCCAGAGGCCAGGCTCATCATTTTGTTGCATCTCCAAAAACTTCCATCAAAAAAAAAATCAACATATCCAATAAGCAACATTCTCCTCAAGCCCTACCACAAAGCCAACCTCTAAAAGTATTGTCAAATGCTGCAGCATTTACTGAAATTCTTGAGATAATAGCAGAACAGTTCAATTGCATACCACAATGCAAAACTTCCTAAAATAATTTTTTCTTCTTTCCCTTGTTTCTCCTGCTATCTTTTTGTCCTCTTTTCTTTCTCCACAAGCCACACCTATAAACTCCCCATATGGAGTGTCCTTTTATTGCCTTTAGTACTGGGATCTTTCTCAGCTGGAGTACTTCACTCAGCAAAATAAGAACTAGTGACAAAGAAATTTTCTAGCGTTTTCCTTGGGAACTTTGGTATGTCCTACTCAAAGAAAAGCCTAAATAAAACTGTTGAAGTGCTTATGGTCCAGAGGTAGATGACTTTTGAAAAAGTGTGTATTATTTAGTCTTTATGAATGAATGTCTAAGTGTTTAGGTATGAATGTGTATATACATATGTTTGTTTTACGAAACTGAGATTATACCAGCTATACTGTTTATAACCTGACTTCTTACTTAATAAAAACATCACGGACATATTCTCATTCTTCAGTAGTCTTTTATTACATACTTTAAGTGGTTTCAAGAATTGTACTATATGGGTATTTCATGATTTACTTACTATGTCATCTTGTTTGCTTGTTTAGGCTGTATACAGTTTTTTTCTTGTTACAAATTATTTTGCAGTGAATCTGTGCTTTATTATTTACTTAAGATAAACCAATATAAGTAGAATTTCTAGCTGAAAATGTGAATATTTAAAAGTTTGGTCCGTAAAATGAAATTGATTCCTGAGTTATTACAACAAAGAACGCTCTCACAGTATGTGAGAATGTCCATCCTCTGCACCCTCACCTACAGTATGTATACCTCTTTCTTGATTACTGTATTAGATGGGAGGAATGGTGACTTGTGATCTGATTCTATACTGGTTTTTGCTTTTGCTTTACTTATTTTATTCCATAGGTTTTTTTTTTCCATACTAAGGTCATTTTTCTTACCAGCTTTGCTAGTCAGCTATATCAACTAAAGCTTAAATACAGTTCCCAAAATAACGTGAGCAAGATGGATTTTTAAAAATTAATTTATTTTTTAATTCTAGTATAATTAGCATACAGTGTTATATTAGTTTCAGGTGTGCAATATAGATATTCAACAATTTTATACATTGCTCTGTGCTCATCATGGTAAATGTACTCTTAGTCCCCTTCACCTATTTCGCCTACCCCCATCTCCCTTCTGGTAACCACCACTTGGTTCTCTGTATTTAAAAGTCTGTTTTTTGTCTCTTTTCCTTTGTTCATTTGTTTTGTTTCTTTAATTTCACATATGGGTGAAATAATATGTTTGTCTTTCTCTAACTAACTGATTGCATTTAGCATTATGCCCTCTACATCCGTCCATGTTGTTGCAAAAGATGAGATTTCATTCTTTATGGCCAAGTAATATTCCATTGTGTATGTATAACCACTTCTTCTTTATCTATTCATCTATTGATGAACATGGGTTGCTTCCATGTCTTGGCTATTGTAAATAATGCTGCATTAAATGTAGGGGTGCATATATCTTTTTGAATTAGTGCTTTCATTTTCTTTGTGTAAATACCCAGTAGTGTAATTACTAGATCATATGGTAATTCTATTTTTGATTTTTATGTTATAAATGCTTGTATTTAAAAAAGTTCAAATAAACAACTTAGTATCATACTACAAGGAACTAGAAAAGAATAAACTTATCTGAAATTTAGTAGGGGAAGGAAATAACAAAAATCAGAAATAAATAAAATAGAGTAAACAGTAATATAATATTGAAAGTAATGACCAGTTTTGCCAAAAAAAAAAAAACCCCAAAACCCAAACCAAAATTGGCAGTGCTTTAACTACATTAACTAAGGAAAAAACCCCTCAAAAGTGAGAAATGGAAGAGAAAACAATACAATAGATACCGCAGAAATACATAGTGTGATAACAGATTACTATAAACAGTTATACACTAACAAATGAGAAAACTTAGAAAAAACCTTAGGTAATTCCTAAAAATGTACAAGTTACCAAGATTGAATCATGAATTTTGAATCTAAGAAACAGGAAATCTTCTTAGACCAATAATAAGAATGAAAGTTGAATTAGGAATCAGAAATCTCCCAGCACAGAAAAACCTAAGACTACATGGTTTCATTGATGAATTCTACCAAACCTTAAAAAAAATGGACAGTCTTTATCAAAATCTTACAAATAATGGAATAAAGGAAACATATTCAAAATCATTCTATGAGGCCAGTATTACCCTGATACCAAAGCAGGATAAAAACAGTACAAGAACAAAAATGTCTAGTCTGTCCAACATAAATATTGTTATTCCACCTTTCTTTTGACATCGATTTTGGTCATAAATGTTTCTTCACCCTGTCACTTTTGATATGCAGGTATCTTTAGGTCTAAAATGAATTTCATAATTCACATAAAAACCGCCCACTTAAGGTTCTGAGTCAGTGGGTGAATCAAGGACAAATGAACTTCACTAGAAAGTTAGAGGCAAGGATACTGATCAAGGACCCCTGTGTACTGACTCTGTTTTCTTCCATAGATGTGGGTATGGTCTTGTCAAAGCTGTTTAACGTAAGAACAAAAAGATCCTATTTTTTTTTTTTATGGGTGAGGGTTGGAGGAAAATGGAGGAGTAAAGACATGATTAGTGTAAGTTCTTTTGGAGGGGTAAAACACTGATGATGGCATATAGCAAGCATTCAGTTTCTCAGAATCTGTGCACATAATATTGCTAACAGCTACTACTGCTGTTTCTTCATCTCACCCTGAGCAAAGGTGAACTTTGAACTCCATTATGCTGTCTTGGGTCCTGCTTTCTGTGGCCATGTTGCTTCCAATAAGATCTTACATCCTTGGCTTATTAGTCATGAATGCAATCTAACCTCATGTGGTGATTGCATGATGCCCCCCCCTTTTTTTTTTTTTTACCAATTCATAACTTATCAGAGTTAATAACTGCATAGCAGAAAATTCCTTTTAATAAAGATTTAATTAACTGATAAAATGGTAATATTTGGGTAAAGTTTAATGTATAATGTGCTTGTTACTTTGTTTTCCATTTTATACATGGGTTCATATTTATTTTATTTCATATAAAAGTTGGGCTAACATTCTTACACATTTTAATTTTAATTCATAATTTATTTACCTTCACTGCTTATGTCTTTCCATATTAGTCATATATACCAATTATGTTGCATTAACAAAGTGCTCCCAAATCACATGATCTTACACAATACAGATTTATTTCTCACTTAATGCTAAGTGTTCAAAAGTAGTTCTTTTAACTAAATAAAATATTATAGATATAAACAAAGACACATTTTCTACCCCCTTCTCTTTACATCTATCTCTATAGGTGACCAGATATAACTAATGTTGGTAAAATTTATGATAACTTTGAATTTCTACAAAAATTGTGATTTTGGTTAGAATTCCAATAATTTATACTTTAAGGGGATAATTGCTACTGTTACTGATTCTTTCTATTCCTAAATATAGCTCTCCAGGTTTTTAAGTCTTCTTTTATATCTTTGAATAAATTATTAATTTCGCCATTGCATTTTTGCATGTAATTTATTAAATTGTATTTCTAGTTACCTTATATATTTTTGATGAGTTTTAAGAAGAGTCTGTGGCAGGCTTTGTGTATTGGTTAATCTAGTAGCAATTCTTTTAATTTTTAAATTTTTAAAAATTAACATATAGTGTATTGTTAGCTCCAGGGGTACATATATGTGAATCATCAGGCTTCCACACATCACCTCACTCACCATAGCACATTACCTCCCCAATGTCCATAACCCAACCACCCTCTCCTACACCCCTACCCCCCAGCAACCCTCTGTTTGTTTTGTGAGATTAAGGGTCTCTTACAGTTTGTCTCCCTCCCAATCCCATCTTGTTTCATTTTTTCCTTCTCTAACCCCCAAATCCCACACTCTGCCTCTCAAATTCCTCATATCAGGAAGATCATGTGATAATTGTCTTTCTCTGATTGACCTATTTTGCTCAGCATAATACCCTCTAGTTCCATCCATGTCGTTGCAAATGGCAAGATTTCATTCCTTTTGATGGCTGAATAGTATTCCATTGTGTATATCTATCAATCTATCTATATATAGATATCACATCTTCTTTATCCCTTCATCTGTTGATGGACATCTAGGTTCTTTCCATAGTTTGGCTATTGTGGACATTGCTCCTATAAACATTTGGGTGCATGTGCCCCTTTGGATCACTACATTTGTATCTTTAGGGTTAATACCTAGTAGTGCCATCACTGGGTCATAGGATAGCTCTATTTTCGACTTTTTGAGGAACCTCTATGCTGTTGTCCAGAGTGGCTGCACCAGCTTGCATTCTCACCAATAGTGTAGGAGGGTTCCCCTTTCTCCGCATCCTCGCCAGCATCTGTCATTTTCTGGCTTGTTAATTTTAGCTATACTGACTGGTGTGAGGTGGTATCTCATTGTGGTTTTGATTTGTATTCCCCTGATGCCGAGTGATGTTGAGCATTTTACCATGTGTCTGTTGGCCTTTTGGATGTCTTCTTTGCAGAAATGTCTGTTTATGTACTCTGCCCACTTCTTGATTGGATTATTTGTTCTTCTGGTGTTGAGTTTGATAAGTTCTTTATAGATTTTGGATACTAGCCCTTTATCTGATATGTCATTTGCAAATAGCTTTTCCCATTCTGTCAGTTGTCTTTTGGTTTTATTGACTGTTTCCATTGCTGTGCAAAAGCTTTTGATCTTGATGAAGCCCCAATAGTTAATTTTGCCCTTGCTTCCCTTGCCTTTGTCAATGTTTCTAGGAAGGATTGCTGTGGCTAAGGTCAGAGAGGTTGCTGCCTGTGTTCTCCTCAAGGATTTTGATGGATTCCTGTCTCACAGTGAGGTCTTTCATCCATTTTGAGTCTATTTTCATGGGTGGTGTAAGGAAATGGTCCAGTTTCATTTTTCTGCATGTGGCTGTCCAATTTTCCCAACACCATTTGTTGAAGAGACTGTTTTTTTTCTTCTCATTGGACATTCTTTCCTGCTTTGTCAAATATTAGTTGACCATAGAGTTGGGGGGTCTATTTCTGGGCTCTCTATTCTGTTCCATTGATCTGTATGTCTGTTTTTGTGCCAGTACCATATTGTCTTGATGATGACAGAGCTTTGTAATAGACCTTGCAGTCTGGAATTGTGATGCAACCAACTTTGGCTTTCTTTTTCAACATTCCTCTGGCTATTCAGGGTCTTTTCTGGCTCCATATAAATTTTTATTTAGGATTATTTGTTCCATTTTAAGATTTGTTCCATTTAGGATTTGTTTCATTTCGTTGAAAAAAAATTGATGGTATTTTGATAAGGATTGCATTAAATGTGTAGATTGCTTTAGGTAGCATAGACATTTTCAATAAACATTTTCAAACAAACAATATTTGTTTGTCCAATCCATGAGCATGAAACATTTTTTCCATTTCTTTGTGTCTTCCTCAATTTCTTTCATGAGTACTTTATAGTTTTATGAGTATAGATTCTTTGCCTCTTTGGTTAGGTTTATTCCTAGGTATCTTATGGTTTTGGGTGCAGTTATAAATGGGATTGACCCCTTAATTTCTCTTTCTTCTGTCTTGTTGGAGTATTGCATTGAACAGATTTCTGTGCATTGATTTTATATCCTGACACTTTACTGTATAAGTTCTAGCAGATTTGGAGTGGAGTCTTTTGGGTTTTCCACATAAAGTATCATATCATCTGCAAAGAGTGATAGTTTGACTTCTTCTTTGCCAATTTGGATGACTTTAATTTCTTTTTGTTGTCTGATTGCTGAGGCTAGGACTTCTAGTAGTATGTTGGATAGCAGAGGTGATAATGGACATCCCTGCCGTGTTCCTGACCTTAGCAGAAAAGCTCTCAGTTTTTCTTCATTGAGAATGACATTCGCTATGGGTTTTTCATAGATGGCTTTGATGACATTGGGGTATGTACCCTCTGTGCCTACACTGTGGAAAGTTTTGATCAAGAAAAGATGCTGTACTTTGTCAAATGCTTTTTCAGCATCTATTGAGAGTATCCCATGGTTCTTGTTCTTTCTTTCATTAATGTATTGTATCACGTTGATTGATTTGTGGGTGTTGGACCAACCTTTCAGCCCTGGAATAAATCCCACTTGGTCATGTGAATAATCCTTTTAATATACTGTTGGATCCTATTGGATTCTCTTTTTTGATGGCATCTTTGTCTGGTTTTGGGATCAAGGTCATGCTGGCCTCAGAAAATGAATTTGGCAATTTTCCTTCCATTTCTATTTTTTGGAACACTTTCAGGAGAATAGGAATTAATTCTTCTTTAAATATTTGGTAGAATTCCCCTGGGAAGCCATCTGGCCCTGGGCTCTTGTTTGTTGGGAGATTTTTGATGACTGCTTCAATCTTACTGGTTATGGGTGTGTTCAGGTTTTCTATGTCTTCCTGGTTCAGTTTTTGTAGTTTATATGTCTCTAGGAATGCATCCATTTCTTCCAGATTGTCAAATTTGCTGGCATATAGCAGCTCATAATATGTTCTTATAATTGTTTGTATTTTTTTGATGTTGGTTGTGATCTCTCCTCTATCATTCATGATTTTCTTTATTTGGGCCCTTTCTCTTTTCTTTTTGATAAGTCTGGCCAGGGGTTTATCAATATTATTAATTCTTTCAAAGAACCAGCTCCTAGTTTTGTTAATTTGTTCTACTGTTCTTTTGGTTTCTATTTCATTGATTTATGTTCTAATCCTTATGATTTCTCTTCTCCTGCTGGGTTTAGGCTTTCTTTCTTGTTCTTTCTGCAGCTCCTTTAGGTGTAGGGTTAGGTTGTGTATTTGAGACCTTTCTTGTTTCTTGAAAAAGGCTTGTATCGCTATATATTTTCCTCTCAGGACTGCCTTTGCTGTGTCCCACAGATTTTGAACAGTTGTGTTTTCATTATCATTTGTTTCTATGACTTTTTTTCAATTCTTCTTTAATTTCCTGTTTGACCCATTCATTCTTTCACAGGATGCTCTTTAGCCTCCATGTATTTGAGTTCTTTCTAAATTTCCTCTTGTGACTGAGTTCTAGCTTCAGAGTATTTTGGTCTGAAATATGCAGGGAATTATCCCAGTCTTTTGGTACTGGTTGAGACCTGATTTGTGACCCAGGATGTGATCTACTCTGGAGAATGTTCCATATGCACTAGAAAAGAATGTGTATTCTGTTGCTTTGGGATGGCATGTTCTGAATATATCTGTGATGTCCATCTGTTCCAGTGTGTCATTTAAGGCCTTATTTCCTCGTTGATCTTTTGTTTCGATGATCTGTCCATTTCAGTGAGGGGGTGTTGAAGTCCCCTACTATTATTGTATTATTGTCGATGTGTTTCTTTGATTTTGTTATTAATTGGTTTATATAGTTGGCTGCTCCCATGTTAGGGGCATAGATATTTAAAATTCTTAGATCTTCTTGTTGGACAGACCCTTTAAGCATGATATAGTGTCCTTCCTCATCTCTTATTGTAGTCTTTGGTTTAAAATCTAATTTGTCTGATAAGGATAATCCTGATAAGGATTGCTACCCCAGCTTTTTATGGATGTCCACTAGCACTTTAAGTGGTTTTCCACCTCCTCACTTTAAATCTGAAGGTGTCTTTGGGTTTAAAATGAGTCTATTGTAGACAGCATATCAATGAGTCTTGTTGTTGTTGTTGTTGTTTTTAATCCAATCTGATAAGCTGTGTCTTTTGACTGGGGCATTTAGCCCATATATGCTAAGGGTAACTACTGAAAGCTATGAATTTAATGCCATTGTATTGCTTGTAAGGTGACTATTACTGTATATTGTCTCTGTTCCTTTCTGGTCTACTACTTTTAACCTCTCTATTTGGCTAGAGGACACCTCTCAATATTTCCTGTACAGCTGGTTTGGTGTTTATAAATTCTTTTAGATTTTGTTTGTCCTGGAAGCTTTTTATCTCTCCTTCTATTTTCAATGATAGCCTAGCTGGATATAGTGTTCTTGGCTGCATATTTTTCTCGTTTAGTGCTCTGAATATATCATGCCAGTTCCTTCTGGCTTGCCAGGTCTCTGTGGATAAGTCTGCTGCCAATCTAATATTTTTCCCATTGTATGTTACAGATTTCTTGTCCCAGGCTGCCTTCAGGAATTTCTCTTTGTTACTAAGACTTGTAAGTTTCACTTTTAGATGACAGGGTGTGGACCTATTTTTATTGATTTTGAGAGGGGTTCTGTGCCTCCTGGATTTTGATGCTTGTTCCCTTTGCCATATTAAGGAAATTATCTACAATAATTTGCTCTAATATACCTTCTGCACCCCTCTCTCTTTCTTCTTCTGGAATCCCGATTATTCTAATATTGTTTCATCTTATGATATCACATATCTCTCGAATTCTCCCCTCGTGGTCCAGTAGTTGTTTGTTTCTGTTTTGCTCAGCTTCTTTATTCTCTGTCATTTGGTTTATTTTGATATATTAGAAGAAATTGTATCCCAAAAATTTCTTAGTGGAAAAAACTCTATATGTATACAGAAAATGAAGTTAGATACAATGAAGGATAAGATATGACTATAATAATGAAGGTTTAAAAAGTTTTTTTTTTTTAGAAAGTATTGTTAAGATAAACTAGTTAAAGAACATTAAAAGAGGAAAGAGGAAAAGTTAAAACAATTAGAATAAGAAAAAAATAAAATTAAAAATTTAATTAACTTTGCAAGACTAAGGAATCATGGGGAGAAAGCCATGAATTCCATGCTTTGCTTTCCCCTCCTCTGGAATTCCGCTGTTCTTCTTGATCAGTGAGCTTGGTCTTGGCTGCATGTTCTTGCTGATTTCCTGGGTGAGGGGCCTGTTGTAGTGATTCTCAGATGTCTTTGCTCAAGGCTGAATTGTGCTGCCCTTGCTGTGGGCCCAGCTAAATAATCTGTTCGGGTTCACTCTTGGGAGCTTTTGTCCCCTGAATGCTTTCCACAGAGCTTTGGAGGATGGGAATGGACATGGCAGCCTCCCAGTCTGTGTCCTGGAGGAGCCGAGAACTGAGGGCCCCACTCCTCAGTGTGTCCTTGGAGAACAATTCTCAATCACTCCCATCTCCCTGGTCTCTGGTCATGCTCTGAGCTCACCTGGCCTGTAACTGAGTGTTTCTGTCTTTGGCACACAATCCTGTTTGGAGTCTCCAAACCCAGCAGATTCCTGTCTCCAGAGAAGGAAGGTGAGTCTCCCTGGATCTGCCACTTGTGAGGTCCCTGCTCAAAGAATAGTGGTCTGACTGTGCCATGGATCACATTTAAGGTAACCCCAAGCTGAGAGCTCACTCCTCAGCTCCTTCTCTGTAGCCGGCTTCCGTGCTCTGATACCTGCAAGTTCTGCTACAGTCAGACACCCCCAATCCTTCTGTGACCCTGTGGGACCTCAGACCACACTGTCCACATGAGGGCTCCACCCTGGCTAGCCTCTGGAGTGATGTCCCTCAGTGGAGCAGACTATTAAAAGTTCTGATTTTGTGTTCCATTGCTCCACTGCTTGCCGGGAGCTGGCCCCTCCCCGCTGTGGTCTGTCTTCCCGTTGCTTTGGATTCACTTTTCTGCACGTCCTACCTTTCAGAAAGTGGTTGATTTTCTGTTTCTAGAATTGCTTCTCTTCTCTTTGATCTCCTGTTGTTTTTGTGGGTGTTCGGAATGGTTTGATAACTATCTAGGTGAACTCCTGTGACCTGATGTCATCTCAGTCTGCTACTTCTCTGCCTTCTTGACTCCTCTCCTCTTAGTAGCAATTCTTAGTCCTGCAGCTTGAGTTAGCCATATGACCTAGTTCTGGCCAATGGCCCTTAAGTCCAATGGAGAGATTATTAGGCAGATTTTTTGTTTTCTGGAAAAAGGTATGTTACTATTGATATCCTTTTCCTGTTCTTCCTGTTTGTGATGCAGGTATGAAGTCATGGTGCTTAGAGATACTTCACCTATCCTGTGAATAAGAAATGACAAAACATACATATAAAAACATGGCAGCCTGACAGATGGAAAAAGCCTCAGGTACTTGCTGACATTGTAGAATAGCTGAATCATGTGACTGCTCACTTCCAGATTTTTTGACATGTGAGAAAAATTAACCTTAATTTGTTTAAGTCACTTTAATTTTGTTTTCTGTTTCTTTCAGAACAAACCAATTCTGATATAGTAGCTGTTTTTTACTAAATGTTTGCATTGTTTGTTGCTGTTAAGGAACAAATTAATTACTGTTTTCTTATCTTGTATCTAGCAATCCTCTTAATTTTTATTATTTATTTACTTATTATTTCCAGTAAGTTTCAGTTCTCTTGAATTTTTAGATTTTTAAATTATACCATATATTATGAAGTATGGTGGTGTTTATAGGAATAGGCAGGACAAGACACCAAGAAGTAGAAACTGAAATGGTTTTTCTCTTTCTTTGGCTTGGAAACATTAAGGCTGTCTGACTTTTTGCTAACTGGAATGAATTTCATGCAAGATTATAAAGGTTTTTGAGTTTTGTCATTGTTCCTATGTAAACACACAACAGATTCCAGCAGTGAAAACAGTTCTATAATTTCAAATGTTTGTGACATTCATTAACAGTTTATCACTAAAAATATCTGCTTTTAAATAAAAAATCAGGATATTAGTTAACTCAATTATTGTACATGTGTTTTAAAAGAGAATATTCCCCAAACTCCTGAACAAATGATATGGGGATACATTTTTTAGGTTCTTAAAATGCAGATATTCTTAAAGTGTGGGTTTGCCAATAATAGTAAAGGGAGGATGGTTGAAGAAAACTGTATGAGGTATGGTGTTGTGGATACTAGTTATGAAAGAACTTACTTTACTTCCTGTTGCTCAACATGCTTGATTTAATAGACCATAGAGAGATCTGAATAGAATTACGGAGTTAGATTTCTTTGAAATGCATTTACAAATGGTTGAAGGACAAATGTGAATTCTACATTTTGGATACCTTATTATTTTGATTTTAAAATTCAGAGACTGTCTGTAGTTATGTTTTAATTGTAACTTTAGTTTTATGTTTTTTTAAACTTATTATTTTTTTTTTTTTTGGAGACCCAAGCTGAGATTAGGGTTAGTTTTGTTTATTATACTCAGTGATGATGTTTTGATGTGGACTTGTTTTGTGGAAATGTTAATGTTAAAGCACTCTAATTTAAAGTATACCTTTTATGGCACTTCACTGTTACCCCTTTTCCTTGGTTGTCAGAGAATTTTGGGGCACTTTAGAGTCCTGTAAGTAAATTTCTTCCAGCCTGACTTCTTCCTGTCTGATGAGTGAACATTTCTACTGTTAATTTGGCTGTCCTTCTTGAGTATCATTAAGATGTCATTTTTTTGGTTCTTACTTATTCTTTAAGTTTCTGCAGAAGTTTGTAGTATTGAAACTCTGGGTCTCATCCCCTAATAACTTTTCTATCAGCTTTTATGACTATAAGCTATTCTGCATTTCCTTTTATTTTTTGAACTAGTCCTTCATTTCTGTTGCTTTTTAGACTTTCCCTCTCCTTTTCTTCCTAAGCTTATTTATAAAGATCTAGACCCCTGACTTACTGTGCTTTTTCTTAGTACAGATTTTTTTTTTTGCATAGAGAATTGATCAATTCTTTTATTTTTGGTTCAAATATGCTAATTTTGGCTAAATATATACATATCTCTAGGGTTGACTTTTCACTTGATCTTCAGTTATTTATATCTGATTTCTTCCAGGATTCTTATTATACTCATATAATCTATAATCAGTCTAAAAATAATTTCATCACTCCTCACCTAAACTGTATATCTCCTAATTGATACCATCATTTTCCTGGTCACTAAAACTTGAAACAACTTCATCTCGATTTATCTCTCTTTTTGGTATCTTTATATACTCTAAAGTTTATACATTTCCCTTTAAAATACCTACTTCACACTTTGGTTTCTTTCAGTTTTCTGTGCTACAATCCCAGTTTAGTATTTAATCTCTTTTGAGTCTTTCTTGAATCATTCTTTCATAAAATGTGCTGCATATTCTGGTTATGTTAATCATTTACAGAAATGCCTTCTCAGAGTTACTTTCCTACTCAGTAATTTCTTTAATGATTAAATTAAATTATCTGCTTTTGAGAATAAAGATCAGTGAGTGTGTAATATAACTGTAGAAATGATCTAAAATGAAGACCAGAGAGATAAAATGTACAGAACTTCAGTGAGTTGTGGAAAATACCCAAGAGATTGATATGTGTAGAATTAGAGTCCCAGAAAGAGAAGAGGGTTAGGAACCACAAAGATGATTTTAAGAAAAATGACCTAAAATTTCTTAATTTGATGAAAAGTATATATTCACAGAGTGAAGACTTACAAATACTGAACAGAAGAAACATTAAGCCACATCAAGCCACATTATAATTAAATGGATAAAAAGCTAGTGATAAACAGAAAATATTAAAAGCATCCAGAGAAAAAGGCACATATATACAGAAGGACAAAGATAAAAATGATGGAACCATCTCAATAAAAGCTATCAAGCTAGAATACAATGGAGCCATAGTTTTAAAGTACTAAATACTTCAGTTCTTGCATGGTATATCTTTTACTATCCATTTCTAGGGATATAGCTGTATCTTTATATTCAAAATGAGTTTCTTATGGGCAAGATGTAATTGAGTTTTGTTTTAAAAAATTTAATCTGATAATCTGTGCCCTTAAATAGTAATTTTTAGACAATTAAATGTAATTATCAGTATGATTGGGTTGAAATCTACCATTTTGCTGTATGTTTGCTATGGATATCTTATTTATTTAATTTTCTCTTTTCCTGCTTTATTTTGTATAAAATGACTTTTTAAAAGAATTCCACTTTATCTTCATTCTTGGCTAATTAGCCATACATGTCTCTTTGTTTTGTTGTTTTTACTTAAAGTAACAACTGCTTCTCCTGAAAGAAAGACTCTATCAACCTAAAAGTCTATATTCAGCTAAAAATATTTTTCAAAAAAAATAAAAAAAATTTTCAAATATGAAAGTGCATTAAAGACTTTTATGGAGAAAGAAAATCTGAGAGAATTTTTTTTTCAGTAGGCCTGAATTTTGGAAGTGTTAAGGGGAGTTTTTCAGGCAAAAAGCAAAATTAAATCAGATGGAAAATTGACTCTACAGAAAGGAATGGTGAGCTCCAAAATGGATGAAAAGTAAGTTTGTATAAAAATATGTTTTCTTCTTTTTAAGTCTCTTTAAAAGATAATTTATTGTTTATTTTTCTTAGTATATTTTTTAAGATTTTATTTATTTGACAAAGAGAAAGAGCACAAGTAGGCAGAGCAGCAGGCAGAGGGAGAAGGAGAAGCAGGCTTTCTGCTGAGCAGGGAGTCTGATGCAGGGCTCTATCCCAGGACCCTGGGATCATGACCTGAGCTGAAGGCAAATGCTTCACTAACTGAACCACCCAGGTGCCCCGGTAATTTATTGTTTAAAGCAAAAGAGATAAAAATGTATTATGGAATTTATAATATCTCTAGAAATAAAATGTAGAAATGCAGAAATAAAAAGAAAAGAGGATGGGGGCGCCTGGGTGGCTCAGTGGGTTAAGCCTCTGCCTTCGGCTCAGGTCGTGATCTCAGGGTCCTGGGATCGAGTCCCACATCTGGCTCTCTGCTCAGCAGAGATCCTGCTTCCCCCACTCTCTCTGTCTGCCTCTGCCTACTTGTGGTCTCTGTCTGTCAAATAAATAAATAAAATTAAAAAAAAAAAAAAGAAAAGAGGATGACTATGGAAGCATAGTATTATAAGATTCTTATACTTTTAAATGGAATTTGCTATTTAAACAATTCCAATATTATTTAAATGTAGACTGTGGTAACAAAAAGCATATTTTAAAACCTAGAACAACAACTAAGAACAATAACAAATTGAAGAGGTATAGCTAATTAGCTATAAGTCAAAAATAAAATGTAATCTTGAAGAACCACAAATTCATTTAAAATAAAGCAGGAAGGGAAGAATAGTTAACAGTAAGACACAGAGAGAAAACAAATAACGAGATGGTAGATTTTAATCTGACTAGATTAATAATTACATTAGATGTAAATGGTCTAAACATGACAAGCAAGGGCAGAGATGATCAAAATGGATTAAAAAAAGCAATACTCAACTCTTTGCTCTGTACAAGAAACCCACTTTAGACATAAAGACATAGATATATTAAAAATTAAAAGAAACAGTGGAGTAGTCATATTTATTAAAATAGACTTAAAGCAAGGAATATTACCAGAGATAATGTAGAATATTCTGTAATAGCAAAAGGGTAAACTGATCAAGGGGAAATATAATTCAGAATATATGTGCATGCACCACATTATAAAGGCTGAAAATACATGAGGGAAAAAAAAAAGATAAGTGATTAAAAAAGGAAATAGATAAATACACAATTATAGTCACATATGTTATTAATTCTCCTTCATTAATGTATAGAACACATAGACAGAAAATCAGTAAGTATATAGAAAACTTCGAAAATACTAATAATCAACTTTACAGAATTGACATTATAAAAGTTCCACCAAATGACAATAGAATACAAGATCTCTTCAATACACATGGAAAATTTATGAAAATAGATCACATTCTATACTATAAAGGAAGTCTCAGTAAGTTTTAAATATGTTTTCTCACTATAACAGAATTAAACTAGAAATGAGTATCAGAAAGATACCTGGAATATCTCCCAGGTATTTATTAATCAAATAACACAGAGCTAAATAACTCAGGAGCTCAGAAAGAAAAGAAATGTATTAGCAAATGTTTTGGACTGGATTAATTATTACAACTTCCCAAAATTTTTGGGAAGCATTGCTTAGAGGGAAATTTATAGTTTTAAATACTTTTATTAGAAAAAGAGATCCTCAAGAGGTCTGTAACCTACAATGGTAGAAACATTAGACTGGCAGTAGTCCTGTCCACAAAGACCTAGCAGGCCAGAAAGGACTGGCATGATATATTCAGAGCACTAAACAAGAAAAATATGCGATGAATAATACTATATCCTGCTAGGCTGCTATTGAAAATAGAAGGAGAGATAAAAAGCTTCCAGGACAAACAAAAATCAAAAGAATTTGCAAACACCAAAACAGCCCATATTGAAAGGGGTCCTCTAAGCAAAGAGGGAGCCTCAAAGTAACATAGACCAGAAAGGAACAGAGACAATATACAGTAACAGTCACCTTACAAGCAATACAATGGCATTAAATTCATAGCTTTCAGTAGTTACCCTTAGCATATATGGGCTAAATGCCCCAGTCAAAAGACACAGCTTATCAGATTGGATTAAAAACAACAACAAGACTCATTGATATGCTGTCTACAATAGACTCATTTTAAACCCAAAGACACTTTCAGATTTAAAGTGAGGAGGTGGAAAACCACTTAAAGTGCTAATGGACATCCAAAAAAAGCTGGGGTAGCAATCCTTATCAGGATTATCCTTATCAGACAAATTAGATTTTAAACCAAAGACTATAATAAGAGATGAGGAAGGACACTATATCATACTTAAAGGGTCTGTCCAACAAGAAGATCTAAGAATTTTAAATATCTATGCCCCTAACATGGGAGCAGCCAACTATATAAACCAATTAATAACAAAATCAAAGAAACACATCAACAATAATACAATAATAGTAGGGGACTTCAACACCCCCTCACTGAAATGGACAGATCATCGAAACAAAAGATCAACGAGGAAATAAGGCCTTAAATGACACACTGGACCAGATGGACATCACAGATATATTCAGAACATGCCATCCCAAAGCAACAGAATACACATTCTTTTCTAGTGCACATGGAACATTCTCCAGAATAGATCATATCCTGGGTCACAAATCAGGTCTCAACCAGTACCAAAAGACTGGGATCATTCCCTGCATATTTCAGACCAAAATGCTCTGAAGTTAGAACTCAGTTACAAGAGAAAGTTGGAAAGAACTCAAATACTAGAACACTTATGTTCTAAAGGCTATAGAAGGCTAAAGAGCATCCTATGAAAGAATGAATGGGTCAACCAGGAAATTAAAGGAGAATTAAAAAAATCCATTGATGCAAATGAAGATAAAAACACAATGGTTCAAAATCTTTGGGATGCAGCAAAGGCGGTTCTAAGAGGAAAGTATATAGCAATCCAAGTCTTTCTCAAGAAACAAGAAAGGTCTCAAGTATACAACCTAACCCTACACCTAAAGGAACTGGAGAAAGAACAATAAAGCCCAAACCCAGCAAGAGTAGAGAAATAAAAAAGATCAGAGCAGAAATCAATGAAATAGAAACCAAAAGAACAGTAGAAGAGATCAACAAAACTAAGAGCTGGTTCTCTGAAAGAATTAATAGAATTGATAAATCTGTAGCCAGACTTATCAAAAAGAAAAGAGAAAGGACCCAAGTTAATAAAATCATGAATGAAAGAGGAGAGATCACAACTAACACCAGAGAAGTACAAACAATTATAAGAACATATTATGAGTAACTATACACCAGCAAATTAGACAATCTGGAAGAAATGCATTCCTAGAGATGTATAAACTACTAAATGATGGACATTGGGGATGGTATGTGCTCTGGTGAGTACTGTGAATTGTGTAAGACTGATGAATCACAGACCTGTACCCCTAAAACAAATAATATATATTAATTTTAAAAAGGGAAAAAAAGGTCCTCAAAATCTATAATCTAAACTTATACCTTAAAAAATATGGAAAATTAAGAACAAATTAAAGACAGAGTAAGAATGAAATAATTATAAAAAGAACAAAACTGAAATATAAAACAAATTCTAGGGAATGTTAAGAAAACCAAATGCTAGGCACCTGGGTGGCTCAGTAGGTTGAGTGTCTGCCTTTGGCTGAGGTCATGATCCCAGGGTCCTGGGATTGAGTTCTGTGTCAGGCTCCCTGCTCAGTGGGGAGTCTGCTTCTCTCTCTCCCTCTGCTTGTGCTGTCTTCTCAAAATAAATAAAATCTTTAAAAAAATGTTTTTTTGAGGAAGTGTTAATAAGATTTATAATCCTCTAGTCAAAGTTATTAGTTAAAAAGAAAGAGACAAATTACCAATATCAGGAATGTAAGAGGAGGAATCCTTACTTATATTACAGGCATTAAATGGATAATAAGGTGATACTATGAACAAATAACTTTATGCCATACATTCCACAATTCGGAGATAAATAGGCAGTCTTCTTGAAAGATATAAACTACCAAGTTTACTCAAGAAAGAAAATAGATTATGTGAATATGTACATATATATATGAATTTGTAGAGAAAATCCCCCTTCAAAGAAAATACCACACTCAGATGGCTTCTCTGGTGAATTCTATTAAAACTTAATCTACAGAAAATCTTCCAGCAGAAGAAATGAAGGGACTTCCAATTTATTTTATGAAGGCAATATTACTCTGGTAACAATACTCGACCAAGATATTACAAGAAAATAAAGTGATAGATGAACATGATTTATGAAGATAGATGTAAAAATCCATGACTAATTTTTAACAAATTAAGTCCAACAAAATATAAAAAACACAGTACATCATGACTAAGATAGTTTTATTCCAAGAAAGCAATTGTGGTTTATCATAGTGAATCAATAAATACAATTCATATTAACAGAGTAAAAATATGATCTTAATGGCTGCTGAAAAAGTATTTGGCAAACTTAACAGCCATCCATTCATAAAAAGAACTCTAAATAAAGTAAGAATGGAAGGAAACATATTCAACTTGATAAAGGTCTTATACAAAAAATTACAGCTATTTTCATACATGATTTTGAAAGGCCAAATGCATTTCTTTAAGAGTAAGAAGAAGCCAATTATATCTTCGCTTACCGCTAAGGTACTGCATTGTTACTGAATATCCACACTGTTACTGAAATTAAATGGCGTATGTCTTGGAAAGAAATAAATAAAACTGTATTTCTTTGGAGAAAATTTGGTTGTCTACGGAGAACACATATGGAATTTATAAAGAAATTTCTAGAACTGATGTGTCCCAAAGATCACAAGTTAAAATGTCAATATAAAATATCAGTTGTATTTCTATATTAGCAATGAACAATTAGAAATTAAACAATAAAACCATTCACAATAGCATGATAAAAATATGAAATAATTAGGATTTAATGTATAAAAATATGTACATGTGTGTGTACTGAGGATTGAAAAATATTACTGATGCCAGTTAAAGTATATCATATAAGTGATATATACTCTGCTCATGTATCGGAAGATAATATAATGTGTCATTTTTTTTCTCAAATTGATCTATTATTTGGTGTAATCCCAATAAAAATTCTAGGAGGTTCATTATTTTAATATAGCATCTGGCAACCTGATTCTAAAATATATATGGAAATGCAAAGGATCTTGAGTAACCAAAACAATATGGAAAAGAAGATGAAAGTTAGAGGACTTATGCTACTTAGTTTAAAGACTGACTATAAAGCTGTGGTAGTTTAAACTGTGTTATTGGTGTAAGGACAGATCTGTGGAAAATGTAACAGATAAATGGCCAGAAATAGACACACATATATACGACCAGTTATTTTCCAACAAAAATGCAAAGGTGATTTAAAGGGAGAAAGGATATTCTAGCCAACACATGGTGCTAATTAATGATTTGATATGTAATTTGTAAAAAAGCAAACCTTGGCATGACCTTTATATGTCCCTTATCTCAAATCATATAAAAATTTGTACTCAAACTAGATCACCGATCTCAATACAAGAAATGAATCATAAACTTTCTAGAAGAAAATAACGAGAGAAAGTCTTTGTTGATGTTGTGTTAGGCAGAAACTTTTTTTTGAGAAGGTGCAAAATACAAGAAACATAAAAGAAAACTTTGGTAAGTCGTGCTTCATTAAAATAAAAGGCTGCTTATTTAAAAGATTTTAAAATGAGATTGGAAGCTGTAGAATTGGAAGAAAATATTCATGGTATATATATCAAAGAAAGGACTTGAAGCATAATACATAAAATCTTTTGCAATTCAAGAAGACAGAAACTTTGATAAATGAATGGTCAAATATTTGGACAGACATTTTACCAAAAACTGTATTAGTGGCAAGTAAACAATGGAAATTTGCTCGACGTAATTTGTTATAAGAGAAATATGAGAATAAAATTAAATGCCATATCTACCTGGTAGAAATTTAGAGTGGCCGTAGTTATCATGACTTGCTAATTCCTTTGCTAGATATTTACCCAAGAGAGATGAAAATATATGTCAATGCAAAAGCTATTTGTGAACATTTGTAGCTTCTTTATGTATACTAGCTCTAACCTGAAACTAATCTCAATATCACCTGGTGAATGGACATGCAAATCGTGGTATATCCCTACAGTGGAATACCACTCAACAATAAAATGAAACAAAATCAGTGATACACACGATAATATTAATATCAAAAACTTTCTGCTATGTGAAAGAAGATAGATACAGAAGAGTAGGCAATGTGTGTTTTTATTTATATGACATTTTAGAAAGGCAAAACTACAGTGACATAGAGAAGTTTGGGTGTTGCTAGCCTGTGGGAAGGGGATCTGAGTGCAAAAAGGCATGAGGGAATATTTTTCAGGTTATGGAAATATTCTGTATCTTGATTTTGGTGGCTATTACATGACTATATACATTTGTCAAAATATTGAATTTTACCCCTAAAATTGGTGAATTTTATAGCATGTAATTTAACTTCAATAAAATTGATTAAAAATACAGGGTAGAAGGTATTTCAGTAGTATGCTTCTTTGAGACACTATTTTTGAAAACATGTTAAGGAGTATTAAAATGCATTTGTATGAAGGCTAGAATATTACTATATTGATATAAGAAATATATCTATTTGTGTTAAGACAGTGATATGGTTTCTGTAAAGACTGTATGACTGTAACTCAATGACGTCTAAATAACTAGATTCTTTTGTTTAGGCATCACAGAGGTACAGGCCAGAGAAAACTTGAAGAAACTTGTGACAGAATGAAGAAATTTTATGAATTAGCTCAAATGAGAGGCAATAGGTTAATATTTAGATATGACTACTAAAAAAAATTCTTGTATATATAATCAGAAACATATTTTTAAAATATCTGTGCCAAACCCCAGTGAAATACTAGGAGAGACAAGCATGACGAGGGTCATCAAATCTCTAAAAGATATGAAACCCCCAATATGGGTAGGTCATCTGGTGTTAGGAGGAAATTCCTGAGATGGATTGACAAGGAAATCTGACACCAAGCTTTAGTTTAAAAATCTTAGTGAGGAAGCTGGAGAGAAGGCTGTCGTGACAGAGAGAAGTCTCATCTTTCTTTATTTCACACCACCAGCTATATCCAAGTTTCCAGCCACACTCTCTCAGGCTAAAACAATTGCTGGCAACTTCATTTTTCTTTGCTGATGTATAATTACTTATAAGTCTTTGTGTGGATATATTTTTCCCTTTCCATTGGCATTTTTGAGTTTTAGATTATTAGATTCTATCCCTCAATGTGAACTGCTTAGTGGTTTATTGGTTTGTTAGGGAGAAGTGTGGCCACTGCATCTGGAAGATGCCAGTGTGGTGTATGTAAACCACGATGAGGTTTTAGCCGAGGGTGGATGGTATGTTAGCTTTGGCCTTGAGTTCTTGAGGGATCATGATTAAAAGTTGTTCAGGGAGACATATTGCTGTTTTTAGGTTGCCAATTTTGTGGCTTTCCTGTGGAGTTGGACTAGTTTTCATCAACAGCTGTGGTTAATTTTCAGAAGCCAGGAGTAGCCATTTTGGAGGCAAATCTTTCCCTTTCTTTGAATGGTGAATGAAGTTTTTGACTCTTTGGTTGCTGTGGTGTATACTTTTTTTATTTCCTTAATTGAGAACTGATTAGACATGATATGCTAGGACTTTGTGTAAGCTAAGGAGAGGCCTAAGTGATATTTTCTGACATTTCACATAACCAATGAGGATTATCACATTAATGGTGGGGAAGAGGCCATTTAGGTGAGATGCAGAGACAAGAATGGAGAATGATTGGTTGATGGTTAGTATTTGTCCATAGCTGTCATTTACCATAGCTCTGGATATGGGTTTTAGAAAGTACATGACACCATTCCTTGTAAGTAGGAAAGTGGCTGATTAGATTTTTCACTTATTTTAGGTACAGTTTACATACAGTAAAATTCATCCTTTTAGTGAATGTGCAGTCTGTGAGTTTTGACAGTCATGGTAAGTACCTCCGTTAACAAGTACAGAACCATTTCATCACCTCCACAAATTCTCTTGTTCTTCTTTGTTGGCAACTCTTTCATATTTTTGTCCCTATAGTCTTGCCTTTTCCAGAATGTCATATAAATTCAATCACATAGTATATGGATTTTTCAGTTGGCTTCTTTAATTTAGTATCATGAGTTTGACTTCATTCATATTGTGTATGGTGAATGCATTTATATTGGTGAATGATATTTCATTATATAGATGTACCACAGTTTATTTATTCACTAGTTGGAGGATATTTGCATTGTTTTAGATTTTGGGGATTATGAATAGGTTGCTATAAACACCTATGTGGTGGTTAGTTTTAGGTGTAACTTGACTGTAACAGAATGCCCAGATGTTTGGCCAGACATTATTTTGGGTATTACTGTGAGGGTTGTTTGGATGAAATAAACATCTAAAATTGGTGGATTTTGAATAAAACAGGTAATTCTCCATAATATAGATGGGCCTCATCTAAACACTTGAAGGCTTGAGTAAAACAAAAAGGCTGGCCTCCTACACAAACCCCAACCCCCTACCAAGACAGAATTCTCCAGCAGAGTACCTTTGGATTTCATCTGCAACATTGGCTTGTCCTGGTTCTATATTAGATGATGTAGAACTGGAACATTAACTCTCCTGAGTCTCCAAGCTGGCTAGCATCTATATAATTTTGTGAACCAATTCCTTATAATAAATCTCTCCCTATTACATACATAAATTCTATTTGTTCTGTTTCTCTGGAGAACCTTAATATAACCCATATACAAGTTTTTGTGTGACCATAACTTTTCTTTTCACTTGGTAAGTACCTAGCAGTAGCATTGCTGGGTCATATGGTAATGCATGTTTAACTTTATATGAAATTTGATAGACTTTTTATAAGTGGCTAGAATTTTTTGCATTCCAAGCAACAATATATGAGAGTTACCTTTGCTCTTCATCCTTTCCAACATTTGATGTTGTCAGCATGTAATTTAAAAAATTTTAGTCATTTGGGGTTCATGGGTGGCTCAGTCAGTTAAGCATCTGACTCCTGATTTTGGCTCAGATCATGATCTCAGGGTTGTGAGATCAAGCCTCACATTGTGCTCCATGTTGAACATGGAGCCTGCTTAAGATTCTCTCTCCCTCTCTCTCTCTCTCCCTCCCTCTGCCTATCCCTGCCTTCACCCATGCCCTTTCTCTCTCTCTCTCTCAAAAAAAAAAAAAAAACAAAACAGTCATTCTAAATTGGGGTATAGTAATATCTTATTGTATATTGTGGTTTTGAGTAAGGGTGTGATAACTTGCAGCTGATTTGGAAGAGCTCTTATTTTCTTAGTTATCTTTATATCTGATATTGGCCCTTGGTTAAGATAAGGATGAAATCACTAAGTTATGATCTGTAAGTTGTTGTTTTGAACCTAACACTTCCATGGAGTGGTTTTAAAATATGTTCACAAACTACTTGATATGTTTCCCTTCAATAGGTAAAACTTATTCCCCCTACTCCCCATAGAGTAGGTTAACTGGCATTAGTGATCCACTTTTAATGAGTAACATATAATGGAATTGATGATGTATTAATTTTAAAGACTAAAAGACTTCCTTCTTTCTTCCCTTTTTTTGGGATTACTCCCTCTGGGGAGAGCCAATAAACTGCCATGTTGTGAAGACACTCAAGAAACCTAATGGAGAGGTTTCTTGTATAGAGGAACTGAGGCTATTTCTGAGAACCAGTATGGAACTGAAGCCTCTTGTGTCTTGTGAATAAGCCATCCTGGAAGTTGATCTTCCAGCTTCAGTTAAACCTTCAGATTGTTGCATCCCCAGCCGACATCTGGAGTGTAACCTCATGAGAGACAGATCCACCTGAGCCCCTCTACCCAGCTAAGCCGTTCCTGCATAGAGACTATGAGATAATAAATGTTTGCTGTTTCAGCTGCTGCACAGTGGAATAATTTCTTCCACAGTAATAGATAACTAATGTAGATTTTGGTGCTGAATTTGGGGTGCTGTTATAATGAATACCTAAAAATATGGATATGGCTTTGGAATTAGGCAGTAAGCAGAAGTTGGAGGGACTTTGTTATAAATTGTTCTGGCAGAGTCTGGGGTACTCCCCCAAATTATTGCTCTTGTGTTTTAGCTTTGTTGTAAATATTAGGCTCTACCTGATTTTAGTTTCTTTTAAATAGATTTTACAGTCACTGACTCCAATTATGTGCAGAGGACCATTTGTTTTAGGACTTTAAAAATGTCATACAGTTACCAAATCATAAATCATGAAACACCCTTATCCAATTTCTTAAATATCTTCCTTTTAGTGATTACCGTAACAGTAGGAAGTCCTTGTCTCAATTTTTGTTTTAAATTTTAATCTCAGTATGAGGTTTTAAAGTAAAATGTTTGAATGGCAATAACTGATTATCTGGTTCCAAAGGACATATCCCAAAGCCATCTCTTGGGCATAATCCATGCGCCCAAGTTCTCACAGAGTAGGAGATTTACCACTTAAGGAGTTTAGTATCTTTGGTGTATAGTTTACATGTACATGCTGTAAGCTTCAAATTTAATTTCTTTGGCAATCCAAGCTATTCTTTGTATGGAGAAGCCAGATTCTCCTTCAGTCTGGAGGCCCTATACTATACTAATATATCATACTTGCCTTCCACCAATTCCATAGTGCTACATAAATTGTTGAGTTCTGCTTTTTGGCTCTTTCCTGGCCAAGGTGTGAAGAGGCCCAGGAGAGAGAGAAAAGTAAATCAGAATGTGTATACTGTCTTTTCTTCTTAATAACCATGTCTGACTTAATCATTGGCAGAGCTGAAGCACCCCCTTTCCCATGATTGCTTCTTACTTCTTTCTGTTCTGGGGGTCGTGATGCATATATTTAAACTTGTATTGAATCATTAATATCCAGAATTGACAGAGAAAGAGAGGAGAGTACTATGGAGCAGGTACCATGTATTGTTTATATCACACAATAGCTTAAATATGTATCAGATTGGCTGGCATAGTTTGGCTAAACTTGTGGTATTAAGTACTGATCAGGATCTCAGTAAGTTCAAGCTATAACTACCAGCATGTCTCAACTCAATTTGGAAGAAATTGTTGAAGGTCATTCTCATGGAGTATATGAAATTGATCCTTTGTACTTGGATAGAAAATCTGGCTGGTTTCCTGCAAATCTTCTGGCAGAATATGGTATACAATATTCAATAGTTTGAATATTAGCTCTGGACCCTTGGAAATCTATTGAGGTAGGCATCCAAGACATATTGCTAGAACCAAACTCTGTGGAAAGCCAGTTACTTTATTCTTTATTATCAAGTGCTCATTGTCACTTAGTGCCTTATTTCATTGATGGGTTCAGTAAGTGGTGAAAATTACCTGGCATGAAATAAGCCAATATGTATTTGTGTGGAATGTTCTGTGTCAGTTGTGCCATTATATAGTGTGCCTGTTTGGTGTTCCAGGAAGTATATTTCGAGATGGAGTTAGGAGTACAAAAGGTTTATTTGGGTCTAATACCTGTGAAGGTAAATGCAAGGAAATGGGATTGGGTAGGGCAAGTCATCAGACTGTGGTATAGACTTATTCAAGTTTCTGCCAGTCCTTTGGGGAGCTCTATCACAAAAGCCATCATCTGGAGTCTGGCTGAAATGTCTAGGCCCTTTTACCACACTCTTTTTTTTTTTTAAAGATTATTTATTTATTTGACAGACAGAGATCACATGTAGGCAGAGAGGCAGGCAGAGAGAGAGGAGGAAGCAGGCTCCCTGCTGAGCAGAGAGCTCGATGCGGTGCTCGATCCCAGGACCCTGGGATCATGACCTGAGCTGAAGGCAGAGGCTTTAACCCACTGAGCCACCCAGGTACCCCCTTTTACCACACTCTTAATCAGTTATTAGCTTGGAGCCACCTTGAGAAGAACGTGGCCTTTTTTCTAAAGCTGAGGCAGTCCCTGAAGAGCTAACTGCTAAAGGCTGTCAGCCAACTTCAATTTTTCCTCCTGAGCACTGAGTTTTTCTTGAAGGATCACTGTAGTACATCTCCATGTCTGCTACATATGGCTAGAGGCAAATCTTGTTTCAGCTTTTTACTGTGCCATCTTTACTTCAGTGGAAGTCTCAGAGATACACCTATAAATATATACAGAGATGTGTAGATTTAGGTAGATAGTAAAGCCTTCATTTCTGCAGTAGTTTATTAATAAAAATAAAACTCAAGGGAACATGATAAAATGTTAAAAATAATTTGTATCTATCTTAAACACATTAACTTAATGTTATTTTATATGCCAATCTTTTGATAGAGACAAAGCCTTTTTCTTCAAGTGTGAGTCTTCTGTTTAGAATCCATTTTATCAGGTGCCTGGGTGGCTCAGTTGGTTGAGTGACTGACTTTTGCTCAGGTCATGATCCTGGGGTCCTGGGATCCGGTATCATATCGGGCTAACTCTGCTCTGTGAGGAGCCTGCTTCTCTTTCCTCTGCTTGCCACTCCCACTGCTTGTGCTCTCTCTCTCTCTCAAATAAATAAAATCTAAAAAAAAAAAAAATCCATTTTATCTTTCATGCATAGGGAATACTGTAAAACATAATCTAGATTTGCAGTTTTGTTTTCTTAAGGCAGAGAAAAACTTTATACACATTATACAATCTGAGTATAAGTTTGCTTTCATTTTCATGAATTTTCCACCAGTATTTCATAGTTGTTTTGTGCCAGTTTAATTCAATGATTTTTAAATGATTTACCTTCAGACTTTTCAAGTCATTAATCTTAATTTGTATCAAAACATCTTCTTCTCTTTTTGCAGTCATTTTTATTGTTTAACATTTAGATTTAACATTTAGATTATGTTTAGTAAATTTATTACACAAGATATACATAGGTTGGAGAAACAGACTTTGGTATGTATATGACTTAATAGGTGAGAGCAGAAGTATTCAGGCTTCCTAGAGGGGTATATTAGCTCCAACCCTTCAGTTAGTAGTGAATGTTGGTCATTATCCTTTGTAGAGGGGAGAGTGTCAATCAGGCAAATAAAAAGAACTTTTACAGATATATCTATAGGTATATCTCTAACTACATCTGTAATTATAGCTATATCTGTTAAAGGACACTCCAGAACAATAAACATTCCATTATGAAAGAGGGATATGGACCCAAATCACTGCCTGGTGTCTTTGGTGAAATGACTGGACTCTGAGAGAGTCTCAGGATGCCTTTTGACTTACTAGCAAAGCCAAGACTAGCTTGGCAGTCATGAGACTGTTAGATTCTTTGCCCCTCCTAGGACCTACTTTGTTTTTGTTTGGCTATGCAAGGGGCTCCCTCTAAGCCCTCTAAGTGGCAGTCTTCCCTAGGCTTGTTTCACAGTACCAATTGCCTGAGATAAAGTAAGTCAAGAAAGAACTTTAGAACAGAGATAAGAGTTCAAGGAGAGGAAAGCCTTTCTTCCAGATCAATTCTATTTATAATTGCTTTATTCCTCTATCTAAAAGTTAAATCCTCAACTTCATGTGTTTGAAAGGCTCCATTGTTTCCCTTGATTCTGTCATTGAAGAGAGGAGATCTTGAGAGCCCCTAATGTTTAGCATGTCCCGTCAATGTTATATTTATACATATTTTTAAGGTTAATAGAAATGGGCTTTTCTTCCATTATTTTTTGTTAGTGGCTTGAATCTGGGCTCTTTGAATAATGTCTGAAACATCTGGCTGGAACATCCCATCAACCTGGAATAACTATAGTTTTCATATTTAGGGGGAAAATGATGGTGAACAGATAGCTAATGACATGATTCAAGATTTCTGAATGAATTACTTAAGCTGAAAACCTTAATAAGAGTCTAGGAAGCCTTAATTCATTAAAGGTGCAACAGACATAATAGCTACATGGCTGATGCCCCTTATCTGTCCCAGAAGTGATTTCAGGGATGAAATTCATTCTCAGTGCCAAGATTTCCTAGCCAGCAGTTTTTCTTCACTTTGTGGCATTGCAGTCCACATTTTCCCTTTCATTTATAAATGTGTAGGTAAACCATTGGTGGGTATCAGTAACAAATAGAATGTTGTAGCAGGAAAGGGAGAGTAGTAGATGCTTGAGGTGAGTGGGGGCATGGGGTAATTGAGTGATGGGCGTTAAAGAGGGTACTTGATATAATGAGAGTGTTATATGCAACTGATGAATCACTGAATTCAACCCCTGGAACTAATAATGCAATGTCTGTTAATTAAATTGAGTGTAAACAAAAAATTTTTAAAAAGGAAAAATGACATTTTCCTCACTAGCTTTTTAATTCTTAATCTTGAACTAAATTTAAATAAAACATGGTGATTGTTATGGTTAGGTGGAAAGACTTTCGGTAAATATTATTGTATTGGTCAAAATGATCATCTTTTGTACAAGGCTCTTATACATATGTTTAGTCATAAGAAAATCAAAACATTTAAGTAAGAATACAATTATGTTGTCAGAGCAATTCCTGGGATCTATATATATGTCCCTGATGGACCTGTTGCAGATATTCTTTGGGGTAGGGAAGAGAAGAAGGAGAGTTTATCAAGATTGCTGTTGTGTTACTATCATGATGTTCACTGTAGTTTCTTTTGAAGTACATTAGGAAACTGATCAGCCGTTTAAACCAATCCATGGCTTGGGGGTTTTCAGTAAGATTTACTCTTTAGATAGGAGCCATTTTTTTTTATGCCTTAAGACGGAAGTATTTCATAAGCCATAGTTAATCAGTGGACAGATTTTGTTTTGTCAAGATTAAAGGACTATTGTTAACAAAGAAAGCAAAAGCTTGTGTTGGAAGAAAGGGCCAGGAGCCACTGCTTGTAACCATAGATTTCGAGATCTGAATGATAAGTGCACCCTACCCCTCGCAAGAGGCACAGTCCTCTGGAATATTTGACTCCTATAAATTGTCCTTGGAAGGTCTTTTAGTCTTTATTTTGGTCTAAGGCAAGACAGCACTTTCAGTGGACTTCTTATTTCTTAAGAATTTTCTGCTTCATTTTAGTTTTAGTGTGTATCTCCTTTTTATTTTGGGCTACAGTATTAATTACATGTACCTACTCAGGAGCATGTAAAGGTTTAGAAGCTGAGCGTAGTTGAAGTGAAATAATCTTTACGTCTTATGAAAATACACAAGTGAGTCATTCTTTTTTGGAACTGAAGGCTCAAGTTAGAATTTTTTCCCCCATAATCTTTTAAACATATGTTCAGCAGAGAGAAAAAATATATTTAGGCTGGAATCTTCTACTAAGTTAATAAAACGTTAATGTTTTCCCATGTTATGCATTCAGACATTTCTAGTGTCCTAAAGTCACAGTGGCTAAAACTCCGTGAAACAACACTAACAGTAGAGTGAGGAGTGTGGAAGAAAGGGAGGCGCCCAAAGATTCCTTTTTACCTCTGCTGTTCTCACTTTCTCCTATTGGGTTGGGCTGGGCAGTTTCAGTTGCATAATTAAAGAGTTTCCTCTCCAGAATGTCTGCTTTACTCATTACATAGACGAAGGTTAAACAAATTGCTGTGTGGTATGGGGAAATGGTGTGTGTCTGTGTGAGTGTTTATGAATAAAAGGATATTACAGACTTTTGAGTAAGAGCAAGCTGACTCTGTATTTATTTTTTAGGAATGCATTAGAATACAATAATGCCCTCAGAGATAAAATCCTCTAAGTTCTAGAAGTAAAAATTTGGAATTTTAAAGAAACATGGTAACATATATTATGCTTCTTTTTTTTGGTGGACAATAATGCTTCTTTTTAAATGTAAGAACTCCCCCCTCCCCATGCTAGTGATGGAACTTTTTCTTTGAATGAAAGAGGTTTCGGCACTTATTGATAATTGAGAACATCCATCTTTCATCCCAAATAGACAGGATTGACACCTTTGAGGTCCCAGGCACACATATATCCCCAAATCTGCACAAATACCTTTTGGGGCCCCTCTGTCATCAGGGTACCTACTTTCAAGAGAAATAGATGAGATAATGTCTGTAAGGAACTTTGAGAAGGCTAAGCACCAAAAATAAAATATTTTTAGAAGAAGTTATTACTTTGAACAGGCGAGACCTAAATGTGTAATGTAAAGCCAACTGAGAATAACAAAGAATTATAGTGCCAGTCAAAAGCAGCACTGTGATCATGGGTGGGTGCCTAGAACCTGAGAAATAAAAGGTTGCATGGAAGGCTCAGAAAGAGACAGAGCAAAGGAAAATAAAGTTCTGGATTAAATGGCCAAATGATAACAAAAAATCCTGGGAGGGTCAAAGATTGCAGGGAATAACAAAGGAAGTAGGGGTTGGGCTTCTCAGTGCCTCACTTTCTTTAGTCAAGCTATTCTTAATTTTAAAGTGTTTTCTCATGCTCTCACTTTAATTTTTTTCTTATATTTACTTTCTCATTTATATCATGAACAAAGCTGAGAGCAATCCTTAAACAAGGCTTTTCTCACATTACTTTCTTTTTCTTTTTTTTTTTTTTCTATTTATTTGACAGAAAGAGAAAGAGAGAGATAGGTCACAAGTAGGCAGAGAGGCAGGCAGGGAGAGAGTGGGGAAGCAGGCTCCCTGCTGAGCAGAGAGCCAGATGCAGGGCTCAATCCCAGGACCCTGGGATCATGACCTGAGCTGAAGGCAGAGGCTTTAACCCACTGAGCCACCCAGGTGCCCCTCACATTACTTTCTTAAATCAATGGTGTACAGTGACAAAGCTTGGTCTATTATAGTAATTCTTCCAGCATTTTAAAAGATACCTTTCAAATGAAAGATTACTTAGAATAGTAATTGTAAAATAGTTGATATTACAGTCATTGAAGTTGGAGTGGAAGAAAGGGGCCTAGAATATTGCCTGCTCAGATTCTCTTCACCCCTCCCCGCCCGCTCCTGTGGATCTAGGAAACTTCTGTTACTCCCTGATTGTTGGATATAATCTAAACTCCTCAATTGATATTCAAAGTTTTTGATAGCATGGACTCATTCCTGTAATACTTGGTCACTCATTTTTTTTTTAATTTTTAGGAAGTACTTTTTATTTTTATTTTATTTATTTTTTAAATTTTATTTTATTTTATTTTCAGTGTTCCAAAATTCATTGTTTATGCACCTCACCCAGTGCTCCATGCAATATGTGCCCTCCACAATACCAGCCACCAGGCTCACCCAACCCCCACAACCGCCTCCCCTCCAAAGCCCTGTTTGTTTCTCAGAGTCCACAGTCTCTCATGGTTTGTCTCCCCCTCTGATTTCCCCAAACTTACTTCTCTCCATCTTCCAATGTCCTCCATGTTATTCCTTATGCTCCACAAGTAACTGAAGCCATATGATAATTGACTCTCTCTGATCAACTTATTTCACTCAGTATAATCTCTTCCAGTCCCATCCATGTTGATACAAAAGTTGGGTATTCATCCTTTCTGATAGAGGCATAATACTCCGTTGTATGTATGGACCACATCTTCCTTATCCATTCATCTGTTGAAAGGCATCTTGGTTTTTTCCACAGTTTGGTAACTGTGGCCACTGCTGCTATGAACATTGGGGTGCAGATGGTCCTTCTTTTCATTATATCTGTATCTTTGGGGTAAATACCCAGTAGTGCAATTGCAGGGTCATAGGATAGCTCTATTTTTAATTTTTAAGGAATCTCCACACTGTTTTCCAAAGTGGCCGCACAAATTTACATTCCCACCAATAGTGTAAGAGGGTTCCCTTTGCTCCACATCCTCTCCAACATGTGTTGTTTCCTGCCCTGTTGATTTTAACCATTCTGTCTGGTGTAAGGTGGTATGTCAATGTGGTTTTTATTTGAATCTCCCTGATGGCTAATGATGATGAACATTTTTTCACGTGTCTGTTAGCCATTTGTATGTCTTCATTGGAGAAGTGTCTGTTCATGTCTTCTGCCCATTTTTTGACATGATTATCTGTTTTGTGTGTGTTTAGTTGGAGGAATTCTTTATAGATATTGGATATCAGCCCTTTGTTTATAGTGTCATTTGTGAATATCTTCTCTCATTCTGTGGGTTGCTTCTTTGTTTTGTTGATTGTTTCCTTTGCTGTACAGAAACTTTTTTTTTTTAGATTTTTATTTATTTATTTGACAGACAGAGATCGCAAGTAGTCAGAGAGGCAGGCAGAGAGAGGAGGAAGCAGGGTCCCCGCTGAGCAGAGAGCCTGATGCGGGGCTTGATCCCAGGACCCTGGGATCATGACCCGAGCTGAAGGCAGAGGCTTTAACCCACTGAGCCACTCAGGTGCCCCTGTACAGAAACTTTTGATCTTGCTGAAGTCCCAAAAGTTCATCTTTCACTTTTCTTTTTGTTGTCTGATTGCTGTTGCTAGGACTTCTAGTACTATGTTGAACAGCAGTGACGCGAGTGGGCATCCTTGTCATGTTCCTGATCTCAGTGGGAAGGCTGTCAGTTTTTCCCAATTGAGAATGATATTCACTGTGGGTTTTCATAGATAGATTTTATGAAGTTGAGGAATGTTCCCTCTATCCCTATACTTTGAAGGGTTTTAATCAGGAATGGATATTGTATCTTGTCAAATGCTTTTTCTGCATCAATTGAGAGGACCATGTGCTTCTTCTCCCTTCTCTTATTGATTTGTTCTATCACATTGATTGATTTGTGAATGTTGAACCACCCTTGCATCCCATGGATAAATCCCACCTGGTCATGGTAGATAATCTTTTTAATGTACTGTTGGATCCTATTAGCTAGGGTCTTGTTGAGAATCTTGGCTTTCATATTCATCAAGGATATTGCTCTGAAATTCTCCTTTTTCATGGAGTCTTTTCCTGGTTTGGGGATCAGAGTAATGGTGGCTTCATAAAAAGAGTCTGGAAGTTTTCTTCTGTTTCTATCTTTTGAAACAGCTTCAGAAGATTAAGGATTATTTCTTCTTTGAATGTTTGGTAGAATTCCCCGGGGAATCCGTCAGGTCACTCATTTTTATAACATTTGTTTCTATATAACCTACTGAGCCAACCAGCTGCCCTATTTGTTCCTATATAATAGTTGGTCATCCTCACTCCTCATTATTTTTGTGTGCCTCTACTCTTCCACTTGGGTTCTTACCACACATCCTTGTTCTTAGATTCTTATCTATCTTTATATTTACAGGCTCTTCTTGCTTAGAAAGTTCTTCATTTGAATTATGTACAACTCCTTTTGAGTTGGCTACATCCAGAGTGGCTCAGCTGCTCTTGACTTCGGCCACCCTATTCTGCTTTTCCTTTTATTCCATGCTCTTTTGCTGTCACCTACATCTTTATTATTTCTGCTCCGACACAACATCTGAAGACCTTCAGCTGAAAAGCCCATTACTACTCAATGCCTGAAGCACTCTGGACCGAAATACAGAAACTTTGTTGTGAAATCGTTCATCATGGTAGGTAGAACCTAGAATTATTCCTACTTCCCAAAGCTTGGGATTTTTATCTGAATAGGGTGAGCTCTTAGGCACTACAGGGGCCTGGTCTGTATGACTACTCTTTTGTTTCAGTACCATATATGCCCTTTAGTTTAGGACAGGCTGTAGTGTTTGAACCTATGTAATTTTGATGTTTACCTCTCTAGAGATTGGATCCTGTCTCTTTCAGTACAGATTCTAGTTGAAAGCATGCTTTATCAGGATTAATAGGGTAATTATTCTCTGGATAATGAGCTTCAGGAGTCTCTTAGATGTAGTTTCTTTGCATAGGCTGGTTTGGGCTTTGTCTCAGCATGATAGCCTCAGGGCAGTTGGACTGCTTCTGTGGTGGGTAACTCACTCACTTACTGACCCAGTAGTGACTCACTGGCTTACTTACCCCAGATGTCATGCTGCATCACTTCCACAACATTTTGTAGAGTTATAGTCAACCTATATGAATGTAACATGGATAAAAATAAACTTGACTTGTTGCTTGCGTAGTAGTATAGCATTATAGATTATATTCACATATTGTCCATTCTAATAATTTAGATATTTAAATGTGATTGATGGTATTGATTATTACTGCTTTTATTTTTATTTATTTATTTATTTAACTATTTTTTTTATTTCTTTTCAGCGTAACAGAATTCATTTTTTATGCACCACACCCAGTGCTCCATGCAATACGTGCCCTCCATAATACCCACCACCTGGCTCCCCCAACCTCCCACCCCCCACCCTTTCAAAACCCTCAGGTTGTTTTTCAGAGTCTATGAGAGACTATGGACTCTGAAAAACAACCTGAGGATTATTACTGCTCTTAAATAAGAGATGATATGTATTTGAAGTTCACTAATGTATATTAATTGCACACTGGGTTTTGAAGGTTGTAGTAGGGACCAGTATTTTGTCTCATGCTCTAAAGATGATTTAAGAATAGATGATCAGGAGCTGGCTTGTTTCTAAGTAGAACTTCCCAGGAGCACAGTTTCGAAGTATAAAGGGGGAGAGGGCTTCTGTGGTGGGTTGGGTATAAGATGCTAGTCAAAGTGAGACATATAAAGAAGGGAAGGATAAGAATGCTGACTGAGCAATTTGTCAGGAAAGGCTTAGAGACTAACAAAAAAATGAAGAATATGCCCAAATAAGCATTGGGTTAATAGTCACACCAGAAGCTAGTCTCATAAACATGGCTCATGAGTTAGTTTGAAGGTGTATTCTTAAAGCAGCAGAACAACATTGGACATAAGCCTCACTCAAGTTGGTATAAAGATTAACTTAACTTCAATAAATTATATGTATAGGAGAAAAACAAAAACTCATTCTGACTAATGAATTTACTAAGAGTTGCCTTGTTTATAGATAGTCTATGTGAGGTTTTTAATAATATTTTATGTTGTTGACTGTAGCAAGTTATTTAGATACCTCTTTCTACATATTTATATATATGTATTTAATTCTTTCTGTATATCTCTTTGTCTTTACCTATATCTATATCTGTCTCTATCTCTATTCCTCCGTGATGTCAGCCGGAGACTCACTGCCTCTTAAGAACAAGATAATATTGGCTGAAACATCTATTTCCATTTTATTTCCCACTTTCCAATGTTTCTGCAGTTTTTGTGGGAACAGAGAGATGTTTATAATCTCATGATAACCTCTAACTTTGAGCTCTTGCTTGTGCCAAAGTACTTTAATTTATGGGTTGTCCCCAAACCTAGATGTTTTCAGCCTATTTTCCTAAACAAAGTCAGTTCCATTCTATATTGGTTAGTTTTTGCTGCATAACAAATTACCTCCAGATTGAGTGGCTTAAAAGAAAAACTGTTTTATTCAGTTCACTATTCAGTGGGTCAGCAGGGCTATTTTAAGTCAAGTCTGGCTTGGTTGACTTTTACTTGGCTCTCTCATCTATCTGTGGTCAGATGGAGGTTGGTGGTGCCAAATGACCTGGGATGGCCTCATTCATATGTCAAGAGTGGGTAGGCTGGTTGGTTTTGTAGGTTGAGTGGCATTTGAGCTGGAACAGCTTGAACATGCTCAGTTCAGTCTCTCATCCTATACACAGCTAGCCTAAGCTGCTTCATGTGATTGTCTCAGAGTTCGAATGAATCACAACGTGTAAGTGACTTTTCAAGCTTCTGCTTGTGTTACATTTGCAAATGTCTCTTTGGCCAAAATTATTCACATGGCAAAGGTCAAGGCAAGTGTGGGAAGGGTCAACCCCGGAGTGTGAAGGAAATTGTTATGGTCATTTTTGCCAACACTTTATCATGCCTTCCTGAGAGAAATTTTAGTGTCAGCTATTAAATGCATATATATTATTTTATTTTATCTTATTTTACTTTATTTCATTTTTTGAGAAGATTGTATTTATTTTTACTTTGTCATTCATCACTTTTAACATTTTGTAATTTTTTACAGTGAATATACATATAACATGTATATTATATATTACATCATAATCAGAACAAACAGCTTTGTTTATATCTTTTTTTAATTGAAGTATAATTAACATACAAGGTTACATTAGTTTCAGGTAAAAAATGCATGTATTTTAAACTCTGATCCTTACTGTCCCCTCCAGACTTATTTTTTTCATTAGATTAGGGAACTATTTTCTGTTCTTTTGTTTCTCTTTTGAAACAATAACAAAACAAAAACAAAAAAGAAAAATGTGGTGGGAGTGGGCTTTGGGAAATGTAAGGAGACTTTTTATTTTAATATAATGACTGAGAGCTCTAATGGAATTAATGGGCAGAGATCCGAAATGACTGACCATTCTTCAATGTGGGGACATTTAGCATAGCACAGCTATGGCTTGTCTTACCCCATTGGGAAAACACAGCCACATGTAGCTAAGGGGATATTTTTCCTTTTGAATTGAATTTTCTTCCTCCTTCACTGTTTGAAGAAGTAATTTTATGGCGGAAGAGAAGGAACACTAGAGTGAGTGAGAGAATTCTAATCTTATCTGCACCACACTCTGACTATTTGACCTGGAGCAAATCACTAAAGTATTCTGGGTCTCTTTTCCACCTTAAACTAAAAAGTTGTACGCGATGAAATATACTTATTCATGCACTTAACTTCCCTTCTCTTTCCACAAAGAATTTGAGATGGCATGCAATATGAATAAAACACAAAATAAATATTTGAGGAAATCTATGCAAGAAGGGGAGAATAGATAAGGAAAAATGGTTCACAAAAAAAACATACTTGGAGAACCTACATAACCTGTATAAATAGACCTCAAGTTTGGTGAGGGAAACATGATCATTATAGGAGTAACATATGGAAAATGGAAATAGTTGTTTCAGGTGAAACAAAGTATTTTTTCACTGAAACTTGAGAGAACGTTATCCTTTAGGATATCATAATGATGTGTAGAAGACCATATTCTCAAAAGTGTACAGTAGATATATTAAACAATTTTCATAGTGATTTCTTATCATATCCCTCAGTAGAAATTAATGCTGTAACTCTAAAGGGACCAAAATGATGTTGTCTGAATATACACTTCTGTTGATCTGATTTGTCTCAACAATAATATATAGACTATTTTCTAGAAGAATATTCTTAGTGGAGGTCTTTAGGTTGCCCCCAGTGAATATTATTGTTAACAACTTGGTCTCACTGGTCTTAAGATACTTTCTGTGTCTACAATTATCACTTGTATTTTTGGAAGAAAAGAGACTTCTGGTTCGTATTAGTCTACTAGGGCTGCCATAACAAAATATCACAGACTGGATGGCTTAAAGAACAGAAATTTATTTTCTTGTAGTTCTGGAGTACAGAAGTCTAAGAACAAGGTTCCATGAGGACTGGTTTCTAGTGAGGCCTTTTTTCCTGCCTTGCAGACAGCTGCCTTCTCACATGGCCTTTCCTTTGTTTGATGTAGAGAGAGAGAAAGATCTCTGATCTCTCTTCCTGTTCTAATAAGGACATATATCCTATGAGGTTAGATCTCCACCATTATGACCTCATTTAACTAGCTTTAATTACTTCCTTAAAGGCCCTGTCTTCAAATACAGTCACATTGGTGGTTAACACTTTAACATGTGAACTTTGGGAGATACTATTCAGTTTATACCCTGGTTCTTTGATAATCAGCTGGCTGTCTTATTTCATTTTATTTCTGTGTTTCTTGGGATTTTCCAGTTTGAAATTAACCGTTTCATTTTTCCTCTAACAAGCTCTATATTGTGTATGCATAAAAAAGTTCTGAGATTTGACATCTGTATTTAAAATAATAAATGAAAATTATGGTAATCGATTTACCTCAACTCTCAGAATGTCATTTGAGGTAATTTCACCAATCATAAATGAAAGTGGTCCTTATGCCTGTCTTGACAGAACTTCTTGGCATATATTATATGACTTCTGGGATATCTGGGAGAGATTCGTATCTTGAGAGTCATATGGATGTGTGGACATGTGTGGGCATACATATGTTTAGATATTAATGCTAAAAATATAAGTAAAGTGAAATAAGTGGACATAAATACTTATTGTTTATTGAGGGGTGATATACACCTTTTGCAATACTGTTTGGCAAAGGGCAGAATCTAGTCCATGGTATCATCTTTGTTTAATAACAGAAAATATGTTATAGGGCAGCTAACATGCTTTCTAGTTTATCCCTGTGGCATCCTCATTCACTAGTTCCTCAGCAGCAGCTGTTATCAAATGAAGCCTAAGTAAAAGAAAAGAGAAAGAGGGAAGAGTTGGAGAGGGTGGAGCTTGAGGTGGGTATAGCAGTGAAAAGAGAGAGAAAGCAGATTTGTGAAGAAAATTGACTTAGGGTGGTATTTTGCTGAATCTTTATTATATTTATGTTAGGATATGTTTTATTGGCTCATAAAATTCAGTCACATGAGTAGATTCAGAAGTAAAGCAGTGAGCCTCAGGCTATTTGTTATCATTATCATAGTGTGAAAACCATTTCCATTGCAGGTGTTTCAAAGACCCATAGAGGTTACATGACTTAAACATTAACATATTATTCTAATAACATGAAGCTGGCACCCTTTGACCTATAAGCTTTAACTTTAATAATTTCCAGGTTACCCCTTGGCCAAAATATGTTTTCCCTTCAATTTTCACACTGGTGCACTTTCTTTAATATAAAGTACTGATATAATAAATAAATTATATCCAGATGAAAGCCTGTCATCTGATACCTCATCCCAGCATAGTGCCTGCAAATACTAAAGCAAGCGTTTCCCAAAAACATGCTGCCTGTATCAGGGACAGAGACCTGGGGATCTGGCTGAGGTGGTATAAGACAAAGAATGAAATGAATAGAGAAGTTCAAGGAAAGATTGCCTTGAACAAAAGTCTTAGAGGTCGATACTTCCTTTTTTATTCTCCCATAAAGTGGAGGGGGAGGAATGAATGAAGAGAAAAGAGCAGATTCATCACAGATGAAACTTGGTATCAGATGTGAAAAGAACCTCTCCACAGTGAAGTCTGCATCATGAAGTGCACCATACATAAAAGAATGAATGCATGGCTTCAGGAGTCATCTGCAAATGATTGGTAGTCATATTATTTAGCTTCCTGCACACTGGATGTCTGTAAGCAGGTTATTATCTATTTTATTAGCCATGGAGCCAGTGATTTCTTAAAGCTTTCCCCCTTCCCTGAAGGAGTTCATCTGCCTTATTTTCCACATAGGATGTCCCTAAAAGCACAATGTATCCCTAAAAAGTTGCCATTTACTCAGATTTAGCAATCTTGAAATCAGTGATTTCTAAGAAAGAATAGTGACCTATGTTTTAACATTGTACAGTGCTCTGAATGGATATTCTGTTCATATCTAACAGTTATGTGCATTCCTCTTTTCTAGTGAGACAAACAGACTCTTCCCTGTGCTCTACTTCCTTCCTCCGTCCCTCTCCCCCTTCCTCCTTCCCTACCTTCCTTCCTTTCTTAATTTTTTTCTTCCTTCTTCTTTTCCGTCCACCCTACCTCTCTTCTCTCTCTGCCTCTTTTTAAAATCAGATAGTTGGGATGGCAGCTGAAGAAAAAAGAGAAGGATCATCCATGGTTGGTAAAGAGAGTTGTAGATGAAAATGCAGACAGTCCTTTGGTAGTAATGTCTTTGAGTGAATTAAGTTTTTCACACACACACACACACACACACACACTCACTTGTGATACTGCTATAGGAATGTACACTGTAAGAGAGAAGAGGAAAAGTAAGAGGCTTAGCATTTGTTTGAACTTTTTTTTAAAGTACTGAGCTCTATTAGACTGTTTTGTTTGATCTTTCTAAGACCAGGAAATTCTAATGAGAAAAGCATTCTGCAGAAAATAAAATATTTCTGATATCTGGTGTTGGTATCCATTAATTACCACCATTTGCATAGTATCCAAACTGTCTAAAAAGTACCTATTATTTTCACTATGCCAAGCTTTTCCTTAGCATGTAAATTCAAAAATATGTGCTAACAGGAATATAATACCAGGAATTCACTGTTCAGTAACTTAGTTATTAACAAAATATTTGTGGGTTGCCTGTATTGTCCAGACAATGTTTTAGGCATTAGAAATACTATGATGAAGAGGATAGTCAAAGTTACTGCATTAAATACTTATTTGTTTGCTTGTGTTTGAGCATATGTGTGCATTTATTTGGCTTATGAACACTTCTATGATATTATAGTGTGGAATTGTGTAATGATAATGATAACAACTGATACTAATTGGACACTTTCTGTATGTCAGGGACTGTCTGCTGAAAGGTGACTGCGTTTTAGAGTCTTAGAAGTGGGAAATTTTATGTAATTTTTCATTTTGATTAATTAAAGAACCAATCATATGCTAACTTATTCCCAAGGCAACTTGAAAGGATTCAAATAATATGGCACAAGAAAATAATTAAAAATAAATAGGGAATATGAGGTAATGGAAAAACAAGGTGAAGAAATTATATAGAGCTGGGAGTGAGGCTGTGAAATAAATTACTGGCCACAGATCTCCATGTACCTTTCACCAGGGACAGGGGAAATGGGAGGATTCAGGGCACAGAAGGAAAAAAGGAACTAGTTGTTGAAGAAAAACATAATTTCTGATACTGAGACTAAGATAAAGTTCTTTTGTAGGTACTTGTGCATGATGCCATATATACTTACTAGAAACACAGTCTGTCTTTCATTTTAGGCTGATGGCTTCAGTACATTTAACTCAAGAGCAATTTGGTAAACACAGTTCTAACGGGACTGAGGGGAGAGGTTGAATGTAGGAGTAAACGGAGTTGAAAGAGTGGATCATATATTGTTATCCAGTTATGAAGTTTTCTGATTTTTCTGGCTTAATCCAAGGAAAGGTTATATCAGAGGAATGTATAGTCTGCATATTCTTATGTGATCCTTCATAAAAATTAGGTCTTTCAGCCAAGCATTTAAAAGGCACATCCACAGTGAGTTAAAGATTAATTCCAGTGCCAAATATTTGGAATTCAGATATTCTAGATTAGCTTAGCCTTATGCTTTAACAATCAATCAGACTGGAGATAGAGTTGACATCCTACAGGAGGGCATTATTTATGAATTCCAGAAGATCCTCATAGTATCCTAGTTCCTGTGACAATACTCTTATGAAGTTGCTTATATACTTTCACATCTGCATTTGTGTTTATATTATGTGAACACCTCATCCCTTTAAAGTGATCTATGCTTTGTTTTAATGATTCTATTTAATGAATCTTAAATAAGACAGTGTTCTTTTTTAATCAAACTTACTATCTATCTATATATATTTCCTATTAATCAGTTAAATTTTATATTTAGAAGACAAGGAATAATTCATTCATTGTCATGCAGAATTTACATTTATGTAACTGTATTTTGCCTAGGAATAAGTTTAAAAATAATAATCTTACTTATTATTTTGTCTTTTACCTTTTTTACTTAGTTCATCCAGTCTTTTCCCTAGTACAGCAATTTATTTGCAATAGTCTTTTAAGGTTTTGTAATATTCTCTCCAATTGATGTATTATAGTTAACTATACAGCTTAATCAGCCACTTCTAGGTGTTGTGATATTAGGGGCAGAAGAAACAGGAAAGAAAGGGAGGTGAAAAAGAGCTAAGATGAGTCATTTAGAGATAGGCCAATAAATGCCCAGAGACTTCTCAGCCTTTTAGGAGACCAGAACCCACAATGTTACAAAGAGCTTTGTATGGTAATAAACAAAATTAAGTACAAAATGTGAAAAGGTTTCTTCCCTAGTCTCCTCCCCCTCTCATATGTTCTGCTTTACCAGTAGACATGATTGAAATATTTTAAATACAAAAGGGCAAGTGAGCATGAGAGAGGTTACAGAAAGTTGAGCCAATTGAGTGATCTGATATAAACAGCAAAATCCTAAATTCTGGATCTAATATAATCCAACACAGTAAGGTCTGGATTTGTTTTTAGTATAGCTGGAAATTTCTATAAAATTTCTAAAGGTAGCTTTATTTAAGACAGTATTAGTATTTTCAGAGAGCTACTGTCTTGGTGGATATGTGTTGAACATCATTATTATTAATAATAGAACTAAATTTACAAGGTACTTGAAGATATCATATTGAAATATGAATCCATAGTCTTTGAGAGGGGTTGCCTGGCCAGCTACATTTCTTTTGTAACCTCTCTAGTCTAATAGATTTATAGCAGAGCAAAAGAACTGTTAGATTTGAAATGTTACCTAATTTCAGAACTTCATTTCCTCTAGGATGAAGTGGACCTTTGAAAGTCTGGGACAGAACAATATGTTCTAGATTCTGAATGGAAAGCTCAGCATGGAAACTATGAAGGGCATCTCTTGGAAAGGAAAACCTGAATCTGCAGCTCTAACTCACCCACCAAGTGCTCCCTCTGAAGTGTCTCCCTGTGAGCTTAGAGACCTCTTTTATTGCCAGTAGCACATTTTATACATCTAAGCATTGTCTTCAGTAACTGGATTTATTTCTCTTATTAAAGAATGACATTGCTTTATATTTGGTTTCTTGAAGCATAGTATAGTGGAGGTGGAAAGTTCTTTGATGTTTCTGAATATATGGCTTTAGTCATATCTTTATACAGGTTCTGTGAGGTTTATTTAAGAGCAAAGTTTGGTTTTCTTCATGTTTCCTAACACCACGTCTCCCCCGCCCCCAATGGGTGCAATTTATTGTCCAAGATTTGTTTGGTGATTTGGTTTTGGTCCCTCTGAACAAATAAAATCTTTTTCTGGGAATATAATTTTTTTCTTTAAGCACCATGCTAGATATTTTGTGAAAGATAAATAGTGGCTTTTTGTTATGTTTTGTTTTGTTTTAGAGAATGAAATTTATATAGGCTCTGTTCCACTACATATCAATAGTTTTGGAGGTAGGCATAAGTGGCTGCTACCGTATTATTTAGTGATAAGAAGATTTGGCTGGAGTTAAGACCTGTTCTAATTTTGACTTAAAAAATTTTTTTTTTATTTTTTATTAACATATAATGTATTATTAGCCCCAGGGGTACAGGTCTGTGAATCGCCAGGTTTACACACTTCACCGCACTCACCATAGCACATACCCTCCCCAATGTCCATAACCCAACCACCCTCTCCCTACCTCCCTCCCCCTGGCAACCGTCAGTTTGTTTTGTGAGATTAAGAGTCTCTTATGGTTTGTCTCCCTCCAGATCCCATCTTGTTTCATTTATTCCTTTACTACCCCCCAAACTCCCCACATTGCCTCTCAACTTCCTCATATCAGGGAGATCCTATGATAATTGTCTTTCTCTGATTGACTTATTTTGCTCGGCATAATATCCTCTAGTTCCATTCACGTTGTCACAAATGGCAAGATTTCATTTCTTTTGATGGCTGCATAGTATTCCATTGTATATATATATGCCGCATCTTCTTTATCCATTCATCTGTTGATGGACATCTAGGTTCTTTCCATAGTTTGGCTATTGTGGACATTGCTGCTGTAAACATTTGGGTGCACATGCCTCTTCGGATCACTACATTTGTATCTTTAGGGTAAATACCTAGTAGTGCGATTGCTGGGTCATAGGGTAGCTCTATTTTCAACTTTTTGAGGAACCTCCATGCTGTTTTCCAGAGTGGTTGCACCAGCTTACCTTCCCACCAACAGTGTAGGAGGGTTCCCCTTTCTCCACATCCTCTCCAACACTTTTGTTTACTGTCTTATTAATTTTGGCCATTCTTCTGCCCCTAATATCACAACACCTAGAAGTGGCTGATTAAGCTGTATAGTTAACTATAATAATCATATTAAAAAATGGGCAGAAGATATGAACAGACACTTCTCCAAGGAAGACATACAAATGGCTACCAGACACATGAAAAAATGTTCATCATCACTAGCCATCAGGGAGATTCAAATCAAAACCACATTGAGATACCACCTTACACCAGTTAGAATGGCCAAAATTAGCAAGACAGGAAACAACGTGTGTTGGAGAGGATGTGGAGAAAGGGGAACCCTCTTACACTGTTGGTGGGAATGCAAACTGGTGCAGCCACTTTGGAGAACAGTGTGGAGATTCCTCAGGAAATTAAAAATAGAGCTTCCCTATGACCCTGCAATTGCACTACTGGGTATTTACCCCAAAGATACAGATGTAGTGAAAAGAAGGGCCATCTGTACCCCAATGTTTATAGCAGCAATGGCCATGGTCACCAAACTGTGGAAAGAACCAAGATGCCCTTCAACGGACAAATGAATAAGGAAGATGTGGTCCATATACACTATGGAGTATTATGCCTCCATCAGAAAGGATGAATACCCAACTTTTGTATCAACATGGATGGGACTGGAAGAGATTATGCTGAGTGAAATAAGTCAAGCAGAGAGAGTCAATTATCATATGGTTTCACTTATTTGTGGAGCATAACAAATAACATGGAAGACATGGGGAGATGGAGAGGAGAAGGGAGTTGAGGGAAATTGGAAGGGGAGGTGAACCATGAGAGACTATGGACTCTGAAAAACAACCTGAGGGTTTTGAAGGGGCAGGGGGTGGGAGGTTGGGGGAACCAGGTGGTGGGTATTAGGGAGGGCACGTATTGCATGGAGCACTGGGTGTGGTCTAAAAACAATGAATACTGTTACGCTGAAAATAAAAAAAAAATAAAATAAATAAAAAAAATAAATAGAAGTATAGTTGACATATAATGTTATATTAGTTTTAGGTGTACAACATAGTAATTCAACAGTTCTGTACATTCTATGATGCTCACCATGATACATGTAATTATTATCTGTCACCATACAAAATTATTATATTATTGACAGATTTCCTATGCTGTACTTCTCATCCCATGTCTTATTTATTGTTTCTTTATTTAGTTAATGATTCTTTTTTTTTTAGTTAATGATTCTTTATATTAAAATTACTTTGTTCCACTAACTGTGTGGTTTGTCACCTCATTGATTGGATCTTGACTGATATACCCAATGATAGGAGATGCTGTTTTATTATAAACTAAATGTTTATATGTAATATGATCTTTTTATGTATTTTTCTGCTTTATTCCATTAGTTTGTCTGATTTGGGGCCAGTATCAAACTGTTTTAGTTATAGAAGTTTAATAGTATTTTTTGGAATAGATTTTATTTATTTATTTGAGAGAGAGAGCACCAGCAGGGGGAGGGAGAAGCGGACTCCTCACTGAGCTATAAGCCCAAGACAGGGCCAATCCCTGGACCTGGGGATCATGACCTGAGCTGAAGGTAAACACTTAATTGATGGAGCCACCCAGGTATCCCGAGAGGCTTAATAATATTTCTAAAAAGTCTGTTTGTGCTTGCTTTTCTTCATTGCTTTTCTTTTCTAATTTTTTAAAAAGATTTCATTTATTTATTTGATAGAGAGAGAGCACAAGTAGGCAGAGCAGCAGGCAGAGGGAGAGGGAGAATCAGACTCTCCACTGGGCAGGGAGCCAGAAGTGGGGCTTGATCCTGGAGCCCTGGGATCACGACCTGAGCTGAAGGCAGCCATCTAACTGACTGAGCCACTTAGGCACCCCTTTTCTTTTCTAATATTTAACTAGCTTTGCTTGCTTGTTTATTTTTAAAAATGAATTTTCCATCAATCAGGGAAACACCTGATGACATTTAAATAAAAATTTGGATTGTATTCAATTTATAAATTAGCTTAGAGAGGATATCTTTATGGTATTGAGTCATCTTATCCAAAACCAAGTATGGCTTTCTCTTTGTTGAAGGGAACTTCTGAGTACTTCTGCAGTGTTTTCTGGTTTTCCTCAGATACAGTTTTTGAGCTTCTAGGTATTTCCTTTTCTTTTGTTGTCTTTCTATCTTCTAGCATTTTTTTTTTGTTGTTGTTTATATGAAGGCTATAGGTTTTATAGTTAGCTAATTACTCATTTTTCTTATTCTTTGTCATAATTTTTTTTGTTGCTTCATTTGTTGCTTTCTTCTTTCCAATTCAAATACCTCTTAATGTTTTCTCTTATCTAATAGCATGGATAATATCTCCATCACAATGTTAAACATTAGTAGAGATACTAGCATTGTTATTATCTCTATCTTAGTGGAAGAGCTTCTAGTATTTTCTCACTATGTAAGATTCTGGATTTTGTGTGGAGGAGTGTCTGTTAAATCCTCATTTATTGATTTTTTAAAAAAAGATTTATTTATTTGAGAGAGAGAGAGTGCGATAGAGATAGAGAATCTTAAGCAGATTCCACGCTGAGCACGGAGCGCAGTGCAGGGGCTTGATCTCAGGACCCTGAGATCACAACCTGAGCTTAAACTGACAGCCAGGGGCTTAACCTCCTGTACCACCCAGGCATCCTTATTTAAAAAAAAAAAATGAATGGTTTGTGTCATTGAATTGATTTTTGTCAATGCCTTTATTAAATTTGTGAAGATAGATTTTATTTGTTCTAAGAAGGGCAAGATGGCAGAGAAGTAGGAGACCTTGTTTCAACCAGTTCCTTAAAGTGAGCTAATTATCTACCAGAACACTCTGAACACCCAAGAAACCAGCCAGAGATGTAGGATTATGCACTTTTGGATCTCTACAGGGGCAGAAGGTGCCAGTGGACAGGTAAAGTATACTGGGAATGATCAGACTCTTTTTGGAGGATAAACAGAAGAAGAGGGAGATGCCAGAAGCAACCTATTGGAAAGTAGTGCCCCAATATGAAAGTGCCTGTGATTGGGGACCAGCATTGACTTGGAGTCTAGTTAAAAGCACTCAAAAAGAGCAAACGATTTTAAAGGGCAACTGGTGGAATTGGGCAGTCACAGGCAGGGTCCTAAGCCCATGGTCCCAGGATGGCCACTGCTGGTGATCACTCGTGCCACAGAGTGAGGTGGTGGAGGCTCCAGTTCCTGATCCTGGAACCCCCCAGTGTTGCCCGGTTTGAGGGAGTCTGGTGGGCACTCTCAGGCACTCTCAGGAACCAATCTGTGCTCACTGCGTGGTGGACATCTGAACTGTGCTTCCCACATGTGCCAGAGAGTGCTCTGTGCAGGGTGCTAGCTGGTGGTCTCTAGGACCTGAAGGAACTACCCCAGACAGCAGTCCTAGCAAAGATAGCCACTAGAAGGGGCTTCCTGGACCATTATTGCTAGCAGTTTTGGCACAGGGGTGCAGGGACAGGTGGGCGCTATGGGCAACCCCTGAGATGGTGGCTGGGGACGTGCACTGCCTGTGGGAAGTTGCACAGCTCAGCAGAGTTTACAGAGGGGGAGTCTGTATGTTCTGGACCACCCAGAGGGGAGCAGACTGAGGCTTCTCTCTGAGATGGAGGCCTGGGTGAAGTTTGCTTTCCACTAAACCTCCAAAAAGCCTGCAAAAAGCTGCCAAAGAACAAAAACCTCAAAAACCAGTTTCCACAGAGCCCAGCCCCTTGATAGGGGGCAGGAGGACTCAACCCAAGCAAGACTGACTGAAAAACAATGTGGCAGGCTCCTCTCCCAGAAAGCCAGCCAAAAGAATGAGAGGACAACTACCACAGGGTCCCCATGAAAGTGTAAAACCCCAATATCAGGGGAAAACAACATATTAAGCTCCTGGTATTGCCATAAAACCTGTATATTTCATAGATATTTTTAACCTACTTATCATTACAACTAGAGGTTTGATACAGCATATTCCATAATAAGTTATTAACTTGAACTTTTTTTCATACATATACCTATATTTTTCTTTTTCTTTTGTATTTTATTTAAAAAATATACATATAGATATAAACTTCACAGTAATCCTCTTTCCCTAATCAATACTACCCTTATATATAAACCAGTTTTAATCTCCCTTTATCTCTGGAAAGTTGAGTTTTTTAACAAAGATACCAAGATACACCCAGGAAGAATCAAAATAACCTTCCTCACTCACATCGAGGATTTATAACCACCTTCCCATCTTTTTCTTCTGTCAGTGTTTCTGTGTATCTGTTTCTGTTCCAATATTATATGAATCTCATCCTTGGGGTCCATTTTGGCGGGGTTCTTTTATTTTTTTGTCATTTACTTTTGTTGGTCTTTTTGTTTGTCCGTGTTCATTTGTATACCTTATAAATCTTACCTTTGGGGCCCATCTAGCTGGGTCTTTTTTTTTTTCCCCCCTCTCTCTTTCTCTCTCTCTTTTTTTTTCTTTCTTTTTGATGGTGATTTTCGATTGCTCAGAAGCGTTCCAAGGTGCACCTTGCCTGGATCACGGTTGATATATTCAGCTACACATCCCCTCAACCACCTCTCACTAAAATGACTAGGAGGAGGAACAACCAACAGAGGAAAAATTCAGAGACTGTGCCCTCTTCATTAGAGCTATTGGATATGGTCATAAACAGTATGTCAGCAAGCAAATGCAGGGTAACAATTATCCAGGCAATGGCTAGCTTGGAGAAAACCATTAGTGACAACATGGAATCGATTAGGGCAGAAGTGAAAGCTGCCTGGGAAGAAGTTAAAAATACTATCAATGAGATCCAATCTAGTCAAAATACTCTAACAGCTAGGGTAACCAAGGCAGAAGATAGAATTAGTGATGTAGAGGACAAACCAATAGAGAAAAAGGGATCAAGAGGAGGCCTGGAACAAACAGCTTAGAAGTCATGAAAACAGAATTAGGGAAATAAATGAGGCCATGAAACCTTCCAACATCAGAATTATTGGGATCCCTGAGGGGGAGGAGAAAGAAAGAAGACTAGAAGATATAGTTGAACAAATTCTCCATGAAAATTTTCCCAATCAGGTGAATGGAACCAGCATTCCTGTCCTAGAGGCAGAAAGATCACCCCCCAAGATGAACAAATCTAGAAAGACCTCGAGGCACTTGATTGCAAGAGTGATGTATCATAATTTTAGACAAGAGCTTTTGAGAGCAGCTACAGGGAAGAGATTCCTTACATGCAGAGGAAGGTCCATCAGAATAACATCAGACCTGTCCACAGAAACTTGGCAATCCAGAAAGGCCTGGCAAGATATATTCAGGGCACTAAATGAGAAGAACATGCAGCCAAGAATACTTTATCCAGCAAGGCTGACATTCAAAATGGATGGAGAGATAAAGAGCTTCCAAGACTGGAAAGTTTAAAAGAGTATGTTACCACCAAGCCGGCACTACAAGAAATATTAAGGGGGGGGGGGTTCTATAAAAGAAGAAAGAACCCAAGAGTGTCATAGAACAGAAATTTACAGAGACAATGTATAGCAACAAGGACTTCACAGGCAACATGATGTGAATAAAAACTTATCTTTCAATAATCACTCTCAACGTGAATGGTCTAAACGTGCCCATAAAAAGGCACAGGGCTGCAGATTGGATAAAATGACAGAACCCATCCATATGTTGTCTACAAGAGCCCCATTTTGAACCTAAGGATACATCCAGACTGAAAGTGGAGGGATGGAGAAGCATCATTCATGTCAATGGGCCTCAAAAGAAAGCTGGGGTAGCAATTCTCATATCAGATAAATTAGATTTTAAACTAAAGACTGTAGTCAGAGATAAAGAAGGACACTACATCATTCTTAAAGGGTCTATCCACCAAGAAGATCTAACAATTATAAATATTTATGCCCCCAATATGGGAGCAACCAATTACATAAGGAAACTGTTAAGATAAAGAGTCATATTGATATGAATACACTAATAGTAGGGGATCTTAACACACCACTCTCAGTAATAGAGAGATCAGCCATGCAGAAAATCAATAAAGAAACAAGAGCATTGAATGACACATTGGACCAGATGGACCTCATAGATATATACAGAACATTCCACTCTAAAACAACAGAATACTCATTCTTCTCGAGTGCACATGGAACTAGGTCAAAAAATCAGGGCTCAACTGATACCAAAAGATTGAGATTATTCCCTGCATATTCTCAGACCACAATGCTTTAAAACTGGAACTCAACCACAAGAAAAATTTGGAACGCCTTCAAACACTTCGAAGCTAAAGACCACCCTGCTTAAGAATGGATTAACCAGGAAATCAAAGAAGAACTTAAACAATTCATGGAAACCAATGAGAATGGAGACACTTTGGTCCAAAACCTATGGAATATGACAAAGGTGGTCCTAAGGGGGACATACATAGCCATCCAAGCCTCCCTCAAAAAAATTGAAAAATCCAGAATACACCAGCTCTCTTTATACCTTAAGGAAATGGGGAAGCAACAAGAAATTAATCCAGCCCCACACACAAGAAGGGAAATAATCAATATTAGAGCAGAGGTCAATGAGATAGAAACTAGGATTACAGTAGAACACATCAACAAAAGTAGAAGCTGTTTTTTTTTTTTTTTGAAAGAATCAATAAGATCGATAAACCATTGACCAAACTAATCCAAAAGAAAGGAAGAGGACCCAAATTAATAAAATTATGAATGAAAAGGGAGAGATCAAGACTTAACACCAAGGAAATAGAAACAATCATCAGAAATTATTATCAACAGTCATATGCCAATAAGTTAAGCAACCTAGATGAAATGGATGCATTCCTGGAAACCTATAAACTTCCTGTAAACCTATTAAACTTTAAACTGAATCAGGAAGAAACCAACAACCTGAACAGACCAATATCTAGTAACGAGATTGAAGCAGTGATCAAAAACCTCCCCCAAAACAAGAGCCCAGGATGTGACAGATTCCCTGGAGAATTATACCAAATAGTCAAAGAAGAAATAATACCTATTCTCCCGAAGGTGTTTCAAAAGTTAGAAACAGAGGAAAACTTTCAGACTCTTCTTATTTTTTTTTAAAGGTTTTATTTATTTATTTGACAGACAGAGATCACAAGCAGTCAGAAAGGCAGGCAGAGAGAGAGAAAGGGAAGTAGGCTCCCTGCTGAGCAGGGATCCCGATGCAGGGCTAGATCCCAGGACCCTGAGACCATGACCCGAGCTGAAGGCAGAGGCTTTAACTCAGTGAGCCACCCAGGCACTCCAGACTCTTCTTATGAAGCCAGCAATACCCTGATCCCAAAACCAGGCAATGACCCCACCAAAAAGGAGCATTTCAGACCAATATCCCTGATGAATATGGATGCCAAGATTCTCAACAAGATCCTAGCTAATAGGATCCAAAGAACTTTAAAAAGATTATCCACCATGACTAGGAGGGATTTATCCCTGGGATGCAAGGATGGTTCAATATTTGCAAATCAATCAATGTGATGAACAAATCAATAACAGAAGAGAGAAGAAGAACATGGTCTTCTCAATTGATGCAAAAGATACAGCATCTGTTCCTGATTAAAACTCTTCAAAGTATAAGGATAGAGGGAACATTCCTCAAACTCATTAAATCTGTCTATGAAAAACCCACAGCAAATATCATCCTCAATGGGGAAAAACTGAGAGCCTTCCCACTGAGATCAGGAACATGACAAGGATGCCCACTCTCACCAGTGTTATTCAACATAGTGCTAGAAGTCCTAGCAATGGCAATCAGACAACAAAAAGAAATAAAAGGTATTCAAATTGGTAAAGAAGTTAAACTTTCTCTCTTTGCAGATGACATGATACTTTATACAGAAAACCTAAACTATCAGAACTCATACAGAAATTCAGTCATGAGGCAGGCTACAAAATCAATGCACAGAAATCAGTTGCTTTCTTGTACACTAACAATGAAAAAAAAAATAGAAAGGGAAATTAGAGAATCAATTCCATTTACTATAGCACCAAGAACCATAAGATACTTGGGAATAAACCTAACCGAAGAGTTAAAGGATCCATACTCGAGGGACTACAGAACACTCATGAAAGAAACTGAAGACACAAAAAAGTGGAAGAGCATTCCATGCTCATGGATCGGAAGAATAAACATTGTTGAAATGTCTATACTGCCTAGAGCGATCTATACTTTCAAAGCCATCATGATCAATATTCCACCGGCATTTTTCAAAGAGCTGGAACAAACATTCCTAAAATTTATATGGAACCAGAAGAGACCCCGAATTGCTAAGGAAATGTTGAAAAAGAAAAACAAAACTGGGGGCATCATGTTGCCTGATTTCAAGGATTACTACAAAGCTGTGATCATCAAGACAGCATGGTACTAGCACAAAAACAGACACATAGACCAGTGGAACAGAGTAGGGAGCCCAGATATGGACTTGCAACTCTATGGTCAAATAATCTTCAACAAACCAGGAGAAAATATCCAGTGGAAAAAAGACAGTCTCTTCAATAAATGGTGCTTGGAAAATTGGACAGCTATGTGTAGAAGAATGAAACTTGACCATTCTCTCACACAAAGATAAACTCGAAATGAATAAAAGACCTCAGCATGAGGCAGGAATCTATCAAAATCCTAGAAAAGAACATAGGCGGTAACCTCTTTGACATCAACCACATCAACCACATTCGAAACAAAATCGAAAATGAACTTTTGGGACTTCATCAAGATCAAAAGTTTCTGTACAGCAAAGGAAACAATCAACAAAACAAAGAGGCAACCCAGGGAATGGGAGAAGATATTCACAAATGACACTATAGACAAAGGGCTGATATCCAATATCTATAAAGAACTCCTCCAACTCAACACACACAAAACAGATAATCATGTCAAAAAAATGGGCAGAAGACATGAACAGACACTTCTCCAAAGAAGACATACAAACGGCTAACAGACACATGAAAAAATGTTCATCATCATTAGCCATCAGGGAGATTCATATAAAACCTACATTAAGATATCACCTTACACCAGACAGAATGGCCAAAATCAACAGGGCAGGAAACAACACTTGTTGGAGAGGATGTGGAGCAAGGGGAACCCTCTTACACTGTTTGTGCTGTTTGTGCAAGTCTGTGCAGCCACTTTGGAAAACAGTGTAAAGATTCCTTAAAAATTGGAAATAGAGCTACCCTATGACCCTGCAATTGCACTACTGGGTATTTACCCCAAAGATACAGATATAATGAACAGAAGGGCTGCATGTACCTCAATGTTCATAGCAGCAGTGGCCACTGTTGCCAAACTGTGGAAAGAACCAAGATGCCTTTCAACAGATGAATGGATAAGGAAGATATGGTCCATATATACAATGGACTATTATGCCTCTATGAGAAAGGATGAATACCCAAATTTTGTATCAACATGGATGGGACTGGAAGAGATTATATTGAGTGAAATAAGTTGAGCAGAGAGAATCAGTTATGATATGACTTCACTTATTTTTGGAGCATAAGGAGTAACATGGAGGACATTGGAAGATAGGAGAAGTAAGTTTGGGGAAATTGGAGGGGGAGACAAACCATGAGAGACTGTGGACTCTGAGAAACAAACTGAGGGTTTTGCAGGGGAGGTGGTAGAGGGTGGGGTGATCCTGGTGGTGGGTATTGTGGAGGGCATGTATTGCATGGAGCACTGGGTTTGGGCATAAACATTGAATTTTGGAACATTGAAAAAAATTTAAATTAAAAAAATAAATCTATGAAGACAATCACATGACTTTCCTGCTTACCTCTATTAATGGGATGTATTTTATTAATGATTTTCTAATATTGAACTATTTTTCCATTCCATAATAAACCTCATATGGTTGTCTTTTATATTTGTTAATATTCTATTTAAGATTTTTATATCTTTTCATAAGTGAAAATAGTTTGTAGTTTTTTTTTTCCCCTCTAAACATCAAGTTTAGAGAGGAATATTATATTGCTTCACAAAACAAAGTCTGAAGTTTTCCTTTTTTATGTTCTAGAAGTAATTAAATAGCATTAGAATTATTGACTTTTTGGGATTTGGTAGAATTTCATTGTGAAACCATTTGGGTCTAATGCTTTATTTGGTGGGAAATCTCTGAACTACTTTGTATATTTCTTTGCTGGCATATATTTCTTATGCTGGCATAAGTAAATTATCTATCTCTAGGAGGGTAACTTTTGCTTAGTTATATTTTTTTAAAAAATCATTTCATTTATGTTTTTAAATTTATTTGCACAGATCATGCAAAATGATTCCTTATAATTTAAAATTTTCATCTTTTTGGTAGTTATTTCCTTCTCCCTATTATTTATTTCTAATTTGTTGTATTTATGCTTTCTCTCTTTTCTTAATTAGGTTAGGTAGTGTTTTATGTATTTTACTGATTGTTTCAAAAAAACCTGATTTTCAATTTGTTATTTAGTTATAGTCATTCTCAGTTTTTAACTCCTTAATTTATACTTTTATTATTACTTCCTTCCTTCTGCCTTACTTTGGTTTACTTTGTTATTGTGTTTTATTTATTTTTTTAATTTAATTTTTTTAAAAGATTTTATTTATTTATTTGTCAGAGAGAGAGAAAGAGAGAGAGAGCGAGCAGAGGCAGACAGAGTGGCAGAGGGAGAAGCAGGCTCCCTGCGGAGCAAGGAGCCCGATGTGGGACTCAATCCCAGGACGCTGGGATCATGACCTGAGCCGAAGGCAGCCGCTTAACCAACTGAGCCACCCAGGCGTCCCTAATTTTTTTTTTTTTTTTTAGAGAGAGAGAAAGAGTACATCTGAGCAGTGGAGGAGGGGGAGGGGAAGAGGGAGAGAGAATCATAAGCAGGCTACATGTCCATTGGGGAGCCTGTCTCTGGGCTCCATCTCATGACCCTGAGATCATGACCTGAGCTGAAATCTAGTGTGGGTTACTTAACTAATTGAGCCATCCAGGTGCCCCTTTATTGTATTTTTAAAGCAAGCATTTTGAGTTAGCTGCAGAATTAATTTTAATTTTCCTTTTTTATTGAATTTGGTATATAATATATTTTTTAAGATTTTATTTATTTATTTGAGAGACCAAGAGTGAGGGCATGCATGTGTGAGAGAGGGAGGAAGAGAGGGAGAGGGATAAGCAGACTATGCATGTGCTGAGCACAGGGCCTAAGGCAGGGCCTGACTCCAGGACCCTGAGCTATGAGTTGAGCTGAAATCAAGAGTCAGATGTTCAACCAACGGAACCACCCAAGCACCCCAATAATGCTATAATTTTTCCTCTGATAACTGCTTAAACTCCATTCCATAGATTCTGACATGGCCTTAGGTTGAAAGTATGGTTAGAGTTAGGCTTAGAAAGATCAAATGATTGGATTTATGTTTTCGAATGATATTCTGACTTTAGTGGCAAGTCAGAGCTTTGGCAGGAAACTGCAATAGTTCAAATAAATGATGATGAGGACCTGAGGCAAGGCATTGGCAGAATTACTGGAGACGAAGAAATAGTTTTAATAATTTAGAGGTAGACTTGATAGGATACAGTTACTAATTAAATGAGAGAAAGGGAAGAATAAAAAATAATTCTTAAATAATTCCAGTACTAATTCCAATGTTTGGGAGTTTTTCCATTTCTCCTGTACGAGCTGACTTTTGTATAATACAACTCAGTTTTGACACTGTAAACCCAGAGATAACATCTGATTCCACAGATTAAGTGTTCAGTCATACAAGACTGTTCCCATCCCCACTTTACTTTAGACACCAGTCTTAAGTCTAGGTTGATACATGTGCTTCTGATGGACTTTTGATTGGAGGTTCCCACACACTCTCCTTGGGTTTGATTAATTTGCTAGAGGAGCTCCCAAAACTCAGAGAAAAATTTTACTTACTAGGTTACTGATTTATTATAAAAGGATACAACTCAGAAATAGCCAGTTGGAGGAGATGCACAGAGCAAGGTATGGGAAGTGTACACAGCTTCCATGCCCACTGCAAGTGTACCACTCTCCCCAAATCTCCACATGTTCACCAACCTGGAAGCTCTCTAAACCACATCCTTTTTGCTATTTATGGAGGTTTTATTACATGGGTATGGTTGATTAAATCATTGGCAGTTCGTGTTTAAGTCAAACTCTAGCCCCTCTACTCTCCCCAAATGTCAGGGAGGTCTGAAAGTTCCCCTCTAATCACATGGTCAATTCTCCTGGCAACCTACCATCTGGAGGTGTAGTCCAAAAGTTACCTCATTAATATATCAAAAAACACTTTTGTTGCTGTCATCACTTAGGAAGTTCCAAGGATTTTTGGAGCACTGTGCCAGTAACAGTAGACAAAGACCAAATATGTATTTTTTATTATAAACCACAGTGTAACATCTAATGATTCTGTATTTGAGGTCTTTTCTTCAAACTGAAAATTCAGGAGAAGCAGCAACACACGTCTGAGGGTCAAGAAGTAAGGGGTAGAAATGGTAAGTTTTGTTTAAAGCCTGCTGAATTTGAAATATCTGTGAGACATCTAAGTGAGAATATCGTGTTGGAAACCTTATTCTAGAGCCTAAGAGATAGGTGTGAACTGGATGTGTGCATGCTAATGAGAACTTTTGATTCTGTTGATGGTGAGAAGGCCAGGGTTGGAAACAAGGTTTCCAGCCTAACTGCTATTTTTGTTATTGAAGTATAATTAACCTATACAACTATATTTGCTTCAGGTATACAATGACCTGAAGGTATTTGACCAGGTATATAATGACTCAACAATTTTATACATTTCTCAATGTTCATCAAGATAAGTGTACTTCTAATCCTTTTATCTATTTCACCCATCCACCTACTTACCTCCCCTCTAGCAACCACCAGCTTGTTCTCTGGATTTAAGAGTCTCTCAGTTTGTCTTTTTATTTGGTTTGTTCATTTGTTTTGATTCTTCAATTCCACACATGAGTGAAATCATATGGTATTTGTCTTTCTCTGACCAACTTATTTTACTAGGTCCATCCATGTTGTTACAAATGGCAACATCACATTCTTTTTGTGGCTGAATAATATTTCATTGTAAATATATATATACCATTTTTTCTTTATCCATTCATCTATCAGTGGACACTTGTTTGCTTCCAAATCTTGGCTATTGTAAATAATGCTGCAATAAACATAAGAGTGTATGTATCTCTTTGAATTAATGTTTTCATTTTCTTTGGGTAAATAACCATAGTGAAATTACTGAATTATATGTTAATTCTATTTTTAAGTTTTTGAGACACTTCCATACTGTTTTCCATGGTGGCCACACCAGCTTGCATTCCTACCAACGGTGCACAAGGGTTCTTTTTTTCTCCACATCCTCACTAACAATTGTTATTTTTTGTAGTTTTGATTTTAGCCATTCTGACACGTGTAAGGTGAAATCTCGTTTTGGTCTTAATTTACATTTCCCTGATGGTTAGTGATGTTGAGAGTTCTTTCATGTGTCTGCTGGCCATTTGGATGTCTTCTTTGGAAAAATATATTCATATTCTCTGCCTATTTTAAAATTGGATTATTTGTTTCTTTGGTGTTGAGTAGTATAAGTTTTTATAAATTTCAGATATTAACCCCTTATCAGATACATAATTTGCAAAAATCTTCCCCCATTGAGTAGGTTGCCCTTTTGTTTTGTTGATGCATTTCTTTGATGTGTAAAAACTTTTTATTTTGGTGTATTTCCAATAATTTAATTTTACTTTTGTTTCCATTATCTTAGAAGACATATCTAGAAAAATGTTTCTAGGGTTGATATCAAGGAAATTACTGCCTATATTTTTTTCTAGGAGTTCTGTGGTTTCCAGTCTCACATTAGGTCTTTAGTCCATTTTGAGTTTATTTTTGTGTATGGTGTAAAAAAGTGATCCAGTTTCATTCTTTTGAGTATTATTGTTCACTTTTCTCAGAACCATTTGTCTTTTCCCACTGTGTATTCTTGTCTCCTTTGTTGTAGATTAATTGACCATACAAGTGTGGGTTTATTTCAGGGGTTTTTATTCTGTTGTATCCATATATGTGTTTGTTTTTGTGCCAGTACCATACTGTTTTGACTACTACAGCTTTGTAGTATATCTTGAAAGTTGGGGTTGTGATACCTTCAGCTTTGCTCTTCTTTCTCAAGATTTCTTTGGCAATTGGACCTTTTGTGGTTTCATACAAATTTTAGTATTATTTATTCTAGTTCTTTGACAAATGTTGATGGTATTTTGATAGAGATTAAATTAAGTTATCTAGATTGCTTTGGGTAGTAGGGACATTTTAACAATATTGATTCTTCCAGTACATGATCATGCACTGTCTTTCCATTTGTTTGTGTTATTTTCAATTTCTTACATCAGCAATTTAAAATTTTTGGAATATAGGTCTTTCACCTCCTTGGTTAAGTTTATTCTGAGGTTTTTTTTTTTTTTTTTGGGTGCAGTTGTAAATGAGATTATCTTCTTCATTTTTCTTACTTCTATTTCATTATTAGTGTATATAAATGCAACAGATTTCTCTACACATATTCTATATCCTGCAACTTTACTGAATTCATTTGTCAGTTCTACTTTTTTTTTTTTTTTTGGTGGAGTTTTTAGAATTTTTTGTGTATGGTATCATGTCATCTGCACATAGTGGAAGTATGACTTCTTCCTTGCCAATTTGGATGCCTTTTGTTTCTTTTTGTTGTCTGATTGCTGTGGCTAGGACTTCTAGTATTATGTTGAATAAAAGTGATGAGAGTGGACATACATGGCTTATTCATGATCTTAGAGGGAAAGCTCTCAGTTTTTTACCATAGAGTATGATGTTAGGTGTGAATTTTTCATACATCGCCCATTTATATTGAGGTATGTTCCTGCTAAATCCACTTTCTTGAGTTTTGTAGGTAGATATTATGCTTTCTCAAATTTTTTTTGAATCTGTTGAGATGATCATACGATTTTTACCCTTTTGCTTGTTGTGTGATATATCATGTTGATTGATTTGCATATGTTGAACCATCCTTGTGTCCCTGGAATAAATCTTGCTTGATCATGGTGAATGATTTTTTAAGTGTATTGTTGGATTTGGTTTCTAATATTTTTTTATTAATTTTTAATTTTTTTTATAAACATATAATGTATTTTTATCCCCAGGAGTACAGGTCTGTGAATCGCCAGGTTTACACATTTCACAGCACTCACCATAGCACATACCCTCCCCAGTGTCCATATCCCCACCACCCTCTCCCGACCCCCCTCCCCCCAGCAACCCTCAGTCTGTTTTTTGAGATTGAGTCTTTTATGGTTTGTCTCCCTCCCGATCCCATCTTCTTTCATTTTTTCTTTTCCTACTCCCCAAACCCCCCATGTTGCATCTCCACTTCCTCATATCAGGGAGATCATATGATAGTTGTCTTTCTCCGATTGACTTATTTCACTAAGAATAATACCCTCTAGTTCCATCCATGTCATCGCAAATGGCAAGATTTCATTTCTTTTGATGGCTGCATAGTATTCCTCTGTATATATATATACCACATCTTATTTATCCATACATCTGTTGATGGACATCTAGGTTCTTTCCATAGCTTGGCTATTGTGGACATTGCTGCTATAAACATTTGGGTACACATGCCCCTTTGGAGCACCACGTTTGTATCTTTAGGGTATATACCCAGTAGTGCAATTGTTGGGTCATAGGGTAGCTCTATTTTCATTTTTTTGAGGAACCTCCATGCTATTTTCCAGAGTGGTTGCACCAGCTTGCATTCCCACCAACAGTGTAGGAGGGTTCCCCTCTCTCCACATCCTCGCCAGCATCTGTCATTTCTTGACTTGTTAATTTTAGCCATTCTGACTGGTGTGAGGTGGTATCTCATTGTGGTTTTGATTTGTATTTCCCTGATGCCGAGTGATGTGGGGCATTTTTTCATGTGTCTGTTGGCCATCTGGATGTCTTCTTTGCAGGAATGTCTGTTCATGTCCTCTGCCCATTTCTTGATTGAATTATTTGTTCTTTGGGTGCTGAGTTCGATAAGCTCTTTATAGATTTTGGATACTAGCCCTTTATCTGATATGTCGTTTGCAAATATCTTCTCCCATTCTGTCAGTTGTCTTTTGGTTTTCTTAACTGTTTCCTTTGCTGTGCAAAAGCTTTTGATTTTTTTTTTAAAGATTTTATTTACTTATTTGACAGAGAGAGATCACAAGTAGGCAGAGAGGCAGGCAGAGAGAGAGGAGGAAGTAGGCTCCCTGATGAGCAGAGAGCCCGATGCGGGGCTTGATCTCAAGACCCTGGGACCATGACCTGAGCTGAAGGCAGAGGCTTTAACCCACTGAGCCACCCAGGCGCCCCAAAGCTTTTGATCTTGATGAAATCCCAATAGTTCATTTTTGCCCTTGCTTCTGTTGCCTTTGGCGATGTTCCTAGGAAGAAGTTGCTGCGGTTGAGGTCAAAGAGGTTGCTGCCTGTGGTCTCCTCAAATACTTTGATGGATTCATTTCTCACATTGAGGTCCTTCATCCATTTTGAGTCTATTTTCATGTGTGGTGTAAGGAAATGGTCTAGTTTCATTTTTCTGCATGTGGCTGTCGAATTTTTCCAGCACCATTTGTTGAAGAGGCTGTCTTTTTTCCATTGGATATTCCTTCCTGCTTTGTCAAAGATTAGTTGACCGTAGAGTTGAGGGACTATTTCTGGGATCTCTATTCTGTTCCATTGATCTATGTGTCTCTTTTTGTGCCAGTACCATATTGTCTTGATGATGACAGCTTTGTAATAGAGCTTGAGGTCTGGAATTGTGATGCCACCAACTTTGGCTTTCTTTTTCAATATTCCTTTGGCTATTCGAGGTCTTTTCTGGTTCCATATAAATTTTAGGATCATTTGTTGTATTTCTTTGAAAAAAAATGGATGGGATTTTGATAGGGATTGCATTAAATGTGTAGATTACTTTAGGTAGAATAGACATTTTCACAATATTTGTTCTTCCAATCCATGAGCATGGAACATTTTTCCATTTCTTTGTGTTTCCTCAATTTCTTTCCTGAGTACTTTATAGTTTTCTGAGTATAGATTCTTTGCCTCTTTGGTTAGATTTATTCCTAGGTATCTTATGGTTTTGGGTGCGATTGTAAATGGGACTGACTCCTCAATTTCTCTTTCTTCTGTCTTGTTGTTGGTGTAAAGAAATGCGACTGATTTCTGTGCATTGACTTTATATCCTGACACTTTAATGAATTCCTGTACAAGTTCTAGCAGTTTTGGAGTGGAGTCTTTTGGTTTTTCCACATATAGTATCATAATATCTGCAGAGAGTGATAGTTTGACTTCTTCTTTGCTGATTTGGATGCCTTTAATTTCTTTTTGTTGTCTGATTGCTGAGGCTAGGACTTCTAGTACTATGTTGAACAGCAGTGGTGATAACGGACATCCCTGCCGTGTTCCTGACCTTAGTGGAAAAGGTTTCAGTTTTTCTCCATTGAGAATGATATTTATGGTGGGTTTTTCATAGATGGCGTTGATAATATTGAGGTATGTAGTCTCTATCCCTACACTTTGAAGAGTTTTAATCAGGAAGGGATGCTGTACTTTGTCAAATGCTTTTTCAGCATCTATTGAGAGTATCATATGGTTCTTGTTCTTTCTTTTATTAATGTGTTGTATCACATTGATTGATGTGTGGATGTTGAACCAACCTTGCAGCCCTGGAAGAAATCCCACTTGGTTGTGTGAGTAATGCTTTTAATGTACTGTTGGATCCTATTGGCCAGTATTTTGGTGAGAATTTTCGCATCTGTGTTCATCAAGGATATTGGTCTGTAATTCTCTTTTTTGATCGGATCCTTGTCTGGTTTTGGGATCAAGGTGATGCTGGCCTCATAGAATGAGTTTGGAAGTTTTCCTTCCGTTTCTATTTTTTGGAACAGTTTCAGGAGAATAGGAATTAATTCTTCTTCAAATGTTTGGTAGAATTCACCCGGGAAGCCATCTCACTCTGGGCTTTTGTTTGTTTGGATATTTTTGATGACTGTTTCAATCTCTTTACCAGTTATGGGTCTGTTCAGGCTTTCTATGTCTTCCTGGTTCAGTTGTGGTAGTTCCTATGTCTCTAGAAGTGTATCCATTTCTTCCAGATTGTCGAATTTGTTGGCATAGAGTTGCTCATAGTATGTTCTTATAATTGTTTGTATTTCTTTTGTGTTGGTTGTGATCTCTCTTTCATTCATGATTTTATTTATTTGGGTCCGTTCTCTTTTCTTTTTGATAAGTCTGGCCAGGGGTTTATCAATCTTATTAATTCTTTCAAAGAACCAGCTCCTAGTTTCATTGATTTTTTCTATTGTTTTTTAGTTTCTATTTCCTTGATTTCTGCTCTGATCTTTATGATTTCCTGCTGGGTTTAGGCTTTCTTTGTTGTTCTTTCTCCAGCTCCTTTAGGTGTAGGGTTAGGTTGTGTATTTGAGACCTTTCTTGTTTCCTAAGGAGGCTTGTATCAGTATATATTTTCCTCTCAGGACTGCCTTTGCTGTGTCCCACAGATTTTGAACCATTGTATTTTCATTATCATTTGTTTCCATGAATTTTTTCAATTCTTCTTTAATTTCCTTGTTGACCCATTCATTTTTTAGAAGGATGCTGTTTAGTCTCCATGTATTTGCGTTCTTTCCAAATTTCCTCTTGTGATTGAGTTCTAGCTTCAGAGCATTGTGGTCTGAAAATATGCAGGGAACGATCCCAACCTTTTGATACTGGTAGAACTGATTATGACCCAGGATGTGGTCTATTCTGGAGAACGTTCCATGTGCACTAGGGAAGAATATTTTGTTGCTTTGGGATGGAATGTTCTGAAGATATCTGTGATGTCCATCTGGTCCAGTGTGTCATTTAAGGCCTTTATTTCCTTGTTGATCTTTTGCTTAGATGATCTGTCCATTTCAGTGAGGGGAGTGTTAAAGTCCCCTGCTATTATTGTATTACTGTCAATGTATTTCTTTGATTTTGTTACTAATTGGTTTATATAGTTGGCTGCTCCCACGTTAGGGGCATAGATATTTAAGATTATTAGGTCTTCTTGTTGGACAGACCCTTTGAGTATGATATAGTGTCCTTCGTCATCTCTTATTATAGTCTTTGGCTTAAAATCTAATTGATCTGATATAAGGATTGCCACCCAGCTTTCTTCTGATGTCCATTAGCATGGTACATTGTTTTCCACCCCCTCACTTTAAATCTGGAGGTGTCTTTGGGTCTAAAATGAGTTTCTTGTAGGCAGCATATTGATGGGTTTTGTTGTTTTATCCATTCTGATACCTTGTGTCTTTTGATTGGGGCATTTAGCCCATTAACATTCAGGGTAACTATTGAGAGATATGAGTTTATTGCCATTGTATTGCCTGTAAGGTGACTGGTACTGTATATTGTCTCTGTTTCTTTCTGATCTACTACTTTTAGGGTCTCTCTTTGCTTAGAGGACCCCTTTCAATATTTCCTGTAGAGCTGGTTTGGTGTTTGCAAATTCTTTCAGCTTTTGTTTGTCCTGGAAGATTTTTCTCTCTCCTTCTATTTTCAATGATAGCCTAGCCGGATATAGTATTCTTGGTTGCATGTTTTTCTCGTTTAGTGTTCTGAATACATCATGCCAGTTCTTTCTGGCCTGCCAGGTCTCTGTGGATAGGTCCGCTGCCAATCTAATATTTTTACCCTTGTATGTTACAGACTTCTTTTCCCGGGCTGATTTCAGGATTTTCTCTTTGTCGCTAAGACTTGTAAATTTTACTATCAGGTGACAAGGTGTGGACCTATTTTTATTGATTTTGAGGGGCGTTCTTAGCATCTCCTGGATTTTGATGTTTGTTCCCTTTGCCATATTAGGGAAATTCTCTCCAATAATTGTCTCCAATATGCCTTCTACTCCCCTCTCTCTTTCTTCTTCTTCTGGAATCCCAATTATTCTAATGTTGTGTCATCTTATGGTGTCGCTTATCTCTCGAATTCTCTCCTCGTGGTCCAATATTTGTTTGTCTCTCTTTTGCTCAGCTTCTTTATTCTCTGTCATTTGGTCTTCTATGTCACTAATTCTTTCTTCTGCCTCATTTATCCTAGCAGTGAGAGCTTCCATTTTTGATTGCACCTCATTAATAGCTTTTTTTATTTCAACTTGGTTCGATTTTAGTTCTTTTATTTCTCCAGAAAGGGCTTTTATCTCTCCAGAGAGGTTTTCTTTAATATCTTCCATGCCTTTCTCGAGCCCGCCTAGAACCTTTAGAATTGTCATTCTGAACTCTAGATCTGTCATATTACCAATGTCCATACTGATTAGGTCCCTAGCCTTCAGTACTGCCTCTTGTTCTTTTTTTTGTGGTGAGTTTTTCTGCCTTGTCATTTTGTCCAGATAAGAATATATAAAGGAGTATATAAAATGTTAAAAAGGTGGCAAAGACCCCAGGGAAATGTGCTTTAACCAAATCAGAAAAGACCCCAAATCGTGGGAGGGAGAAAGGGGGCAAAAAAGTTCAGAAAAAAAATGAAAAAAAAAAACAAATAAGGAAAAATAGTAAAAGAGTAAAAAAAAAATATATATATATATATTAGACTGGCAACTAGAACAAGGTCATTCATTTAATTTTGGGAGTATTTTGGTCTCTTCGTAGGAACTACCTCCCAAAATTTTAAAGGATGAAAAACATATATAAGGGTAGGCACAATGAAGAGATGGAATAAGCCTATAAAGATGAGAATTTTTTTTTTAATTTCTTAAAAATGAGTTGATAAAGCAAGTTGGTTGGGAGGATAAAGAAAAAGAAACTGGAGAGAATTTGCTCTGGCTGGAGACTAGAACAAGCCCGGAGCTAGGTTTAGGGTATATTTTGATCTATTAGAAGTTGTACCCCAAATTTCTTAAAAGAAAAAACCCCATATGTATACTAAAAATGTAGTTAGATACAATGGAGGATAAAATATGACAATAATAATGAAGGTTCAAAAAAAGATTATTATTATTTTTGTAAGGTATTGTTAAGATAAACTAGTTAAAAAAATGTTAAAAGAAGAAAGGGTAAAAGTAAACAAAAAATTTAGCAGAAGAAAAACGAAAAAAAAAAATTAACTGCAAGACCAAAGAATCATGGGGAGAAAGCCATGAATTCCTTGCTTTGCTTTCTCCTCCTCTGGAATTCCGCTGTTCTCCTTGGTAAGTGAAGTTGGTCTTGGCTGTGTTTCTCTTTGATCTTCTGGGGGAGGGGTCTGCCTGTTGTAGTGATTCTCAAGTGTCTTTGCCTGAGGCAGAATTGCCCTGCCCTTATCAGGGGCCAGTCTAAGTAATCCGTTTGGGTTTGCTTTCGGGAGTTTTTGTTCCCTGAACACTTTCCGTAGAGTTCCGGAGGATGGGAATGATAATGGTGGCCTCCCAATCTCCGGCCTGTAGGAGCCGAGAGCTCGGGCCCCGCTCCTCAGTGCACCCTCAGAGAAAAGCGCTCAATCACTCCCGTCTACCTGGCCTCTGGTCGTGCTTGGAGAAAAGCACTCAATCACTCGTACTTGGAGAAAAATGCTCAGTCACTTCCATCTCCCTGGCCTCCAGCTGCACGCTTGGAGAAAAGCCCCCAATCACTCCATCTTCCTGGCCTCTGGCCACACTCCGAGCTCACCCAGCCTGTGACCGGTTCAAGGTAACCCTGAACTGAGAGCTCACTCTTCGGCTCTGTCTCTGTAGCCGGCTTCCCCACTCTAATACCTGCGAGCTCTGTGACACTCAGACACCCCCGGTCCTTCTGTGACCCCGCGGGACCTGGGGCTATGCTGACCCCACGTGGGCTTCACCCCAGTTTAGCCTCTAGAGCGATGTCCCTCAGTGGAGCAGACTTTTAAAAAGTCCTGATTTTGTGCTCCATTGCTCTGCTGCTTGCCAGGAGCTGGCCCCTCCCCCCACGTTCTATCTTCCGGTCACTTTGGATTTACTTTTCCACTGGCCCTACCTTTCAGAAAGTGATTGATTTTCTGTTTCTAGAATTGTTGCTTTTCTTCTCTGCAATTTCCCATTGGATTTGTAGGTGTTTGCAATGGTTAGATAAGCTATCTAGCTGATCTTCTGTACCTGATGTCATCTCAGCCTGCTACTTCTCCGCCATCTTGACTCCTCCCAGTTTCTAATATTTTGTTGAGGATTTTTGTATTTATGTTCGGAGATATTGCCCTGTAGTTTTCTTTTTTGTAGTGCCTTCATCTGGTTGGGTATCAGGATGATGCTGGCCTCAGAATGAATTTGGAAGAGTCCCTTCCTTTTTTATTTTTTAAATTAGTTTGAGAAGAATAGGTATTGACCCTTCTTTAAATGTTTGGTATAATTTTCCTGTGAAGCCATCTGCTCCTAGACTTTTGTTTGTTGGGAGTTTTTGTTTTTTTGGTTTTTTTTTTTTTTTTTTTTTTTTTTTTTTTGTTACTAATTCAGTTTCATTGCTTTTAATCTGTCTGTTGAAATTTTCAATTTCTTCCTGATTCAGTTTTGGAAGGTTATATGCTTCTAGGAATGTATCCACTTTTTTCTAGGTCATCTAATTTCATAGTATGTAATTTTCATAATATATTCTTTCTTCAATGAAATATTTATTTTAGACAATATTAGGTTATTGCTGTTTGGCAGGCTACCCCCTTCCTTCAGACCTGGCGCCAGGAGAAATAATCAAATCTGTATGCTCTATAGACAACAACTTGACAACAGTGTTTGATGTGATACTGTCTTCTGGGCACCTCAGGAAAAGGTGTCGCACATATTAGAGGTTTTTTGTTGTTGTTGTTTTTGTTTGTTTTGTTTTTGATGTTATTACCTGAGTTAGTTTTATTTTATTTTTTAATATGTTCAATTAGCCAATATATACTACATCATTAGTTTTTGATGTAGTGTTCAATGATTCATTAGTTGTGTATAACATCTAGTGTAATATGCTTTTATAATCCTTTATATTTCTGTGGTGTCAGTTGTTATTTCTCTTCCTTCATTTCTGATTTTGTTTGAGTCCTCTCTCTCTCTTTTTTTTTTTTTTTTTTTTTAGTCCAGTTGAATGTTTATCAGTGTTGCTGATCTTTTAAAAGAGCCAGCTCCTGGTTTCATTGATTTGTTCTATTGTTTGCTAAGTCTCTATTTCATTTATTTCTGCTCTAATGTTTAGTACTTCCTTCCCTCTACTGGCTTTAGGCTTTGTTCTTCCTTTTTTCGTTCCTCTATGTATAAGGTTAGGTTGTTTATTTGAGCTTTTCCTAGCTTCTTGAAGTAGGTATGTATTACTATAATCTTTCCTTTTAGAACAACTATTACTACCTCCCAAATATTTTGGCCATTGTGTTTTCATTTTCATTCGTCTTCATGTATTTTAGACTTCCTCTTTGATTTCTTGGTTAACCGATTCATTATTCAGTAGCATGTTGTTTAGCTTCTATGTATTTGTGTTCTTTCTAAATTTCTTTCTTGTGATCAGTCTCTAGTTTTATACCATTGTCATAAGAAAAGTTGCATGATCATGATATGATTCTAATCTTTTGTATTTATTGAAACTTGTTTTGTGGCCTAACATGTGATCTATTCCAGAAGGTGTTTCATCTGCACTTGGAAAGAATGTGTATTCTACTGGTTTTGGATGGAATGTTTTGAATATATGTTAGGTACATCATTTAAAGTCACTGTTTCCTTGTTGCTTTTCCATCGGAAGATCTATCCTTTTTTTTTTTTTTTAAGATCTCATTTATTTATTTGACAGAGAGAGAGAACTTGTAGGCAGAGTGGCAGACAGATGGAGAGGAAGGAGCAGGCTTCCTGCTGACCAGAGAGCCCATTGCAGGGCTGGGTCTCAGGACCCTGGGATCATGACCTGAGATGAAGGCAGATATTTAACTGACTGAGCCACCCTGGTGCCCTGAGGAAGATCTAGCCATTGATGTTAAATTGGGTGCTCATGTTCCGAATTATTACTGTATCAGCCTCAATTTCTTCTTTATGTTTGTTGATATTTGCCTTATGTATTTAGGTGCTCCCCGGTTGGATGCATAAATATTTATATTTGTTATATCCTCTTGTTGGATTGTTCCCTTTATCATTATGTAAGTTTCCTTTGTTCCCATTGTGGTGTCTTTGTTTTAAAGTCTATTTTGTCTGATAAATGTATTGCTACCCAGCTTTCTTTCTTTTGTTTCCGTTTGCAGAGTAAGTGTTTTTCCATCCTTTCAGTTTCAATCTGCCTAGGTTTTTAGGTCTGAAGGAGTCTCTTGTAGGCATTGTATAGATGGGCCTTGCTTTTTTTAAATCCATTCAGTCATTCTGTGTTTTTTGATTGGAGCATTTAATCCATTTACATTCAAAGAAATTAATGATAGGTATGTACTTATTGCTAATCCATTACTTGGTTTGCAATTGTTTTTATAGTTCTTCTCTATTCTGTTCTTCTTCTTTTGCTCTTTGTGGTTTGATGGCTTTCTCGTGGGATATGTTTGTATTCCTTTCTCTTTATTTTTTGTGTATCCATTATAGGTTTTTGGTTTGTGGTTACCATTAGGTTCATATATAACATCTTATGCATATGTCATTCTGTATTAAGTTGATGGTTACTTGAGTTTGAACTTGCTCTAAAAGCACTGAATTTTACTTCCCTTTTCCCATATGATATCATTACATCTTTTTATGTCATGAATCCCTTCAGTGACTTTTGTAGCTATAATTCACTTTATTACTTTTGTGCTTTAACCTCTATGTTGGTTTTATAAGGATTTTTCTTTCTACCCAAAGAATTTCCTTTAGTGTTTCTTGTAAAGCTGGTTTAGTGGTGATGATCGCCTTTAACTTTTATTTGTCTGGGAAACTCTTTCTCTCTCCTTATATTCTGAATGATAACTTTTCTGGGTATTTTTGATTGTAGGACTTTTTTCTTTCAGTACTTTGAATATATCATGTTACTTCTTTCTGTCTTTCTGTGTTTTTGCTGAAAAATCAGCTAATAGCCTTATGGGTTTTCCCTTGTAAGTGACTGTTTTCTCATGTTTCTTTTAAAATTCTCTCTTTATCACTACTTTGTCCCATTTTAATTATTAGGTGTCTTGGTGAGGACCTCCTTGGGTTAATTTTTATAAGGGATCTCTCTGCTTTCTGAATCTGGATGTCTGTTTTCTTCCCCAGATTAAGAGCTTTTATTCCTTCAAATAAATTATTCGCCACCTTCTCTCTTTACCTTCTGGGATCCCTTTAATGTGAATTGTATTAAACTTGGTGATGTCACTGAGTTCACCTAACCTATTCTCATTTTATTCCTTTTTTATTATTTTTTTCTTTTTTCTGTCTTCCAGGTTGCTTATTTGTTCCTGTCTCTTCTAATCTGCTATTGATTTTAGTGTATTTTAAAATTTTACTTATTGAGTTCTTTATCCCTGTTTTTAATATATATATTAAATATTTATATATATTTATATAATATATATTTATACATATTTAGTATACATATTTAATATATCTATTTAGATATATATATCTCCCCTCCCTTATTGAAAGTCTCACTGAAATCCTCTACTCTTTTCTCAAGTCCAGTGAGTGTCTTTATGACCATTACTTCGAATTCTTTATCAAGCATATTGCTTATCTTTGTTTCATTTAGCTCATTTGCTGTGGTTTTGTCCTAGTCTTTCATTTGGGACATACTCCGTTGTCTCTTCCTTTTGTCTAACTCTCTGTGTTTGTTCCTATGTATTAGGAAAGTTAGCTAAGTCTTCTGGTCCTAAAAGTGTGGCCTTATGAAAACTGGTTGTGTGGTAGCCTGTAGCATAATGTTCTCTGTTCACCAGAAGCAGGAGCTTTAAGAGTGTCTCCTATGTGGGTCATATGTGCCCTGTTATTGTGGTTGAGCCATGTTTGCCTTTAGTCAGTTGCAGTGGCCCACTTTGCCTGTTGTGTATGCACTGGGTAGGGTTTGGTCCCTGTGCTGTTAAATGGCCAATCTAGGACCACTGTGGGCTTGTAGTTGGATGGTACCAACGGTTAGGCAAGACATGTGCCCTCAGCCCATCTGTCTTTGGCTGTGGTGGGACATTTTACCTCTTCTCCCTGCATTTTCCTCTGAGGGGATTTTGTAGGTGGGTGAGACCTATAGTTAGACAAGATATTTTTCAAAGTTGAATGTTGTGGGGATTCATCTTGCCAGTGCAAGTCCCCTGTGCTTGGGTGTCTGGTGTAGTATCTGAGACTCTTGCTTCTCTGTGTTTATGGTATCCCTCCCAGTTGTAGTTAGCCTCATTAGTGGTATAAAGTTTCCCAGCTGTGTCTCTGCCCCTTACTATCCTTTACACAGTAGCCCCCTCCCTAGATTAATTGTGGAAAGTTTGTTCTGCCAGTATTCAGGTAATTTTCTGAGTTAGTTGTGCTGATGTGTCTGTTATCTCAATGTGTTCATCAGATGAGCTAAGCTCAGGACTCTTACTTCGGCATCATCCCACAAGTCCTAACTGCTTGCTTTTCCTGCAAAATGTGACCCCCATCAGGGTCATAGGCCCTGAGAACACAAAGATAAATGCCATCATCCTTTTATCTTTTGAGAGAGGATGATCCATTCAGTATCTAAGATACTAATTAAATTACAAGATGTAAATAGAACTTAATTGATAGAAACTCAGAGGAAGCTCCTGAATAAATGCTAGTTTTCTTGATGAATTAGCTTGGTATGTTAAAAAGGAAGAGTAAATAGGATTTAGGCTCAGATTCTCCTGGGTTAGTAGTACTGTGTTGTAACACTCAAATGCATAACTTGAAGAAGTGTATCACTAAAAGAGAATGTCATTTGGGGACTGAGAACATTTGGGAGGGTGAGCAAGGGTTGTGAGTGAGCATTTAATGTGTCCTTTGTTATTTGAAGATTTCGTTGGACAAATTTTGATTTGGGATTAAATTTCAAAAGAGACGATTGGCCAGTCGGTGACCAGTCCATGAACCACCTCTTCTGATGCCACAAAGCTCAAGGGATGGCGATGCAGTGAGGCAGCATAGGCTGTAGCATGGCTCCCATGCCTTGGAGTGAGGAAGGTCTGGAAGGCATACTTTTTACTGGTGCAAAATAGGGACATCTCTAAATATAAACGTTGGTGGTTGTTGTGGTGAGTGTTCTCAAATTTTCTCCTTCCTTAGCATTTTTTATCTTGTTGCTCTTTTCTTCTTTCATCTGGTAGCCACAAGAAACTAATTTTCTCTGACTTTGGCCTTTTTGAATCTTTGGTCCATGACTTAACAAACACATTTGTGTGTTTACCATTCCATTCTCTGTCTGATTTCATCTTCAGACTCACTGTATAAGGAGGAGTTATTAGTCTTATTTAATATTTGAGAAAGCCAAACCATAGAAGGTTTTAATGAGTTGAATTAGCTCTCATGTCTAGTGAGTTCTAGAGCTGGAATCTCCATTCAGATCTTATGTTTGAAGATAGCACCCTTGGCTTGACTGCTGTAACCTTTATACATGGTGGAAGTAAAGGCAGAGAACAAGATATAGTGGAGGGGAAATACTGTTCCAGCAAATGATTCTTGAAATGTCAGAAACTATCATTAGTTTTTTTTTTTTTTTTCAGAAGAAGAACAAAAATTGTGATATGATTTCTAGGGCATTTTTCGTTAGGAAAATTACATCACAGTGCTCCTGTTATAGCATAAAAATCCCCAATAGCTAAAAAATAAAGGCATGCTCTTTGGGGTAGGTTCAATGAATTCCTTTTAACTTTTTTTTTTTTTAAGATTTTATTTATTTATTTATTTGACAGACAGATCACAAGTAAGTAGAGAGGCAGGCAGAGAGAGAGAGAGAGAGAGAGAGAGGAGGAAGCAGGCTCCCTGTTCAGCAGAGAGCCCGATGCGGGGCTCGATCCCAGTACCCTGGGATCATGACCTGAGCCGAAGGCAGAGGCTTCAACCCACTGAGCCATCCAGGCGCCCCTTTCCTTTTAACTTTTTGTGTCTCCTTAAAGAGGCTATAGATGAAAGTGTGGAGGTGAGGGAACCATAAATCATGGACATTGAAATACTGAAAGCTGTGAACATAAATGTTTCATTAAATACCAAGTGGTATCAAATTACACTGTGAAATTCCAAAGTGTAATATAATCCTTTAGTGTTAAGGCAAGAGGTCTTCAAGGAACAAGAGTTAAAGGTGGTCAACTTAGCTTCTATATTTTGAAGAAGGAGCAAAGCCTTAAGACTACTGCTGCTGACTGTCAGTCCAGAAACAGGAAGGGAATGGCTGTTTCATGCCAGTGAGTTGTTTGTCTTTTTTTCTACTTTATGCCTTTCCTTTTGTTCAGTATATATACATTATATACCTTTTACATATACAGAGGCCTTTGACATCAAAGATTCTGGTTCTGCAGCTTGGATAATCTACAAGATTATACCGACCATAACATAGCAGGCACATGCCAGACACTTGACCCCTAAAAGGGAGTCACAGGCCATGGCATATTTAAACACAGTGAGAAGTTGAGTTAACAGCCAGCATGCTCTTGAACAAATGTGCATTGTTGTTACAATTGAAACCACATGCTGAGTAATATAACATAGGTGCAGCCTAACTGAGAATGTGTGGACAGTTGGAATCATGAATGTATTATTATTTTTTAAAATTTATATTATGTCTGTGAGTCTTGGGCACCCCTCACTCTGTTTTCTTAGTGGAAGTCAGCAACACAAGCTCAGCTGTATGGCTGGATCTGGTTCTGGAGGACTAGTTCCTCTCTAGCTGCTGGGACCATGGGAAGACTTCAGCTGCTACAAGAACCAAAGGACCTGACCTTTCTAACAATGTCAATCTGAACTTACCTAAGAGGCTAAAACACAGACTGCTAAAGCAGACCTCTATGAATACAGAACTATCTCAGTGGCTGTTTATTTCTTCATGGACTATTCAGCCATAGACAATTGTATGAATATTCACCAAACTAAACATTTCAAGCTTTATTTGGTTTGAAATAGCACATTTCTTTTTCTGAGGTCCAGTTTGTTAGCTCATTTTTTGTTTATTGGCAATATAAATTAAGACAGGTTAGAGATGTTGAATTTTGTCTGTAGCCAGATGAAAATGATGAAATAATGATTTTTTTGTGTGTCCTTTGTGCAGTAACAGCTAGAGTGGTCTGGAAATCCCATTGGTAGTTTCTTTTTGCTTATATTCTTTATCTTTATTTGTAGCCAGACATGGAAAGCTTGAGGGGAAGGAGGAAGAGAGAAACAACATAGGGTGTATCTTCTATTCATCAGCGGCATTCCTCTCCTCTTGCAAGGAGCATGGGTCTGTAGGAAGAGTGTAAACTCCACCATGAGAAAGGAACATAGGTACCACGTGTTCTCATTTAATATACTTTCTTCTCATATATTTCTACTTTCTTTAGATAAAAGGGAAGTCTACTGATAATAATAGGTCTCTCTGGTATGTAAGTGCTCTGACTTAATTTCATACCCACAGCCTATTTTACCACAGATAATATTTATAGTTCATTTAAAATTTTTCTATCAGGGCCTTTTCATGCTTTGTACGTGTTCATTGACTTATTCACTCAACATATACTTAAGGACCTATTTTCTACATTAAAGTGTTATTTTTTTTTTTGGAGGGGAGGAGATAAAGAATTATAATGAAATACTTTATGTATCTTTTAACTTAGACATGGAAAAAAACCCCACACACTCAAGATAAATTACACAAAAAAATGAGTTTACAAAGCAGCATTAGATGAATGGAATAGAAAATAAGTTATGTGAATAAAGAGACAGAAGAGACTCAGCATTTCACCACAGACAGGAATGATTCTTGGAATGAGAGAGGCTTTGTGCTGTGTGTTTACCAACCTCAGTAAAGGTTGGATGGGAAGAGAAGTCTTGAGGTTTTCTTCCAAGAATGTGGAGTGATAAGAGCCAAACTGCAGAGGCAAAATGAGCCTGGCATAATCAGGGAAGGTATGATTAGATTAGTGTGGCTAGATTGGTAGTTTGACCAAGGGGAGTATGTACTTATTCACTAATTTCAGCAAGTATTTACAGAGTTCTTCTTGCTCTGTGTCAGGTGCTTTGGATACAAAGATGAAAAAGACAGACATGGTTTCAGCCATCAGGTTACAATCTGATGGATAATATGGACAATAAACATTGGAACCAATAAATATATGAAATAATAAGAAACTAGGTAAGAATTATTAGGAAACATACAAGTATCTATGTGTGAAAACAGGAGAGAATAACTAGGAAATAGAAGAACTGTGTGTATTATAACCCAGAGAGACAATGTGATGTTGTATAATTAATCAACCTGAATTCAAATCTCAGCTCTGCCATTTGTTAGCTGTTGGACTTGGTAAGTTATCAAATCTGTCTGAGCATAGTTTTGCACCTTTGTTAAATGGGAATAATATCATTTGCCTCACAGGACTGCCATAGTATTTAAATGAAAAAACATACAAAACAGCATGCATAGTTTTGGGGAACATAGTAGATGCTCATTAAGTATTAAAATCATCATTCATGCCCAAACACCAGAAAAATAGAGAAATGCTATATTTCTTTTAGAAAAAGACTCTGGAGTCTTTATAATGACCATGAGTTAATACAATTAGAGAATCATGGACAAAGCATCCTTGTCACTAATTATACCTGTTGGGATGGTGGTAGCTCGACTAACAGATAGGTCTTAGTCAGCAGCCTTAGAATCTCAACATTGCTGTCACAGAGGTTGCACACATGCATATGGATTTGTTTTATCTACAATTATTTCGGTTGTGAGAAGTATATACTTTTTTCATGGATGAATAAAAAACCCATTTTGGTTTAATAATTGGAGGGTGAAAACAAATTCAGCAGGTGCTATTTTCTTTTTGGTCAAAGTAATTACAGTACAAAACTCTCATCCTATCCACAGAAGTCCTTTTTCTGCTTCAGGAGTCACTGAATCAAGTAGAAGTTATATTAGGACCTTGAAGTATCCTTTCTTTTCTCATTAAAGTGGGGGCTCTGAAAATCTGTTGGAAAAACATGATCTTCTTTTCCAACCTGACATGTTGTGTTCTACTAGTATATTGATGGAAGCCTCATGATGCCAGCAGGATACTTAGGATGGTTGGTATTAAGTATTAGGAACAGGACGTGGTTTCTGATGTGCTTGGAATGGTAATATTATCCGTGAAGGCAAAATTCATATTTTCCTATGTGAATATTAGTGGTGCCATTATTTTCATTTGGTGGTATCTGACAGGAAGTTACTCTGTCTTGGCCAATACAGTTATGTTGTTGTTGGAGGTACCAAGAAATTGGAGAGGCAATTTCATAAAATAGTTGGGAATTTGAAGAGCAATTGACCTTCAAGAATCCCTGAACTCATGGATCTGGGAGAAGGTATTATGTTTTCCAACTGGTCTGCACTATAGTTCTCAAACTGGATGTCTAAAGTCAAAACACTAAATCAACAAAATATCAAATCAGAGCCATTTTGTTGTTGAAGAAAACCTTCATTTGTCCTTTGCACAGTAAGATTTTAGTCTTTGCTGATGACTGCTATTCTGTTTTGATTTAGTTCATATGTAGGCATGAGACCTCTTCATTCCAGAAAAGGTTTAAAGTAGATGGTGGACATAGATTTTTAAGGTTGTTACTCAGGAAAGGACAACTTAGAACTTCCAAAATATTTTGTGACACTGCATATTAAGTGGTAGTCATATTCTTTTATTCTTCATGCTTTTATTTCTGTATCTTTCTTCGATGGTTTCCAGCTGTTACTTGTCCCTTTGGCTGCTTCTCTTGCCCTTCCCATAATGTGTGGTCACTAGCCATGATCCCTGGGCTCAGCAAAGGCTTTGTTCGAAAGGAGATGTTCTCTGAAGTGAACATTGATATTGGACTGAAGTGGAAATGAAAAGGCTGCTGTTTTTGCTTAAATGAAGAAAAGTAAAACCAAAATAAATGGTAGAAAATAAATTTGGAGAAAATATTCCACTTCTAGAAGTTCATACTTAATCTGACCAACAATATTCATGATGACTATACTACTGAAATTTAAAACCAAGAACAAAATACACCCTGAAATACTTGCCAAAGAATAGACATAATTTTTCCATCATTAAATAAATGTGCTTCACCAGGGTGCAGTCCTGGATTAGGGACAATTTAATTTTCCCTGATTACCTGCTATGAAGTTCATTGGTTCAAGATGGCAGATGAAGTCCATTTATTTGAACACCTCTCCCTCCCACACGAATGTTAAAATGAGAATTGGGTAATGATAATGAAATAAATGCAATGAAAAGAGTGGAAAGGTGTTTCTTGAACAAATACAATATTTTATCATGTATCTGGAAGGCAGAAAGCAGATGGAGGAGTGACAATTAGGGAAAAAATGGAGGAAACTTTAGCCTAGAAGGCAAACAGAAGGTCTGTAGTTTATCCCGATATTTCCAAGTAGTACATATGTGGCATCCAGGAGTCTTTTTTTGATTCCTTCTTTATCTCCCACAATCAACAAATAATCCATGTTTACTGATTTTAGCTCCTGAATATCAACCAGGACTTGTCCTGAAACATCACTTGACCTTTCTTCTAGGATTCCATTGTCCTGCCTTAGTTCAAACCTTCATTGTTTCCAGTTTATACCATTTGTAGCAGTTTCTGTCTTGTCTTGGTACCTCTGTGCATGCTTATACTAATCTTTCAAAATGCAATTCTTATTAATCTGCCACCCTTCCTATTAAAACCTGAAAGTACTTCTGATGGCTTTCAGGATAAGCACCTTAGCAGAGAATGCAGAAGTCATCATCGACTTCATTTTTACTCTAGTGATAAACTCCTATCCATTTCCCCTGTCTGTATGACTGTCCTTATTCACTGTCCATGTTCCAAGAGTGCTGAACTTGCCCTTCTTTGGATACTTGGATACTTTGGAGATTTGCATTTCAGTGCTTTGCTGATACCACCTATTTTGATTGGAGTGTCCTCTCTTTGGCCATTCTCTTATCTCTGTGACTCCTTTTTCTGCCAAATTTCAGTTTATCTTTAAAAATCCTTGCTTAGCAGTAGCCTTTTTTGTTAAATCTTACCTCCTTGCATATACTTTTCTTATTACAGTTATCAATTTTATTGAGTTTATTTTAAATGTGCATTTCTCTCATTAGACTGTGAGCTGTTAGAGCAAGACTATGTATTTGCAGCTCCAAGGCCAAGTTTGTTTGTTTGTTTTCTTTTAAATTTAGAAAAAATTCAACCATTGTTTCATTAAATATATTTTCTGTCCTCTGCCTTTATAGAGACTCTGGGTATACCTCTATTAAGCTACTTGAAGTTGTCCCACAGCTCAATGATGTTGTGTCCTACATTTTGTCATGCCTGTTAATTTTTTATTGGATGCCAGCCATTGTAAATTTTTACTTTATTGAGTGTTAGAGATATTTCTTTTATTTCAATTGACATTTAATTTGTTTTTTAATTTTTAATTAAAAAAATTAATTCCAGTGTAGTTAACATACAGTGTTATATTAGTTTCAGGTATATAATACAGTGATTCAACAATTCAATACCACACTCAGTGCTCATCATGATAGGTATACTCTTAATTCCCTTCACTTATTTTACTGATCCTCCCCTGTTCATCTCCCCTCTGGGAACCATCAATTTGTTCTATACAGTTAAACACTGTTTTTTATTTTTCATTTTTTATTTTTTTAAAAAATATTTTATTTATTTATTTGACAGAGAGAGAGATCACAAGTAAGCAGAGAGGCAGACAGAGAGAGAGGGGAAGCAGGCTCCCCACTGAGCAGAGAGCCTGACACGGGGCTCGATCCCAGGACCCTGAGACCACGACCCAAGCCGAAGGCAGAGGCCCAACCCTCTGAGCCACCCAGGCACCCCTAAACACCGTTTTTTAATTTGTCTCTTTTTTTGTTGTTTGTCTTGTTTTTTAATTATTTATTTATATTTATTTTTTAAGGGTAAAGTGGGTATTTTATTTATTTGTACTTAAACCTATAAACCAACCACACAAACTGGTACTATTATCATGATAAATTAAAATACAAAACATCTTTCTAAAAATACTGGAATACTGAACAAAGTAACAGCTCTAGCAAAACATCACAAGGGGCAGAGGAAATCAATGAGCATATTAGCTTAACCCTTCACCATTAACAATTGAGGTTATCAACAAGAAAAGCCTCACAATCTCAGAAAATAAAAATTGTCCTTCATCACATGTCTTTGTATCTTTACTTCCTATTCTTGAGGCTAGATTCTAGAGCCTAAAGATAGGTAGTATTCTATCTAATTATCTATAGCCAGAAATACCTGTTATCACGTTGTTAATAGCAGCCAATGCTACTGAAACCTTTACTCCAATTGTACCTCCTCAATAGATATAATAAAAAAAAATGGGAAACACAATATTGAGTCAGAGATACAGGATGTTGAAAGACAAAGCCTAGGGGCACCTGGGTGGCTCAATGGGTTAAAGCCTCTGCCTTCGGCTCAGGTCATGATCCCGGGGTTCTGGAATCGAGCCCCGCATCGGGCTCCCTGCTCAGCAGGAAACCTGCTTTCTCCTCTCTCTCTGCCTGGCTCTCTGCCTACTTGTGATCTCTGTCTGTCAAATAAATAAATAAATAAATAAATCTTTGCGGGGGAGAGACAAAGCCTAGGAGATGTAATACAGCCTACTGCCAAAATTGATATAGAATAATACACTAATCATCACACATCTTCAGGCTGTATGTTCACAGAGTAATTTGGAAACAAATCCATTATTTGCTGGGTACTAAAATACTTAGCAGATTGCTGTATTACACTATGACTTTCCCCAGAAGTTTCTAAGATGAACTCCAAATCACTGATGGAATTTTGCTGGAACTGGATCTGGGGCTGCAGGGGTTCCTCTCCACCACTGTGGAGCCGGCTGTTCCAGGTGTAAGGGCACCAGGTCTGACTGGTCCAGGAATGGTTGCTCCAAGACTTGCTGTTCCAGGAGTGGTTGCTCCAAGATTGGCTCTTCCAGGTCTGGTTGCTCCAATTCAGATTATTCCAGGTCTTGTTGCTCCATACTGGAAGGTTTCTGGAAGTTTTCATCAGGTATCCCTGGTGGAAGGAATAGAAGACTGGGTATTCCGTGGTTGCTGTGCTGTTCTGAGTCATACTCTTGCTCTCCTTTGGCCAGTAGTTTTTCTGCCACCTTTTACATTTCATTTTCTGGTTCTGGAACTAGGTCTTCACCTGCTTACAGCTAAGGTTCAGAATGTTAGAAAGGTCTTGCATCTGCTGGAGACTAAGGTATTTTTGTCTCTGAAATTGATCATTGAGGACATAGAGTTGGGTTGGAGAGAACACGGTCCTAATCTTCTGTTTCTTGCCCTGGGCCATATCTTCCTTCCTCACTGTTCTCTACTTTGCAGAAGTGTGTGGTAGTTTCACCCTGGGATTGGTGGGGCACTTGGGGCTGTCCTGAATAAGCAGATCCATGGAGGAAGGAAGAAGAGAAATGTTCTCCATGTGGGGTGTCTCACCAGATGACATTTGCAGGGACACATACTTTTCTTCAGGCTGATAAATCCCAGGCATGGGAGAAGAATCCCTAGAACTGGGTTCTCCAGGGCCAGGCAGAGCTGGATCTGCTGTTTTTTTTTTTTTTTTTTTTTTTTTAAGTGGCTTTATTGAGGTATCATTGTATTCACCAAAAAAACTGCACTTTTTGATACCTACAATTTGATGAGGTTGGACATACACATACACCCATACTATTGCCACACCAAGATACCACTGCCACAATATTTATATATTTGCTTTATTTTTAATATTAAAAAATTTAATATTTAATGTTTTAGGTTCTTTGATATTGGGTGCAGATGTATCTGCAGTTGTTATATCATCTTAATGAATTGACCACTTTATCATTCTATAATATCCTTTGTCTGTTGTGACCATATTGATTTAGTCTCCTTTTTTTTGATATAAATATAGGCACCTCTGCTTTCTTTTGCTTGCTGTTTCCATCCCATTACTCTCGGTCTGTGTGTGTCTTTAAATCTGAAGTGAGTCCTTAGCAGTTGCATATATTGCGTATAGTTGAGGCTTGTTTTATATGTATAAATATATAAAAAAGTATAGAACATATAAGCATATATAATACACAATATGTAAAAAAATATAAAAAATATAAATATAAAGCATGTAATATAAAGTATATAAAAATATATAAAACATATACATATGAAAAACTATATGTCTTGGAAGACACAAGTTTTCCATAGTTTTGCTTACAATGTTGCACAAGATAGATATTCAGAGGACATGTTCAGAAGAAAGTGTTTAGAATTTAGAAACCTGAGAAAATTCTGTCCAGCATCACCCTAATCCCAAAACCAGATGAAAAATTCCATGAAAACAACAGACCAACATCTCTCATGAACATCTATGCAGACAATGCTATTAAAAAATAGTCAAGAGTTATGAACAAATACCTTAGCAAAGAAGACACAAAGATGACAAGAAAGCATATGAAATGATGTTCTGTATTATATGTCATCAGGGAAATGCAAATTAAAACAACAATGGAATACCAATAATAATGGCTGAGATCCAGAGCATTCATAACAGCAAATGCTGGTCAGGATGTGGAGCAATAGGCATTCTCATTCCTTGCTGGTGAGAGTGCAAAGTAGTATAGCTACTTCAGAAAACAGTTTGAAATTTTCTTACAAAAGTAAACACAGTCTTACCATACAGTCCAGCAATCATGCTCCTTGGTATTGATCCAATCATTTGAAAATTGTATATACGCCCAAACCTACACACAGATGTTTATCATAACTTTATTCATTATTGCCAGAAACTTGGAAGCAATCAAGATGTCTTCTGCAGGTGAATGGATAAATAAACTATGGTACATCTAGAGAATGGAATATTAATTAGTACTAAAAGGAAATGAGCTATCAAGCCAAAAAAAAAAAAAAAGATGTGGCAGAACCTCAAATGCATATTACTAAGTGAAAGAAACCAATCTGAAAAGACTGTATATTGTATGATTCCAACTTTATGACATTCTGGAAAAGGCAAAACTATGGAGAGACAATGAAAGGATCAGGGCTTTCTAGATATTGGGGAATAGGGAGAGATGAGCAGGCAGAGCACAGGAGATTTTTTAGGGAAGTGAAACTATTCTGTATGACACTATAATGGTGGACAGATGTCATTATACATTTGTGAAAACCCATAGAATGTACAAAACCTAGGCTAACTCTAACGTAAACTATGGACTTTGGTTAATGACTTGTAAGAAACATACACTCTGTTGTGGGATGTTGATAGTGGGGGCAGGATTTGTGTGTATATGGAGACAAGGGTTATATGGAAACCCTATTTTCCACTGAATTTTGCTATAAACCTGGAGATGTTCTGAAAAATAAACTCCATTTAAAAAAACTCAAGATCTCTACGCCAACAAATTTGACAATCTGGAAGAAATGGATACATTTCTAGAGACGTATAAACTACCACAATTGAACCAGGAAGAAATAGATAACCTGAACAGACCCATAACCAGTAAGGAGATTGAAACAGTCATCAAAAATCTCCAAACAAACAAAAGCCCAGGACCAGACGGCTTCCCAGGGGAATTCTACCAAACATTTAAAGAAGAATTAATTCCTATTCTCCTGAAACTGTTCCAAAAAATAGAAATGGAAGGAAAACTTCCAAACTCATTCTATGAGGCCAACATCACCTTGATCCCAAAACCAGACAAGGATCCCACCAAAAAAGAGAATTACAGACCAATATCTTTGATGAACACAGATGCGAAAATTCTCACCAAAATACTGGCCAATAGGATCCAACAGTACATTAAAAGGATTATTCACCACGACCAAGTGGGATTTATTCCAGGGCTGCAAGGTTGGTTCAACATCTGCAAATCCATCAATGTGATACAATACATTAATAAAAGAAAGAGTAAGAACCATATGATACTCTCAAAAGATGCTGAAAAAGCGTTTGACAAAGTGCAGCATCCCTTCCTGATTAAAAGTCTTCAAAGTGTAGGGATAGAGGGTACATAACTCAATATTATCAAAGCTATCTATGAAAAACCCACTGCAAATATCATTCTCAATGGAGAAAAACTGAAAGCTTTTCCGCTAAGGTCAGGAACACGGCAGGGATGTCCGTTATCACCACTGCTGTTCAACATAGTACTAGAAGTCCTAGCCTCAGCAACCAGACAACAAAAAGAAATTAAAGGCATCCAAATTGGCAAAGAAGAAGTCAAACTCTCACTCTTTGCAGATGATATGATACTCTATGTGGAAAACCCAAAAGGCTCCACTCCAAAACTGCTAGAACTTATACAGGAATTCAGTAAAGTGTCAGGATATAAAGTCAATGCACAGAAATCAGTCGCATTTCTTTACACTAACAACAAGACAGAAGAAAGAAATTGAGGAGTCAGTCCCATTTACAATCGCACCCAAAACCATAAAATACCTAGGAATAAATCTAACCAAAGAGGCAAAGAATCTATACTCTGAAAACTACAAAGTAACTCATGAAAGAAATTGAGGAAGACACAGAGAAATGGAAAAATATTCCATGCTCATGGATTGGAAGAACAAATATTGTGAAAATGTCTATTCTACCTAAAGCAATCTACATATTTAATGCAATCCCTATCAAAATCCCACCCATTTTTTTTTAAAGAAATAGAACAAATAATCCTAAAATTTATATGGAACCAGAAAAGACCTCGAATAGCGAAAGGAATATTGAAAAAGAAAACCAAAGTCGGTGGCATCACAATTCCAGACTTCAAACTCTATTACAAAGCTGTCATCATCAAGACAGTATGGTACTGGCACAAAAACAGACATATAGACCAATGGAACAGAATAGAGAGCCCAGAAATAGACCCTCAACTCTATGGTCAACTAATCTTCGACAAAGCAGGAAAGAATATCCAATGGAAAAAAGATAGCCTCTTCAACAAATGGTGCTGGGAAAATTGGACAGCCACATGCAGAAAAATGAAATTGGACCATTTCCTTAGACCACACATGAAAATAGACTCAAAATGGATGAAGGACCTCAATGTGAGAAAGGAATCTATCAAAATCCTTGAGGAGAATGCAGGCAGCAACCTCTTTGACCTCAACCGCAGCAACTTCTTCCTAGGAACATTGCCAAAGGCAACAGAAGCAAGGGCAAAAATGAACTATTGGGACTTCATCAAGATCAAAAGCTTTTGCACAGCCAAGGAAACAGTTAACAAAACCAAAAGACAACTGACAGAATGGGAGAAGATATTTGCAAATGACATATCAGATAAAGGGCTAGTATCCAAAATCTATAAAGAGCTTATCAAACTCAACACCCAAAGAACAAATAATCCAGTCAAGAAATGGGCAGAGGACATGAACAGACATTTCTGCAAAGAAGACATCCAGATGGCCAACAGACACATGAAAAAATGCTCCACATCACTCAGCATCAGGGAAATACAAATCAAAACCACAATGAGATACCACCTCACACCAGTCAGAATGGCTAAAATTAACAAGTCAAGAAATGACAGATGCTGGCGAGGATGCGGAGAGAGGGGAACCCTCCTACACTGTTGGTGGGAATGCAAGCTGGTGCAACCACTCTGGAAAACAGTGTGGAGGTTCCTCAAAAAACTGAAAATAGAGCTACCCTATGACCCAGCGATTGCACTACTGGGTATATATCCTAAAGATACAAACGTGGTGCTCCGAAGGGGCACGTGCCCCCAAATGTTTATAGCAGCAATGTCCACAATAGCCAAACTGTGGAAAGAGCCTAGATGTCCATCAACAGATGATTGGATCAAGAAGATGTGGTATATATACACAATGGAATACTATGCAGCCATCAAAAGACATGAAATCTTGCCATTTGCGATGACGTGGATGGAACTAGAGGGTATCATGCTTAGAGAAATAAGTCAATCGGAGAAAGACAGCTATCATATGATCTCTTTGATATGAGGAAGTGGAGATGCAAGGCGGAGGGGGTTGGGGAGAGGTAGGAAAAGAAAAAATGAAAGATGGGATTGGGAGGGAGACAAACCATAAAAGACTCAATCTCAAGAAACAGACTGAGGGTTGCGGGGGGGCGGGGGGACGGGAGAGGGTGGTGGGGGGAAATGGACATTGGGGAGGGTATGGGCTATGATGAGTGCTGTGAAATGTGTAAACCTAGCGATTCACAGACCTGTACCCCTGGGGATAAAAATACATTATATGTTTATTTAAAAAAAAAAACAACTCAAGATCAAAGATCATCAACCAAAGAAACTTTGGACCATTTTAGGGAATCATTTCTTCTATTTGATTTTGTGATTTTAAAAAATAAAAATTCCCTATTCCATCCCTCTCACAACAGTACACTACTTTCCTCCCCCAAAGCTACCATTAGAAGAAACATTTTCTTACTGTTTATATTGACACAAAACAAGTACAGAATGTTGTTTTATTCATGCTGAACTCTGATAAAAGGACTCATATATTTTTTCTGTTACTTATCTGATCCTTTGGTATAGATTTCATTGCAGGTCATGAAAATTTTAATAAGTAATGTTTAATAAATACTCTATAGATGTGGGTATAGTTAAACATTTGTATAGTAAGTCAATGTATAGTGAATACTATTTGTGATTTTGTGAATACTTATTGTGTATTGCTGAGGTTGCTTAGTGGTAAACCAACTACCTTTGCACGCTGAATGTTGTAAAGTGAGGTGAGCGAATGTTTTGGTAGCCTAGTTTTATGCTTGAATGTGGCAGCTGGATTTCTTTCTAGATATAAGAGCAGAATTCTGCCTTGCCTCCATTTTGCTTTCTTTTAACAACTAAGAAGACAGAGAAGTAGGTGTGAGTGAGAGAAGAGAATAAAGAGAAGTAAATGTCTTACCTAATTTAGAAATGTCTGTGCTGAGAGCCAGCTCCTTCATATTTTTCTATGAGGGAGATATCTCATCCTCTCAACTCAGAATAAACTATCTTCCTCCAGTTGTGTAATTCTTGTGACCTATAAGAAAATTTAGGCTATGCTGGAAATAACCCTTTAGTTTTATTTTGATTTTGTGATTTTTTTCCTTTTAACGAATTGGGATTAGGTTAGGGCTTTTCTTGATCTGATGTAGGTTATTGGAGAATTATTTCTGTGTGTGCAAGATTAGGTAAGTTTCTGAATTTGCAAGATTCTTTTTTTTTTCCCTTTTTTTGGACTCCACATTTCGTTTACTCAACAAATAATGTTGGTGTACCTGCACTGAACCAGTTACTTGAGACCACTTGTAAAGTACTATTTGTGACATTATGTGATCATATTTACTGTATTGTTGAATTCTCTTAAATTTTTTTTAAAATTTTAAAAAATTATTAGTTATTAGAGTATACAACTAGAATAACACAGGAAGATAATTTGTGCATTAGTTCTTAAAATTTTGTGTTGCTTGTCAAGAGCAACCCACAATACATATATATGACAGGGACATAAATTAAATTTTTGTTGACTGATATAATTAGGTGCTAGATGATAGTGTTTAGTTTGTTTTATTCTTGAATTTACATTAGTAAAAATTATTTCATGCTCTATAACTTTCGAATACAAGTGAATCATCCTTCTATAAAATAGAAGTAAAGTAATGGTCATATATGACAAGCCCACAGCTAACATCATACTCAACAGTGAAAAGCTAAAAGCTTTTCCTCTGCAATCAGGAACAAGACAAGGACATCTATGTACATACACACACACACACACACACACACACACACACACACCCACCACACCCCCCACCACACACACTCACACACACACCCCTAAAATCATTAAGATTATTCCTTAATAATAATACTAATAACAATCTCTGAGCTGTTGATTATTAATAGTGAATTCGAAAAATTTTAAAAATAATGCCTTCATCTTACTTTATTTGAAAGGGGAATCTTTTCATTTGCTCAAGTTTAATATGAAATAAAGAATGGTTGTCAAAGAGTAGTCTATTTCATGCATTTTTTAAAAAAAGATTTTATTTATTTATTTGGCAGAGAGACAGAGAGTACAGGTAGGCAGAGATGCAGGCAGAGGGAGAGGGAGAAGCATACTCCCCACTGAGCAGGGAGCCTGATGTGATGTGGGGCTCAATTCCAGGACCCTGGGATCATGACCCGAGCTGAAGGCAGATGCTTAACTGACTGAGCCATCCAGGCAGCCCTATTCCATGCATTTATATCCTCCACACTGTCACTGTCATTACACATTTAATAACTACATCTTAACTTTAACTTTTGGTGCTCTTTCTTTCTTTCTTTTTTTAAAAGATTTTATTTATTTATTTGACAGACAGCCATCACAAGTAGGCAGAGAGGCAGGCAGAGAGAGAGGAGGAAACAGGCTCCCCGCTGAGCAGAAAGCCCGATGCGGGGCTCAATCCCAGGACCCTGGGATCATGAAGGCAGAAGCTTTAACCCACTGAGCCACCCAGACACCCCTGGTGCTCTTTCTTTATATAGACAGTGTTGTTTTCTGAAGTCATTGATTATATTTCTGGGACATTATGAAATGAAAATAATAATCATCTATAATCAAGTAATTAAAAATTCAGAGGCTATAATGGGATAGTCTAATTTTATAACACTTCTTGTTTTACAGTTATTTTATTATTACATATATTTTCTTCATCTGATATTCAAAGGGGTTAGCAAATTTCATTCAGATATCAGTTCAAGAAGTATTCAGTCTTAAGGCTTAGTACCTGCAAACTTGTGTACAAATAGTGTGTCACAAGGCAGATTATACTACCTGTGCAAATCAGTGAATCTGAGAAAACATATTTGGATTATATATTTTGTAAACTGAAATGTAATACACAATGACTGGGAACAGTGATTTAGATAAACTGAATGTGATAGGAGAATGTATTTTGAATTATCTCTCACTTGAGAGGGAAAAACAAGAAAGTCATTTTGATTTTTTTTATTAGTGTTTGAAGATTTATTAGCAATCAAAGAGTGACTTATGAAGAAATCAATGATTTCAATGTCTAAAGCAATTCCTGCCTTTTGTCTTCTGGATACTTCATTACAGGATGTTGCCTATGTATATATTTTTTAAAATTATTTTTATTAACATGTAGGAAGGTGGAGGATAAATTGCTTTTGGGTTTGACAAGCTATTTGGCGATACCTCTTAGAGCAGTGTTTCTCAAATTTTATTGTGCCTAAGAATCAGTTGATAGCTTTTAAAAATGCTAATTCTCAGTTCCTAACAGATTCTTTTTCAATATATCTCAGGTAGCACTTATAATTATTTGTTTTTAATGAACACCTTATGCAGGTAGTTTGTGAACTTCGCTTTCTGAAACAGCATCTTATAGTGCTTCTGTTAGCTTTTATGTTCTTCCTTGTCTAGATGTGTAGTAACCAATATTTTATCTCTAACTTTTTATTAATAATTCATATAGCAAAGAGGAAATTTAAAAATATACATAGTTTGGTATGTCAGACTAGAGAGCTTAGGCATGGTGGAAGAGAGGATAAGCAGAGGCTAGCAATTGGACATTATGTATTTTCTCCAAGATTTCATACAAGTTATTTAAAATTAGTGCTTATCAAACTTTTTATTCTCCCTCATTTCTTACGACCCACTGCTCAACATAATCTATCAACCAACAGCCAATTATAATAGAACTTGCACATTAAAACAGTATTATGGTATTTCCTTTATTTTATTAATTTCAGGAATTATTAAAAGTCTTCAATGTAATAATATGCTATTTTCATTTTGTAGTATCCTTTGACAAGTCTTACCTATTTTCATTATACATAAGTTATTTTGGGACATTCAGGAACATTGGTGATAATGTGTGAATGTGGTTCTATATGTATGATTAGTGCTCCTTCCTAGAAAAGATATGTGACTAACTGGAGGGTAGAGTGGAAGAATAGTGGAGATAAAGAAGATCTAGAAAGAAGAGACAAAAAAAAAGTACAGAAATGTAAAAGAAAGGAATAGCTTGCTTTGATCTATATCAAGGTTTAGAACAATTGGATTTTGTTAAGTTAATTTGATGGCTCAATTTTGTAGAATCTTCACAAAGGGCTGTGGGATAGTGAAATGTATGGCAAAATTTCCTTCTGGAGTGATGCAGCCATGTAATCTGAGGGGTGGTGCTGTTAAGGTTCATTTTCCATTTGCAGTAGAAATATCCCAGTGGCTCCAGAGGTATAATGTCAGATGTTCCTATCAAAAGGTAGTGCTTATTCATTCTGTATCACTTGTGGCGGTAAGGGTAATGGTGGTACTGGTGGTGGCTGTGTTTGTGGTGGTAGTGTTTGGATGTCTGTGGTAAAGAGGATAAGGAATAAGTAGGATGAAAGACTGTGGCAGGATATTGGTTGTTTGAGTGCAGTAGTATCCTGGTGGTATCACTTCAGAGTCAGGCTTGGTGTCTAGATGTTCAGGCTCAAACTTTGACCAATGTGAATTGATGTGCTAATTACAAATACATTTTAAATTTATTTTGCAGCATGTCACTTTCCAGTGACTGAAATTGGGAAAGGCTTTAAATGCTAGGATGAACATTTTGTGCCTTAAGTAACTGGGAACTGTCAAATATTCTTCCGAAGATTTGTGGACTAATGAGATTATCTTATTATTTCTCTTTTCAAAATCAGGTATAACTGTTGGTTAAGCAAATTTGTGACTGTTTACGCCATGCAGAGTACTAACTAATTATACTCAAAATAAAAATGTTTTTGGATGTGGGGTTAAATTCAATCCTTTTAAAACATCTACCTTCCACCAGGGACTATTTGGGTAGGTTTTAATGAAGAGTTTATATAAATTGCTATTTAGCCTTGGATATATTTGACAATATTTTGTTGAATCACTGTGTTTACATTTGCGGTATTAATCAAGAGTTAGTAACAACCTTATGTTCACATTTCATGTAGGAATTAGAATAACTTCACACAGAGCTTAAATTTAGGAGTTTAACTTGATGAGTGTTGAGGAGCTCAAACTAATATCCTTTCTCTCCTTTTGTGGACAGGCATTTTTTATCTGAATTTCATTTCATTTCATATGTGCATTGTTTTCTCTAATAAATATTTTTAATGCAGAAATAGGAGATCTTACAGAATTTCAGGTAAGATTGCAGCTTATTTGTGGATCTAGTAACTAGTTCCAGATAATTGTCCTCATTTTGCAAGTATAACTAGCTTTGCAATATTAAGGAAGTTACTTCTCTTCTTTAGGCTTTCCTTTTTCAACTATAATATGAGAATGTGACCAGAACATATAAAGATATATTTTATCTCTATAATTCTATGACTGTAAGATTTTCAAGGAGTGACTTTAAAGTAATAATGTTTAAATTTCTATTGACTGTAAAGGTCACTCCACATGAGTTACAGAACTCATTTAAGTTGTATTACTGGAACAAATTTATGCCTCTTGAGAGGACTACTGAAGGAGATCTTCGAAGGAGGTAAAAATGTTTGTTTGAATTTCAGTATTGACGTGTTTATAAAATGTTTAATCTTATCCAAATACTGAGGACATCTGACAACCAAGTATAGCTAAATTCAAATCCATACAATGAATAGTTTCTCATTTTTAAAAAATGATATTGGTTATTTTGAAGAGGATTTCATTTTTTAAGATTTATCTATTGCCAGAAAACCTGTTTGAATCTTTCTGTTCTCCATTAGCAGTTGAATAGTAAGAATATTTTTCACTTCATATGTCGATGATTTATTAGTTCTTTTCTGTTCTTGCCACATGTTCATAAGGTTAGACTATACTGGAATATCGTACTTAATGCCTCAAAGTTTAGTAATAACTTCAGGATCTGTAAATTTAATAATAATTTCACATGTCTTGCTTTTGTCTAAGTAATATGGCATAAACTATAAAGTAATAGGTGACATGTATGCCAGGATTTAAATAACAACTTATATTATACTGTCCTCCACTTAGAAGAGCTCCATTGACACCTGCTACATGCAAGTTTGTAACAGTCTATCAACAGGAAGATATGGGTATAGGATCTCTTTTGCTGTTTTTATTGTTGGAAGCTATGCTAATATACTACTGTTGTAGGGCAATTCTAAGGGATTAGATTTTTCTTTGCAGTTAATTCTGTTATGAAAAAAATAGTTGTTTTAATTAGGATAAACAGTGGTAGAGGGTGATATTTCTGGGCCCACCTCAGAACTGGGACCTCTGAAGCTAAAGCCCAGGCTTCTGCATTTTAAAATACCTCCTTGGGTAGTTCTCATGATGAGCCATGTTTGGAAGCCATAGGTCTTGTATATGGCAAAAGATAATTATTGACGTGTTTCTATAGTCACAAACCCAGAACCTGGGCTATTTCTGGACACTGTTGTGTGTTTCAGTCTTGACCCAGTTAGACCCATAGTTCATTCCTATCTGGATTCTTCTTGGGAAGCTTGCTCTGACCTTAGGGTAGTGAGTTCTCATGTTGCTTATTTTGGCAAAAATCTTTTTTTTAAACATTTTATTTATTTATTTAACAGAGAGAGAAAGATCATAAGTAGGCAGAGAGAGAGGGGGGAGCAGGCTCCCCAACACAGCAGAGAGCCCAATGTGGGGCTCAATCCCAGGACTCCGAGATCATGACCTGAGCCAAAGGCAGAGGCTTTAACCCACTGAGCCACCTAGGCGCCCCTTGGCAAAAATCTTTAAGAGAGTCTTGTGTGTGTCAGTAGTGTGAGGGGATAGGACAGATCCATGCTTCACAAGGATCTAAGTTTCTTGAAATGGCCCTAGCTGCCAACAGAACAGATTATAGTTAGACTATAATGTGGTGGGCTGGTCTGTTCGCTATGTATGGCAAAGCTACTTACTGCTTCCAGGGTTGGCTAGATCCCTGGAATAAAGTAAGTTGACTGTATACCAGGATGTGTCAGAATAGAGAATAGAAAAAACTGAAACCCTGGGGTAAATTTATGTAAAATGCTGAAGAAATTTTGTGTCTCATGGGTATGGTTTAGAATAAGGAATAATTAAAAGTTAAGAAAACAAACAACGGTGGTGTAAGATGTTTGCATTTAGGTAGCAATAAAAAACCAAATATGGAAATAAAAGCCTTAAGAAAAGCATTAAATAAACTAGTATCATTGGGTCCTAAACTCTAAATTGATGAAAAAAATCATATAAATAGTTCTAAATTAGTTGTTTTATGCATTAGGTAGTAATTACCTAATTATTGAAGTTAAATAAGTCCATGTGTTTAAAAATAGTGGTGAAGATTGACATAAACCTTGGGTTTAAGATTTAAACTGGGCATTGTCTAATAGAATGTCAGACTGAGAGCCACATTTTGGGGAAATGATTAATAAGAGCTGAGAAAATTTGCTAATATATGCTATGAAGCCAGAAACCTGTCCCAAAACTTTTTTTCTGAAGTCCTGAGTAATACTAGATGTGTTTTCTTTTTTTTTTTCCAGCCCCTTTAGGTTGAATCATGTAAGAAAGGTTATTTTAGGAAAATAATTAAAAATTTTTATTTACCATTTCCATATGTTTATATATGAAATCTAGGCAATTATAGCTCAACTAATTTAGGTTTAGAAAAAGCCACATGTGTATATAGAGAGCTTGCTGAACCTAATAAAATTTAATTTTTTAAAAAGATCTTATATATTTGAGAGGGAGAGAGTGAGAATACAAACAAGGAGAGGGGATGGGAGGAGAGGGGATGGGACGAGGGAGAAGCAGACAGCCTGGATCATGACCTGAACTGAAGGCAGACGCTTAACTGACCAAACTACCCAGGTGCCCCCCAAATTTAAGTTTTATCTTTTTGCATCTTGCTAAAAATAAACCCATCTTTATAAGAACAAAAATAACTATTACACATCAGGATTATCTAAAATCGTATAAAATAACAAGATCTCTTCAAATTAGAAATGGAGAAACAAAGATGAGGTGGGCCAACAAAAAGGGTGAAAGGAGAATTTAAAATCACTTAGGAGTGAGGAGAAAATAGACCAAAAAAGGTATCTTTAAGTTATTTGTCAGTGATGAAACCCACACAGCAGGATGAAAGACTAGGTGTCACAGTGTAATTGGAGAAAAACCAAGAGTAGAACTATGAGCATCAAGAAAATAGGGGTGTGGGATAAGGGATGACTAAGACTGATTCTCAAGCTGATACCTATTGACTTGACTTGGTTGTTTGATAGCAGAGGTGGAGAATTCCACATAAAAAACACACTGATAGGGGCACTTGGGTGGCTCAGTCGGTTAAGCATCTGCCTTCATCTCAGGTCATGATCCCTGGGTCCTGGGATCGAGCCCCACATCAGGCTCCCTGCTCAGAGGAGAGCCTGCTTCTCTCTCTCCCACTGCCTGCTGCTCTGCCTCCTTGTGCTCTCTCTCTGTGTCAAATAAATAAATAAAATCTTAAAAACAACAACAACAACAACAAAACACTGATAGTGGTGAAGAGTACTGGATGTTTCTAATTTATAGTAAATAAAAAATGTCATGTGACACCCATATAAAATCTGAACTTATAAGCCAGTAATAGCAAGCAAATATATAAATCTGTGGATTAACATAAAAGTTAAAATGACAACAAATATTTGGATAAAAAGTGTGCGTTTAAATGCAAATATGGACCCCATATGACTTTATACTTTCATAGAAAAAAACAGTGCTTTTACTAGTATTTTTGTCTCTGCAATATATGACAGGAAGAAAAGACACTTAAGATTTTGATTCTAGACCCGAGCTCAGTGGAGTAGTTAACTAAACTAAAAAAGCTATATGTTTCTTCAAGCTATCATTGTTTCTGGTTCATTGACTAGAGAGAAATTTTTTTTAGACAACTGAAATTTTCTTTTATTTATTCAGACACATCTGTGAAATTACTTTTCTCCAGAAAGATAGAAAGACTTTCCAGGATAATGTGTAGAAAACTGGTCCTTTTAAATGGAATACAAGATTTACTATTCTACATGTGCTTTCATGTCAATTTTTAAAAATGAGAAATCAAGAGAATATATGCTTGCTGTTTATTAAGTGTTAAGAAAGGATTTTTTTATCGCTTGCTGATTTTCAAAGATGAATAACAACTATAGATGAAGTGGTAGACTTTAGGGCTTGGATCTGGTTATCTTTAATAGGGTAAAGATCAAGTACTCTTAGCTTTGTTAACTTAAGAATTCCACCTGGAAGGAGGTTACAGAGCCGCCAGAATTTACTTGTATTATAATTTCACAATGCCTCCATAACTTTAACATTTTGGGGGGTGTGGGTTGAATATGAAACTTAGCTCATTATAAATATTACAGATATTTCTGCCTTCAATTTTGGTTGAAGCCCGAGAAATTTATGAATGAGAGAGAAGACATGAATTGAGCTCTTCTGGTTTAGATCTCTCTGGTTTGGGAGCATATGAGGAGCAATTTAAAAGCAGGTGCTTATAGTTCTTGTTTTCAGAATGACAACATGCACACAAAAGCTATTTTAAATCCCCTCTGTTATATGAAGTCCAAATATCTTAAATCTAGTAGATTGAAAAAAAAAAGACTTCCTATTTTGAGCCCAATAATTTTGACAAATTGGCTGAGCCTTGTTTTCCAGGGAAATGATACATTTATCTATGATCCAAAAGGAAATCTGTTCCTTTCATTTTTCAATGTGTGGTACAAATGTGTTTAGAGTATGCATTATGTATTTATTTTGGGGAATACTTATTTCTTTGCCAATGGGCATGCCTTATATCAAAGATGGGTGTTTCAGCAGCAGATGTTTAAATTATACTTCTGTTCTATAGCAAGTAAAATAATTTTTGAGTGTCAAAATAAATAAATACAGCAGTTTAACTCATATTTCCCAACTAGCATCAAACCTGAAGAATTTTAATATGAGACAAAAAGAGAACTTGACATGTTTTATAAGGAGGAATTGCCTAATACACATAAAGGATTGTACTCAGCCAGTCTAAATGGGATGGTTGCATGTTATCTAAAGGGCATTTAGTTAATGATAATCTGAAGGTGGGGGAAATATGTTGACTTGCGTCAGTAGGACACTAAAGATAGATTTAAAAATGTTGGAATCATTTTTATGGAATGGTTCATGTTGTACACAACATGTTTGTTTCCCTTTGCTGCTGGGTTTTATATACGAAGATTATTAAACTGGAACAAACAAGTTGTTTCTACATTATTATCAGTACAATTAGCTCTTCTATAGGTCCTCAGTGGGTTATCCCACTCAGATATTTTTTTGACCATTTTTCTCTTCTGGATGTAATTGATCCCAGAGCTTAGTATGCTCCCCAGCCACACTCAGTTGGTCAGAATATGTTGTAAATGACATTGGATCAACTGTTTTCTACCAGTACTTTGTACTCATGTTCCCTTCTAGACTATACAAATTGAAGAATATGCAAAGGCTTTTTCTGGGATCAGCAATACTTATATTTAGAACTGTCAGAAAATTGACTTCTTCAGCAAATTCTTTTAGTTTAACTCATTTATGGTTGCTGTAATTCAGGTAGGTTTGGGTTCAGTTACTAAAAGAAAAAGCCATAGAAACCTAACCAAGCACTCTTTCATTCCTGGAATTCCTAGGAGGGAATTGGAACATTACAGGGCTAGAAGAGAGAAAGAGATATTAATTTTACTTCTCCAGCAAAAGTTCCATTTCTCTTTGATCAATCGTTATTGCCAGTGATTTTATACAAAAACTATATGATGAATACAAATTTACAGGAGGAAAAAAGCATTATTTTACAAAGACATTGGAGCAGTTATATGGAGATCTTTTCTTTTTTGACTTCAGAAACATGCAAACAAAGGAATTGTTCTAAAAGGATTTTTAAATGACAGCTCATAATGGTAATAACTGACATACAATTCAGGGTGTGTGCTAATGATATAATTCCAGTGGCTGTAATGAACTATAATTGTGTAAATATATGTGTATATGTATGTGTGTGTGTCCATTTCTTTCTTAAACCATTTGATGAACTGGAAATCAAGACAGTGCATCCAAAAGTTGTTATAGAGGGATCATAATTTTTAAAATTGTTGATATCTAAACTCAGGAGATCTGATCATCTTGAATAACTTAAGTCCTAGAAATTCTAGGTAGACATATCATATTTCAATCTAGATTTTGAGGTGAACAGCACCCAGTTGGTGTTAGATAATCTGGGTTCTATCCTCAGATCCAAATGCCCTCCATAAGTAGCATTAAATCTCCTTTGGTGGTTAGTGTATGAAGAGTTTCCTTGGTATTTTCCAGTTTCTGCTTGTTTTGTCTTTCAGGGAGTTTGTCTCATGTGCCTGGCTCTTAGTCACAACTCTGAATTGGGGAGGTGATCAAATTTCTTGATGTTTTCTCTTACCATATTATGAAATTGTCTCAACAAGAAGGACTTTGTCCACTAGATATTTGGAAAAATGTTTCAAGATTAGGTAAATGTAGAGATGGTAAAATATATTCTGTTCTTTACTTACAATTACCATAATTTTATATTGGGAAGCTTTTGCATTGTGAATTTAATTCAGTCAGTATCAGTGATTGGTAGGTGTGTGCTGCTGGTTGACTGCTGTTTAGTGGGATTTAGGGTTAAACTTTATTCCAACCAATGTTCATATGTTCATAATGAGAGACCACAGAGAAAGTTCAAAGGCCTTAAGTCAAACTATAATCACAACTATAAAAACAACAATGTAATGCAGTAGAGAGAAGATTGGATAAAGACAGTTTGGAGACATGTGTTTGATTTCTACTTTTGTCTTTAGCTTTGGCTATAGCAAGTCATTTAACCTCTATATTTTTTTTTCTTATGTGTGCTGCGAAGGTTTGAATTTAGATAACCTCTAAACTCCCTTCTAGTTGTAATATTCCATCATTCTATATTAGGTACCAAATTGTTATTTAATTGGCCTCATGACATCTTGCTATTTATTTAAATACCAAGATCCTTACATAAGTACTTAATAGCCCAGAATATTGGCTGATTGGTTCCTCAAAATGTCAGCTATGGAATTTTTTAGGATTTTGTTTTGGTACTTCTATAGTCAGGGTTCTCCAGATAAACAGAAGCAAAAGGAGAAATCATTTTTTTTTAAAGATTTTATTTATTTATTTGAGAAAGAGAGAGATAGAGAGCATGAACTGGGGGACAGGCAGATGGAGAAGGAGGGGCAGACTTCCTGCTGAGCAGGGAGCCTGATATGGGGCTCAATCCCAGGACCCTGGGATCATGACCTGAGTGGAAGGCAGACACTTAACTGACTGAGCCACCCACGTGCCCCGCCAATAGGAGAAATCTATATGTGTATGCATATGAATGTGTATATCTATCTCTGTCCATATCCGTGTGTGTGTGTGTGTGTGTGAGTGTAGTGAGCTAACTCTTTATTCTATATATAGAATTGACTCACATGATTATGGAGGCTGGGTAGTCCAGACCCAGGAAAGCCTATGATAAAGTTCCAGTCAAGTCTGAAGGCCTGAGAACTATACTATTCAGGCCTTCAGTGGATCAGATGAGGCCTACCCAAATTGGGAAGGGCAATTTGCTTTTCTCAGTCTACCAATTCGCATCTTAATTTCGTCTAGAAATACCCTCAAAGACATAGGCAAAATGTTTAACCAAATATCTGGGCACCCTGTGGTCCTGTTAAGTTGACACATAAAATTAACCATTGCAGGACTGGCAGTTTCAACTGTAAGGAAAAATTTGAAAAAGTTTCTTTAAAATGATCTACTTCTTTAGTTGACTACAACTGGTATTTTGTTTTTCTTTCTCCCGAGTTATTAGAAATCTTAGTACTATAGACTATACTAAAAAAACATGGGGATGTCCCCAGAAAACAGAAATAGCATGGCTCAGGAGAAAAGCAGCAGCTGATAACATGAATGTTTATGGAAGTAAGAGGATTAAATAAAAATCAGAGACTGGCATGGGTGAAGTGTCAATTTTTGGTAAAAATAAATTTTAAAAAGTAGAAAAAATTATATAAAGATTAAAATAACTCTTCTTAAGCAAAGGCTTATGGAAAATTATAACCTGAGAGGTGGGACTAGTGAGACATGAGGAGTGAACTGTGGTCTCTTCAGTCATGCCTGTTCAGATAGCTGTCATCTTGTAGTATTATCTTGAACTCAGGGGAAAAATGTATATTCATCTATTGTTGTAGCTTGATACTATAGAAAGAGTCCTAGGAGGGACTGATCCATGATCCACACATCCTGATCCATAGCCTGGTGTTCTTACACAAATTTTTAAAAAAATTTAATTCCATTAAAAATTTCCTGTAATTTCTTTGTATCTCACACCCTCATCTATAAAATGGCAATAAACTAATAACTGCCAACCTGACAAGCCATACAAACGAATCTAAGTTAATAGTGTTGTTTTCTTTGTTATGGACTCTTTTTCTTGTTTGTTTGCTTTAAACATTTTCTTTTTTTTGTAAATTTATTTATTTATTTTAATAAACATATAATGTATTTTTATCCCCAGGGGTACAGGTCTGTGAATCGCCAGGTTTACATATTTCATAGGACTCATCATAGCACATACCCTCCCCAATGTCCATATTCCCACCACCCTCTCCCATCCCCCCTCCCCCCAGCAACCCTCAGTCTGTTTTTGAGATTGAGTCATTTATGGTTTGTCTCCCTCCTGATTCCATCTTCTTTCATTTTTTCTTTTCCTACCTCCCCCAACCACCCCACATTGCATCTCCACTTCTCATATTAAAGAGATCATATGATAGTTGTCTTTCTCTGATTGACTTATTTCGCTAAGCATAATAACCTCCACTTCCATCCATGTTGTTGCAAATGGCAAGATTTCATGTCTTTTGATGGCTGCATAGTATTCCATTGTGTATATATACCACTTCTTCTTTATCCCTTCATCTCTTGATGGACATCTAGGTTCTTTCCATAGTTTGGCTATTGCGGACATTGCTGCTATAAACATTCGGGTGCAAGTGCCCCTTAGGAGCACCACGTTTGTATCTTTAGGATATATACCCAGTAGTGCAATCGCTGGGTCATAGGGTAGCTCTATTTTTAGTTTTTTGAGGAACCTCCACACTGTTTTCCAGAGTGGTTGCACCAGCTTGCATTCCCACCAACAGTGTAGGAGGGTTCCCCTCTCTCCGCATCCTCGCCAGCATCTGTCATTTCTTGACTTGTTAATTTTAGCCATTCTGACTGGTGTGAGGTGGTATCTCATTGTGGTTTTGATTTGTATTTCCCTGATGCTGAGTGATGTGGAGCATTTTTTCATGTGTCTGTTGGCCATCTGGATGTCTTCTTTGCAGAAATGTCTGTTCATGTCCTCTGCCCATTTCTTGATTGGATTATTTGTTCTTTGGGTGTTGAGTTTGATAAGCTCTTTATAGATTTTGGATACTAGCCCTTTATCTGATATGTCATTTGCAAATATCTTCTCCCATTCTGTCAGTTGTCTTTTGGTTTTGTAAACTGTTTCCCTTGCTGTGCAAAAGCTTTTGATCTTGATGAAGTCCCAATAGTTCATTTTTGCCCTTGCTTCTGTTGCCTTTGGCGATGTTCCTAGGAAGAAGTTGCTGCGGTTGAGGTCAAAGAGGTTGCTGCCTGTGTTCTCCTCAAGGATTTTGATGGATTCCTTTCTCACATTGAGGTCCTTTATCCATTTTGAGTCTATTTTCATGTGTGGTGTAAGGAAATGGTCCAATTTCATTTTTCTGCATGTGGCTGTCCAATTTTCCCAGCACCATTTGTTGAAGAGGCTGTCTTTTTTCCATTGGACATTCCTTCCTCCTTTGTCGAAGATCAGTTGACCATAGAGTTGAGGGTCTATTTCTGGGCTCTCTGTTCTGTCCCATTGATCTGTATGTCTGTTTTTGTGCCAGTACCATACTGTCTTGATGATGACAGCTTTGTAATAGAGCTTGAAGTCCGGAATTGTGATGCCACCGACTTTGGTTTTCTTTTTCAATATTCCTTTCGCTATTCGAGGTCTTTTCTGGTTCCATATAAATTTTAGGATTATTTGTTCTATTTCTTTAAAAAAAAATGGGTGGGATTTTGATAGGGATTGCATTAAATGTGTAGATTGCTTTAGGTAGAATAGACATTTTCACAATATTTGTTCTTCCAATCCATGAGCATGGAATATTTTTCCATTTCTTTGTGTCTTCCTCAATTTCTTTCATGAGTACTTTATAGTTTTCTGAGTATAGATTCTTTGCCTCTTTGGTTAGATTTATTCCTAGGTATCTTATGGTTTTGGGTGTGATTGTAAATGGGACTGACTCCTCAATTTCTCTTTCTTCTGTCTTGTTGTTAGTGTAAAGAAATGCGACTGATTTCTGTGCATTGACTTTATATCCTGACACTTTACTGAATTCTTGTACAACTTCTAGCAGTTTTGGAGTGGAGCCTTTTGGGTTTTCCACATAGAGTATCATATCATCTGCAAAGAGTGAGAGTTTGACTTCTTCTTTGCCAATTTGGATGCCTTTAATTTCTTTTTGTTGTCTGATTGCTGAGGCTAGGACTTCTAGTACAATGTTGAACAGCAGTGGTGATAACGGACATCCTTGCTGTGTTCCTGACCTTAGCGGAAAAGCTTTCAGTTTTTCTCCATTGAGAATGATATTTGCGGTGGGTTTTTCATAGATGGCTTTGATAATATTGAGGTATGTGCCCTCTATCCCTACACTTTGAAGAGTTTTAAACAGGAAGGAATGCTTCACTTTGTCAAACACTTTTTCAGCATCTTTTGAGAGTATCATATGGTTCTTACTCTTTCTTTTATTAATGTATTGTATCACATTGATGGATTTGTGGATGTTGAACCAACCTTGCAGCCCTGGAATAAATCCCACTTGGTCGTGGTGAATAATCCTTTTAATGTACTGTTGGATCCTATTGGCCAGTATTTTGGTGAGAATTTTCGCATCTGTCTTCGTCAACGATATGGGTCTGTAATTCTCTTTTTTGATGGGATCCTTGTCTGGTTTTGGGATCAAGGTGTTGCTGGCCTCATAAAATGAGTTTGGAAGTTTTCCTTCCGTTTCTATTTTTTGGAACAGTTTCAGGAGAATAGGAATTAATTCTTCTTTAAATGTTTGGTAGAATTCCCCTGGGAAGCCGTCTGGCCCTGGGCTTTTGTTTGTTTGGAGATTTTTGATGACTGTTTCAGTGTCCTTACTGGTTATGGGTCTGTTCAGATTTTCTATTTCTTCCTGGTTCAGTTGTGGTAGTTTATATGTCTCTAGAAATGTATCCATTTCTTCCAGATTGTCAAATTTGTTGGCGTAGAGTTGCTTGTAGTATGTTCTTATAATTGTTTGTATTTCTTTGGTGTTGGTTATGATCTCTCCTCTTTCATTCATGATTTTATTTATTTGGGTCCTTTCTCTTTTCTTTTTGATAAGTCTGGCCAGGGGTTTATCAGTCTTATTAATTCTTTCAAAGAACCAGCTCCTAGTTTTGTTGATTTGTTCTATTGTTTTTTTTGGTTTCTATTTCATTGATTTCTGCTCTGATCTTTATGATTTCTCTTCTCCTGCTGGGTTTTGGCTTTCTTTGTTGTTCTTTCTCCAGCTCCTTTAGGTGTAGGGTTAGGTTGTGTATTTGAGACCTTTCTTGTTTCTTGAGAAAGGCTTGTACCGCTATATATTTTCCTCTCAGGACTGCCTTTTTTGTGTCCCACAGATTTTGAACCATTGTGTTTTCATTATCATTTGTTTCCATGAATTTTTTCAATTCTTCTTTAATTTCCTGGTTGACCCATTCATTCTTTAGAAGGATGCTGTTTAGTCTCCATGTATTTGAGTTCTTTCCAAATTTCCTCTTGTGATTGAGTTCTAGCTTCAGAGCATTGTGGTCTGAAAATATGCAGGGAATGATCTCAATCTTTTGGTACCGATTGAGACCTGATTTATGACCCAGGATGTAGTCTATTCTGGAGAATGTTCCATGTGCACTGGAGAAGAATGTATATTCTGTTACTTTGGGATGGAATGTTCTGAATATATCTGTGATGTCCATCTGGTCCAGTGTGTCATTTAAGGCCTTTATTTCCTTGTTGATCTTTTGCTTAGATGATCTGTCCATTTCAGTGAGGGGAGTGTTAAAGTCCCCTGCTATTATTGTATTACTGTCGATGTATTTCTTTGATTTTGTTACTAATTGGTTTATATAGTTGGCTGCTCCCACGTTAGGGGCATAGATATTTAAGATTGTTAGATCTTCTTGTTGGACAGACCCTTTGAGTATGATATAGTGTCCTTCGTCATCTCTTATTATAGTCTTTGGCTTAAAATCTAATTGATCTGATATAAGGATTGCCACCCCAGCTTTCTTCTGATGTCCATTAGCATGGTACATCGTTTTCCACCCCCTCACTTTAAATCTGGAGGTGTCTTCGGGTCTAAAATGAGTTTCTTGTAGGCAGCATATGGATGGGTTTTGTTTTTTTATCCATTCTGATACCCTGTGTCTTTTGATTGGGGCATTTAGCCCATTAACATTCAGGGTAACTACTGAGAGATATGAATTTAGTGCCATTGTATTGCCTGTAAGGTGACTGGTACTGTATATTGTCTCTGTTTCTTTCTGATCTACTACTTTTAGGGTCTCTCTTTGCTTAGAGGACCCCTTTCAATATTTCCTGTAGAGCTGGTTTGGTGTTTGCAAATTCTTTCAGCTTTTGTTTGTCCTGGAAGCTTTTTCTCTCTCCTTCTATTTTCAATGATAGCCTAGCCGGATATAGTATTCTTGGCTGCATGTTATTTTTTCCCAATTGTGGTATTAAGATAATGCCCTTTTGTTTTTTTCCCCAGCATCATCCACTGTCATGAAGTTATTAATTTATCCTTATAACTCATGTTTTTATACTTTTACTATTTCATGCATCTGTAAATAGTATAATTGTGCTTTGTGTATATTGGAAATATTTTTGGGGATGTGGCTATGCTTTACATATTATTCCACAGTTTTCTATTTGATTCAGTGTTGTTTTTGTGATCTGTGTATATAAATATTCCTAGATTTCATTCATTCATTTTATTGGTTATTTGTATTCATTTCTATAGTTGATTTATTACCCTCTTGATGAATATTTAGGATGTTCCTAGAATTTTGTAAAAGCAAACAAAGCTGCAGTGAACATTCTTTACTTGTCTGGAAGAGACTATTATCTCGGACATATGTGTAGGAGTTTCTATAGTCTATGTATCTGATTATGTCATGGCCATAGGGTATTTCTGTTGTCAACTCTTTTAGAAATTGCATGATTGCTTTCCAAAGTCATTTTACACTCCTATCTAAATGTATGAGGCACTTTATTGCCCCAATCCTTGCCAAGTATTGATTGGCTTCTAAGTTTCTGCTAATGTAATGGGTATGAAATAATATATGTTTCATTTTACATTATTTCTTTTTTTTTAAGATTTTATTTATTTATTTATTTATTTGACAGACAGAGATCACAAGTAGGCAGAGAGGCAGGCAGAGAGAGAGGAGGAAGCAGGCTCCCTTCTGAGCAGAGAGCCCGATGTGGGACTCGATCCCAGGACCCTGGGATCATGACCTGAGCTGAAAGCAGAGGCTTTAACCCACTGAGCCACCCAGGTTCCCCTCATTTTACATTATTTCTAATTATTATAAGGTCAAGCACTTTTCCAGATAAATATTTGCTGATGTATTTGGGCTCTAGTTAAATTTGCTTATCTTGCCTTTGGGTTTTGTTTGTTTGTTTGTTTTGCCTTTTTTTTTCTTTTTTTGCTTAGATTTCTTTATGTGTCCTGCTGCAGTTACTTTGTTTGCTACATGAATTGCAAATATTTTCTCCTTATCAGTCTCTTCTATTTTAATTTTTTAATGGTGTCTTTTGGAGATAGCCTCTGAGTTGACTCCCAATGGTCAGTACCTCCTGGTATTCCAGACCTTCTTTAATTTCTTCTCCTTGGGTATGGGCTGGACTTATGGTTTGCTTCTTACAAACAGACCATGGGAAAAATGACCACTTCTGAGAGTAGGTCAAAAAGCAACTGTGACTTCCATCTTGGGTTCTTCCACTCTATCTCATGCATGTATGTTTTACTTGTTCTGGCAAAAATCATATTATAAGTAGCCCTATGCAGGGACCTGCATTGTGAGGAACTGAAGCCTTTTGCTAAACATCCAAGTGAATGAACTTGGAAGTATTCCAAGTAGTCTTCAGAGACCGCAGCCTGGCTGACACCTAGACTGCAAACTTATGAGAAATGCTGAGCCAGCATTGCAGAGCTAAGCCATCCTAGTTTCCTAAATCTGAGAAATTATGTGAGGTAATAAATGTTTATGGTTTAACCTGCAAAGTTTTGGGGATAATTTGTTAAGCTGCAATAGATAACTAGTATCTTCTGTCATAGGAATTTTAAATTTTGGTATGAGGGAAGAAATTAATATTTAATTTATGAATTCTTTTGTCAGATAAATTCTAGCCTTAAATTGATGAAGACATTTGTCTGTGTTTTCTTTGAAAGTCTTTTCACATGAATTCCTTTGTTTTATTTCACTTTCATATGGGTTACAGTATAATCAGATTTTATATTTTTGTCCGATAATCTTATGGAATTGTCAACAACAGCTGACATTTTTAAAATACCTTCTTGATAGATTCTCTTGAGGTTTCTGTATAAACAAACATGTAATAAGCACATAATGACTATTTCAAATTTTCTATTCTGCAATATAATTTTTTTCAAAGATTTTATTCATTCATTTGAGAGAGAGAGACAGAGGGAGCACAAGCAGGGGGAGAGGCAGTGGGAGAAAGGGAAGCAGACTTCCTGCCGAGCTGGGAGCCTGACATGGGGCTCCATCCTAGGACCCAGAGATCATGACCTGAGCTGAAAGCAGATGCTTAACTACCTGAGCCACCCAGCCACCTTCCATTCTGCTCTATTTTAAAAATCACTTTCATTAAGATATGATTTATATTTAATTAATCAGTTTTAACGAGTTTTGACGTGTGTCTATTATGTCATCAGCACTCTAATCATGATATAGGACATTTATATAACCCCCAAAAGGTCTTTCATCACTCTTTGTAATTAATTGCCTCCTTCTTCCCTTAGTTCTTGGTAACCACTGATCTTTTTTTTAACACTAAAGTTTTAAATTTTCTCAAGTTTCATTTAAATGAACATATACTATGTGGTCTTTGTGTCTGGCTTATTTCACTTAATATAGTGTTTTGAGATTCCCATGTCAGTGAGTATATCAGTAGATGTTTCCTTTTTTTTTTTTTTTTTTAAAGATTTTATTTATTTATTTGACAGAGAGAGATCAGAGTAGATAGAGAGGCAGGCAGAGAGAAAGGGAGAGAGGGAAGCAGGCTCCCTGCTGAGCAGAGAGCCCGATGTGGGACTCGATCCCAGGACCCTGAGATCATGACCTGAGCCGAAGGCAGCGGCTTAACCCACTGAGCCACCCAGGCGCCCCAGATGTTTCCTTTTTATTGCTAATTAATATTCCATGGTATGGGCATACTACAATTTGTTTATCCAAAGAAGATTTACATTTGAATTTTCCCAGTTGATGGTTATGAACAAATCATTGATGGTGATTCAAATTAAAATCTTCATGTGGACATGTATTCTCCTGTCTCTTGAATAAATATGTAAAAGTAGAGTTTCTGCATCAAATAGTAAGTGTATGTTTAACTTTACAAGACATTACTCAATGGTTTTCCAAAATGGTTGTATGTTCTGCATCTCCACCAGCAGTTTGAGTTCCAGGTGTTCCACACCCTTGCCAAAATATGGTCTGTCAGTTTGAATTTTAATCATTCCAATGTGTATGTAGTGGTATTTCATTGTGGTTTTATTTACATTTCCCTAATGACTAATGATGCTGAGTGTTTTCAAGTGTTTATTTGTCCTGTGTTTATTTTCTTTGGTACATTACCTATTTAAATATATTGCTCATTAAAAAATGATGTTTGTATTCATATTATTGGATTATGAAAGATTTTTATATTTTATATTTGCAAGTCTTTTTTCAAATGTATGCTTTACACATACTTTCTCCCAGAGTATGGCTTGCTTTTTTCATTTTCTTAACATATTTTAATAGTGTCTATAAAATTTAATTTTGGTAAAGCCCAATCTATCAATCTTATGTAATTTGTGCTTCTTTGGTCCTATATGATAAATCTTTGATTAACCCAAAGTCATTAAGATTTCTCTTATCTTCTTTAAGTTTTGTAATTTTAGTTGCACTTAGATTATATTCTACTTTAAGTTAATTTTTGTAATTGGTGTGTGCTGTGATTGAGTGCATTTTTTTGTATATAGATAGGTGTGCCAGCACCATTTGCTGAAAAGACTCATTTCTCCTTTTAATTACCTTGGCACTGCTCAAAAATAAATTGATCAGAGAAAGATTGGTACATTTCAGGACTCCCTATTCTGCTTTACTGATAAGAGATAAATGTATATTTTTAAACTGTCAGAAGTATAAAAAGAAAATTAGGTCTCATTAAGTCTTTGCTTACACAGTTTTAAAAAAATGTTTCTCTTTAATCTTTCTGGAAATCTTAGTGGTCCATATTGTGATATGAGACTCTAAAACTTTATTTCTTCTAAATGTATATGCAGTTATTACCTGCCATTTATTGACTACTTTTGCCTTTGATTTCAATTATTACCCTATCTGAACATTTATATCCATATCAATATATCTGTATCTATCATACGTTATATGCACACACACTACATACATGGATTTCTGTTTTTAGGCTGTCAGTTTTGTTTTATTGCTCTAGTTTTCTGTTTCTGTACCTAATATCATGCTGTTTTAATGTACATTACTGTAGTTCTGATTTATGGTAGAGCAAATTTTTAAAAAATATTATTCTTTTTCAAAAATTTCTTGGCTATCACTTCACATTTACTCTTCCAGCTGATCTTTCTACATCTTGAAAAAGCATATTGCTCCATGATTTTTTTCCTCAGTAGAGAACTGCTAACACTTTACTTTTGAGAAAGGGTATGATTGATTTTTTTCAGCTTACTTACATTAAGAGAAAGAGACTCCATAGGCTGTAAAGGAATCAGGCAGAACAGGTTTGGGCATGTCTTCCCAGTATAAACAGATCTGTCTACAGATGTGGTTCTGAAATAATGCATTTAATAATCATACAGTGTAATTAATGTGGTGTCCTCTGGCCCCGTGGCCCCTCAGCATCCCAGGAACTATAACTCAAAGTGTGTTTTCCAAAGCAAAGGGCAGAAGGGTTTAATAAGGAGCAGAACTGTAGAACAGCTTGATTTCCTACATCTTCTACCCCATGATTCAGAAATATTGTGTAAAGTATGTGAAACTAAAAGATGTTTCATATCTACTCAGAATTTCCTGATCATCTTTTGATGGAGGGAGCTTCAGAGTCAATAACTGCAAATTGGTTTTCATTATTTATTTTTTCATCATTCTCTACTGACAGGTCTTAAGACCAATAGGAATTTTGATTGGTTTGCTGAGTCTAAAATTTTCTGGCTTCTAACCAAACTTTAGTATCATCTACAGTAATCTTTTGGGACATATTTCCCCCTACATGCTATGCTACCTCTAATAACAGTGGTTTTTATGACTTGAGATTCCAGGATATTAAATATGGATACATCTTTCTTCAGGATGGATGTCTACCATCATACATTGATGATCATCGTGATGTATCTGCTGTGGTCATCCACCTTTAGAGAAGGACACTGCCATGGCTCTGTTAGTCTGTAATGCTGCTGGGGCCTATTGCAGTGAGAACAAGACTTTGTGTAGGAATGACAATGGGTGGGGCTTACAAAGCCATTGATTCCAAGATAGTGACAGCATAATTTACAAACTCCAGATAGAATCTGGGTCCAGGAGGGTCTTTTTCCTGCTTAATATATTGTTAACATTTTGTTTTCATTTTACATTATCTGCATTAGCATATTTTAGAAATCAGAATAATCTATTTTTAAATACCACATATTTAATAAATGCATACCATTTTCATGTTTAATTGTTTCTAATAATTTGTCCTTTAAAAAAATCTGTTGAGTATATTTAAATGTAGTATTCATTGCTTATCAAAAGCGTTTTACAATTTTCAGTTCCACTAACAAATAATATATGAGACTATCAATTTTTTTTAAAGATTTATTTATTTATTTGACAGACAGAGATTACAAGTAGGCAGAGAGGCAGGCAGAGAGAGAGAGGAGGAAGCAGGCTTCCGGCTGAGCAGAGAGTCCAATGCGGGGCTTGATCCCAGGACCCTGGGATCATGAACTGAGCCGAAGGCAGAGGCTTTAACCCACTGAGCCACCCAGGCGCCCTGAGACTATCAATTTTAATATAACTCTTATCAACATCATATTTTGAGTTTTAATTTAATGAGTGAAAATTATTGTCATTTTATTCCACATTTTTATTAATAGGAATTTCAAGCATGTTCATGTACACTTATGACTTGTATTGTTTCTTTTGTTCAGAATATCACAAAAGCAATATTATTTAATCTAGATTTAGAAAGATGGTTAATAAGGGAGAAAGGATATTACTAACAGAAAGTTTAACAGTTGAAAAGTCCATAGAAGTGTATAAAACATGGGGAGCAAGTGTCTGTGAACACAATATCTTAGCTATTATTCTGGTCTTTGTGTTTATTTTATTGATTTTTAGGAAATCTTTATATAATAGATATGTTAAGAATTTATATCTTTGCTGCAAAATTTTCCCTATTTTTTTCCTTTTAAATTTCTCAATAGATGTGCATAATACAGTACTTTTCGAAAAAGAAGTAATTGTATTTATTTATTTTATGAGACATATTGATGATTTACTATTTCTGGACAATATTCTTATCTATGAGGATATAGTCATGCATAAATGGACAAAATCTCTGACTCTGAAGAGTTTACATTCCAGCTGACAGGACTGCAAAAGTTAAAAGTGAATATATAATATGTCACATTATGGTAATTGTTATGATTTATATGAATATATATAATACATATAATACATATAAAATACATATAATACACATAATACATATATGTATATATAATACATATAATACACATATATATATGATATATATATATAAAATACATGTATAATATATATGAAAAATTTATTTGGGTATGGGGCCATCTGGCTGGAGTACAGTAAGAGGAAAATGATGAAAGTCAAAGAAGAGCAGGAGGCCAGACTGAATGAATTAGAGACTGAGAGTCAAGAATTGGTTATTAACCTAGAGTGGAAGCCATTGGAAAGTTCTGAGCGGGAGTCATTCAATCCATCTTGCAGAATGAAAGGATTCCTTTGCCTGCTATGTGGAGAAAAGTCTTCAGGGGAATCAAGAGTAAAAGTAGATAAACTAGTAGGTGGCTGTTTAATAATGTAGGAGAGAGATACTACACTGGTCCAGGGTAGTAGCTGTGAAGGTGGTAAGAAGTGGTCAGATTTGTGTATATCTCAAAGGCAGAGCTGAAAAAATTGATTTGGATGTGATGTTAAGAGTAAGAGGAGTGTCAGGAATAATTTTACCATTTAAGGGAAGATGCTAATTAATTCAAAGAATAGACGTGATTTATTGGGATGGAGAAAACATCTATATTAGGATATTTGTGGTGCTGGGGAAGGAAGGTAAAAATTTGGTTTTGGATGTGCATATTATACTTTAGATGCTTATTAGATATCATAGGAGATGTCAAGTACAAAATGGGATGAGTCTTGGGTTCAGAGGAAAGGTCTGAACTGAAGATTGTTTATATATAGTCAACATTTAAAGGCATGGGACTAAATGAGGTCACCTAAGGAATCAGAAGTCCAAAAACTCTGTGTGTTTTGTGTATCTTTGTCAATGAAACAATTATACGCTGGGTAATAAAATGAGACACAATTGTCCACATTGACTCTCTCTCAAAAGTTGATTAATATTCCTGCTATTTTCTGCGTTCAGGACAGGTACTATCTTATAAAATTTAGCTATATGAAGCAATTTTAGAATTAAAGAATTTTAAATTGGAGTGACCTTGAAGATACTTTTTTAAAATAATTTTAAAATAATTTTTAAATAATTTTAATAATTTTTTAAAATAATTTTTTAATAATCAAGGAAGTTAAAACCTACTATCTTATAAAATTTAGCTATATGAAGCAATTTTAGAATTAAAGAATTTTAAATTGGAGTGACCTTGAAGATAATAATTTTTTAAAATAATTTTTTAAAATAATTTTTAAAATAATTTTAATAATTTTAATAATTTTTTAATACTTTTTTTAAATAATCAAGGAAATTAAAACCCAGGCAAATCATTTTTCTCAAGGTCAGATTGTAGAACACTTTGCATAACAGTGTTATGTGTGATGGGGGTGTAACAGAGATAAGAATAGTTTGAAAGCAGACACGAAGTTCGAATCTTTCAAGTCCATGCTATATGGAAGCCAGTCTTCAAGGATTAGACATGTAGGCTAAAATTAACAAGTCAGGAAATGACAGATATTGGCAAGGAAGTGGAGAAAGGGGAACCCTCCTACACTGTTCCTTGGAAGGCAAGCTGGTGCCGCTGCTCTGGAAAACAGCAGGGAGGTTCCTCAAAAAGTTGAAAATAGAGCTACCCTACAACCCAGCAATCACACTACTGGGTCTTTACCCTAAAGATACAAATGTAGTGATATGAAGGGGCACATGCACCTGAATGTTTGTAGAAGCAATGTCCACAATAGCCAAACTATGGAAAGAACCTAGATGTCCATCAACAGATGAACGGATAAAGAAGATGTTTTATATATATATATATATATATATATATATATATATATATAGTGGAATACTGTGCAGCCATGAAAAGAAATGAAATCTTGCCATTTGCACTGACGTGGATGGAACTAGAGGGTATTATGCTGAACAAAATAAGTCAATCAGAGAAAGACAATTATCATATGATGTCTCTGATATGAGGAATTTGAGAGGCAGGACAGGGGGTTTGGGAGGTAGGGAAGGAAAAAATGAAACAAGATGGGATTGGAAGGGAGACAAACCATAAGAGACTCTTAATCTCACAAAACAAACAGAGAGTTGCTGGGGGTGGGGGATAGGGAGAGGGTGGTTGGGTTATAGACATTGGAGAGGGTATGTGATATGCTGAGTGCTGTGAAAACGTAAGCCTGATGATTTATAGACCTGTACCCCTGGGGCTAATAATACAATGTATGTTAATAAAAATAATTAGTAAAAAAGGATTAGTCATCTGGAAATAAGATCCAGAATTAATATATATAACTAGGTCCTTTCACTGGATTTCTAACCAATCTCATTTTGTTGTTCTTTATTATTTCCTCACTATGTCAGCAACCAGGTCATTTTTCCTTTAAAAAAAAAAAAACAACAAAACCCATGTGGAGATACTAAGATATATAATAGATGTCAGTGTCTAGTTATGTTTCATACTGTGTAAAAGCTACATTGGTGAAAATTTATGCATAGAACAGACTGGATTTTTGGGCAACAAAATGTACTGAAGAAAATTAATTATGAAATTGATATTGGTATCAAACTCTTCAACCAGGAGAAAATGAAAGTATTTTCTTACTATTTATCCTACTCCTCTGTAAGGGGGAGAAAACATATCTCTCTCCCCATATTTCTCTACAAGGACTTTCATTCCATTCCCAAGTAGGGAAGTTTTGATGTAAATCTTCCAGCTACCACTCTGTTCATTTATCTTTCTGGGGAAAGCCCAGTGTCCATGGTACCTCCATTGGCTGTTGGTTATGGTGATTTTATGATAAAAGTATTGCCTTTCTTTCTCTTCAGGTGGCAAGAAAATGACTCCAAGGTTACAATTTGGGGGAATATGATGGGAGAATAAAGATGCCAGAAGCCATATATTTAGGTGAGTCATCTTTTATTTCCTTCATACTCTATGTTGATCTCACAAGTTGGGTAGAATCCCTAGGGCAAGGGCTGTGATTAATTATACACAAACTTTTAACATCTTATATTATCCATTTATGTGCTAAATACCATAGTTTTCTTGGAAATTCTGTAAGTGTGAGATTGTTATTTAGTGGCTGGGCCAGAAGACCACCAGGCAAATCATCTCTCTTGTGAATCCTGAAGGAATGGATAAAGCCATATGGAGCAGCCAGAGTTTACAGAATCCTAGGTTGTTTCTTATTTGACAGATACTGAACAGAAGTGCAGACAAAATCATGGCCAAAAGAAACATCTTCTTAATGAAAATAATAGATTTGCTGAGTGAATTCTTTGTATTAGTCTTGCCTTTCTTGACTTTTGAGTGAAATATAAAAAATTCTGATGTTAGGAAGTTAGAACAAATTTTCAAAAGAAGTGGTTAGCAGCATGAGAGCACAGAGGATAAAATGTTTGGTAACATTCATGGCAACATCTGCAAACAAATTTAAAGTAAATTAAAAGAAAACAAAACAGATAAATTTCTTACTACTCTTACACAGACATATAATTTTAAACTACCTTTACTTGGAAAAAATACTACTTAAATTGGGGTTGATAAAGGTTGATAATTCCAAGAATGTGCTTTATAGCTCTAGTGGCTTTGAGTTACATGTATCCAAAAAAAGGTTTTGCATATTTTGAGTTATAGAATAATTGTTACCCATTTTGCATTCTTATTACTTAAAAATGTCAATTATAGTGCCTAAGCTATACTGTTTTGTGGTACCATGAGGACATGAGCAATTTGCCTAGAAAAGAGTAAGTTGTTATTTTACTTTATGGTTTCCTACCTCAGAATATCAAGGATACTCCTATATAGCATGTAGGCTTTGATATTGGAAACTTCAAAGAGGTTTTTAAATTTACTGTCTTCATGTGTTTGATTGTTGAATTGAAAGGGCTGTCTGTAGTTGGTACTGAGTGGGTAGTCATACCTAGAGGGCAGATTAACCTCCATCTTGCAGAGCTCTTGGAACTTTAATATGTTGTCTGTCTGTAATAGAGATCTGCTCTCTCTTTTTGTGGGAACAACCACTTTATATCTCTTCCTCCAAAGAGATTACTATGTATTATATAATGATACATCATGGATGGTATAGCATGGTAAATTATTGTTAAAAGTCCTAGTATGCTGAGAAGAGCTAAAGAGTATGCATGCAACATTTCCTCTGGAAACAAAGAAATCTTTAATTTGTGTGAGGTAATAATTTTTCTTTTTTCTTTTTTTCCCCTAAAAGAAATCAGCATGCAGGAAAGGATTTGCCTTATATAGGGAATCAGAAGTATGCAAAAATATCTAAAATGCAATGTTATAAATTACTATCTTAGAATAATTTTCAGATTGTTGGTGTTATTGTCTAGTGGATAATGGAATAGATAAATTAAATGACATATTAGGAGGTACAAGACATCCAAAAAGGAAAAAAAAAACAGGGTGAAGAAAGGTTATGGCCAGCTAATGAAGAAAAAATGAAAACCTAAACAGGGTTCTTTTCTGGTTTGGATAATGTTAGATAAGGGTGGGGGAACCAGGTGGTGGGTATTAGGGAGGGCACAGATTGCATGGAGCACTGGGTGTGGTGAAAAAACAATGAATACTGTTACGCTGAAAATAAATAAAAAATTAAAAAAAAAAGAGACATGAATCCAGATTATAAAAATAGTATTATAATAGTTATTAGTTATGTTTTATGGGTGGTTTTTATTTCTTTGACATCAGTCAACTGTTGCTTTGAATTTGACAAACAGAAACTGAGTTTGGGACATTTATTTTAAAATAAATATTTGCTTTTGTTATTTTTAAGTTTTATATAATGGACTTTGATATGAATTTAGTGAAAATAAATAGATGAATGACTGATGTGATATCTCCTTGCATTCCTTGGAAGAAAACTGCATTGTGAAGAATGGATGATGTTGTGATATCTCCTTGCATTCCTTGGAAGAAAACTGCATTGTGAAGATAAGGTTATAGAAGCTGTTATATGGTTATTTAGGTATAATGGAAAAACGATTGGATTCATGATCGATGCATAGTCTCACTTTGGCAACTTCTTGAGAAATGTTTGAAAAAAATATTTACTTGGTTTTGAGTTTTATGAGTGTGGAAAGAATACACATTTTTCATTTTTAAAGCAATCAAAAATACTTTTTTCTGTTGCTCTTTGTATACTGTACCAAAAATAACTTTATTTTAGGTTTTAGAGCTTTCTAGGTGATTGAACCTCATCAAGGGAAATTTTTTCTGGGTAACTTCAAAGGGTAAATGTGTTGTAAGACAGTAAAAAATGTATCTTATTTTTTTATAGAATACGTGGTAACTTCATATGACTAGACTTGTATAACTTTTAATGACTATAGAGTTTTAAAAACAAACAGCATTATTTGATATTTACCTATGACTTTTTGCTGCATTTCTTTTTGAAGAAGTGGATAACTATACTTTTCCAGGGGGATTGATTTTTCCCTCATCTGTTTTTTTTTTTTTTTTAAAGAAGATATCACTTTTACAAATCAGCTGGAACAAATATTATACTGCTCTAGAAAATTGACATGTGTTATCACTCTAAAGCCATGGAACACCACAGTTAAGGGTGTTTCAAGTAGAACACAATCTGGCAGATTCTGTGTGTCTTAAACAATTCTTGTAATATAGTTTTAAAACTTAGCCTAAAATGTCAGACATTCTGTAGAACCAACATTAAAATGTACTCCCTTGCAGTGTAGATCCTATCATTGAGAATGATTAATTATCACCTCATTGATTAATTAGTTATTTAACTCATTTTTGTTCAACAGTTACATGCTGAGTGTTGATCATTTAGTGCTGTGCTGGGAGCTAAGTACATAGTGGTGAACAAAGCATAAAATCATTAGACTTAGAAGAGTTTCAGATAAAAATGTTCTCTCCACCTTTATTCTCCCCCATTTTTATACCTACTGTTTAGACTTGTTTAACATAGTGGTTTGATTGGCAACAGGAAATAGAGAAATGATTTTGGAATTAGCAGATATGGGTTTAAGGACTCGCTATATCATTTACTGCCTTCCTGATATGAGCAAATTACTTCATCTCTCCATGACTCCTTCTTGTTCTCTTAGTTCCTAATAATGGCAGCCCTAGAATTTCTAAATGTGAAGAGACCAGGGATCAAAATTTGGTTGGAGGAGGGGCCTCTGGGGCTTTTCTTGGGACTGCACTGATAGAACAAGCACATTTATTTTTACTTAGGTTGTATGTTTGTTTGGGATGGACTGATGGAGATTATGGGAGATGCTTAATCTACCCTAAAGGACCCCTGGACACAGCCACTATCAGAACCTAGCCCAGCATGCAGAACTTTGGATTACTTCAAACAGCGGTGTGTCCAGGATTACATGAGACATAATGGGAATGGGCATATATCTATATCTACACACATATATTTTATTATTACTTTTTTGGAAATTGTAGTCTGAAGGGTAATTCACTCAAGAGCTTGGGGGAAGGTTCTCTTCCTAAGCCTAAACACTATACTTTTTTAGGAATCAGTTTTGTGGACCCAGAAGCCTCAATTAGTTTCTTCTCAAATAGGGAGTAGTTGTAACAGTCCCAGAGACCTGCTCTGAGTACATCATATCTGGCTCAGGCTAACTTCTCTCAGAGGAGGAGAGATTTGTGAGGCATTTTACACAAAGCAATTCATTGTTTGAGAGACTCATTCAGGAAATTGCTTTTGCAGATCTGGTCTCTCATTTTTCGTCCAATCCTCTTTCTGTATCACTTTGGTATGTCTCTTTCTCTGTATCTTTAAAAGAGCATATAATGTTTTAAATTAGTCATTACCTAAAAAGCAGATTTAAAATGTATAAACTATGACTCAGATGTACAGAAATATAACTTTATTTTTCTGTAGCTGTGCCAAGAGCACTCTTTATGATGAACACAGAAAATGTTTAATCTTGGCCACTTCCTCTTAGGTATCATAGAATGTAGTTCAATTCAGAACACAATTACATGGCCAGTTGGGTCACTAAGCTCTTCAAGGGCAGTGAATATGCCTTAGGACTGTATCTCCAGCACCTAGGAGATGATCTGAGAGAAGAAAGATTTTCAAAAAATGTTTATTCATGCATAAGTGTTCTTCAATTTTAAGTTTTTTATGTGTTCAGTATGACACACTAAATTACTATTAGAAACATTTGCTGGAAATAGGAGACAGATTTCTACCTGAGTTTTAAATGTTAGTGACATTCAGAGCTGGGTTTCTAGGCCTTTTTCCCTTCTCATTCTAATACGTTTTTCCTAAGTGATATTCTCTATTCCTCTGCTTCCATTACCTTTCATATGCTACCAATGCCCAAATGAGTATCTCCAGGCCAGATCTCTCTTTTAAGTTGCAAACCCTTATATTCAGTGTCTATAGTCCTCTCTCCCAAATGAGACAGCATCTCAAACTGTCAAAACTGAATTCATGGTATTAAGCTCTAAATCTGTTCCTTCTTCAATGTTCTGCAGGTCAGTAAAAGTACAGCACCTCAATCCATTTGCACACCTATTCATTCAACAAGTATCTACTGTGCGTCTTTAATGTGTCAGGAAGTGTGATAGATATCAAGAATGTTATAATGAATATTAAGGTCATGGTTGCTGCCCTCACTGATTTTTCAAATCTTTTCCTTATCTTGTACCCCCCATACCTAACCTATTACCGCATTATATCATTCTACTAGAAGACATTCTTCAAATAACCCCACTTCTCTTCATCTCAACTACCACTGCCCAAGTCCAAGTCACCATTATCTATCAACTTCCACATCACCCCCATAAAGCTATTTTTGTTGTGCCCATTCTTTTTTTTTTTTTTTTAAAGTAAGCTCTGCACTCAATGTGAGGATTGAACTCATGACCCCAAAGATCAAGAGTTGTGTGCTCTCCAACTGAGCCAACCAGGCATCCCTTGTTGTACCCATTCTTAACCCCACTTTTGTTCATTTTTTCCACTGCCAGATTATGGTAAAATTCCTCAAACTCAGTCCTTATAACCTCATTCTATGGACTAACATTATCGAGGGGCTTCCCAGTACTCCTAGAACATGTGTAAAATCCTTAACATGACCCATAAGGCCATGGAGAGTTTAGTCACTAATTATCTCTCCACTTTGGTCTTCTACAATGCTCCTCTTCCCTCTCTATGATAGAGAGGTTTCTTTCAGGGCCTTGAGAGTTTACACTCACAAACTGCCTTCCCATTTCTGGGCTTTACCTGTGTTATTTCATACTAGAAAGCTAACTGCCCACTGGTCCTTGCTTCCAGCAGGGTAAATCTCATCCTCAGGGAAAAATCCTGATGATGCTGTTTATTCAATGTCATTCCTCTGACATCCTGCACTCTCCATGATAGCAGTGTTCTTATCTATTTTATTGACTCCTGTATATTCAACCCTAGCACAGCCCTTGGTACATAGCACTGTGTGATAAATATCTATTGAGTGGATAAATGAGTTATTAATATTGAATGAATATTAAATATTCAGATTCCTAAATCTTAACAGATGATTCCTGTTTAAATTGTAGTTCACTAAATTCTCTCTATTCAGTGATTCTTGTATCAGGAGAAAGACTTCCTCAGTTAGAGAAAGACAAATACCATATGATTTAACTCATATGTGGAATTTGAGAAACAAAACAAATGAACAAAAGGAAAAAGGGAGAGAGGGAGGGAAAGAAGCAAACCAAGAAATAGTCTCTTAAGAGAATAAACTGATGGTTGCCACGTGATGGATGAAATAAGTGATGGGGATTAAAGCATATACTTATTGTGATGAGCACTGAGTAGTATACAGAATTGTTGAATCACTATATTGTACACCTGAAACTAATATAACTGATGGGTCCATAATCAAAGGAGCGAGACTGATACAAAGCGAAGGTCAAATAAAGCTTTATTTCGCGCCAAGCATGGAGAATCAAACAGACCAGTTGGGGCCACCTCTTACAGAGAGGGCGGCCCCTCCCTGCCTTACAGACTAACTTTCATAGAGCAAAGGCCATGTGGTTGAGCCTGGCCACACACAGGTGGCCAGTGAGATTGTAACACACAAATAAAGCTGGACAGTCATGCTAGGTCACACATGGGTGGCCAATTGAATTACAATTCACCCCATAGTAGCTATTTGAACTAGCCTATCACCTTGTCAGAATTGGCACCCAAAAGGCGGGGCCCACACTGCTTGGTAGCTAGGGAGACAGTATGCATGCTTTACTGATTGAATGTTTCCACTTGGCCTGACCTGCCCTTGTATTTGGGTTTTGTTACCTGGAACTGGTTTCCCGGACTTGCTTTTAAGTAAGTTGCCTGAGTGGGGAGAGGGGGGGTGGGCAGTCTCAGTTTAAGTTTTACTGCATAAACAACAAAATCACTGTTTAATGGGATGGAATTGCTCTGGCTAAATGGGTCCTTACAATAACGTTATGTTAACTATACTGGAATTAAAATAAAAACTTAATAAAAATAAATAAATAAAAAAGTCTTCCCATAATTCCTAATGTTTTTCAGACAACTCTAGAAAAGGAAGATGGTGGGAAAAGTCTAACAACTTCACATTTATAACAGTTAATTCGATTTAAAAATATTTTCATTTCTATTTTGTTCAAATCATATTAAATGGCTTGGTGTAAGATATCAGCCCAATAAAACTGTCCTTCATCGACTAAGATGATTAACATGGACTATTTCTCATTCCTGGTATTTCTTAATGCATCTTTTACCTGCTGAGACCTAGATATCCAGGGCTTTAGAGGGAAGGAAACACCCATAAAGGACAAAGGAGTCAATTTTCAGCTTTTGGCATCTGAAATAGGATTTTTTTAAAAAGATTTTATTTATTTTTTTGACAGAGAGATCACAAGCAGGCAGAGAGGCAGGCAGAGAGAGAGGAGGAAGCAGGCTCCCTGCTGAGCAGAGAGCCCGATGCAGGGCTCGATCCTAGGACGCCGGGATCACGACATGAGCTGAAGGCAGAGGCTTTAACCCACTGAGCCACCCAGGCACCACTGAAATAGGATTTTTTTTAAAGATTTTATGTATTTATTTGAGAGAGAGACAGTGAGAGAGAGCATGAGAGGAGAGAAGGTCAGAGGGAGCAGACTCCCCATGGAGCAGGGAGCCTGATGTGGGACTCGATCCCAGGACTCTGGGATCATGACCTGTGCTGAAGGCAGTCACTTAACCAACTGAGCCACCCAGGCACCCTGAAATAGGACTTTTGAGGCCAATTCCAATGAAAAAACATTGAGAAACCTAAATATTTCATTTCAAAAGGCCAAAATGTGTTGAGAGAAAAGAAGCCAAAGCTGAAAAACAAGGATTGGAGTACTGTAAACTCATGGTGAGGAAGGCACAGGAAATGATACAAGGGCATTTTTCTACTACCCAGGAATAAGGAAAGACCTCCTTGAACTGGGGAAAAGAATTCTGGAAAGGGGAGGAGAACAAGAGAGGTGGGTTGGAAGGACTTGTAGGCCGTGGCACTCCCCTCACTCTGATAGTCTGCCCTCCCCGCTCTTGATGTTACAACCTAAGAGGCTGGACAGGGATCAGCAAATATATATTTGAATCCTAAAGCAGAGGGAATAGTTAAACAGTTCTTGTATGGCACACTGGAGAAAGGAAGTCTCTAGAGGGCCTCATGCCACATGGATTGATGTAGTATAACAGGAATGGCAGTATGATGGGCTTAGGCAGGTAAAGGAACTGAAATACAACTTTCTGTGGCCAAACTGGCAAATAGGAGATTCAGAAGTTCACATAAGTTCCAGTGTAAGTAAAAAAAGTTTGAGTTCTGATGGACTGGAATAGACCTAGATTCAAGTTTGGAGGACACAGAATATGGTAAACATCACAATTAGAGCCCATGGCAAGAATGACATTATGAGTCTAGCACTCATCCTAAGGAAATGGGTAACCTAGTTATATCAGGAGCAAAACAGAGGGTTAAGAAGCCAACACTCAAAGACCAAGCAGGGTGTGATGATATAGTTAAGGTCAACACAGATCTAGAAAATGAAAATCCATTCTTTTACTGTAAGGATGATATATAGTGATCCCTTCATACCCAGATACAATCCCAGGGAAGAGGAGAAGTGAGGAGAGAAGCCACAACAGACAAGTATAACCTTGAGGGGGAGTTTGAACTTCGACCTGGAGGAGTTTATGTCCTGCATTAACTGGCACACCAAACCAAAAGTGAAGGGGCTGCCTTGTATCATATGATGATTAAGATTTTGTTTATGGAGCCAACTTGACTGGGACCAAGTCCCAGATCTTCCCCTTACTAATGATATAACTTTGCACAAGACTGTTTATTTCCCTGTGCCTTAGTTTTCTCACTTGTAAGGACTAAATATACAAATGTTGTAAACTGCTCAGAACAATGCCTGCCACATGGTAAGCACTTAGTGTCAGGTTACTCCAAAGGCATACGGGAAAACTGTAAAGTGTAGGTGGAAGGTTTTAGTTAGGATAGGTTTTATGAACCAAGATTGATTACTCCTATGAAATTTGGCTAGGCCAATTTCCATTCTTCTGAGGGATAAGCACTCTTTCCTTAGATCACTGATCTTCCTGTGAAAAGTAAATATGTCATAGGTTAAGTGTGAATACAACTGACCAAATTTCTAGTTCATCTTCTCTTACTGATTTAGGCTTCTGCAGAAAACAAAATCTAGACACTGAATTAGAAATAAAAAAAACACTAGAATTTTCTGTAGAAGTTTTACTATTAACTCCTCTTAGAAGATGTAAATTAATCATGCATTTGATGATGTGGTTTTATTCCTCTCATGGACTGTGACATTTAATGCTATTTTTATTTTATTTGAGTACAATGTTACATTAGTTTCCAGGGTACAACATAGTGATTCAGCTTCTCTATAGGTTATTATATGCTCCTTATACTGTGTTCACCACAAGTGTAGATACCATCTGTCACTATACAACACTGTTACAATATCATCAACTATATTCTTTATGCTGTGCCTTTTTTCCCTGTGACTTAATCATTCCATAACTGGAAGCCTCTATTTTCCCATTTTGCCTATCTGCCATTCCTTTTTTTTTTTTTTTAGATTCCACATATGAGTGAAATAATAAGGTATTTGTCTTTCTTAGTGTGACTTATTTCACTGAACATAATACCCTCTAGATCCTGGGTGCCTGGATGGTTCAGTCATTAAGTGTCTCCCTTCAGCTCTGGTCATGATCCTGGGGTCCTGGGATTGAGCCCTGCATTGGGCTCCCTGCTTGGCAGGAAGTCTGCTTCTCCCTTTCCCACTACCCCTGCTTGTGTTCCCTCTCTCGCTAAAATCTTAAAAAAAAAAAAAAAAATTACACTCTAGATCCATCCATAGTGGCAAGATCTCATCCTTTTTTTTTTTTTTTTTTGGGACTGAGTAATATTCTACCATATATATATATATCTCCATACTTTCCTTATCCATTCTTCTATTGAGAACACTTAGGTTGTTTCAGTGCTTTTGTTTCTTATCCTAAATCTGTTGTCTTTTGCCTAAATGAAAAGACATGGAGAGAAATGATTCTTTTTAACAGGTATCACTGAGGTGGTTTGTCAGGCATTATGCTAAAGTCTGATGTGGGCTCTGGATTTATCAAAAAGAAAAAGAAATGGCTCTTGCCTGAGAAGCTCATCTGTTTAAGCATAGTTCAGTGCAGCACTGTAAGTTTTTTTGATAAGGTGCCATGTTAGTATAGGGTGGTGAAATGTGCGTGTATGTGATTTGGTGGAAGTGGATATATATTATCTGTAGTTTCTCTATATTACTCTTTTTTTCAGTTTTGGAATGAAATTTTCCAAAGTTTCTTTATAATTTCTAACTTTTCTAAAGTTCCCAAATTTCCTAAAATTTAGTAGATTGAAATGACTATAAAGAAACTCCATTCTTGTCCACGAACTTGGATACCCCACTCTTATCTCTTTTCTGTTTCATATTTTAGCATTTCATCCAAATCCTGAAAAATCTGCAAAGTGCCAAGGTCCAGGATATTGAAAAAATCTTGAAATAGTCTTTAACATAATGGAAACTTAAGGTATTTAGATATCCCTTAATAAAATGCCTCACATATTTTAGTTTTCTTTAGCTGACTCTTGATTTTTTTTTTTCTTAAGAGTGGGATTTAGGAACATAATTTCTAAAACCTTCACTATGCAAAGATGAATATGTGGCTATTCCTGATGCTGTCCCAGGGAGAGTTGAGGTTCATTCTTTGAGATCCAAGGATAGGCACTCATTTTATTTGTGTCCATGTTTGAGCAGCCCTCTGTTGTTACTGAAGGCTTCTGTACATAAAATAGATTCACAATGACTAGTGACCAGGAAGACCCAGCTTTTTCACTGTCAGGGTTTATCAGAGTTCTTGCATGGGATCCTATTCTGTTTTTTTCAGACTGTTATAAAACAGATGACCTTTGCTGATTGAAAAGGCAGTAACATAGATCTTCTGTTTAATATCTCAGGTTGGTCAACTACTAACCACCAGAGGGTGATTCTCACCCATCTACCCAATGGGTCAAATACTCACTAAGATCCTGTTTTTCAGGTAGACACACCTATTTCCATGACTGAGCAAAAGTAAGAAGCTGCTTCATTCCATTTTCAACAACTTGAATCAATATGTTTCTTTTTTTTAAGATTTTATTTATTTATTTGACAGAGAGAGACACAGCAGGAGAGGGAACACAAACAGAAGGAGTGGGAGAGGGAGAAGCAGGCTCTCCACTGAGTAGAAAGCCCAATGCGGGGCTCGATCCCAGGACCCTGGGAACATGACCAAAGGCAGATGCTTAGTGACTGAGCCACCCAGGAGCCCCAAAATGTTTCTTTTAATGGTAAACAAAAAGAGTTATTTTTTTTTTCCTCAAAAAAATTTTTGTTTTGTTTTGTTTTCTCATGGCACTTACATTGGGGATTTTTAGGATGATTACCGCAAGGAAAAATGATCTCAAAATCTATTTTTATGAGTGTCATGACTCAAATAAGAGGATAAAAAATTAACTTCTGCATTTTTGTTTTGGTAGGAAGCATGGAATTCTATTTTTTTGAGGGGGGAGGGGCAGAGGGAAAGGGAGAGAGAATCTTAAGCAGCACCCAGCACGGAGCTGGACATGGGACTTGATTTCACAACTGTGAAGTCATGACCTGAGCTGAAATCAAGAGTCAGATGCTTAACCAGCTGAGCCACCCAGGTGCCTCACCCCACTTAAAAAAATTCTATTAATAAGCACACTAATAAACCTATTCAGGTAAGGAATACATCTGTGTGGCACTGTGTCCCTGTCTTGTGCAACAGTAATGTCAGAACAGATCAAATACGAAAGTATGGGGACAGGGTCAAACTTTATTTATTTATTTATTAAAAAAATTTTTTTAAATTTCTTTTCAGTGTAACAGAATTCATTGTTTATGCACCACACCCAGTGCTCCATGCAATATGTGCCCTCCATAATACCCACCACCTGGCTCCCCCAAACTCCCACTGCCTGCCCCTTCAAAAACCTGATTGTTTTTCAGAGTCTATAGTCTCTCATGGTTCATCTTCCCCTCCAATTTTCCTCAACTCCCTTCTCTCCATCTTCCCATGTCCTCCATGTTATTTGTTATGCTCCACAAATAAGTGAAACCATATGATAATTGACTCTCTCTGCTTGACTTATTTCACTCAGCATAATCTCTTCCAGTCCCGTCCATGTTGCTACAAAAGTTGGGTACTCATCCTTTCTGATGGAGTCATAATACTCCATAGTGTATATGGACCACATCTTCCTTATCCATTCGTCTGTTGAAGGGCATCTTGGTTCTTTCCATAGTTTAGTGACGATGGCCATTGCTGCTATAAACATTGGGGTACAGATGGCCCTTCTTTTCACTACATCTGTATCTTTGGGGTAAATACCCAGTAGTGCAATTGCAGGGTCATAGGGAAGCTCTATTTTTAATTTCTTAAGGAATCTCCACACTGTTTTCCAAAGTGGCTGCACCAACTTGCATTCCCACCAACAGTGTAAGAGGGTTCCCCTTTCTCCACATCCTCTCCAACACACGTTGTTTCCCGTCTTGCTAATTTTGGCCATTCTAACTGGTGTAAGGTGTTATCTCAATGTGGTTTTAATTTGAATCTCCCTGATGGCTAGTGATGATGAACATAATTTAAATGTAAGATGGTTTAATATCTGCCCATCAATTTAACTTGGAATATAAGAGTTGGGAATAAATTTAGATTTCTCTGCTCACAGTTTCTTTTTATTTTAGTTACATATTGCATAAGGTAGCACTACATATCTTTAAAATGAGGGAGACTAGAAGGATCTTTGAAGATCCTGGTTTAAGGCATTACTATCCCATACTTCTTTAACCTTTGAGGGACTAAGAGAAGTAAAACAACTGTAATGCAAATTACACCATTATCATTTTACACTGGTAGAATTTTAGAGCTTGGAGTCAATTTTGTTCCCGGTATCTCCTTTTGGCCCAGGATATGTTGTTATCTAGACAATCTTGGACTCATGAGTTATGCCCTGTTGATAAAACTGTGTATCAGTGGAGGCTTCACTGATCTCCCTGCAACATTCCAGTGCCTTATAAATATTAAGGTAAGGAAGTCATCTTTATCATCAAGGTTAAGTGCCTTTAAATGTATTGCTGTGATATATACTTTCTGGAAGTCCCAAAGCCCTTTTGAGAAAGTGCAGAAAATCATTTTTTGTTGTTGTTGTTGTTATTCTTGTGTATGCTATATTAAGATAACTAGTTTGCTTCATAACATTGAAATATAATGTTAAGCCTCTGAATCTTAACATTTTATACTAATTTACTAAGTGACTAGAAGCTATATTTACCTTCTATCTCATTTCTTAAAATTTTAGTTTTCTTATTAGCTCTCTTTTTGAACTCCTACATCCCTGACAAAATGTGAAGTTAGATTTTGGTGCAAAAACAAGGCAGCTTTAAGGAATGGATAGATTAATAAATATGAGAAGAAATTCATTAGCAATTATGGATGAAGGGCTATGGCATTCTTCTGTTGATTCATATGAACCTGCTTTATATTGACAAGAATTACAAATTGTGATTTTACTATGAAATTAAGGACAATATACTTTTGATGGACTTGTTAGGTGATATGTTGAAAAGTTCTAAACATGTAGCTCTAAAAAGAGCTACAACAGGCAGTTTTCACTGTGAATACCTATTTCCACTACATTGCCCATTACTTTTTTGCCTTTTTTCCCTGGACTACAGAGTTGCTCCTCATACCATTGTCTCATTCTCTTTCTGGTGTAATGAATAACATATGGCAAGTATCAGTGTTTCAGTGCAGCTGAGGTAACTTGCCAGATTTTCATGTTTGTCTGTCTCCTGTATGGTCACTTTTACATTCTTCATCCTGTTTCACAAGTAGAAATGACATACCAATGGATACCAACATTGGCACCAATAGATCAGGTGTTGGGCTGGTGACCCCCATGGTGAGGAGTTTTCATATTTCTCTCTCCTGACTAAGTGCAGGCAAGGGAATTTGAGCAAGAGCCAGGACATGTGGCAGCCCTTAAGTTTCTTCCAATTTTATAAGCTCAGAGTCTAATATGGAGTCCACCCTTCTCTCACTGGCCTTGACATCATAGAATTTACACTACCACTCTGCCCTTGAAACTTGGAAATTGCCTATTATCCAGGTCATTGGAAGAGTTTGCTTATTGATTCTGAAGCTGCTATTTGGTAACAATTCAAAGTGTGGTGTAGAGACCTCATCTTCCAAATCCTGTGCTGTGTGCTCTCTCCTACACAGCAGGGTGTAATTTTGCTTGTGGTATATGCAAGCACCTTTTCCCAGCATGCCCTCATCTAAGCATGCTTTTCCTTGTGCCAGACACTATTATGCTCTATCAATTTAATATTCTCAAGCCTTTAGTTATGTGGCTGTGCCAGGTATGTCTAATTTTTCTGTTCATCTAAAAAATAGCTTTATGTTATTATAAATAGAATGCACATTGGGAGATGGAAATACACTGTTCATTAGGTATACCAGTACAAACCATTGGCCTCTGGCCATGCTTCTCTAATGATGTAATTTCCATACCCCCAGGGATATGGTTCTGTATCCTCTCTTTATTTTGAAGGTCATAATTGTAAACACATGTCTTTGACTGGATACCTTATATCAATAGCCTTCATCCATTCTGCCAGAAGACGTGCACAGTGCAATGCAACATCAAAGGAAACCCAATGAAATGTTGGTCTATTATTTGAGATATATTTGGGCTTGGCTCATACTAACTTATTGCTAGATTTGAAAATCAAACCATAGGCTAAGGCTGAGAGGTTTTAGGGGAGCAACCTGAGTACTAAATAGATGAGATAAAAAATTACAGAGTAAAAAGATTTCATTGTAGTCATCTGCATGGCAAAACCACAAATCTCGTACACATAAGCCAGGATCTATTATCAGTCACATGCATTTAGTTTATTTACATTATAATTTCCCAGATCTGTCTGAACAAATTTGTGAATTTTCAGTGAAAAAGTTTTTCTGGTCTCTATATTTACTTTAGTTTAGTGGGCATCATTTGTGAATCTGTGGCCTTGGTATATTCAATAGAAAGTAGTTACAAGTAAACACACACCAAATTCTCTAGTGGTCACTTAGCTCAGTATGAGTTTTAAAAGTTTATCAATGATTGATCACTCTGGATATTGTTAAAGTCTTCTTTCACGTACAAATGTACTCCTAAACAACACCCTACTAAATGATTTCCCTAAGAGAAAAAAAATCCATGAATAGTGAGTGCTAGAAACTGAAATATATTTTTTGTGTCTTATAAAAACCAGTGATTCTGTTTTCTCTGTTTTATGTTATAAATTCTTATTAGATAATGTGGCTGTGCCAAAACAATTCAAAATTTTTAAGAAATATTTTTTTCCTGAATTTTATAGTTCTCATCATGAAAACTAAAAATCGTCTGTTTTGGGGGTTGAATTTGTTTTTTATGTAATGTTCTTGTAGAATTCCAGTAAATCTGCAATACTCCATGGAAGTCCTGTCTCTAATATTAGTGCTCTGTGCTTTAGGGAGGTGCTGTGGGAAACTTTCTAACAGTAATGTAGAAGCTAGAGTTTAATGGCATGCTGACAATTATGTGGAAGAAGGTGGGTGTGGTGCCTTCATGATTGGTGCCAGAATAGCAGATGTCATGAGCCTTTGTTCATGAGACACATTTGTGTCAGCTGGCCGTATTATGTTATGCAAAGAAGGCTGAGACCTTATTCCCCAGCTCATACTCCAGGACATATGATTTAAGAAAGGTCTCTTTTAGCCAAGAAAAAGGCATTTTTAATTTGGAAAATGACTTCAGAATGATTGACATTCATCAACTAACATATTTTCCCAAATGCTTAATAATGCAGCTTTACTAATAAGAAATCTGAGCAAGTGACAAACATTTCTGTAAGGATTTAATCGCATTGTGGCTAAAAAGGGTGATGCACATATAATTTAATTATAAGAGAGAATAAATATCTTAAAAATCTAAGTAAATTTTTAAGATATTTTTGGGGATTCACAAGAAGATTAAATTTGAGGCACTAATATACCCAGCAAAACTTGTAAGTCCTTGCATCAGTGTTTCCTTAAATTTTTCGTGTAATGCCACCCACATAAAATGATACTATCTCTATGCCACACTGGAGTAAAAAGACAAAGCTATTGAGATTAAAGACAGGGGTGAAATGCTATTTGTTTGCCCTAAAAGGTGAGGGAATTAATAGCTATGTGTGTCTTTAGATTGTACATTTCTTTCTTTCCTTTCCCTTTCCCTTTTCTTTCCTTACTGTCATTTGTTTCAGGTCAGTAGGAAAAGGAGATATACATTTTCTTCTTAGATTTCTCAGATATTCAAGGGGTATAAATTCAGGGCAAATTACTCTCACTTTCAGACCTTCTGTTTCAATTAAAAGACTATCTGTTAGTTTGAAAACAAATAGAGCTTATTTCTTTAAAACAAGTCTAATTGTGCTCTGGTGAGCCCACAGTATATAACAGAATACCACTGGGCTGATTAATAATCATATTATAGAAACATGTTAAAAACAAGTTAAAGTGAAAGTTGGAAATGAAAATAACGCGCTGGAAGGTTTGCAGTAAATTTCAGCTTCATTTGACCCAATTTTAATTGATGCTTTGTTTCTTGGTATTTTGAATCATAAACATAAACAATTCATTCTTGGCTAGGTGGCATTTAACCTTGCATTTTAGTATATTAATTCCAATGTGTTGGTTCTTACAGATATTTGAAATCCTCCCTTTCATTTTTTTCATTTCTTTCTTTACTCCATTAGTTTCCTCAATCTCTTCTGATATTCTTTCCTTCCTCCCTTTTTTTTTTCTTTCTTTCTTCCTTAGAGAAAGAATATCTGAATTTTAAAGCCCATCTCTGAAAACAAGAGCAAAGACCTAACATTTGAGAGGTGGTACATACAGGGGAATCACTATAAATATGGAAGTTTTTATGTTTCTCTTAAATTTTTGTTCTTTATTTCAGAGAGTTAAAAAATGTTGAGTTCATTAAGGATGACTTTCATGTGGTTACTTTCTGTTGTAATAAAGAATTTCATAAAGATGGAATGCCATCTAGAAATGGAGTTTAATTTAGATTATGAATCAGGTTAAGGTTTTCAGTGTATGTTTTAATTATCAAGGGTATCCCTCAGTCACAGTTTAGATTTATTCAGTTTCTGTTTTTCAAACATTTTATATTTAGCAACCTCTAGAAGTTATTATTCATTTATTTGATTTATAAAATGCACTCATCACCCTGGCCCCTGGGCATATTTATAACAGTGATGCAAACTTAATTAATACAACATTGCTTGGTTTTTCCCCAGCAAGTGGATTTCTCCACCTCCCTCCTGTAGCCACCATGAATCAGGAGAAGAGCCAATTGGAACATATGAACCATGCAACTGGGCTTTCAAGGAGAAATTTAAATTGTTTTTATACTGAGAGAGGAAATAAATCTGTACAAAATATCTTTCTCTTGCTGGTCAGGTGGATAGAATCTCCAGGGATGTGCTACTTGACCCACACAGCTAGGGTTATGTGTCCCTCATCACCCTGAAAAAAAAGCTAGGAGGGTAAAAATAAATTATATAATACTTCATATTAGGCAACCAAGAGAACTGGATTGCAAAGGGCATGAACAGACTACATAGTCAATGTCTTTTGCTTTTTTTTTTTTCCCCTCAGACTTTAAGTTATTGTGAGTGCAAGATAAAATAATGGTTAAATATTCAAGCTGGAGTCATCTTTCTTTGGTTTAAATTCAGATCTTTCTAAGGTTTTTCATCTATAAAATGAGGATATAATGGCATCTCATTCACTGGATTGTGTGGATTCAGTGAGAGAATGTGTACAAAGTCTCTCTAACAGGCATGGCACGTAGAAAGAACTCCAGAAAAATTAGTTGTAGTTTTTCATGGAATTTATAATTAGAGTGTTCTCTGCCACAGAGGAGGCCTAAATGACCAATTTTTGGGCCCTGTAACTCACATATTAAATTTTCTGGAGAAACTCATTGTGGTACTACATATACACTGAGCTGGTTGTTACAAGGATTTTAACATGGTGTTGGCAAAACATGAACCTAAAATCTCTCCATTACACTGTATGGGTGAGTGATACTGACCACCCTCATAAGCTATTTGCAACATTTCCATTTACCCAATAAGAGAGAGAGACATTATATATAAGGAGAAGTATTCCATTAATTGCTCACAATAGGAATGAGTTTCATAGAAAGATAATTTGGGGGCTACAGGGAATATAGCAATACGTAAGAAACTTTGGAGGATATGTTGTCCTGTGAAACATTTATTTTATTCCAAGGCAGACACACTGGGTGAGGATCTAGGATATATATTTTCTTCTATTCCCAACCTTTCCTCTGTAGCTCCATTTTGTGTCTGCCAGGATACACGCCTGACTCAAAAAAGCCCTCTCAGCTCTACAGGAATTTGTGGAAAATGAGTCTATTCTCAGACCCAGTCTGTGGTTGAACTAGTAGTACCTGTGGGAAGATTGGGGCAGGAAGGAGTTTATGCTCTTGTTACTTATCTTTTGGCTCATTTAGAACCCAGGTATTAGATCCTGTTTTAGGATTGTATGTCCAGAAGGAAAAAAATTAATTGAATAATTGTGGTTTTGATTCCTTAACTCCAAAATAATTTAGTTAAAAGGAGAGAAAATTGATCTGATCTGATTATTCACTGAATAAGCATTTATAAGTAATTATATGAGTACTAAATGTATTTCCACTTCTTACCCACATTTTTTTAATTAATTTGGTAGTGGTTCTATTTTTTTCTTGTTTTCATATCAAATGCATGGTGTACTTGTGTTGGTAACATCTCTCATTCAAACTCTATGATTTTTAGCAGCTGGTATTAGGTTTTTATTGGGATATAAAGGTAACTTGTTCCTTCTTCCTCATATTTAGTTGGGAATAGTTGATTAGATAGATTTTGTCAGCGCTTTTGACCTCTGAGGGAGCTCAGAGCCCTTTTCTGTTCTCATCTCAAGGATTACCTCATTTGCAAACACACCACATTCTACATTGAAGAGGTGGGAGTGTGGCTCTGGATTGACCAAAATGACAGCCTGTGTCAGAAAATGGTGCTTTCTCTTTTCCCATGAGTCTAGGTAACATAGGTCTGGAATCATCTTCCTTGGCTTTTTTCCCTTCCCTCAGTCCAGAGAAAGGTCTAGAGTGTACTGTATAGAAAAGCCTAGCCTAGATATTAGGAAAAAATTCTCAGACATTTCTTTTTCTTGGCTTTTTATTCTTCACAAAGGAGGGCCTTTATTTGCCTTGGATGGGTAGATTTGAGATTTGGGTTTGGGCTTTTTGTTGAAGGTTGGGTCTGGGCTTTATGTTGAAGGTTATTTAGTTAGATCCACCTAGGAGCTTGGGTTCTCCAATGAGATGTCAGCCATCTCACTGGAATTCTATAATGGGATTTGGGGACCAAAATGCCTGTTAGTAATAAAGGTTTCTTGGCCTTTGTCATGGTCTTTGAGGGCTTTTTGGTAAGGGGTGTCTGGTGAAAGGCAAAAGTGAGATATTCCACAGCCCTTTGTCAACTACCAACTCTTAATGTAACCCACATATACTCATCTATTGGTGTGTATAAATAGTGACCCTTAACTACTACTGAGTGGGGTGGATGGTTTTTATTTTTTCAGGATCATCACTTGGGAAAATAGGACTAAAATTTATTGGTGATTATTATTTTCTATTGCTCAGTAATCTGCAGAATATGGCTGGTCCCATCATTTGATTTCTGTTATCTTCATCTGCATAGGCCATAGAGTTCATTACTAAATAAAGAACACTGTATATCTGCACCCATGGGGGAGGGGGGGAAACAGTGGGGAGGATCTCTGTTAAGATGGAGATGTCTGCAAAATGTAGCCATGGGAATGTGCATAACCTCTCCTCAGGGAGTGTCTAGAGTGTCTGCCTGGTGCTAATTCTCTGAAGGAAGAGAATTGATTGCATGTGGAAGAAATTGTAGGAAATTTTCCTCTTGGAATCTGAAATTTTGTAACACTCCCAAATTCAATAGAAGACAGAAGAAAGATTATATGAATTTATTAAACAGAATGTGTTTGAATTTATCCCATGTCTAACAACATAAATATGAAATAAAGGAGGACATCCTCACACCACCCAAAACACATTTCTTTAACAAACACTAGTTGGGAGAGGATGCGACCTTTCTCAGGTTCTAGTCCAGACACTTATTGTAAAATGGGGTAATCAAAAGTCTCCTAAATTCTCAGATTCTTTGGGGGTACAGCTGAATTGTGGTTTTTACTTTTAATGTTCAGTGGAATGCCACGATGAATCCTATCCTGTATCTTTCTGTCAGCAAGAAGTTTTCCACCATGTGTATTGGAACTAGGCCTGTTATTCTTATTAATTCTTTTGCTGTTACAGTAGCACTGTGCTAATTCTTACAGGCTGGTCAGTGTCATGTTTTTTCCCAGCCAACACCATTCTTAAACCCTCAGGCAGTAGATGAATGAGGAATGGTGTGATGATATAGCTGCCTTCATTTAATTTTTATTGTTTGGATATTTACACTCATTAGCATGTATGCAACCAGACACTGTATGCTGTGCTATTCTCTTGTGTTTTGTATGAGAAGACATAGTTATGAAAAACATAGTATAATTTTTATTCTTTAGTGGTGGAAAGAATTTTGCAAGTGAAACAACATGGAAGCTTAATATATAACAGAAGATGAAAATAAAGATAGAGGGGACTCAGTGTCTCTAGTTCCCCTTCCCCTTGTATAAGTCCTAAGAAAAATATTTCCTTAAATACATGACAATATGTTAAACGCTTGAAGGAAAGTGAAATGTTTAGATATAGATATGCAGATTTAAAAAAGCCAGTGTGCATACTGTTGCCTCAATGGAGGGATAGACAAATATTTTAGAAAATGTTGCTTTTAGCCTTGTCCTCTAATAGCTCCCCCCCATCTCTCATCAATAAAAACCTTTTATGTATTCCCATTTCATTATCTCTGGGCTTAACCCATTCTCTGCTTTCCTCCTTCGACTTGTACCCTAAATTTTCTTCTTGCCTGCCTCTTAACAATCTGCCTGTTTGTGTATGCCTGTGGCAACTTTTCCCATTCCACTCTGAAAATCTCTCTTGGATGCATGCTTTTTAGCCCACCCCTGTACCACAGTCCTCACCCAGGATGGAGCACTCTACCCTGAGCTAGCAATTTGAGTAGACTCTTTGAGGGGCCTCTGTCTATTCAAAGTGTGGTTGGTATAGCAACATGCATATCACCGGGAGTTTGTAAGAAATACAGAATCTTTGGCTCCATCCTACACTGACTGAGTCAGTCTGAATTTTATTAAGATCCTGGGTCATCTCTTTCTTTGAAAAGCAGTGGTCTAGGAGGTGAGATCTTACTGGAGTATGGAGGGAGTTCTCCATCACTTGATGCTTGATGTCTGTGTAGCTCTTACAGTGGAAGTAGTATTTCGGTGATATCAGGAAAATGAGTAGGGATTTTCCAGGGCGGGGGGGATTGTATGGTTCTCCAGAGAGACAGAATCAGCATATGAAGAGATTTATTATATTGGTTTACATGATTTTGGAGGCTAGGAAGTCCCACAATTTACTGTCTGCAAACTGCAGACCCAGGAAAGCCAGTGGTGTAGTTAGAAGGCCTGAGAGTTGGAGAGCTGATAGTAAAGGTTCCAGTCTGGGTCTGAAAGCCTGAGAACCAAGAGTGCTAAGAGCAGGAGAAGATCAGTGTCCTAGCTCAGTTGTCAGGCAGAATTATTTCAACCTTCCTTTACCTTTTTGTTCTATTTAGGCTCTCAGTGGAGTGAATAAAACCCGCCCACAGTGGGAAAGGCCATCTGCTTTACTCAGTCTACTCATTAAAGTGTTAATCTTTTCTGGAAACACCTTCATAGACATATCCACAAATAATGTTTAACCAGCTGCTTGGGCATCTTGTGGTCCAATCAAGCTGGCACATAAAATTAACCATCACAGTATCCCATGCTGGGAAAATAGCATGTGGAATGATGTAATTGGGGAACTACTAGTTCAATTTTTCTAGGCCGTCATATGTAAAAAAGGAGGTGGGTACTATGGTTTTAAAACATGGTTATAAATTCTTTGATATTCCTTCCATCAAGTGTGCCTTGAATTTGGGTGGGCTTGTGACTGCTTTGTCCAATAGAGTATAGTAGAGGTGATACCATCTGACTTTCAAGGGTGGGTCATTAAAAGGCCATGTAGCTTTTACATGTTTATAAAACCCTGAGCTGCCGTGTAAGTTGTTTGAATAACCTGAGGGTGTTGTGCTTATATGCATTAGGATTTATTAATGATTAAGATAGGGAAATACGATGTTTTCAAGGCCATTGACAAGGTAACTTACTTAAAGAGATGATCACAATATGTTTGAAGAAAAATGATAAGGTTCTGGGGGCAGGAAAGTGTTATTTGGAATGGAGAGAATAAATGTGAAAACTACTACCTAGGAAGAAAAAATTGCAGGACTTGGTTGTTTAGATGTAAGTATTGGGCAAATATTACCTCATTTGGAAGATTGGGTTACTGATTTTGCCATTTATAAAAATAAGAATGTAGAGAGAAAAGGAGATGATTTGTTGGAAGAGAATGAGTTTATGTCTCAGGACCTATCCAGTTAGAGAGGTATAGACAGCATTTGGGTTTAGGCTGGTACTAATTAGTGTATAAGTCCCAATTTTAAATGTGCTCTTCATGCATGCTGATTCTGAATAATTGGTGGTGGCTGTCTGGAAGACTGAGTTGAGGATTTTGAGAGTGGTCTTGGCTTAATTGGGGGAAGAGGCATCATCAGTGATTGATGTTTACCTGGAGTAAGGCCAAGGATGATTGGCCTCATCAGTTGCCTGATGTCTATTTGGCCACTCACTTAGGTAGTAATGGTAGGCACTGTCAAGATGTTATGCCATTGAGAGGTACTGATAATCTTTACCTCTTTTAAAATGTGCCCACACTTTGTTGAGTAAAATAAAGCCAGAAAAAAATATTCATTTAAGCAGTCATTATCTGTGGCATGTTGTTCTGTGGGGACGGACCCACTATGATCCTGGACCCAAAAGAGCTGGCTGTGGTGAGGGAGTATCTTTGACTTCCTGCTAGGTAAAAGTGATGGAAAGAAGTAGTGTCATGGAATTACAGAATTGGAAAGAAATTTGGAGTTTGGTTATTCCAGCCCTTATATTTTACTGAGAAGGATTGAAGCTTGAGAAGATGTGCCTTGCCTAAGATCACTTAGCTTTAGAAGCTCTGCAGTTGCTTTGAAATCTATACAATAAATTTTTCCTCTTAGGACAGAGCCAGTACTGGAAGCCAGCCTAACTGCACAGTGATGACATTGGCTTATGATAAACTGGATCAATTGCATGTCAGATAGAAACTACTATGTAACTGCCCAAGGTGAAGCAAGGATTCCTTCCACACTGAGGATATCTATTCCTACCCATGGCTATCAGAAGCTGGTCTGTTGCTAGCTGTGGAGCCCAGAAGATACCTTGAAATTTTCAGGGAAAGATAATAGATGGTTGGGAGAGTTTCCAGAATGGCGGTTTCTGTAACATCTGTAGCCTCAGAACTTAGGAAGAGCAAGCAGAAAATGTGTTTTTGCAAATGTTTTTCATGGATTTACAACCTAAGCTGTTTAACAGATTGTCTTGCTTAAAAAATACGACTGGTTTTAGCTGACAGGTTGGATTTTATGAACTGATTGATCCCAGCTGCCAATTGTCAAGGCCAGAGGATGTTCCAAATTGGCAGTCCCCAAAGACCTTGAGTTGATTGGTTTAGAGTGGGGAAAGGAAGATTTGGGGGTGGAGAAAATAGAGTTTTATAAAACTAATATGATTTTAAAAGTATTTGAAGTACAAATATCCTTTAGAACATACGAAAAGCCATAGTAGTCCAAACTTTATTCTTCTTTGTGGATTGTTCTAAAGCTTTCTAGGGTTAAGTACCCTTGTTTCTTATATTTTCTAAGAGTAAAACTATACTCCTATTTACATAGTGCAAGGGACATGTACATCTTGACTGCTCCAAAGTTTGAATTATGTACTTTCTTAAGAAGGAAACTACGTTTTGAATTCATGAAAATCTTTTCCTATTTTCCCCAAAACACTAAGCATCTACATCTTAAAGACATGGTGGGGAATTTTACTTGGCTAGATTCTTGAGTGGCAAATGATGCAGTTGTTTGAAATTCAATTTTAAAATTTTATTGTGAGATCAAAGTCCATATTTGAGCATATTATTAACAATACTAATAATGATATTGATACCTCTACTTATTTTAACTTTTATGGCTGATCTCCCATGATTGGTACCTATCTCATAGACTTGTAAATATAAAATGAGCTAACCCAAGCAGAGTGTTTAGAATAGTGCTTGTTACATAATTAATGCTTGATCAGTGCTATTATTATTACAGAAAATAACAATATGAGGGTAATGTTACAAATGCCATTGGTCAAGTATGCGATAAACCTCTGAATTAATTGCCGAAGTGCAACTTAGCTAAAAACATCAATGATTGCTTTCAGAGGATCCCATGCTTATTATTTAAATAGTGTTTAGAACAGATCATCTGTCATTGGTCCAACTATATGATGAGATCACCAATATATAGTTTATGCATATTGGCATTTCTACTTGTAACTATATTTGTAGTTAAACTGGCCTTGGTGTTCTGGATTTCACCCAGTCCTGGATTTTCTAGAGGTGAAGCTTTGCCTGAGACATAACCTTCCAAAACATTAATTAGGTATTTGTTGGTGATATTGTCTACTTTATCTACATTCCTGTTGCTTAAATGGAGGTGTCCATCTCTCTTAATTAAATATACATGGCCCCATTGGAAGAAAAGTCATAGTTCTTTTTTTTTTAAGATTTTATTTATTTATTTGAGAGAGAGAGAGAGAGAGACAGAGCACAAGCAGGGCAGAGGGAGAGGGAGAAGCATACTCTCTGCTGAGCAGGCTTGATCCCAGTACCCTGAGATCATGTTGAGAACTAGAGAATCTATCCAAGTAAAGATCATGACCAGAGCCAAAGACAGATGCTTAACCAACTGAACTATCCAGGTGCCCCAAAAGTCAGATAGTTCTGATACTGAATTAGGTGAACAATGAGGGGCATTGTCAGTGCTACCAAACTAGTTACTCTGTCTCAAAGGGAAATCATAAAATGGCAGCTCTCAGTACTCTCTCACTTTCTCCAAAGAAAAATTCCCATTGAAGGGAAAATTTTACCAAATCTAATGAACAATAAATATTTTAAGAAGTCAAAGCATCTTGAGATTCACTTTCCAGAAGAAAGCACCCTGTAATAAGATGTAGCATTGTCTAAGTCAATTAATATAAATGAATAATTGGCTATTAGGAGACTATACTCTGAATTTTGTTATTCAAAACACAACTGATGTAAGTGAAACAATCAGCAGGTATTGCTTCAAGTTATATCTTAGCCACTTTTTAGTATTGTGACCCTGAACTTCATACAAAGTTCCTTATATCTCATCATATAGATATTAAATGCTTAGTATTTATTATTTTATTATTCAGAATTAAATAAAGTCAAATTCTAAGACTATGGCTAAATACATTTTATTTTTTAAAGATAATGTCTGGACTCAGTTTAAGCTTAATCTAGCAGAAAAAAACCACAATCTTTGGAATAATCAAGATAGTATTTGCCAAAACTTTCTGGTCTCCCCTGTTCTCCCTACCTCTCCCCCTATACTGGAGAAAAGGATATGATCAGAAAAAGGAAAATCAAACCAACTAATTATTGTATGTTGCATAAAGGACTTATATGAATCTATTTCTGGTAGGCACCATTGGGAAGACTCTACCATCCCTTCTAAAAACATTTCATATAAGAAAAATTATAAAGAAATATATAGTAAATCTAAGACAACAAAGCTTGGGTACTTATTATGTGTTAGGTATTAGGTCAGCCAATTTATATTCTGTACTTTATCAAATGGGTGCTACCATTATAAATGTTTAAGAAATGAAGAAACAGGCTAGAGAGATTAAGTAAATTACCAGAATCACAGAGGTATAAATAAGAGAATTAGGACTCTGCTACAAGCTCGAGTGGTCTGGGAAGTCTCAGTGGAGGAGATGTGAGCGATATCAGCTGTGTTCCTAAAGGTGGAAGGATGGTAGCAGGTAAATACAGATATATCAAGCTTCAAATGCATTTTTGTATTAATCAGTTGACCAGTTTGACTCAAATGATGTGTTTTAGAAGGTGAGTGATCAGAGATAAAATTTTTTTAAACAGCTTTTTTGAGGTGTAACTGATAGATAATACACAGTGAGTGCTTAACCTATACAATTTGATGAGTTTTAAGCATAAGTACACAACTGTGAAACCATCACCACAATCAAGATAATGAACATACCCATTGCTGTCAAAGTTTCTTAGAGCACCTTTGTAATTCCTTCCTTCCAGTCCTCCTAACTTCCTACCTCTGGATTCTTAGGCAACCACTGATATACTTTCTGTTACTGTACATTATTATGCATCTTTAAGAACTTTATAGAAGTGTTTTTATCTGGCTTCTATCACTCAGGATAATGATTCTGAGCTTTTTCTATGTTGTATATATATCTGTAGTTCATTATTTTTCTTGCTGAGCAGTATTTCATCAGATGGATATAGCACCATTTGTTTTTCCATTGACCTTTTGTTGGGCATTTGGATTGCTTTCAGTTTTGGGCCATTACAAATAAGGCTACTATGAATGTTGACTTACAAATATTTGTTTTGGACCTATGCTTTCGTTTGGGGGGGTAAGTAATTAGGAATGGAATGGCTGGATCATTATAGTATGATAATGTTCAATTTTTTTTTTTTTTTAAAGATTTTATTTATTTATTTATTTATTTGTCAGAGAGAGAGAGAGCGAGCACAGGCAGACAGAGTGACAGAGGGAGAAGCAGGCTCCCTGCGGAGCAAGGAGCCCGATGTGGGACTCGATCCCAGGACGCCGGGACCATGACCTGAGCCGAAGGCAGCTGCTTAACCAACTGAGCCACCCAGGCGTCCCGATAATGTTCAATTTTTGAAGAAACTACCAAACTCTTTTCTTAAGTGGTTGTATAATTTTACATTCCTACCAGGAGTGTGTGAGAATTCCAGTTTGCCAAACCTTCCCCAACATTTGGTGAATGAAAGGATCAGTGGAAGGCAGATGGAGACTCATATGCTAAGTTAAGAAATTTGGACTTTTATCTGAAGGCAACACAGACACATTAAAAGTTTTAGAGAGGGACAAGGTGTATGACGAGATTGAGGAAGGAAGGTAAGTCTCTTATAGTGTTCACAGAGTTGATTTGGATGTGAAAGGTAGCAACTTCAGTGGTGCCTGAGATAGTTCAGGTATGAAGATAAATGTCTGAACCAGTGGGATGGGGGTGATAATGGAAACGAAAGGGCAGATGCAAGAGGAAGTTTGAAGGAAAAGTTAATTACACAGGTTTTATTTTGTTTTTGTTCCTCAAATGAATGGAAGGAAAATTTTCTTGTATTTTTCTAGTTTAAGAGACTAGATAAGAGTGGTGTCATTAATAATAATAGAACAGTCAAGAGGTATATTTTGGAGATAGAGAACGAGAAAGAAAACACATGGAATTTATTTTAGATATATTGAATTTGAAGTGAATTCAACTATGTTCCAGGCATATTTTTATGGTAATGTTTACACCATGCTTCAGTTCAACATAAATTTTAGGTGACCGTGTAAACATATAGAAGAGGAACTTTGGAAATAAGGTACAGGCAGAAACTGTCAGTGAGGTGGGGACAAGGGAGAAGAGCAAGATGCAGAACTGGGGTGGGGGCTTTAAGGAGGCTATGGAGGAGCTGTGGAGCATGTATTTGGGAAATTTTTCCCACAGAAGTGTTAGTTTTAATTGGAAGAGATGCATGACCACACCCCAGGGGTCATGGTATTTCAAAGAGCCATTTCAGGGGTAACTTCATTAGGAATCCTGTTCTGTTTGTAATTTCCATCATTTTTTCAAGATGGTAGGCATGAAGTATAGCTAATATCTGTCTAGTTTTTTCTTCTTTCTTGTTTTTTCTCAAATGCCACCATTGCTGGGAATGATCTTGTCCTTTTTTTTCTATTGGCATTGGCCAGGGTTCTATAGCCAGGAATTTGATTCCACTATTGTATCTTCAAAAGATGATTCCAGGATTCAACTAGTAGTGTTGCATGCAATTTTATGAGTCTTGGGGAAATGTAATTTAAATTTTATCTTCAAGGAAATTATGCTTCAAGCATTTCTTACTGCATTTAGTCACTGCAATCCCACCCACAACTAGTCCCACCCACAACTAGTTAATGCATTTAGTCATTCCAGTCCCACCCACAACTAGTCACATACGTGCTGAGACCATGAAATAGTAATCATCATCATGAAATAGTAATACAGTGATACTTCTTAACAGTTTATAAGAGAGAATGTGTTTAAGTGTGATTTTTTTTTCAATATAACACACTGCAATGATGTCTCAGGAGACAAAGTGAACTATGTTGAATTCCTGCCAGTACTTTTATTCTAAAATGGTTGATTTAAATATAGTGCTTTCTGTGGATTGAGACAAAAATCAAATGTTTTTGTTTGTTGGTTCTTCTTCCATTCCCTTTGTATTAGGTAGAATAACAGTGTTTGTTGATGTTCTCATTTCTTGAGCACTCAGTATTTATTACCTTATTTTAGAATGAAATCTAACATACTTGTCATATGGCTCCTGATCCCAATTGCACATATGCTTTTTAATGGCCTTAATGACCTTAGCTATGAATCAGGTAATTGTTCTGATTATATATAAATCTGCTTAGATTCATTGTATATTTAACATTTTACACTCACTAATTGGATTGTTAGAAAATGTCTATAAGATTAGAGCATTAGAGATGGCTTTCCTTGGGTACAAAAAGCACAAAGCAACATTATTACGGTAATAGTTTTCAGTAGTCTTAGTCAACTTTGTCTTTTTATGGTGCTACTTCAGCTTTGTCCCCCAAAATTTATAATTGAGCTCAATCATGAAAAGTACCAAAGGCAGTAGAACATGATGATTAGAAGCATGGGCCTGGAAACAGACTGAATCACTGGAAGATGCTCCCTCAATGGATAGTTTTTTGAATCTTAACAGTTACTTAATTTAGTTTTCTTAAATTTAAAATGGCAATAAAATTGTAAATTTTCTTTTTTTTTTATTTTTATTTTTTTTTTATTTTTTTTTTAAAGATTTTATTTATTTATTTGACAGACAGACATCACAAGTAGGTAGAGAGGCAGGCAGAGAGAGAGGGGGAAGCAGGCTCCCTGCAGAGCAGAGAGCCCGATGCGGGGCTCGATCCCAGGATCCCGGGATCATGACCTGAGCTGAAGGCAGTGGCTTAACCCACTGAGCCACCCAGGTGCCCCAAAATTGTAAATTTTCAATGGGTTTTTAGAGTAACAGTGCTTGGTACAGAAGAAATAGCAAGTGAATGCTAGCAAACAACAACAACAACAAGAAGTAAATGAGAATCTCAATCAACCAGCTCTGAGGCTTAATCATAGATTTTCTCACTGCAGGTAGGCAAGGCACCCATCCATCCATTCAGGGGTACATCATTTTTAAGTTCTTCAGCTTTTATGAAAGATTGCAATATCAGTTATCTCTTTCTTTTTTTTAAATTAAATTTTATTTTATTTTATTTTCAGTGTTCCAAAATTTATTGTTTATGCACCACACCCAGTGCTCCATGTAATATATGCCCTCCATAATACCCATTTTACACCAGGCTCACCCAACCTCCAACCCCCCACCCCCTCCAAAACCCTCAGTTTGTTTCTCAGAGTCCATAGTCTCTCATGGTTTTTCTCCCCCTTCAATTTCCCCCAACTCAATTCTCCTCTCCATCTCCCAATGTCCTCTGTGTTATTCCTTATGCTCCACAATTAAGTGAAGACATATGATACTTGACTCTCTCTGCTTGACTTATTTCACTCAGTATAATCTCTTCCAGTCCTGTCCATGTTGATACAAAAGTTGGGTATTCATGTTTCTGATGGAGGCATAATACTCCAATATATATAGGGACCATATCTTCTTTATCCATTCGTCTGTTGAAGGGCATCTTGGTTCTTTAAACAGTTTGGTGACTGTGGCCATTGCTGCTATAAACACTGGGGTACAGAGGGCCCTTCTTTTCACTATATCTGTAACTTTGGGGGAAATACCCAGTAGTGCAATTGCAGGGTCATAGGGTAGCTCTATTTTTAATTTCTTAAGGAATCTCCACACTGTTTTCCAAAGTGGCTGTGCCAACTTGCATTCCCACCAACAGTGTAAGAGGGTTCCCCGTTCACCACATCCTCTCCAACACATTTGTTTATGTGTTGTTGATTTTGGCCATTCTAACTGCTGTAAGGTGGTATCTCAATGTGGTTTTTATTTGAATTTCCCTGAACATTTTTTCATGTGTCTGTTAGTCATTTGTCTGTCTCCTTTGGAGAAGTGTCTGTTCATGTCTTCTGCCCATTTTTTGACGTGATTATCTGTTTTGTGTGTGTTGAGTTGGAGGAGTTCTTTATAAGTCTTGGATATCAGCCCTTTGTCTGTAGTGTCATTTATGATTATCTTCTCCCATTCTGTGGGTTGCCTCTTTGTTTTGTTGACTGTTTCATTTGCTGTGCAGAAATTTTGATCTTGATGAAGTCCCCAAAGTTCATTTTCACCTTTGTTCCCTTTGCCTTTGGAGACATGTCTTGAAAGAATTGCTGATGTGGCTGATGTCAAAGTGGTTATTGCCCATGTTCTCCTATATGATTTTGATAGATTCCTGCCTCATGTTGAGGTCTTTTATCCATTTCGAGTTTATCTTTGTGTATGGTGTAAGAGAATGGTCGGGTTTCATTCTTCTATACATAGTTGTCCAATTTTCCCAGCACCATTTATTGAAGAGACTGTCTTTTTTCCACTATATATTTTTTCCTGCTTTGTCGAAGATTATTTGACCATAGAGTTGATGGTCCATGTCTGGGTTCTGTACTCTGTTCTGCTGCTCCTTGTTTGTTTTTTTGTGCCAGTACCATTCTGTCTTAGTGATCACAGCTTTGTAGTGAAGCTTGAAATCAGCAACGTGATGCCCCAAGTTTTGTTTTTCTTTTTCAACATTTCCTTAGCAATTCGGGGTTTCTTCTGGTTCCATACAAATTTTAGGATTATCTATTTCCATATAACACTTCACTCCAAACTTTGGTAATTTAAAACAATAAAAACTATTGTTGTTGTTGTTGTTTTAAAATCTTGGATGGTCTCTGTGGTAATTTGGGAGTGGTGGAGCCAGGTAATTTTGACTTGAGTCTCTCATGCCATTTTGGTAAGATTATGTCTAGGGCCAAGGATCTCTTGAAGGCTTCTTCACTCATGTCAGGTTATGAGGACTAAGGACTCTAATAGCTTGGAGCTGGAATAGTGAGGTCTCTCTCCTCAGACATCTCTATGTCTATGTAGTCACTCCCTATGATTTTTAGATTTTTAGATTTTTAGTCAGGATGGCCAGACTTCTTAAATGTTGGCTCCTAAGATTTGTATTGGTGGGGCAAGGGTTGGTGGTGATGGTGGTTAGGGTAGAAGGGAGGGAGGGAGGGAGAGGGAGAGAGATAAGATCCTAATATCTTGTCTGACCACACCTGGGAATTCACTATTGTTTCCAGAATAATCAATTCATTGAAGCAGTTATAGGTCTGCCATGCTCAAAGTGAGGGAGCATAGATCCCATTTTTTGGTGTAGAAGTACAAGCATAGCACTGTAAGAGAGAATGTTAGGTAGGATGCATATTGGTATATTTTTGGAAAATACAGGGGCACCTGGGTGGCTCAGTGGGTTGAGTGTCTGCCTTTGGCTCGGGTCATGATCTCAGGGTCCTGGGATTGAACCCCGTATCAGGCTCTCTGCTCAGACAAGGGAGCCGGCTTCCCCCTCTCTCTCTGTCTGCTGCTTTGCCTACTTGTGATCTCTCTCTGTGTCAAATAAATAAATTAAATCTTAAAAAAAAAGAAAAGAAAAGAAAATACAATATACCACAATTGCCAAGCTTCCTGGTACTTGAACGGTTGTCTAACACAGATGACTAGCTTTTCATAATTAGGTCAAATAATATGGACTCAAATTCTCTGCTGCTGTGTGCTCATCATAACTGTAGTGTGAGAAAAAAAAATATTTAGGGAAGATATAAAAAAAAAAAAAGTCCTTCCCCTTTCCCCTGGACTAAACCAGGTCATCAGAGGAATCTTTGAGTCCTTATAGAAATGCTTTACCTTGGGGGAGGAGTCAAGATGGTGGAGAAGTAGCAGGCTGAGACTACATCAGGTAGAAGGAGATCAGCTAGATAGCTTATCAAACCATTGCAAACACCTACAAATCCAACAGGAGATTGAAGAGAAGAACAGCAATTCTAGAAACAGAAAATCGATCACTTTCTGAAAGATAGGACCAGCGGAGAAGTGAATCCAAAGCGACGGGAAGATAGACCGCAGGGGGAGGGGCCGGCTCCAGGCAAGCGGCGGAGCAAAGGAGCACAAAATCAGGACTTTTAAAAGTCTGCTCCACTGAGGGACATCGCTCCAGAGGCTAAACCAGGGTGAAGCCCACGCGGGGCCAGCATGGCCCCAAGTCCCGTGGGGTCACAGAAGGATCAGGGGTGTCTGAGTGTTGCAGAGCTCGCAGGTATTAGAGCGGGGAATCTGGCTACAGAGACAGAGCAGAGGAATGAGCTCCCAGCTCGGGATTACCTTGAACCGGTTGCAGGCTGGATGAGCTCAGAGGGTAGCCAGAGGCCAAGGAGACGGGAGTGACTGGGCGCTTTTCTCAGAGGGTGCACTGAGGAGTGGGGCCCCGAGCTCTCGGCTCCTCTGGACCGAGACTGGGAGGCCTCCACTTTCATTCCCATCCTCTGGAACTCTACGGAAAGCATTTGGGGGACAAAAGCTCCCAAAAGCGAACCTGAGCGGATTACTTAGCCTGGCCCCTGGTAAGGGCAGTGCAATTCTGCCTCGGGCAAAGACACTTGAGAATCACTACAACAGGCTCCTCCCCCAGAAGATCAATAAGAAATCCAGTCAAGACCAAGTTCAGCTACCAAGGACAGCAGCAGAATTCCAGAGGAGGAGAAAGTAAAGCACAGAACTCATGGCTTTCTCCCCATGATTCTTTAGTCTTGCATTTAATTTAATTAAAAAAAATTTTTTTTCCTCTGCTAAATTTTTTTTAACTTTTACCCTTTGCTTTCTTAACTTTTTTAACTAGTTTGTCTAATATATATATATATATATTTTCTTTTTTTGTATTTTTTCTTTATTTGTTTTCTTTTTTAAATTTTTTTCCCCTGAACTTCTTTTTATCCCCTTTCTCCCCCCCACGATTTGGGGTCTCTTCTGATTTGGTTAAAGTGCTTTTTCCTGGGGTCTTTACCATCCTTTCAGTATTTTATTTGCTCCTTCATGTACTCTTATCTAGACAAAATGACAAGGTGGAAAAACTCACCACAAAAAAAAGAACAAGAGGCAGTACTGAAGGCTAGGGACCTAATCAATACAGACATTGGTAATATGTCAGATCTAGAGTTCAGAATGACGATTCTCAAGGTGCTAGCTGGACTCAAAAAAGGCATGGAGGACATTAGAGAAACCCTCGCTGGAGAGATAAAAGCCCTTTCTGGAGAAATAAAAGAACTAAAATCTAACCAAGTTGAAATAAAAAAAGCTATTAATGAGGTGCAATCAAAAATGGAAGCTCTCACTGCTAGGATAAATGAGGCAGAAGAAAGAATTAGTGACATAGGAGACCAAATGACAGAGAATAAAGAAGCTGAACAAAAGAGGGACAAACAGCTACTGGACCACTAGGGGAGAATTCGAAAGATAAGTGACACCATAAGATGAAACAACATTAGAATAATTGGGATTCCAGAAGAAGAAGAAAGAGAGAGGGAAGCAAAAGGTATATTGGAGACAATTATTGGAGAGAATTTCCCTAATATGGTAAAGAGAACAAGCATCAAAATCCAGGAAGTGCAGAGAACCCCCCTCAAAATCAACAAGAATAGGTCCATGCCCCGTCACCTAATAGTAAAATTTACAAGTCTTAGCAACGAAGAGAAAATCCTGAAAGCAACCCGGGAAAAGAAGTCTATAACATACAAGGGTAAAAACATTAGATTGGCAGCGGACTTATCCACAGAGACTTCGCAGGCCAGACAGAACTGGCATGATATATTCAAAGCACTAAACGAGAAAAACATGCAGCCAAGAATACTATATCCATCTAGGCTATCACTGAAAATAGAAGGAGAGAGAAAAAGCTTCTAGGACAAACAAAAGCTGAAAGAATTTGCAAATACCAAACCAACTCTACAGGAAATATTGAAAGGGGTCCTCTAAGCAAAGAGAGACCCTAAAAGTAGTAAATCAGAAAGGAACAGAGAAAATATACAGTAACAGTTACCTTACAGGCAATACAATGGCACTGAATTCATATCTCTCAATAGTTACCCTGAATGATAATGGGCTAAATGCCCCAATCAAAAGACACAGGGTATCAGAATGGATAAAAAAAACAAAACCCATCAACATGCTGCCTACAAGAAACTCATTTTAGACCCAAAGACACCTCCAGATTTAAAGTGAGGGGGTGGAAAACAATGTACCATAATAACGGACATCAGAAGAAAGCTGGGGTGGCAATCCTTATATCAGGTCAATTAGATTTTAAGCCAAAGACTATAATAAGAGATGACGAAGGACACTATATCATACTCAAAGGGTCTGTCCAACAAGAAGACCTAACAATCTTAAATATCTATGCCCCTAACATGGGAGCAGCCAACAATATAAACCAATTAGTAACAAAATCAAAGAAACACATCAACAATAATACAATAATAGTAGGGGACTTCAACACCCCCTCACTAAAATGGACAGATCATCCAAGCAAAAGATCAACAAGGAAATAAAGGCCTTAAATGACACACTGGACCAGATGGACATCACAGATATATTCAGAACATTCCATCCCAAAGCAACAGAACATACATTCTTCTCTAGTGCACATGGAACGTTCTCCAGAATAGATCACATCCTGGGTCATAAATCAGGTCTCAACTGGTATCAAAAGATTGGGATCATTCCCTGCATATTTTCAGGCCACAATGCTCTGAAGCTAGAACTCAATCACAAGAGGAAATTTGGAAAGAACCCAAATACATGGAGCCTAAACAGCATCCTTCTAAAGAATGAATGGGTCAACCAGGAAATTAAAGAAGAATTGAAAAAATTCATGGAGACAAATGACAATGAAAATACAACTATTCAAAATCTGTGGGACACAACAAAGGCAGTCCTGAGAGGAAAATATATAGCAGTACAAGCCTTTTTCAAGAAACAAGAAAGGTCTCAAATACACAACCTAACCCTACACCTAAAGGAGCTGGAGATAGAAGAAAGAAAGCCTAAACCCAGCAGGAGAAGAGAAATCATAAAGATCAGAGCAGAAATCAATGAAATAGAAACCAAAAAAACAATAGAACAAATCAACAAAACTAGGAGCTGGTTCTTTAAAAGAATTAATAAGATTGATAAACCCCTGGCCAGACTTATCAAAAAGGAAAGAGAAATGACCCATATAAATAAAATCATGAATGAAAGAGGAGAGATCACAACCAACACCAAAGAAATACAAACAATTATAAGAACATACTACAAGCAACTCTACGCCAACAAATTTGACAATCTGGAAGAAATGGATACATTCCTAGAGACATATAAACTACCACAACTGAACCAGGAAGAAATAGATAACCTGAACAGACCCATAACCAGTAAGGAGATTGAAACAGTCATCAAAAATCTCCAAACAAACAAAAGTCCAGGACCAGATGGCTTCCCAGGGGAATTCTACCAAACATTTAAAGAAGAATTAATTCCTATTCTTCTGAAACTGTTCCAAAAAATAGAAATGGAAGGAAAACTTCCAAACTCATTCTATGAGGCCAGCATCACCTTAATCCCAAAACCAGACAAGGATCCCACCAAAAAAGAGAATTACAGACCAATATCCTTGATGAACACAGATGCAAAAATTCTCACCAAAATACTGGCCAATAGGATCCAACAGTAGATTAAAAGGATTATTCACCACGACCAAGTGGGATTTATTCCAGGGCTGCAAGGTTGGTTCAACATCCGCAAATCCATCAATGTGATACAATACATTAATAAAAGAAAGAGTAAGAACTATATGATACTCTCAATAGATGCTGAGAAAGTGTTTGACAAAGTGCAGCATCCCTTCCTGATTAAAACTCTTCAAAGTGTAGGGATAGAAGGCACATACCTCAATATTATCAAAGCCATCCATGAAAAACCCAACGCAAATATCATTCTCAATGGAGAAAAACTGAAAGCTTTTCTGCTAAGGTCAGGAACACGGCAGGGATGTCCGTTATCACCACTGCTATTCAACATAGTACTAGAAGTCCTATCCCCAGCAATCAGACAACAAAAAGAAATTAAAGGCATCCAAATCGGCAAAGAAGAAGTCAAACTCTCACTCTTTGCAGATGATATGATACTATATGTGGAAAACCCAAAAGGCCCCACTCAAAAACTGCTAGAACTTATACAGGAATTCAGTAAAGTGTCAGGATATAAAGTCAATGCTCAGAAATCAGTTGCATTTCTCCACACCAACAACAAGACAGAAGAAAGAGAAATTAAGGAGTCCATCCCATTTATAATTGCACCCAAAACTATAAGATACCTAGGAATAAACCTAACCAAAGAGGCTAAGAATCTACATGCAGAAAACTATAAAGTACTCATGAAAGAAATTGAGGAACACAAAGAAATGGAAAAATGTTCCATGCTCATGGATTGGAAGAACAAATATTGCGAAAATGTCTATGCTACCTAAAGCAATGTACACATTTAATGCAATCCCTATCAAAATCCCATCCATTTTTTTCAAATAAATGGAATGAATAATCCTAAAATTTATATGGAATCAGAAAAGACCTCAAATAGCCAAAGGAATATTGAAAAAGAACGTCAAAGTTGGTGGCATCACAATTCCAGACTTCAAGCTCTATTAGAAAGCTGTCATCATCAAGACAGCATGTACTGGCACAAAAACAGACACATAGATCAATGGAACAGAATAGAGAGCCCAGAAATAGACCCTCAACTCTATGGTCAACTAATCTTCGACAAAGCAGGAAGGAATGTCCAATGGAAAAAAGACAGCCTCTTCAATAAATGGTGGTGGGAAAATTGGACAGCCACATGCAGAAAAATGAAATTTGACCATTTCCTTACACCACACAGGAAAATAGACTCAAAATGGATGAAGGACCCCAATGTGACAAAGAATCCATCAAAATCCTTGAGGAGAACATAGGCAGCAACCTCTTCGACCTCAGCTGCAGCAATGTCTTCCTAGGAACATCGCCAAAGGCAACAGAAGCAAGGGCAAAAATGAACTATTGGGACTTCATCAAGATCAAAAGCTTTTGCACAGCAAAGGAAACAGTTAACAAAACCCAAAGACAACTGACAGAATGGGAGAAGATATTTGCAAATGACATATCAGATAAAGGGCTAGTGTCCAAAATCTATAAAGAACTTAGCAAACTCAACAACCAAAGAACAAATAATCCAATCAAGAAATGGGCAGAAGATATGAACAGACATTTCTGCAAAGAAGACATCCAGATGGCCTACAGACACATGAAAAAGTGCTCCACATCACTCAGCATCAGGGAAATACAAATCAAAACCACAATGATATATCACCTCACACCAGTCAGAATGGCTAAAATTAACAAGTCAGGAAATGGTAGATGCTGGTAAGGATGCGGAGAAAGGGGAACCCTCCTACACTGTTGGTGGAAATGCAAGCTGGTGCAACTGCTCTGGAAAACAGTGTGGAGGTTCCTCAAAAAGTTGAAAATAGAACTACCCTATGACCCAGCAATTGCACTACTGTGTATTTACCCTAAAGATACAAATGTAGTGATCCAAAGGGGCACGTGCCCCCGAATGTTTATAGCAGCAATGTCCACAATAGCCAAACTGTGGAAAGAACCTAGATGTCCATCAACAGATGAAGGGATAAAGAAGAAGTGGTATATATACACAATGGAATACTACGCAGCCATCAAAAGAAATGAAATCTTGCCATTTACAACGACATGGATGGAACTAGAGTGTATCATGCTTAGTGAAATAAGTCAATCGGAGAAAGATAACTATCATATGATCTCTTTGATATGAAGAAGTGGAGATGCAAGGCGGGGGGGTTGGGGGGAGGTAGGAAAAGAAAAAATGAAAAGATGGGATTGGGAGGGAGACAAACCATAAAAGACTCAATCTCAAAAAACAGACTGAGGGTTGCTGGGAGGAGGGGGGACGGGAGAGGGTGGTGGGGAAATGGACATTGGGGAGGGTATGTGCTATGATGAGTGTTGTGAAATGTGTAAACCTGGCGATTCACAGACCTGTACCCCTGGGGATAAAAATACATTATATGTTTATTAAATTAAAAAAAATAAAAAAAAAACTTTCTTTTCAGTTAGTCACAACTACTCTACTTTTTTCACAAAGGACAAAAGTGTGAATCTGTTTTGCCTTAAACGTATTTTAAACATAGTTTAATTATAAACTTTATGAAAGTTTGTAATAGCCTGGAAAGGTAACAGTCCCTTTTCTCTTTTCAGTTGTGCTGATTTTGTGCTCATTTCTTTACTTCAAACCTTCCATTGAAGAACAGCTGTTCTTATTCCTAAGAAATCTTCTGTATAAGACCCTTCATTTAACCCTTTCTGTCTAGGCAAATGTTTAAAAAAGATCACAAACAGTGGTACACTGAATTCAGGGATCTGATTATTGATATCTGAATCTGATTTTAGGATAGTATTTAACAAATACTATACAAATTTATGTTTGGTGTCTGATATTTAACTGAGTATTTTTCTAATTATGAAATTAATGCACCAGCAACTGTGTGTTTATTCATTCTGTTTACCACCCTCGACAACTGATGCAGAGGTCATTCCCCCTTTGGCTTGTCATGGGTTATATTTGCTGGCTTTGATTAGTAGCACCATGGAACAATCTGAAATAAATTAGTATCAGTGGAATGGAAATCTTAGTGATTTAAGTATCAATCTTTGTATACATAGCATGTCGAAAAGTCTACAGTCCTCTCCTGGCTTCATCTCTTTGTTCCCTGTCTTTCCAAGGTTCTCTCTATGAAGTTTTAAGTAGCTGACTACTTGGATGATTTTTGGAAATTAGAAAGACTACTTTTAGACAGGAAGATCATTTGGTTGACCTGCTGAAAGTTTAGGTTTTGGTGGGTCCACGCTGAAACATGTTAGAGTCTTAGGTCGAAAATGAAATTAATGTTCATCTTACTCCTAAATGGAAGATTATTACATGCACATGCTAGTGTCATACAGATAATAAGCAGGTATTACTTTTAAAGACTTTATGGGTAGCATATTGGAAGACTCAAATGGAAACAGTTTCTTTTTGGTCTTATACTTGTTGAAAGTAGGTAGGAAAGGCAGATGATTGAGCTTAAGTTTAATATTGTTGACATGAATCAATTGTTTGATTGTGTATGACAGGTTTCTCTTTGCCTAGTGTCTTTTTCTCCTTTCCTTCTTTTTCCTGCAATTTTTTATACCTCCTCCTTTCCCCCCAGCCCTTCTGCATGGCACTATGGATCAATGAGGGCTACGTCAAGTTCGAATTGCAGATGGTGAGGATATTTGTTAGCAAACATGAACGAAACAAAAACAAAAACTACAAAGCATGCTCTGTCTCCAAAGGAATTCTTTCCTACTCTGCTGCTTCTTCATGTTGAGGAAAGAATCTGATACATTAAAATAGCCAGTTGTACTCTGACTCAAGTACTTCACGGGGATATCTGCATGGTTAAATTTAGAAGAAGGAAAATACTAAAATAAATAAAAAACCCAAAAGTTAAAATCCTGCTTTGACTCTATAGTGATCAATCTTTCAGAAAACTGCTAGAGAACATGCATACTGTCGCTCTCATAAACATGGCTTGCTGGCAAATAGGGAGTTTACATAAAGGAGAGGGATCCTGTGTGTTCACCAGTGCTCTTCTTACTCAGAAAGCTTAAGGCCATTGACAAGTTAGGAAATCCATCTCTTCTCCTCCTCTCTTGCCAGGAAAAACACAACCTTTGGAGAACAGGGGCATAAGAAACTGCTGGTGTAAGTCCTTTCTGTGCCTGCTGGCGCTAGAAGTAACCATTGCTGTGGTTAGTCTTAACTGCTCATTCTTCGTCTTGGTGCGCATGACCTTGGCCTGATTTATCTTTCATTTCTCCAGGGCTGCACAGCTCAGGAGGATTTGAGTACAAAAACTTTCTCCTGAGATTACTGAAAGGACTATTTCTCTTGAACTAAAGCAGAGATAACTTTTGATGGGGTTTGAATTTAAAGGGTACTCTCGCTGAATAAATTGAATTTGTTTTAGCAAAACAATCACCCCAACAGTAGCAAGATCACCTTAAGTCTGGAGGTATGTTTCAGTTGTTTTCAAACTTTTTTTAAAGATCTTATTTATTTATTTGACACAGAGAGAGAGAGAGAGAGAGAGCAAGTACAAGCATGGGAAACAGCAAGCAGGGGAGGAGAAAGCTCCCTGCTGAGCAAGAAGCCCAGTGTAGGGCTTGATCCTAGGACCCTAGGATCATAACCTGAGCCAAAGGCAGCTGCCTAGCCAACCAAGCCACCCAGGCACCCCTCAATTTAATATATATTGTATCACTTTATTTTTCAGTAAGTTTCAAGAGTCTATGTGAACTATTGTAGCCAGTTAGAAATGGGCTTTTTCTCAGATCAAGATGGACGATGGTCCATCTTGGAAGATGGTAAAGCTGCACAGAAGCTCATATAAACATTCAAATTGCTAACTATTCAGAATCATCCATTAATCAAAATTTTTAATCCTATAATTTTATAAGAAATTCATAAAAGGGTGATAATTGTTCATCAGTAATGACTTTATACTAAACCCTTGTAGACTGCAACCCAATGTCAGAGCAGCTCTGCCTCTATTTCTTAACCTGTGACTTCATAGAGTACCAAGGTAACTGATCCCCAGAAGTATGACCTTAGGGACCATAAATATCTGAATAATGAAATAGAGATTGAATTACATTCCCCTTCTGTATTTAATAAATTATGAAAATAGACTAATGCATTTATAAACATTTTTGATCCTGAGGGTTGAAATAGGAAGGATTTTTCTATTCATTTCTGACTTGACCAAAAAATCCAATGACCTAGAACATCTCCTTCCCTGAGAATTCCAGTCAATTGTGGTTTTGGAGTATTTACGTGGGGTTCATGTAACATGAGTTATGTGGGATCATACTGAACAGGGTCATATCCTTATATATCAGGGATCCTAAGTCTGAAGATGCTAGCTTAGTTTTTCAAACGTGAGTGAGATTAAACTTCTGCCTTTGGAATCAGACCCGTATGTGTATTAATATGACCAGGATTCAGTTCTCTCTCCCTCCACTAACCAGCATAAGGGAAATACCAAATCTAGCTCCAATTTAGCTCCCTTAACCTCCTTTTTTCCAGGACTCTAGATTTTCTTCTCACTAGATTGACTACTTTCTATAGAGATATTAAACCTATGAGGAAGTTTGTATTAGAAACCCACTATTATTATATTCCAAGAAAATTGTTCTTCTGAAGTTTGATTTGAAATCCATGCTCCTCATAAATACAGGCAACAGAAAGATGGGTGACCTATCTTTGAAAAGAGCTTGTCATGAGCTGGTGAAGCAGCTTAAATCTTCAGTGTGAATGCAACACTATAAACAAAGCCAGGCAAGAAACAAGATCAGGTGTCGAATTATGTATCTGTTAGTAGTGTCAGATTCACAGGACTGGAGAGCAACAGTATGCATGTTCTCTAGCGGTTTTCTGAAAGATCTATCACTATAGAGTCAAAGCAGGATTTTAACTTTTGATTTTTGTATTTATTTTAGTATTTTCCTTCTTCTAAATTTAGCCATGCAGATATCCCTGTGAAGTACTTGAGTCAGAGTACAACTAGCTATTTTCACGTATCAGATTCTTTCCTCGACATGAAGAAACAGCAGAGTAGGAAAGAATTCCTTTGGGGACAGAGCATGCTTTGTAGTGTTTTTGTTTTTGTTTTTAATGAAAATTATCCAGGCAGAAATTGGTAGTCAGTGAAGATGTTTGTTTTGGTTGGCAATCAGCATGTTTAGTCTAAGAGGCAGGGACTTTGGGCTCAGAGATAAGGCTTGAAGGGGCATTGTCTTCAAACTGAGAGAGCAAAGAAACTGGTGGAACAAGGCGTTGATGGCGTCAGGTCTATTTCATAGATCCTGAGTTTTACTTACTCAGATGGAATTTGTTACAAGTGTGAAATGTGTGCATGTTCTTTATGCACATTTGTTTCTAGCCCTAGGTACACAAGCAGTACTTGAAGTCGAGGTGGCAAGAGGGAATAATTTAGCAGTTCTTTTGGAAGTTACAGTAGAGTTTTCCAAAGTGGAGAATGGAATGTGTGCAAGCCACTCTAGAGAATGCCTCCACCTTTTTTTCCTTCTCATTTTATCTTGCTCCTTCCACACTTCATTCAACAAATGTTTATTTAATCTGTGGAATTCAGCGTAGTAGTTAAGATCAAGTATTCCCATTGGACAGATCCAATATCCAATCTCTTAAGCCTCCATTTCTTCATCACTAAAATGGGGATAAAAATAGTATTTCTAGCAATGATATTTCTAGCTCTCAGTATGGTGCCTGGTAGATAGAAAGTGCTTAATAATTTTGTCACCTATTTATTTTTTCTATGATGAAATGTAGTTAGCTATAAATTACATTATTAACTGAAATTATTATTATTAGTCTTAAGTGTGGTTTCCTCTAGAAGTGATTTCTCAACTGAGATTAGGAAGAAGAAAGGTAATTAGTTATGTGACAATTCTTTTGACTGACATTTTTTCTGGGAAATATATATATCTTCTCTCTTTCTTTTTTTCTGGTAATGAGTTTCCCTCACCAAAAGCAAGGTAGGAGACAAGAATGTCCATTTTGGGGAAATAAAGTCAGGCCAGAAGAAGGGGTGTCTGGAAGGAGGAGGGCATGTATATTGGACCAGAACCTAGGACTGGCACTCAGGAGCAGGCTAGGAGGAGCTGACATGATGTTCAGAGGAGAGCTTATTGAAGTCCAGCTGAAGAACTGACTCACAGTTGGTGTTAAAATTGTTAAGATTATTCAGGAACACAGTAAGAACTGACTGTCTCCAATCAGTAGGCAGAAGATGCCATCAGAGGGTAGCTATTAGGTGTATTTAGATCTTAGCATTGAAAAGCACTGGAAAGATTTGTGCTTCCTATACTCGTTATTTAAAATTAAAAATAACCTGCAAATCATAAAATATAAAACTCATATGATAATTGGGAATGAAATGATTTTTTCTTTAGTTTTTTTCTTTTCTTGTTGGATTTATTTAAGATGAACATTTTTGTGTGTCCCCACTTTATTGGATTTATTAAAGATGAACTTTTTTGTGTGTCCCTACCTTGCTGGTGTCCTGGGGTGTGTAATCTGCTTTTATTGGATAATAATACAGCACTACTCCCAGTCCTCAAGTCAAAATTGGCTTAGCAGAGACAGTCAGGCCCAGGCCAACTCAGACTCAAGAATATTCATCACACAGATATGGCTATCTTAGTTTGTGTTCCCAAAATTGTTATTTCTAGGGATCATTTCCCACATAAATTAAATGCATTCAGACCTTTTCCTCAGGGTCAGCTTCTGGAAAAACCCAGCATTAGATGGAAATGAGGTATTAGGAAGCAGAACTGGAATTAGATCACTAACCTGCCAGTTTGAGGCAAGGGATCCATTACTGAGGATCAGGGTACTAGCAAGAACACTTGATGATTTATAATACCACAAATAGTCTTAACTGTGGTGGATTGAGATGAAGTGTAGGTGGAGAGGGGATACATTGGTTCATGCAATAACTCTACACTTGAAATGCCATGAGATGAAAGGGATTCACCAAAAAAACCCCCCAAAACAAGCAAACACCCCCCCAAAACAAAACCAAAAGCAAACAAAAAAAACTGCTGGATATAACTTACATGCATCTGCAGGAACTAGGAGAACAAACTTGGGAAATGAATCTTGAAGGAGCTAGAGTAAGAAGAGAATATAATGCTGAGTGGGGGGAGTTTATTGATACAGGGGAACTCTCATATAACTCAGGTTTTAATATACTGGCATGGACACCTGGAACTGGTTCTAATTCTCTTCTAGAATGGTTCCTTGAAGCTTGAAAACAATGATGACTTATAGCCAGTAAGATGGAGACGTCCGATATCTCAACAGAGAATTAAGGATAGGACAAAGGCCCAGAGAGTTGAACATGTTAGAATAGATTTAATATGCAAGACTAGAGTCCCATAGCTGACTTATCTCTGTGAGGGTAAATGATTACTTCCTTCACTGAAGTGATGAGGGATGTGTTAGTAGAGGGTGAGGTGGGGCACCAGCATCATCAAGAAGCTCAGTGGAGCTGTCCTCTCTAAGCCAGGGTTGGTGATAAGAGCTACTGCTATGGAACTGAGCTCTAATGTTAGTGAGGATGACTGGATTCCAGAATGGCAAAGGCCAGGTATTGACATTTAACTGTCAGAGATAAAGTAGACATAAATACCATGATGGACTGGCCACAGGCCGGGATGATAGCTAGGGGACATTGACCCTAAGGGATCTCTGGAAATGGCAAATATGCTATACTATTCCTAAGAGTGAAGTATATGGAAAGTGAACAAGGGCATTGCTTGACTTGTATAATAAAACAGACAAGCAAACTGCAGGTTAGCACAAGCATAATGTTAACTACTTCAGTGGGAAAAGTAGAGTTCTTCACCCAAGTTCCAGACTTGACCCAGTTTTCAGACCCAGTGCCTTTGGTTGAAGAGGATGGTAAATCCCATTGATGAAATGTCCTGTAATGTCAGAGTAAGAATAAAAAGTAAATATATCCACATTTTTCCTCAAAGAGATGTGGCCATTAACTAGATTAATTATACACCAGGGAAAAGGGAATGCAGAGTTAGAAAGAACACAATCTGCAAAGATGGCCCTTACTTTTGACACTAATTGCCATTTCAGGGGTTCCACAAACCACCTTTGGTTTCAGTGATTTGCTAGAACTCACAGAGGCAATGAAAGTGGTTTTACTCACAGTTATGGTTTTATTATAGGGAAATAAATACAGAGTTTCAATATAGAGTTAGTTTATTACAAGAAAAAGACACAGATTAAAATCAGCCAAGGGAAGACATGCATAGGGCAGAATCCAGGAGCATTCCAAACACAGAGGTTCCAGGTGTCCTGTCTTTGTGTCCACAGTTATGGACAGTGTTAACTCCTCTTGGCAAAGTTGTATAACAATACACATGGGATATTGCCAACCAGGGAAGCTTAGCAGAGCCTGAGGTACAGACTCTTTGTTGGGGTTTCATGAGTAACTGCCCACATGGCTGATTTCAGTCTCCAGGCCCTCTGGAGGTTGAGACAACACAGTGTGACTCAAGATCCCACTCATTGTAAATCATTTTGTTAGATTCTTATGATCCAAGGAAGGCCCCTAGAAAACAAAGACATCTTATCCGGCATGACATTTCAAAGGTTTAGAGATTATTTCTCAGAAAATGGGGGCAAAGTCTAGATTTCTCTTTAGGCAGGGTTAAATAGTTCACTGCGCAGAAAGTATCAGATTTTTAAAGGACTGTTGGAAATAGGGCCAAGCTGACACTAATACCCAAAGGCCCAAAGTATTATTAAATCCCTTGTTAGAATGGGGACATATGGACGATGGGTGATAGAATCTTGGCCCAAGTTCATCTGACTACCCAAATAGGCCCAAAGAACAATCTGTGGTTATTTATCCATTCCCTGAGAGCATAAGCAGAATAGATCAGCTTACTAGTTGGTAAAATCTTCCTGTTGGTTCCCTGACCTGGTTTTGGACAGCCCAAAGTAGAAAATACTCTGAAGGGTCTGGTATGACATATTTGTGCTAGGTGGTAGATGATCAACACTACAAATATTCAGGGGTTTTCAACATCAGTTAAATTTTTATGCATTTATTGTTCTTGGGCATACTAGGACATTCCTTCCAAGTTAAAGGCAAGTTATTACACCTTATACCTCCTAAAATAGTTATTATACCTTGTGCCACTAAAAAAGAAGCTCGGTGCATGGTGTATCATAATAACAAGAAATACTGCCTCAATCTAATTCCTGGATGTTTTGGAAGACTACCAGGTTTGATTGGTACTTGGAGAAAGAGGACTCAAAAGCAAATTCAGAGTGTGTTATAAGCAGCCTTGCATTTGGACTATATGACAGCAGATTCAGTAGTGCTAGAGGTATCATGTTTAAATGATAAAATGTTACATAAATTAAAATGTTACGTAGAGTTTCTGGAAAATTTGGATAGGAGAATTCTAGTACAGACTTCTAGGGTTCTTGAAAGAGCTATGATGCCTGTAGCAGATAATTATCACTTTTTTTAAAAAGAAACTAAATGCCTGAATTTGGGACACCAAGTTATTATTATGAGTTACACATCATGAACTGGGTATTATAAGACCCACAAAATCATAAGGTTGGACAGACTCACAAGCATCTGGAGAGCACAAGTAGGTTACACTAGCAGGTGACCTACATTTCATGTCACCTACTCTTGTACCAATACCTATCCCTGGGCTTACTTCATGGTTAGATTGATTTGACATGTTAATATCACCTGAAAGTGGACTAGAGTTACCTGACAGCCTTTCCAAGGATGGTCCTGAAAGACTGGAAGGAGGGGAAGTCTTCCAAGAGTGTGTATCTCTGAGCAGTACTCCTGGTCATTAACTTTTTGAGGAGGGAGAAACAGCATTAAGTAAGGGTATGCACTGACTCTTGGGCAGTGGCCAGTGGATTATCTCATTGTTAAGAGGCCTAGGTGAAGCAAGATGGAAGAGTGAATACCAAAAATTATAGGCATTCAGATGGACCTATAGGATGGGGCACAAAACGTGTGGCTCTTTGTGTTTCACATCAGCGCTCACCAGTGTAGAATGAATGTATGTAGTGAAAGTCAGCCAGACTGTTTTGTCACCCCACTGCTGCCTGTGCATTGGACTCATTAATGGAGTAGTTATAGGACCAGTCATAAAAGATATGCAAGAGTCCAATAGCCTTGCACTCCCTCTCACCAGGATTCGTCTTGCTGCTGTAGCTGTTGAATGACTGACCTGTCAACAACGAATGATGAACTCTTAGTATTTGTAGTATGTGCTTCTGTCCTTGTAACTTTAGCCTTTGCTGAATTAGAGAATCTGGTACCAGATTAGGCATGCTTCAAGTAAGGGGCACAGTAAAGATCCCATAAACCTAAAGCTACAATGTTGACTGATAATTATGGGCTTCTCATGCCGGGAGACCCTCAAGCAAAGAAGGGAGATACTATACTGTCAGGGGTAATGACTGGTTATCACGAGGAGATAGGTTTGCTACTGAATAATAGGAGAAGAGAGAAGTATGTCTAGAACATAGAGGGTTCACTCTGCTATTTTTGGTGCTTCCATGACTTCACGCAATTGTAGTCATGGTCTGACTGGGGCCTGGTAACTAGGGAATTCCCTTCTCTTGGAAGTGAAGATCTAGGTAACTCCATGGAGAGGGGAAATTAAATGAGCAAAAGTTCTAGCCAAGCTAAAAGGAAAACAGAATAGATACACATTTTTTTTTTTTATTTTTAGAAACTGTGTCTTGCCCCATGTCAAAGAATAGGATAGGATGTCGTGCCCTTGCCTGTATTTTCTCACTGCTTCCATACATCCAGATGATTTCCTGATGTAAGCACCTCCAACTCTGTACCTGAATCTTTCTTTGGTCATGGGTGTGTGATTGGGTAATGCCAGTGGGAATGGGACAAGAAGTGCGAGGGACAGCACATCCCCATGACAAACAACTCATTATGGACAAGAGTTGGTATATAAATATCCCACTTCATTGTCCCTCGGGTGGAAGAACTCTGAAGTGAGACAACTGCAGAGGTCAGCACAAGTAGACCATAGCCACTCATTGCATTAACTTGCTGATGAACACACTTCATATTAGTATCTTTCTCTGTCTTGTTGCCTTATTTACTACTGTTGTTTGCCACCAGATAACACCTACCAAGTGAACAACCTACCAAATAAATTATTTGTACTCAAATCCTGTTTCAGATATAAACAGCCACCCTAAGCAATTTTTTTTTCAAATTTTTTTTCTGTGTGTGTGTGATTATTTATTATGGGCTGGTCAGAGTCCATGTAACCATGCACCCTGAGTAATCTGGGTACCATCTAATAACTGAAATAAATTTTACACTTACCAAAATTTTACTACTTAGTTCAGGGGTTGAAAACTCAAATGCACACAGAGAACAGACAGGTAAGGAAAATGAATTATGAGTCAATGGGAAATAGTAGGGACTCTGATGAGCAGGAGAGTTATTTGCAATATTTCTGATTTTGTTTTCCTAAAGATATGAGAAAGCAATTTTTTTGGGTAAAATTTTGTGATTTCTAAATGTTGGTGACTATTTCCAAATTATAAAAATACCTGTGCAGGTCTTTTGTGGAACTTAGCCCAGGCAATTAGCTGTTTGCCACTTCTGGTCTCACCTAGTCTTACCAAGTCTAGATACTGTGCAGATACTCTGACAATATATTTTGGATAGACCCAGCTTTTCTGTAGTTTTATTTTAAAATTGTAACTTAATTTAGGAGTTATAATCTAATGGAGAAAAGACAATCATCATCTTATGTTGTTTAATTCAGATTGTCAAAGCAAGGAAGACACATTTAGAACCTCTTAGAAACCTATGTAAGAGCTGACTGTGTATTCTTAGTTTATGTAATTCACATCTGAGAGAACAGATTGAATCATTGCTACCTGTCCCCTTGGAATATGGTTTAAGAAAGAGTTGACTTAAACCTCTCCTACCAATATGAGCTATTATTATACTGTATAATACATGAAAAATTAGGTGTTGAAACAATTACTAATGACCATCTGCCTAAATCCAAGGGCTTAAATCAGAGTAGGTTCCTCATTCTGTTTCCCTAGTTTTAATTTTCATGTAGGGGTGCTGGGGCTTAAGAGATTTTTCTCTCCTGCAATGGATAGCATAGCTGATGCTATGAATTAGGGCATATTCCAAAAAAAGTTTACATTTTTATAACATTTTCCATAAATGGAAGAATTTTGGATCAAGGATATGGGATAGCAAGTAACTCTAAGTTTCAAAGTCAAAATTGTTGCCATCACTTGGGTAATGTTTGGGTATCTCTTAAAGGATGAATCCATGTTCTTTTGCCTATTCCCTTCTGTATAAGCCATGTTCAATAGAAAAATAATGCAAGTCACATATATATTTTAAATTTTCTAGTACTCACATTACAATAGTAAATGGAAATATGTGAACTTAATTTTAATGTTTTATTTATTTATTTATTTTAAAAGATTTTATTTATTTATTTGACAGACAGAGATCACAAGTAGGCAGAGATTCAGGCAGAGGGAGAGAGAGAGGAGGAAGCAGGCTCCCTGCTAAGCAGAAAGCCTGATGCAGGGCTTGATGCCAGGACCCTGGGATCATGACCTGAGCTGAAGGCAGAGGCTTTAACCCACTGAGCCACCCAGGTGCCCCAATTTTAATGTTTTATTTAACCCAATATATCAAAAATATCACTTGATAAATACAAAAATTATTAATCTTATTTTTTACATTCTTTTTCCATACTAAGTATTTTAAATGTGGTGTGTATTTTATACTTAAAGCATATGTTAATTCAAATTAGACTCATTTCATGTGATGTGGCTAGTGGCTATTAAACTGATTAGCCAACATTTAGTTCTTTATATTGTCAGTCACTCTTACCCCAGAAATTATGAAAGTTTATTACTTTGCACCAAGAGCATTACCACTTGGTATTTTATGTCAAATAGTAATACTATGTGCCATTCAGTGAGAATATATCTTAAACAAATATTGCGGAGTCCTTAAATGAACAAATATTTTATTTTTGAGGCCATAATTAAGTGGCTGAGTAGGGGATGATGATGTTCCAAATCTTTCCAAGAGTGGAAGAACCGTGATAGCTTTAGAAGAAGACCAAACAACATTTTTGTAGGTTCTGTTGTGAGTAGGTATTCTGATTTAACTTTCCCGTATGGTCTTAGGGTCCTGTCCTACAAATTCTCTGACTAAGGTTTTTAGGAGCATAATCACTGTGGTTTAAGAAGGAGTCCTTTCATTAAGGAATTTAAGTGGTATAAGTTATTTATTGAGTAGCTGCTCAATAAAATGTTATTGAAAGGTATCAAATGGATTTAAGATTAATCATCCTGAGTTTTAGCTTCTCTGTCCTTGTTACAGTAAAGTCTTGGAGATTAAACAAATTCTGTTTTCTAATGATACTGTTTTACTGATTAAGTTACAATGAGCACAGAACAAATAGAAAGTGAATTTTATTGTGTAAAGATTTGCCACTATTAGTCTAGAAAGGAATATTTGAAATCTCTTGGGTAAATTAAGTAGTTTTGAGACTCTAGTTATCACCTTTTAGCTCAAGGATTGTTGGTGTACATTTTGCATTTCAATATCACCTATATTTCATTTTGTTATTTTTCTGGAGCTTTTTGCAAGCAGAGGAAAGGCTCCTTATTTAGTCCTAGTGTTTAGATTTTTTTTTTTAAAGATTTTATTTATTTATTTGACAGAGATCACAAGTAGGCAGAGAGGCAGGCAGAGAGAGAGGAAGAGAAGCAGGCTCCTTGCTGAGCAGAGAGCCTGATTCAGGGCTCCATCCCAGGACCCTGGGATCATGACCTGAGCCAAAGGCAGAGGCTTTAACGCACTGAGCCACCCAGGCGCCCCCTAGTGTTTAAATTTTAAATTGATGATTGTTGAATGAATGAACAAATAATCATTTTGCTCTTTATTTTGGTCTAATCCTTATGTCCTTTTTCCTTCAGTGTTATCTAGGATGACAATAGAGGTTGCTTCTAAGTCTGAGTCATGCTAATCTTACAATGTCAGTTCAGTACTATTGACTTTTAGCAATACAGTAGTTTTCTAGATCCATGCCTTTCATGTTCACATAAACATCTTTTCTTTTTTTTCCTCAATTGAACTTTTGCTTTCTTTATATACCATTCTAGATTCTTCTCAGATCTCTTTTATTCTACTTAACAAAAACATCATGATGAAGCATAATGGTCTAATATATGTGTATAGAAACTCCAGCCTAGTCCACCGATAATATTTCAGTTTTATTTCACTTACTTTGAATTCCTCATGTTAAAATTAAAATTAAAATCCAATATGTCTCATGTGTAAAAAGAAGAAAATAATCCAAATTGAATAGTTTCAAAATACCCACATCAAATTTGGAGTGGTGAAAGCCAATTAACGTCTAAAGATCTGACAGGCTTAAATTTTTTTTCTCTCTTTCAGACTCTATCACTCACTGTGTTTTGCGTAAAGAAAATAAGGGGCACATGGAGCTTACTTTAAACGCAGAACTCAAGGATTTTATTTATTTGGGCAGATGTGTAGTATTTTGTTGTTACTTCAGTTGCTGAGGAAGATGACCACCACCTTTGAAATATTTTTAAGGATGTTTTTGGACTTGATTTTAAGGAAGTTTTCAGACTTGATGATCACAAAACCTGACATTTAGGCAGTAGTATTATAGTGTGAAGGAGTGAAGAGAGGAGAGATAAACCTAAGCAAGAAATAGAATGTTGCGGTCTAAGTGTCTTATAGTGTGACCAACTCTCAATTATCCATAGTACTGAGAGTTGCAGACGTAGATAATTATCTATTTATAATCCAAAAGCCTTGGTTTAATAAACAGTTTCCATACCCTCTTCTATGAGAACCACTAACAAAAAGCAGAATAGACTGGTTTATGTTTCAGCAGATTTTATTTCTTCTGCCCAGGTTTGGGTGGGGTTGCTAATGAGCAATGTGTTGTTCTGAAGACCAGGAACCAGAGGGATAATCAATGAGAAATCAGGGGCTAGTGGAGTCCACAGTTAGATAATCAGCCTCAGAATAATATGGAGTTTTAACTATGTCTCCCTTAGGAAGAGAGAAATGAGCTCCTTTGTGATTCTTGGTTGTTACAAAATATCTGCTCTCTCCTCAGAATCTTTTCATTATAGAAACATGTATTCTGTCTATCCCAATGGATTGGAAAACTAGAAATAGATCTTATGTAGTTATCATAGTTAATCTGAATAGCAGCTTATTTTTTGGAGTTGCTGCACTTGAGTTCTGCACCTTCCTGTGTTAACAGCCCCCATCATGGCTGGTTTGGTTTAGTTTTGATACCCCACTATCACCACAAAGAGAATAAGTGATCCAATTTCCTTTGAAGGGATTCCTTATCAGGAAAACAACTGGCGCCTGAAAACCTTTCCTATGCATGTATAAAGGCAGTTAAACATTGTTTTTTGCCTCAAAACAGGGTGGAATTCCAAAATACCACAGAGAGAGAAAACCATGTTTTGCATTTAAGTTTAAGGGCAGTACTGCATAATCTGTGTACATTCAAATAAACATTTTTTCCCACTTGAACAATTGCTCTGTAATTAAATGTAAATGCCCCATTCCCGCATAATACATCCATGCCTGAACACACCAATAATATCCCCATGGAGCCTTCTGATATACCATCCTATTTTCTCTGCCTTAAACTGGGTGAGGAACTATAAAAACATTCCTAAAGCAGTCATGCAATTATCTCAGGTCTTTGGCCTACAGCCTGATAGAAGCTAGACCATGTCTAAATGAACTCAGACTCCAAGCAAGTAAGAGACAGAGGCACTTAGGACATGGAAGAGTAAAATCCGAATATAGAAACTGCTCATAGTCATTCAATGTGCACTGGAGACTTGAGTGGAAGGATTATCAAAAGCTTGAGTAAAGGGCTAATTTTTTTAGGTTTGAAAGGAAAAACACATTCACACACATTAAAAAAAAAAAAAACAAAACCCTCTATATTCCCATTAAAAGCTGACTGTCTTGTTAAAAAGTTAACCATGAGAAAGATACTCTGGTTATGAAAGACATTTTCTTTTCGTGAAATTTCAATAGAATGCAAACTTCAGTAAAAATGCCTGGTTAATCCATATGGTTCTATTTCATTGATTGTTCTTTGAAAATATAATAACTTCATGTATAATTGGAATAATGGAGACTATGTTTACAAATGACCAAATTAAATATGGAAGTAATATATTTTTTCAAAGTCTTCCCCCTCCCATGGTCATATATGTAACAAAACTTTGAAAAATGGCATGTTTTACATTATAGATGATTCTTGGCAGAGTAAAGCAAAAATAGTATTCAGATGGGCACATTTTACTTCTGTAACTATTCTGTGATCTATTACAATATAGATAGTTCAGAAATTTATGTGAAGTGGATGGACTACATAGGTTGGAAAGACATGAAGTAGAGATGGAAAGTGTGGAATGCTTTTTCAAGAAAATTTTTTGTGAAGTTTTTTGGGGATTAAGTACCCAGAGTTTGTTTTTAGTTGGGGGAAAATTTCTCTTTTTTTTTTAAGTTTAAGGAAGTAGCTGTTACTGAGGGTTAGATTGAGGACAGTGGAAATGAAGGAGACTGCAAGAGGACCTAACTAAGGGAATATACTAGGGAATGAGATTCAAGGCAAAGGAAGGAGAGGAAAGCAAAGATGAACAAATGATGCTATAAAGATAATTAAAGTTTGGGAGAAGAGAAATTTGCATTTGAAGACCTTGATGAGGTAAAAAAAACACAACACCATTTAAGAAAATAAACGGCAGAAGTGGGGTAAGGGCATTAGGGTGATAATGAAGTTTAGAACACTTACTACAAAAATGGGAAAGTAGCAGGAAAAAAAAATTCCATATTTCCAACTACAGGCCTCTCTAAAACTTGGCTTAGAGGTAGAGAAGTGGATCGGTCCAAGACAGAGGCCTTGAGTAATTGTGGCAGGGAGGCAAAAAGATGAAAAAATTGAGGATGCTAATAATAAAGGGTGTAAGATTTGAAGAGAATTAAATTGGGAAGACAAAAAGAAGATTCAAAGGACTGAGATCTCAGTGAATTTCAAGTGAGTTTACTGGGAGTAAAGCAACAGAAGATGGAAGATTTTCTTCTGAGTAAAATGCTGATGTTTAAGGTTTTCAAGGAGGACCTGGGTGATGACAAGGGCCAGTGTACAGCCAAGACAGTGGGTTGCTTCCATCCACATTCTTTTATATACATATGGAAAAGATCAAGAAGGAGGAGTTTTACATCATCTGCTTCCTTAAAGGCATCATGGTACAACACACTAGAAAAGTACTAGAGAGACTCACATGGGTCCTGGCCCTGCTGCTGTACAGTTCTCAGTCTCCTCTTTGATAAAATGGTTGTGAAAATATGTTACACTCCTGTTTTAGGTGTGCTGTGAAGAATAAATTTATGTGCAAGTTCTTTGAAAGTTGCAAAGCACTATGTACATGTTGAGCATTGTTAAGGTACCGATTTTTTAAGGATTTTATTTTTTTATTATTTGGTAGAGAGAGAGAGCACAAGCAGGCAGAATGGCAGGGAGAGGGAGAAGGACAAGCAGGTTCCCCACTAAGCAGGCAGCCTGACATGGGGCTCAATTCCAGGACCCTGAGCTGAAGGCAGATGCTTAACTGACTGAGCCACCCAGGTGCCCCAAGGGACCAAATTTTAAATATAATGGTGACTTTACTGTGGGCTGGGGCAGTTAGGAAATCTTTTAACAAATAAAATACAAGTCTTAATTATTGGAATTTAATTATTTTCAGAGTTTGAAACCCTGCCTTGAAAGTCCTTAGCCCGAATCCCAAATCCCAGCCCTCATGACCACCAAATGAAGACTAAAGACTTATTAGAAACTAAAGGGATCACCTGGAGTCAAAATCCTACCAACCATTCACTTGACCCAGAGTATTGCCACTGCCTGGAAATTCTTATTTTCGTAGCCTAATTGCTACACTAGACCCCAATGTATAAAGATACTAGCTTGGATTGAGACCGATTTGCTATGATACACCACCATTGGTCACTTATCTGGACCTTTTTCAACAAGCCTTGGTGTTATCCTACATGGCTATGGAATGAGATAATAATTGAAATGGTTTTTAAACAAGGAGGAAAACTACATGGATCAATTTCCTTTCGAGGGAGGTAATAACTGAGGTCACAATATTTTTTTGTCTTCTTCAAAGTGTGTATTTCAGAACTCATATATAATGAGTTTTATCTGATGTGTAGGTTGATATAGATATTGCTTGATACATAGTATGAATTTTGCGATAGATGGAATACTGCAATATTAATTGTCTTAAGGTCTATCTTTTAAAGTAGTGAAAAAATAACCTTGTTATGAGAATAAATTTGGGATGAAATCATAAAAATTTTTAACCTTCTATAGATGCCAATAAAAATAAACAATGAAATTGCTTTTTTTGACCCATTCTGTCTTATAGGCAATTTTACATTCATTTGCAAATGTTACTCCAGAATAAAACAATTATATTTAGTGGAACACATGTGGAAGTTGAGACCCTGATGCTCCATCCCCCTTTCCAAGCCCCCCTTCTTTCCCTCTCTAACTTACATACACAGAAACCATCAATAGATTCCAGGTGGCTATCTGTACCGAAATAGTTCAAAAAGAAAAGAAAATCCCAATTCAAAAACATTTCTAATGATCTGTTTGATAAAACAATGGGATTTTAAGTCTCTCTCAGCGACCTACAAATCAAACAAACAAACAAAAAACGCAAAAACAAAAACAAAAAAATCAGCTCAGCCAAGTTTTGTGCTAATGAAGAGAAGTTTAGAGATCTCTTGCACTTTAATCTAATAGCAACAATACCACAATTATTAATAGCAAGACCTGTGGAGTTAAACTTTACCTCACTGTCAGCAAAGAATGTGCTTGCTGCAATGTATTAGGCTTTTCTTTGACAAGTTTAAGACACCATAATGAAGCAGTTGCATGGGACAGACAGATAAAGTAATCCATCAGGTAAATCACTTCTTTATCCTATTCATGCTTGTATTGGAAAGCTAAGTCCATGAAGGGAAATGGAGTAGGAAGAGATTTCTTTTATTATAGTGTTCTAAATAATTTTTTTATGGTCCAAGTCTTTGTATATATTGTATAAAGTATGATAAGGCCCAGGAGAAAGGCTTGTACTATGAAGTGTTTTACAAGTATAACTTAGGAGTAAAAAGCAATAATTAAAGCAAATTCCTGGGTCTGGATTCTCAGTTCTGCTGTGGACTGCACTGTGTCCCTGTAAAATTCGTATGTCGAAGATCTTACCCCCAGTGTGACTATGTTTGGGAGGAGGTGATAAAGGTTCAATGAGGTCATAAGGGTAAACTCTAATCCAATAGGGATGGTGCCTTTGTAAGAAGAGGAAGAAGCATGATCGCTCTCTCTATCTGTGCACACCAAAGTCAGACTATCTAAGTACACAGAGAGAAGGCAACCATCTGCAAGCCAGGAAGAGAACTCTCACTAGAAACTGGAACCTTGATTTTAGACTTGTAGCCACCAGGACTATGAAAAAATAATTTCTGTTGCTTAAGTCAGTTGGTGTATACTTATGGTATATATTTATGGCATCCTGAGCTGACTAAGAAAGAATTTGGTACAAGAAAGAAATGGTGTTCAGTTCTTAACAAATACCTTAATATGTGGAAGTGGCTTTGGTAATGGGCAGGGGCTCGAGGAGTTTTGAGGTGCAAACTGGAGAAAGTCTAGATTGCTGTGAACAGAATGTTAGTAGAAATATGGCCATTAAAGTCCATTCTGGTGAGGTCTCAGATAGAAATGAACAGATTATTGGAATCTGGGGGAAAGACAATTCTTGTTGCAAAGTGGCAAACTACTTGGCTGAATTGAGTTCTAGAATTTCAAGGAAAGTAGAACTTTTGAGCCATGAAATTGGGTATTTACCTGAGGGTGTTTCAAAGCAAAATGTTGAAGCTATGGTATGGTTTTTTTCTGACTGCATGTAGTAAAATGCGAAAGGAGAGAGATGAGTTGAAGAAGGAATAGATAAAAGGAACCAAAACTTAAAGTTTTGGAAAATTCTTAGCTTGTCTCTATTACAAAAAATTTAAAAAGAGTTTGGAAGAGAACACCAAGGGCTCAGCTAGAATATCATTTCAAAAAGAGATTATGAGATTATACAAGCAGAAACCCTGCCAGTTTGAACTAAAAGGGGGCAGAGAAGGGACAAAATGAAAAATGGGGGACTCCTAGATTCTACATGGCAGGATGATAGAACTATTCTGCTACTTTATCACTCAAGAAAAAGGAATAATGACCTAGAAGGTGATTCAGAGATTATCAGGGCTGCCACTCCTACTAGGCCCATTGGGTAGGGCTGAATTCCCTTTTGTTTCCTCTTCAGTTTTGGCAGACCAGGATATTCTACCCAGTGCCTTGCAGGGAGCTAAAGGGGTGGATCTTCCCTAGGGAGCCCTGAATTTTATGCTGTTACTCCAGTGTGCCTGGAGGGTAGAGTTTTGAACCAAAGAGGATTATTCTCAAGCCTTAAAAGTCCAATGGTGTTTGCCTTGCTGGGTTTTAGACTTGCTGGGACCCATCACCCCTTCCTTCTTTCCAATTTTTTTCTTTTGGAATGGGGATATCTACCCTTTGCTTATTGCATGATTGTATTTTGGAAGTGAATAACTTATCTGGTTTCACTGGCTTATGTCTGTGGTGGAACTTTACCTTGAGATGAATCATACCTTGAGTCTTACCCAGATGTGATTTAGGTCATATGTAGATGAGACTTTGGATTTTAGAGGTGATGTTGGAAAGAGTTAAGACTTTTGGGGCTGTTGGGATTGAATGAATGTATGTTGCATGTAAGAAGGACATGAATTTTGAAGGGGTAAGGTGGAATGCTATTTTTGAATTGTGTCTCTCCCTCAAATTTGTATGTTGAAGCTCTAACCTCCAATGAGACTGTGTTTGGAGATAGGAACTATGAGGAGGTGGTAAAGTTTGAATGAGATCATAAGGGTTGAGCTCACTGAGGAGAAGCTATGTGAGAAGGCAGCTCTCTGTAAGCCAGAAAGAGAGCTTTCACTGATGTTGGACTTGTAGCCTCCTGAACTGTGAGAAAATAATTTTCTGATGTTTGAGCCATTGAGTTTATGATATTTTGTTATGGTAGCCTAAGCAGACTGATGCAAGTTCTCTTAATAAATATTTTTTGAGTGTCTGTAGTGTTCTAGAAACTGTCTTTGGCAGTGGTCAGCAAACTAAAGCTCGTGGGCAAAATTAGGCCTGCTGCCTGTTTTTGTAATTCAAGTTTTATTGGAATAAAGCCACGTTCATTTCTTTACGTATTGTCCATAGCTGCTTTCACACTTCAATGATACAGTTGAGTAGTTAATTAAAACAGAGATTGTGTGGCTTATAAAGCCTAAAATCCTTACTATCTGACTCTTTACTGAAAAAAAAACAGCTTATCTACTTCTGGTCTAGAATCTTGGAGTATAGCAGTTGTACTCTACAAATATTCCAGACTCTAAAATGATTTTATTTCTTGGCAATTACTTAGAAGAAATAGTATGAAAGTGATTTTCTCTTTGAATTGAAAAGGCTGATTGGTTGAACCACCAGTCAGTCTCAGCCAGATGTGCTATTTTCTTTCATTGTCCCAGGAGAAAAGATTGACTATCAGTTCTTAAGAATAGGAATGTCTTCCAGTAATAAAAACTGAATGTTTTGTCTTTGAGTTTTAAAAATATTGTCCCATATGGTTTAATTTCTAACTTATAAAGCAGAGAACTAAGAGTGAGTCTATGACATAAATGGTAATGTGCTGCAAATGTTTAGCAACAGGCTCTCTACCAAAAACACCCTGATTTGTAACATTTGCCTGTTTCCATAGTGTGAATATTCCCACTGGCTGATTTCAAGCTACCAATATGTTGTCACTGAACATGGAATTTGGGAAGAGAAGTGTAGTAGTTAACTATTTCACCAGAATAATAAAATGTATAAAGCAATTAGAAAGTTATGAGTTTTGAATTTTTATTTTAATAAATATATAATCCATTTAACCCTCAGTATATAATTTAACTTTTAAAAAATTAATCCATTTAACCCTCAGTATATAATTTAACTTTTAAAAATTTAATTTAAAAAAATTAATGTATTATTTGTCCCAGGGGTATAAGTCTGTGAATCGTTAGGCTTACATACTTCATAGCACTCACCATAGCACATAACCTCCCCAATGTCCACAACTCAAGCACCCTCACATACCCCCCTCCCCTCGGCAACCCTCAGTTTGTTTTGTGAGATTAAGAGTCTCTTATGGTTTGTCTCCCTCCAGATCCCATCTTGTTTCATTTTTTTTCCTCCCTATCCCCCAAACCCCCCCCACCCACTCTGCCTCTCAAATTCCTCATATCAGGGAGATTATATGATAATTGTCTTTTTCTGATTGACTTATTTCACTCAGCATAATACCCTCTAGTTCCACATCATTGTAAATGGCAGGATTTCATTTCTTTTTATGGTAGCATAGTATTCCGTGTGTGTGTGTGTGTGTGTGTGTGTGTGTATGTATATGTATGTGTGTGTGTGTGTGTGTATATATATATATATATATATATATGCACACCACATCTTCTTTATCCATTCATCTGTTGATGGACATCTAGGTTCTTTCCATAGTTTGGCTATTATGGACATTGCTGCTATAAACATTCGGGTGCACCTGCCCTTTTGGATCACTACATTTGTATCTTTAGGGTAAATACCCAGTAGTGCGATTGCTGGATCGTAGGGTAGCTCTATTTTTAACTTTTTAAGGAACCTCCATGCTGTTTTCCAGAGCAGTTGCACCAGCTTGCATTCCCACCAACAGTGTAAGAGGGTTCCCCTTTCTCCGCGTCCTGGCCAGCATCTGTCGTTTCCTGACTTGTTAATTTTAGCTATTCTGTCTGGTGTGAGGTGGTATCTCATTGTGGTTTTGATTTGTATTTCCCTGATGCCGAGTGATGTTGACCATTTTTTCATGTGTTTGTTGGCCCTTTGGATGTCTTCTTTGCAGAAATGTCTGTTTATGTCTTCTGCCCACTTCTTGATTGGAGTTTGATAAGCTCTTTATAGATTTTGGATACTAGCCCTTTATCTGATGTGTCATTTGCAAATCTTCTCCCATTCTGTCAATTGTCTTTTGGTTTTGTTGACTGTTTCCTTTGCTGTGCAAAAGCTTTTGATCTTGATGAAGTCCCAATAGTTCATTTTCGCCATTGCTTCCCTTGCCTTTGGCAATGTTTCTAGGAAGGATTGCTGTGTCTGAGGTCGAAGAGGTTCCTGCCTGTGTTCTCCTCAAGGATTTTGATGGATTCCTGTCTCAAATTGAGGTCTTTCATCCATTTTGAGTCTATTTTTGTGTGTGGTGTATGGAAATGGTCCAGTTTGATTCTTCTACATGTGGCTGTCCAATTTTCCCAGCACCATTTGTTGAAGAGGCTGTCTTTTTTCCATTGGACATTTTTTCCCGCTTTGTCAAAGATTAATTGACCATAGAGTTTGGGGTCTATTTCTGGGCTCTCTATTCTGTTCCATTGATCTATGTGTCTATTTTTGTGCCAGTACCATACTGTCTTGATGATGACAGCTTGTAATAGAGCTTGCAGTCTGGAATTGCGATGTCACCAACTTTGGCTTTTTTTTTTTTTTTTTTCCAACATTCCTCTGACTGTTCGAGGTCTTTTCTGGTTCCATATAAGTTTTAGGATTATTTGTTGAAAAAAAAATGGATGGGATTTTGATTAGGATTGCATTAAACATATAGATTGCTTTAGGTAGCATAGACATTTTCACAATATTTGTTCTTCCAATCCATGAGCATGGAACATTTTCCCATTTCTTTGTGTATTCCTCAATTTCTTTCATGAGTACTTTATAGTTTTCTGAGTACAGATTCTTTGCTTCTTTGGCTAGGATTATCCCTAGGTATTTTATGGTTTTAGGTGCAGTTATAAATGGGATTGAATCCTGAATTTCTCTTTCTTCTGTCTTGTTGGTGGTGTATAGAAATGCAACTGATTTCTGTGCATTGATTTTATTTATTTTTTTCTTTTTAAAGACTTTATTTATTTATTTGACAGACAGAGATCACAAGCAGGCAGAGAGGCAGGCAGAGAGAGAGAGGGGGAAGCAGGCTCCCTACTGAGCAGAGAGCCTGATGAGGGGCTTGATCCCAGGACCCTAAGATCATGATCAGAGCCGAAGGCAGAGGCTTTAACCCACTGAGCCAGCCAGGCACCCCTGTGCATTGATTTTATATCCTGACACTTCTAGCAGATTTGGTGTGGAGTCTTTTGGGTTTTCAACATAAAGTATCATATCATCTGCAAAGAGTGATAGTTTGACTTTTTCTTTGCCAATTTGGAAGACTTTAATTTCTTTTTGTTGTCTGATTGCTGAGGCTAGGACTTCTAGTACTATGTTGGATAGCAGTGGTGATAATGGACATCCCTGCCATGTTCCTGACCTTAGTGGAAAAGCTCTCAGTTTTTCTCCATTGAGAATGATATTCTCTATGGGTTTTCCATAGATGGCTTTGATGATATTGAGGAATATACCCTCTATGCCTTCACTTTGATGAGTTCTGACCAAGAAAGGATGCTGTACTTTGTCAAATGCTTTTTCAACATCTATTGAGAATATCATATGGTTCTTGTTCTTTCTTTTATTAATGTATTGTATCACATTGATTGATTTGCGGGTGTTGAACCAACCTTGCAGCTCTGGAATAAATCCCATTTGGCAGTGGTGAATAATCCTTTTAATGTACTTTGGATCCTATTGGCTACTGTTTTGGTAAGACTTTTCACATCTGTGTTCATCAAGGATATTGGTTTGTAATTCTCTTTTTTGACGTGTTCTTTGTCTGGTTTTGGGATCAAGGTCATGCTGGCCTCATAAAATGAGTTTGGCAGTTTTCCTTCCATTTCTATTTTTTGGAACAGGTGTAGGAGAATAGATATTAATTCTTCTTTAAATGTTAGAATTCCCCTGGGAAGCTGTCTGGCCCTGGGCTCTTGTTTTTTGGGAGATTTTTGAAGACTGCTTCAGTCTCCTTACTGGTTAGGGGTCTGTTCAGGTTTTCTGTGTCTTCCTGGTTCAGTTTAGGTAGATTATATATCTCTAGGAATGCATCCATTTCTTCCAGATTGTCAAATTTGCTGGTGTATAGTTGCTCATAATATGTTCTTATAATTGTCTTTATTTCTTTGGTGTTGGTTGTGATCTCTCCTCTTTCATTCATGATTTTCTTTATTTGATTCCTTTCTCTTTTCTTTTTTGATAAGTCTGGCCAGGGTTTTGTCAATCGTATTAATTCTTTCAAAGAACCAGATCCTAGTTTCATGGATTTGTTCTATTGTTTTTTTGGTTTCTATTTCATTGATTTCTACTCTGATCTTTATAATTTCTCTTGTCCTGCTGGGTTTAGGCTTTCTTTGCTGTTCTTTCTCCAGCTCCTTTATTTGTAGGGTTACGTTGTGTACTTGAGACCTTTCTTGTTTCTTGAGAAAGGCTTGTATGGCTTTCCTCTCAGGACCGCCTTTGCTGTGTCCCATAGGTTTTGAACAGTTATTTTCTCATTATCATTTGCTTCCATGAATTTTTTCAATTCTTTAATTTCCTGGTTGAACCAGTCATTCTTTCATAGGATGCTCTTTAGCCTACATGTATTTGAGTTCTTTCCAACTTTCTTCTTGTGTTTGAGTTCTAGTTTCAAAGCATTGTGGTCTGAAAATATGCAGGGAATGATCCCAGTCTTTTGGTACTGGTTGAGACCTGATTTGTAACCCAGGATGTGATCTATTCTGGAGAATGTTCCATGTGCACTAGAGAAGTATGTGTATTCTGTCGGTTTGGGATAGAATGTTCTGAATATATCTGTGATGTCCATTTGGTCCAGTGTGTCATTTAAGGCCGTTATTTCCTTGTTGATCTTTTACTTGGATGATCTGTCCATTTCAGTGAGGGGGGTGTTAAAGTCCCCTACTATTACTGTATTATTATTGATGTGTTTCTTTGATTTTGTTATTAATTGGTTTATATAGTTGGCTGCTCCCATGTTAGGGGCATAGATATTTAAAATTGTTAGATCTTGTTGGACAGACCCTTTGAGAATGATATAGTGTCCTTCCTCATCCCTTAATATAGTTTTTGGCTTAAAATCTAATTGATCTGATGGAAGAATTGCCACCCCAGCTTTCTTTTGATGTCCATTAGCATGGTAAATTGTCTTCCACCCCCTCACTTTAAATCTGGAGGTGTCTTTGGGTCTAAAATGAGTTTCTTGTAGACAGCGTATTGATGGATTTTGATTTTTTTTAAAGATTTTATTTATTTATTTGTCAGAGAAAGAGAGAGAGAGAGCAAGCACTGGAAGACGGAGGCAGAGGGAGAAGCAGGCTCCCTGCCCAGCAAGGAGCCCGATGTGGGACTCGATCCCAGGACGCTGGGATCATGACCTGAGCCGAAGGCAGCTGCTTAACCAACTGAGCCACCCAGGTGTCCTGGATTTTGATTTTTTTTATCCATTCTGATACCATGTGTCCTTTGATTGGGGCATTTAACTCATTTACATTCAGGGTAACTATTGAGAGATTATGAAGTGCCATTGTGTTGTCTGTAAGGTGACTGTTACTGTATATTGTCTCTGTTCCTTTCTGGTCTACTACTTTTAGCCTCTCTCTTTGGTTAGAGGACCCCTTTCAATATTTCCTGTAGAGCTGATTTGGTGTTTGCAAATTCTTCTAATTTTTATTTGTCCTGGAAGCTTTTTATCTCTCCTTGTATTTTCAATGATAGCCTAACTGGATATAGTGTTCTTGGCTGCCTCTTTTTCTCATTTAGTGCTCTGAATATATCATGCCAGTTTTTTCTGGCCTGCCAGGTTTCTGTGGATAAATCTGCTGCCAATCTGTTATTTTTGCCATTGTGTGTTACAGACTTCTTGTCCCGAGCTGCTTTCAGGATTTTCCCTTTGTTACTAAGACTTGTAATTTTCACTATTAGATGATGGGGTTTGGACCTATTTTTATTGATTTTGAGAGGAGTTCTCTGTGCCTCCTGGAATTTGATGCTTGTTCCCTTTGCCATATTCGGGAAATTCTCTAGTATAATTCCCTCCAATATACCTTCTGCCCCCCCCTTCTTCTTCTTCTTCTTCTTCTTCTTCTTCTTCTTCTTCTTCTGGGATCCCAATTATTCTAATATCATTTTGTCTTATGGCATCAGTTATCTCTCGAATTCACCCCTTGTGGCCCAGCAGTTGTTTGTCTCTGTTTTGCTCAGCTTCTTTATTCTCCATCATTTAATCCTCTATATCACTAATTCTCTCTTTGGCTTCATTTTTCCTAGCAGTTAGAGCCTCCATTTTGATTGCACCTCATTAATAGCTTTTTTTTAATTTCAGCTTGGTTAGATTTTAGTTCTTTTATTTCTCCAGAAAGGGCTTTTATTTCTCTTTTATTTCTCCAGACAGTATTTCTCCTCCATGCCTTTTTTGAGCCCAGCTAGCACCTTGAGAATCATCATTCTGAACTCTAGATCTGACATATTACCGATGTCCATCTTGATTAGGTCCTTAGCCTTTGGTACTGCCTTTTGTTCTTTTTTTTGTGATGAGTTTTTCTTCCTTGTCATTTTATCCAGGTAAGAATATATGAAGGAGCAAATAAAATACTAAAAGGGTGGCAAAGACCCCAGAAAAATATATGCTAACCAAATCAGAAGAGACCCCAAATCAAGGGGAGAAGAAAGGGGGTAAAAAGAAATAAAAAATATTAAAGTAAAAGTATATATATATATTAGACTGTTGTATAGAACAGAGCCACCCACTTGATTTTGGGTGTATTTTGGCCTCTTAGAAGAAACCACCTCCCAAAAGTTTAAAGGAAGAAAAACGTATATGTACAAAAATAAGGGTAAACATGATGAAGGGATGGAATATGACTGTAAAGGTGAGGATTAAGAAAAAATTCTAAAAAAGGAATTGATAAAATTAGTTGGTCAGAAAAATAAGGAAAAAAATAAGTGGAGAGAATTTGCTCAAGCTGAAGACTAGAACAAAGCCCAGTGCTAGATTTAGGATATATTTTGATCTATTAGAAGACATTGTATCCCAAAATTTTTTAGAAAAAAGAAACCCCTATATGTATACAAAGAATAGTTAGATACAATGAAGGATAAAATATGACTATAATAATGAAGGTTTAAAAGATTTTTTTTTAGAAAGGTATTGTTAATATAATCTTGTTAAGGAACATTAAAAGAGGAAATAGGAAAATTAAAAAATTTAGAATAAGAAATAAAAAATAAAAAAATTATTTTGCAAGACTAAAGAATCATGGGGAAAAGCCACGAATTCCATGTTTTGGTTTCCCCTAGCTTTGGAATTCCACTGTTCTCCTTGATCAGTGAGGTTGGTCTTGGATGGATGTTCTTGCTGATATTCTGGGGGAGGTGCTTTTTGTAGTGATTCTCAAATGTCTTTGCCTGAGGTGGAATTGCACCACCCTTGCCAGGGGCTGGGCTAAATAATCTGCTCAGCTTTGCTCTTGGGAGCTTTTGTTCCCTGAATGCTTTCTGTAGTGCTCTGGAGAATGGGAATGAAAATGGTGGCCTCCCAATCTCCAGCCCAGAGGAGCAGAGAGCTTGGGGTCCCACTCCTCATTTCACCGTCAGAGAAAAGCAGTCAATCTCTCCTGTCTCCCTGGTCTCCAGCTGCACTCTGAGCTCACCTGGCCTGTGACCAAGCATTTCTGTCTCTGGCACACAGCCCCGTTTATAGTCTCCAAACCCAGCAGATTCCTGCCATGCTGCTTATCCAGGGAAGGAAGGTCGGTCTCCCCAGATCTGCCACTTTTGGGGTCCCTGCTCAAAGAGCAGTGGTCCAACTGTGCCACAGATCACAGTTTAAGGTTACTCTGAGCTGAGAGCTCACTCCTCAGCTCTATCTCTGTAGTTGGTTTCCCTGCTCTGATACCTGTGAGCTCTGCTGTACTCAGACACCCCCTATCCTTCTGTGACCCCGTGGGACCTGAGACCACACTGTCCCCACGAGGGCTCCACCCCCGCTTAGCCTCTGGAGCGATGTCCCTCAGTGGAGCAGACTTCTAAATGTTTGGATTTTATGCTCTGCTGCTCTACCACTTGCCTGGAGCCAGCCCCTCCCTCCGTGGTCTATCTTCCCGTTGCTTTGGACTCACTTCTCTGCACGTCCTACCTTTCAGAAAGTGGTTGATTTTCTGTTTCTAGAATTGCTTCTCTTCTTCTCTTCGATCTCCTGTTAGGTTTGTAGGTGTTTGGAATGGTTTGATAACTATCTAGCTAAACTCCTGCAACCTGATGTCATCTCAGTTTGCTACTCCTCCACCATCTTCACTCCTAAAAACCCTATAATTTAACTTTTAATATGTTATTTCTAATAACAAGCTTGTACAGTTTTTGCAAATGTAATAATCTCCTTTGTGAGCTGGTGCAAGCCAGCTCCAGCATACTGACCCAAAATTTAAAATCTTTTGGCAACTTTTCCTTGCTGCACATACTTTGCATTCAAAGATAAATGACTATCTTTAAAAATAGTGATAAAAATATAGAGTCAGACAGTTAAGAACAATTCCTCTTTAAAAATACATAATGAAGCTGTTAATTTGGATTGCTCTGGGAGAGTAAATTAGTCATAGAGTGATAAGCTTTTTGGGATGAGGAATGTGCTTACAAATATTTAATTTACTCATCTCCTTAGTTAATAAGGAAATTGAGGAAACAAGAGGGTTAGGGATTTTCTCCAGGTTACACTATAAGGAAGTATGGGGTGTAGACAGAACAAGTCCAGTGATCTTTCATAGTATTAGGTTGCTTTTATGGATTTCATTAATCTTTAGCAGGGGGGTTAATTCTCATACTAATAGGTCAAAATTTTCATTAGATGCCAAAAATTGCTACGGATTCAATGTAAGACAAAAAAAGCAAGATTGAGTTTTTTTTTTTTTTTTTAATGTCTGCAGTCTATGGAAATTAATTTAATTTACATAGTGCTGGATTTTAAGATTTAATATGTTGCATTTTCTATTTCCTCTAGCTTATGTATGTTTAACACTGACACACTTACATATTCTACATAATGTGACTTATTTACATATTCTCCAAAATACTTTTGTAGAATCATTTCTAATGGTAATAGTTGAGATGGTATAAATATATATTTGTTAAACTGAATGATTAAAAAGAAATAAATCATGCAAATGAAGGATTGAAAAGAATGTTGGCTGAAATTGTTCACTTATCTGTATGAAGCAGATTGAAATAGAATTCATTCAGTCACTCAATAAGAATTTATTCAGTGCCTGCCTTCCTTCCTTCCTTCCTTCTTCTCTCTTTCTCTTTTCTTCCTTTCTCCCTTCCTTCCTCCCTCCCTCCTTCCCTTTTCTTTCTTTCTTTTATTTAAAAATTTTTTCATAATTTTTAAAATTTTTTATAAACATTTAATGAATTATTAACCCCAGGGGTACAGGTCTGTGAATTGCCAGGTTTACACACTTCACAGCACTCACCATAGCACATACCCTCCCCAATGTCCATAACCCCACCACCTTTCCCTACCCCCCACCCCCCAGCAACCCTCAGTTTGTTTTGTGAGATTGAGAGTCTCTTATGGTTTGTCTCCCTCCCAATCCCATCTTGTTTCATTTATTCTTTTTCTACGCCTCCAAACCCTCTTTCTTTCTTTCTATCACCTTATATATTTATCATTTCTGTTGTGTGTGTGAGAGAGAGAACCTTTAAATTCTATTCTCTTAGCGATTTTGAATTATACAATAAAGTGTTATCAACTGTAGTCCCTATGTTATGTATAACATTCTCAGACCTTCTTTATCTTGTAACTGGAAGTTTGTACCCTTTCACCAATCTCTCCCTATTCCTCACACCCCCAGCCCCCAGCAACCTCTTTTCTATTCTCTGTTTGTATCATTTTGGCTTGCCCTTCCTTCCTTCCTTCCTTCCTTCCTTCCTTCCTTCCTTCCTTTTTCTTTTCTTTTTTTTTCTTTTCTTTCTTCTTTCTTTTTTAGATTCTGCATATAAGTAATACACTTCAGTATTTATCTTTCTCTGTCTAGCTTATTTCACTAAGCATAGTGTTCTCCAGGTTCATTTGTGTCATTGCAAATGATAGGATTTCCTTTTTTTTTAATGGTATATATATATATATATATATCTTTTTTTTTTCTTTATCCATTCAGCTGTTGACAGATAATTTCCATACCTTGGCTAATGGCTAATGTGAGGAATGATGTTATAAGCATTGGAGTATAGATATCTCTTTGAGATAATCATTTTGTTTCCTTTGGATATATACTCAGAAGTAGGGTTGCTAGATTATATGGTAGTTATATTTTTAATTTATTAAAGAACTGCCAAATTGTTTTTCATAGTGGCCATACTAGTGTACATTCCCACCAACAGTGTGTGAGGATCTCTTTTCTCCACATCCCCATCAGCGTTTATTACCTTTTGTCTTTCTGATAATAGCCATCCTGAAGATGGGAGGTGATATTTCATTGTGGTTTTTATTTACATTTCCCTTATGGTTAGTGATATTGAGCATCTTTTCATGTACCTATTGGTTATTTTTATGTCTTCCTTGGTGAAATGTCTGCTTAGGTCTTTTACCCATTGGTTATTTGTTGTTGCTTTTTAAATTTTCTTTTTTTTTTTTTTTTGCCTTTTCTCTCTCTCTAGCTTTTTTTGGGGGGGGGCTATTGAGTTCTTTGTATATTGTAGATATTAACCAAGTTATTGGATATATGTTTTGCAAATATTTTCTCCCATTCTATATCTTGGTTTTTCCATTTCATTGTTTCCTTTGCTGTGCAGATTTTTAGTTTGATGGACTCTCACCTTGCTTATTTTTGTTTTTGTTGCCTTTGTTTTTGGTTTCAACGAGTCATTTCCAAGACTGATGCCAAGGGGCTTCCCCTGAATGTTTTCTTCTAACGTTTTTAGAAGTTTCTGGTTTTATATTCAAGTCTTTAATTTGTCTTGAGGTGATTTTTGTGTATAGTGTGAGATAGAGGTTTGGTTTTGATTTTTTGCAAGTAGTTATCCAGTTTTGCTAACACCATTTATTGGAGAAACTATCCATTCCCCATTGTATAATCTTGGCTCCTTTGTCAAAAATGAATTGATCATACTTGTGTGGGCTTATTTCTGGGTTATCTATTCTGTTCTATTGATATATACATCTGTTTTCTTTTCTTTTCTTTTTTTTTAAGATTTTATTTATTTATTTGACAGAGAAAGAGATCACAAGTCGGCAAAGAGGCAGGCAGAGAGAAAGGGGGAAGCAGGCTCCCTGCTAAGTAGAGAGCCTGATGCAGGGCTTGATCCCAGGACCCTGAAATCATGACCTGAGCTGAAGGCAGAGGCTTTAACACACTGAGCCACCCAGGTTCCCCTATACATCTGTTTTCTTATGCCATTACCATCATGTTATGATTATGATAGCTTTGTAATATAGTTTGAAGTCAAGAAGTGTTATGCCTCCTGTTTTACTCCTTATCAGTATTGCTTTAGCTATTTGGTTCTTTTCTTTTTTTAAAATCAATTTCACTGTTTCTGGGAAAAATGTTGTTGGAATTTTGATAAAGACTGCATTGACTCTATAGATGGCTTTGGATAGTGTGGACATTTTAACAGTATTAATTCTTCCAGTCCATGAACACAGAATATCTTCATTTATTTGTGTCTTCTTCAATTTCTTTCATCAGTGTTTTATAGTTTTCAGTGTATATATCTTTTCCCTCCTTCATTAATTTTATTCCTAAGTATTTTTTTGATACTGTTGTAAATGGGATTTTTAAAAATTCATCTTTCCAATAGTTAATTGTTGTTGTATTGAATGGAGCTAAGTTTTGTGCATTGGTTTTGTATCTTACAACTTCAACTTTACTAACAACTTTTTGGTGGTATCTTAAGGTTTTTCTATATATAATATGTCATCTGCACATAGAGATAATTTAACTTCTTCCTTTCTGATTTAGATTTCTTTATCTTGCCTAATTGCTTTGGCTAGGACTTCTAGTACTATTTTGAGTAAAAGTGCCTAGTATGGGTGTCCTTGTCTTATTCCCAATCTTAGAGGAAACTCTCTCAGCTTTTTACCATTGAGTATGATGTTAATTGTGGACTTGTCATATATAGCTTTTATTCTGTTGAAGTGCTTTTTCTCTTTTTTTCTGTTTGTTGAGTTTTTATTATGAAAGGATGTTTAATTTCGTCAAATAATTTTATTTTTGCATCTATTGCCATAGTTATGTGATTTTATCTTTCTTTCTGTTAAGGTGGTATGCAATTGACTTGCATATAATGAACCATCCTTGCATCCCAGGAATAAGACACACTTGATCATGCTGTATGACTCTTTTAATGTATTTGGTTTGCTAATATTTTGTTGAGGATTTTTGCATTTGTGCCTAACATGGATATTGGCTTTTAGTTTTCTTTGCTTGTAGCTTCTTTGTCTGGCTTTGGTATCAGAGTAATTCTGGCTTTGAAAAATGATTTTAGAAGTATTCTCTCCCCTTCTATTTTTTTGTAAGATTGTGAAAAGGATTGCTTTTAGTTCTTCATTCAGTGTTTAGTAGAATTCACTGGTGAAGCTTTCTGGTCCTGGACTTTTGTTGGGAGGTTTTTGGTTATTGATTCAATCTGCATACTAGTAATCAGCCTATTCAGATTTTTTATTTATTCCATATTCAGGTTTGGAAGATTATATGTTTCTAGGAATTTATCCATTTCTTCTAGATTACTCAGTTTGTTGGTGTTTAGTTGTTTATAGTAATCTGTTCCAATCTTTTATATTTTTATGTTATCAGTTTTAATGTCTCCTCTTTCATTTAGAATTTTATTTATATTTTTTATTTTTCTTTTGGAAGTTTAACTAAAGGCTTGTCAATTATATTTCTTTTTTCAGAAAACCCATTTTTTAAGTTTTATTATTAATTTTTTTACTGTCATTTTGAGTTCTATTTCATTTATTTCCACACTGATCTTTGTTATTTCCTTCTTTCTATTAATTTTGGGCATATTTTGTTCTTTTTCTAGTTCCTTGAGATGTAAATTTAAGTTGTTTGAGATTTTTTAAACTTCATGTAGATATTTATCACCATTAACTTTCTTTTTAGAATTGCTTTGCTACATCCTGCAATTTTGTTATTATGAATTTCCATTTTCATTTGTTTATTTCAAGGTTTTTTTTATTATGTTATGTTAGTCACCATACAGTACTTCATTAGCTTTTGATGTACTGTTCCACGATTCATTGTTTGCATATAACATCCCATGCTCATTGCAATACATGCCCTCCTCGATATTCATCACCAGGATAACAATCCCCCTCCCTTATCCCCTCTGAAACCTTCAGTTTGTTTCCCAGAGTCCATAGTCTTTCATGGTTTGTTTCCCCTCTGATTTCCTCCCCACTTCATTTTTCCCTTCCTTCTCTTAATGTCCTCTTTGCCATTCCTTATGTTCCACATATATGAAACCATATGATAATTGTCTTTCTTTGCTTTACATATTTGACTCAGCATGATCCCCTCTGGTTCCATCCATGTCGATGAAAATGGTGGGTATTCATCCTTTCTGATGACTGAGTAATATTCCATTTGTATATGATCCACATCTTCTTTATCCATTCATTTGTTGAAGGGTAGCTCAGCTCCTTACACAGTTTGATTGTGAACATTGCTTCTATGAACATTGCTATGAACATTCTTTTCACTATATCTGTATCTTTGGGTAAATAATCTGTAGTGCAATTGCTGGGGCAGAGGGTAGCTTTATTTTTCATTTTTTGAGAAACCTCTACACTGTTTTCCAAAGTGGCTATATCAACTTGCATTACCACCAACAGTGTAAGAGGATTCCCCTTTCTCCACATCCTTGCCAACATTTTTTGTTTCTTATCTTGTTAATTTTTGCCATTCTAACTAATGTAAGGTGGTATCTCATTGTGGTTTTGATTTGAATTTCCCTGATGGCTAATGATGTTGAACATTTTTTCATGTGTCTGTTAGCCATTTGTATGTCTTCTTTGGAGAAATTGTCTGTTTACATCTATCAAAACCCTAGAGGAGAGCATAGGCAGGCAATAACATCTTAGTTATTGGCCACAACAACTTCTTTCAAGACACATTCCCAGAGGCAAGGGAAACAAAAGAAAAAATGAACTATTGGGACTTCATCAAGATAGAAAGCTTCTGCACAGCAAAGGAAACAGTCAACAAAACAAAGAGGCGACCCACAGAATGGGAGAAAATATTTGCAAATGACACTACAGATAAAGGATCGATATCCAAGATCTATAAAGAACTTCTCAAACTCAACACCCAAAAAACAAATCAAGTCAAAAAGTAGGCAGAAGACATGTGTAAAGATGTTTTTAAAATTTCTCTTTTGATTTTTTTCTCTGACCCACTGGTTATTCAAGAACAGGTTATTTAGTCTCCACTATTTGTGACTTTTCCAGTTTTCTTTGTAATTGGTTTCAAGTTTCTTACCATTATGGTTAGAAAAGATGCTTGATAGTATTTCAGTCTTCTTAAATTTATTACGACTTGTTTTGTGTTCTAGCATGATCTATCCTGGAAAACGTCCCATATATACTTGAAAAGTATTTTTCTACTGTTTGATAGAATGTACATGTTAAGCCAATATATTCTAATATGTAGTTTAAGTCCAATGATTACTTATTAAAAGCCTGGCCCTGAGGCAGAAACTTTTAAAGTATGCAGATGAAGCTTTTTCAGGGAAAGACTAGGAGATAGGTGATTTTGCCTCTTTTCTCTGTGTTGAGCCCAAGGGAGAAAGATGGTTAAGAATTGCTTCTTTGTTTGCCACAGTATTGTGGAACTCATGAATGAAAGTTTCTTTGGCTATCAGAGCCAGGAAATATGGGACATGTCCTTTGGCGGCAGCCTTGAAAGCTAGAGCATAGATGTGTGTACAAGCTCCTTTCAGGGAGATACTAGTAACTTGGAGCAGGTTGGAGGGAGTGGGAGGGAGAAGTGCTTTTCCCAAGTGTCCAGGGACTATCACAGTGTCTGCTCACATGTCTCATATGTCTGCTAAATTAGAAGCCAGGCCCTAAAGTAGCAGCTTCTAAAGTATGCAGGTTAAGCTTTTTCAGGTAAAAACTGGGAGATAGATGATTTTGCCTATTTCTTCTATGCTGAGCCCTAGGACATAGCTTCCATGAGTGTTCATGTGCAGGTTCTAGAGTCCTGTGGGTTTTTTAACACAGAACTTGTTGGTTTTCTAGGTGTTTTGAGGTCCCATCCCTCCAGTGGGAGTCTTAAACTATCAGGAACTAGATAGAAGATTAGAACCCTTTGCTTCTCACAGAGAACCTAGGAATTGTGTGTTCCCTCTGATTATATAGTGCTGTGTTGGGAGTGGATATTATGGCCAGAAGGTATATCAGCCTTTCTTACCCATTTTGATATGGGTATTTTCACACTTGTCTGAAGTCGTAGGAATTGTTCCGCTAGTTACTGGATCTTTTTATTTCTAAAAAAATATTTTATTAACTTTCAAAATGATCTCTACACCCAACATGGGGCTTGAACTCTCAACCCTGAGATCAAGGGTCACATGCTGTATCAACTGAGCCAGCCAGGTCCCCTGGTTTCACGATCTTTTTCAGAGGGAATTGCTCTGAACTTTGGTTGGGGGAGAGAAGGTCATGAGCTTCCTATGTCACCATCTTGGTTGACTCTCTTGAGTGCCTGTTTTGTGTTGTATAGTGTCCAGACAGTGGGAATATAGATGAAAATGCAATTAAGTTGCTACCTTTATGAAACTTACATTCTTTTGGAGAAGGTATAACATAATGTCAGTGGTTAGTTCTGAGAAGAAAATCACAGGAAGGTAAAGAAGATAGTGTCTGATAGGCTGGGGGAAGCTATTTATATGGGGTCTTCAAGGAAGGCCTCTCTGAAAAAAAGATGGCATTAAAATAGAGACCTGAAGGAAGTGAGGAGAGAGTCATGTGGATACCTGGAAAATATTGTGCCAGGTTCCTTAGACTGGAGCATGACTGGTGTGTTCAAGAAACTTGGAGGAGTCCATGCTGGAGGATGGTGAGAGAGGTAGAAATTGGCAAGTGGTCACTGAGACTAGATCATATAAACTTTGTAGGTTATGATCAGGAATTGTATTTTACTCTGTGGTGAGAACCCATTGACCCATCATGTGAATTAAAAAAAATTTTTTTTTTAATCTCTGTAGTGTGCAGAGTGGATTCTAGATCTAAGAAGAGAAAAAAAAATAGAAGCTGTGAAACTAGATAGGGACTGTTATAATAATACAGTTTAGAGAGATGGTAGCTTGATTGAGGGTCAGTGCTTTTCAACATGGGCTCCTCTTAAGGAGCTTCTAAAATATATCAACCCCAGAGTGACTAATGCAAAATTTGTTGGTGGGACCAAGAATTGGTAATTTTTAAATCTCCCCAAGTGATTTCAATGTGCATCCAAGACTGAGAACCACCGTCCAGAGTGGTAACCATGAAAGTGGTAAAAGCGATTAGATTCTAACTATATTTAATAATTAGGAGTAATAAGATTTTCTGTTCTTTTCCTTTCTAAAATATTTTATTTATATGTTTGACAGAGAAAGAGAGAGGGTGTGCAAGAGAGCACAAGCAGAGGGAGAGACAGAGGGAGAGGGAGAAGCAGACTCCTCGCTGAGCAGGGAACCTTATGCAGGACTCAATCCCAGGACTGCTAGATCATGACCTGAGCTGAAGACAGATGCTTAATCAACTGAGCCACCCAGACACACCAAAAATATATTTTTATGTTAGATGTGGGACATGAAAAAAAGGAAAGGGTGACTCCAAAATTTTTGACTTGGTTAACTGGAAAATAGATAATGAGGAAATTTTTTCTTAAATCTAACCCAAATTTCTTGTTTTTATGTACTTGTTCAATTTACTCAAAATACTGGATAGCATCATTTTCTGTAAAATATGATTTCGTGTACATTTTGGAAAGAAAAATATATTTTATCTTCTATATAATATCCTAATGTATCAAGATGAGAAAGCAGAAACTGTACTAATTATTTTAACAGAAAGACTGTAATACAGAAATTGATTCATCAAAAGATAGGCTAACTTAACAAGGTAAAAAAAGAGGTACTGAGAGAACACAAAGAGAACACAAAAGTAATTTACTACAGGAAGGAGCCATAATCCTTGGGAATGGGGAAATCAAGGAAAGAAGTTGAAGTTATCTGAATTTATAATCACAGAACCCAAGAACTTCAAAACCCTAGAAACTATACATTTAAGAAGAAAGTTGTATGTAGCTGTTGCTGTCATCCCAGGAGCTCTAAGGAAGGGCCTTGTGGAATTAAACTTCAGACTGCTTAGGGAAATTTGCCACCTGCCTGATGCTGGTACATTAAAGGTGGTATGGTTAGGCTGATTTTGGAACTATGGTTGGAACCAGCTTCTGCTGCCAGAGGTGAAATGCAGTTTCTGGAGTGGTACTGTCAGGCGGAACAAACAAAGCAAGAGAAACAAGTCCATTTTCTTTTCTTTGTACCTTCCAATTTAGTATGTTTAATAATAGAACTTCAGTAATAGAGAAGTAGCTGGCAAAGGATGTAGTTTGCTAAGTCCCAGTCTCAGTATTACAGAGCAGAGTATGTAAGTGTGAAGTTTAATAACTAGCTGTAGTCTACTCCTTTGGCTACTTAGTATCCATGCACAAACTTCTACTCATATTTGAACTTCCATACACGATAATAATGTTAATGCCCTAGTATAACAAGATGCAAATAACTTTATATAAAAGAAGATGTTATCTTTTTCTCCAGAGAGAGATCAGTGTTCCTAAAGTTATAGCATTCATCTCAGAGCAGAAGCATGGTATCCATCATTTGGATGATGTTAGTTACTCCTCAGTTTAGTCTTGTAGTCAATTTAATCTTCTCTGAGTAATTTGTGATCAAAGACTGTTAACCAGCAATAACCATTCTTATATAAAATCATAATGGGAAAGAAGAAGGAAGCAGATACTACAGTTTTAACTTTTGTAAGTGGCCACAAGGCCATAACTGGTGTTTGTTATGTCCTTCTACTACTACCTTTACATCCTTTTTCTTTTTACTTTAACCAATACCTCTACTGGTCAGTGTTCTTTAGCTTGCAGAGTGACCTAAATCTTTATTGCATGAAGTGTCTAAATTCTTAATGACCTAGTTTTGTTTTATTTTACTGTATTTTTCTCTAACCTTTACATTGGACATGGAACTTCTAATAGGTGTCCCAGAGAATTCTCTAGTTTCTGTGTTTAGTCTTCTCTGTTCGCATTGTAAATCTAATTTTCTCTCAATGATCAGAATCTATCATCTCATCCAGTAAAGTAATCCTTATCTTTGCCTGTTGGTTCGGTGTCTTGAGGGCCCCAAGTTAACCAAAGAAGTCTCAACTTAAATTCAACAGAACCAATGTTGCTTCTTCTAGTAGAATTATTTCATTTCTATTCTGGAAACTAAGAGTTACAGACTAGTAGAGTTCAAAATTTCTGAGTCCAGGAGTAAAAATTCTTCTGGTGAATAATTTTTAGTAAAGGAGTTACTCTCACTTCTTCCCCTTGATTCTCAGACCCATATATTCTTACTATGGGAGAAATGGCTAACTCAAATAATATAATGAATCCTATAGGACAGAATCCATGACTTTGAGAGGGTTGTCTGCTGATTGGTACCAAAATACAGACTTCAGTGGGCTTTTCCACAATTTACCATGCTAGGTGCTTCTGGGTAATGAGGTATTTAGACCAGTAAATTCATGGACAGAAGCCCATTGTTATCTATCCTTGTGGTTAAAGGAGTCCATGTTAGTAGCAATGTTGTGAAGAGTACCATGATGGTGAATAAGGCATTTGATATGTCTAATGATGTTGGTGCTAGGGATGTAAATTCCTATTTAGAATATGTGTCTGTGCTAGTCAGGACAGGCCACATACTACTGCTAATACAAAGGATCTAATATTTAAACTCACCCTCAGGGGCTGACTGATTCCCTCAGGGAATAGTGACATTTTGGGGACCCAGCATTCTTTTCTGCTCTTGGCAAATTTAAATACTCAAAGTTAGTTTATAGATAAGCCTTAGAGAATGAAATTTCATGGTGTTGCACCCATTGATAGCCTCCATTATTGCCACTGAGGCTCAATCTAATGGGTCTTTTGAGCAAGTCTTGGATAGTTAGATGAAGAGGGTGAATAACATCCATAAAACAAGTCTTCTATTTATCTGATTTTTAAAAATTTTTTATTTTTTTATAAACATATAATGTGGGGGGGAGGAGTCAAGATGGCGGAGAAGTAGCAGGCTGAGACGACATCGGGTAGCAGGAGATCAGCTAGATAGCTTATCTAACCATTGTGAACACCTATAAATCCAACGGGAAATCGAAGAGAAGAAGAGCAACAATCCCAGAAACAGAAAATCGATCACTTTCTGAAAGGTAGGACCTGCGGAGAAGTGAATCCAAAGCGACGGGAAGATAGACCCCGGGGGGAGGGGCCGGCACCCGGCAAGCGGCGGAGCGACGGAGCACAAAATCGGGACTTTTAAAAGTCGGCTCCACTGGGAGACATCGCTCCAGAGGCTAAACTGGGGGGAAACCCAGGCGGGGTCAGCATAATCCCAGGACCCGCAGGGTCACAGAAGGACTGGGGATGTCTGAGTGCCGCAGAGCTCGCAGGTATTAGAGCGGGGAAGCCGGCTATAGCGACAAAGCCGAGGAGTGAGCTCTAAGGCCGGGGTTACCTTGTGCCGGTCGCAGGCTGGGTGGGCTCGGAGCGCGGCCGGAGGCCACGGAGACAAAAGCGACCCGGCGCTTTTCTCCAGCTCCAACAATTGACTGCTTTCCTCGAGGCACGACCGCAAGCCAGGGAGGCGGGGCTATTGGGCGCTTTGCTCTGAGAGTGCACTGAGGAGCGGAACCCCAAGCTCTCGGCTCCTCCGGGCCGAGAGATTGGGAGGCCGCCATCTTCATTCCCGTCCTCCGGAGCTCTACGGAAAGCGCTCAGGGAACAAAAGCTCCCGAAAGTGAACCCGAGCGGATTACTTAGCCCGGCCCCTGGCAAGGGCGGTGCAATTCCGCCTGCGGCAAAGACACTTGAGAATCACTACAACAGGCCCCTCCCCCAAGAAGATCAACAAGAAACCATCCAAAACCAACTTCAGTCACCAAGAACAGCGGAATTCCACAGCAGGAGAAAGCAAATCCTACCTGGACAAAATGACAAGGCGGAAAAACTCACCTCAAAAAAAAGAACAAGAGGCCGTACCGAAGGCTGGAGACCTAATCAATACAGACATAGGTAGCATGACAGATCTAGAGTTCAGAATGACAATTCTCAAGGTTCTAGCCGGGCTCGAAAAAGGCATAGAAGATATTAGAGAAACCCTCTCCGGAGAGATAAAAGCCCTTTCTGGAGAAATAAAAGAACTAAAATCTAACCAAGTTGAAATCAAAAAAGCTATTCATGAGGTGCAATCAAAAATGGAAGCTCTCACTGCCAGGATAAATGAGGCAGAAGAAAGAATTAGTGACATAGAAGACCAAATGACAGAGAATAAAGAAGCTGAGCAAAAGAGAGACAAACAACTACTGGAACACGAGGAGAGGATTCGAGAGATAAGTGACACCATAAGACGACACAACATTAGAATAATTGGGATTCCAGAAGAAGAAGAAAGAGAGAGGGGAGCAGAAGGTATATTGGAGACAATTATTGGAGAGAATTTCCCTAATATGGCAAAGGGAACAAACATCAAAATCCAGGAGATGCTAAGAACGCCCCTCAAAATCAATAAAAATAGGTCCACACCTCGTCACCTGATAGTAAAATTTACAAGTCTTAGCGACAAAGAGAAAATCCTGAAAGCAGCCCGGGAAAAGAAGTCTGTAACATACAAGGGTAAAAACATTAGATTGGCAGCGGACCTATCCACAGAGACCTGGCAGGCCAGAAAGAACTGGCATGATATATTCAGAGCACTAAACGAGAAAAACATGCAGCCAAGAATACTATATCCGGCTAGGCTATCATTGAAAATAGAAGGAGAGATAAAGAGCTTCCAGGACAAACAAAAGCTGAAAGAATTTGCAAACACCAAACCAGCTCTACAGGAAATATTGAAAGGGGTCCTCTAAGCAAAGAGAGACCCTAAAAGTAGTAGATCAGAAAGAAACAGAAACAATATACAGTAACAATCACCTTACAGGCAATACAATGGCACTAAATTCATATCTCTCAATAGTTACCCTGAATGTTAATGGGCTCAATGCCCCAATCAAAAGACACAGGGTATCAGAATGGATAAAAAAACAAAACCCATCCATATGCTGCCTACAAGAAACTCATTTTAGACCCGAAGACACCTCCAGATTTAAAGTGAGGGGGTGGAAAACAATGTACCATGCTAATGGACATCAGAAGAAAGCTGGGGTGGCAATCCTTATATCAGATCAATTAGATTTTAAGCCAAAGACTATAATAAGAGATGAGGAAGGACACTATATCATACTCAAAGGGTCTGTCCAACAAGAAGATCTAACAATCTTAAATATCTATGCCCCTAACATGGGAGCAGCCAACTATATAAACCAATTAATAACAAAATCAAAGAAATACATCAACAGTAATACAATAATAGCAGGGGACTTTAACACTCCCCTCACTGAAATGGACAGATCATCTAAGCAAAAGATCAACAAGGAAATAAAGGCCTTAAATGACACACTGGACCAGATGGACATCACAGATATATTCAGAACATTCCATCCCAAAGCAACAGAATATACATTCTTCTCTAGTGCACATGGAACATTCTCCAGAATAGACCACATCCTGGGTCATAAATCAGGTCTCAATCGGTACCAAAAGATCGAGATCATTCCCTGCATATTTTCAGACCACAATGCTCTGAAGCTCGAACTCAATCACAAGAGGAAATTTGGAAAGAACGCAAATACATGGAGACTAAACAGCATCCTTCTAAAAAATGAATGGGTCAACCAGGAAATTAAAGAAGAATTGAAAAAATTCATGGAAACAAATGATAATGAAAACACAACAGTTCAAAATCTGTGGGACACAACAAAGGCAGTCCTGAGAGGAAAATATATAGCAGTGCAAGCCTTTCTCAAGAAACAAGAAAGGTCTCAAATACACAACCTAACCCTACACCTAAAGGAGCTGGAGAGAGAACAACAAAGAAAGCCTAAACCCAGCAGGAGAAGAGAAATCATAAAGATCAGAGCAGAAATCAATGAAATAGAAACTAAAAAAACAATAGAACAAATCAACAAAACTAGGAGCTGGTTCTTTGAAAGAATTAATAAGATTGATAAGCCCCTGGCCAGACTTATCAAAAAGAAAAGAGAAAGGACGCAAATAAATAAAATCATGAATGAAAGAGGAGAGATCACAACCAACACCAAAGAAATACAAACAATTATAAGAACATACTACGAGCAACTCTATGGCAACAAATTTGACAACCTGGAAGAAATGGATACATTTCTAGAGATGTATAAACTACCACAACTGAACCAGGAAGAAATAGATAACCTGAACAGACCCATAACCAGTAAGGAGATTGAAACAGTCATCAAAAATCTCCAAACAAACAAAAGTCCAGGACCAGACGGCTTCCCAGGGGAATTCTACCAAACATTTAAAGAAGAATTAATTCCTATTCTCCTGAAACTGTTCCAAAAAATAGAAATGGAAGGAAAACTTCCAAACTCATTCTATGAGGCCAGCATCACCTTGATCCCAAAACCAGACAAGGATCCCATCAAAAAAGAGAATTACAGACCAATATCCTTGATGAACACAGATGCGAAAATTCTCACCAAAATACTGGCCAATAGGATCCAACAGTACATTAAAAGGATTATTCACCACGACCAAGTGGGATTTATTCCAGGGCTGCAAGGTTGGTTCAACATCCGCAAATCCATCAATGTGATACAATACATTAATAAAAGAAAGAGTAAGAACCATATGATACTCTCAATAGATGCTGAAAAAGCATTTGACAAAGTGCAGCATCCCTTCCTGATTAAAACTCTTCAAAGTGTAGGGATAGAAGGCACATACCTCAATATTATCAAAGCCATCTATGAAAAACCCACCGCAAATATCATTCTCAATGGAGAAAAACTGAAAGCTTTTCCGCTAAGGTCAGGAACACGGCAGGGATGTCCGTTATCACCACTGCTGTTCAACATAGTACTAGAAGTCCTAGCCTCAGCAATCAGACAACAAAAAGAAATTAAAGGCATCCAAATCGGCAAAGAAGAAGTCAAACTATCACTCTTTGCAGATGATATGATACTATATGTGGAAAACCCAAAAGGCTCCACTCCAAAACTGCTAGAACTTATACAGGAATTCAGTAAAGTGTCAGGATATAAAGTCAATGCACAGAAATCAGTCGCATTTCTTTACACTAACAACAAGACAGAAGAAAGAGAAATTGAGGAGTCAGTCCCATTTACAATCGTACCCAAAACCATAAGATACCTAGGAATAAATCTAACCAAAGAGGCAAAGAATCTATACTCAGAAAACTATAAAGTACTCATGAAAGAAATTGAGGAAGACACAAAGAAATGGAAAAATATTCCATGCTCATGGATTGGAAGAACAAATATTGTGAAAATGTCTATTTTACCTAAAGCAATCTACACATTTAATGCAATCCCTATCAAAATCCCATCCATTTTTTTTAAAGAAATAGAACAAATAATCCTAAAATTTATATGGAACCAGAAAAGACCTCGAATAGCCAAAGGAATATTGAAAAAGAAAGCCAAAGTCGGTGGTATCACAATTCCAGACTTCAAGCTCTATTACAAAGCTGTCATCATCAAGACAGTATGGTACTGGCACAAAAACAGACATATAGACCAATGGAACAGAATAGAGAGCCCAGAAATAGACCCTCAACTCTATGGTCAACTAATCTTCGACAAAGCAGGAAAGAATATCCAATGGAAAAAAGACAGCCTCTTCAACAAATGGTGCTGGGAAAATTGGACAGCCACATGCAGAAAAATGAAATTGGACTATTTCCTTACACCACACACGAAAATAGACTCAAAGTGGATGAAGGACCTCAATGTGCGAAAGGAATCTATCAAAATCCTTGAGGAGAATGCAGGCAGCAACCTCTTTGACCTCCACCGCAGCAACTTCTTCCTAGGAACATCGTCAAAGGCAACAGAAGCAAGGGCAAAAATGAACTATTGGGATTTCATCAAGATCAAAAGCTTTTGCACAGCAAAGGAAACAGTTAACAAAACCAAAAGACAACTGACAGAATGGGAGAAGATATTTGCAAACGACATATCAGATAAAGGGCTCGTATCCAAAATCTATAAAGAGCTTATCAAACTCAATACCCAAAGAACAAATAATCCAGTCAAGAAATGGGCAGAGGACATGAACAGACATTTCTGCAAGGAAGACATCCAGATGGCCAACAGACACATGAAAAAATGCTCCACATCACTCGGCATCAGGGAAATACAAATCAAAACCACAATGAGATACCACCTCACACCAGTCAGAATGGCTAAAATTAACAAGTCAAGAAATGACAGATGCTGGCGAGGATGCGGAGAGAGGGGAACCCTCCTACACTGTTGGTGGGAATGCAAGCTGGTGCAACCACTCTGGAAAACAGTGTGGAGGTTCCTCAAAAAACTGAAAATAGAGCTACCCTACGACCCAGCAATTGCACTCCTGGGTATATATCCTAAAGATACAAACGTGGTGCTCCGAAGGGGCACGTGCACCCGAATGTTTATAGCAGCAATGTCCACAATAGCCAAACTGTGGAAAGCGCCTAGATGTCCATCAACAGATGAATGGATAAAGAAGATGTGGTATATATACACAATGGAATACTATGCAGCCATCAAAAGACATGAAATCTTGCCATTTGCGACGACGTGGATGGAACTAGAGGGTATCATGCTTAGCGAAATAAGTCAATCGGAGAAATATAACTATCATATGATCTCTTTGATATGAGGAAGTGGAGATGCAAGGTGGGGGGGTTTGGGGAGGGGTAGGAAAAGAAAAAATGAAAAGATGGGATTGGGAAGGAGACAAACCATAAAAGACTCAATCTCAAGAAACAGACTGAGGGTTGCGGGGGGGAAGGGGGATGGGAGAGGGTGGTGGGGAAATGGACATTGGGGAGGGTATGTGCTATGATGAGTGCTGTGAAATGTGTAAACCAGACGATTCACAGACCTGTACCCCTGGGGATAAAAATACATTATATGTTTATTAAAATAAAAAAATTAAAAAAAAAAAAAAAAAAAAAAAAAAAAACATATAATGTATTATTAGCCCCAGGGGTACAGGTCTGTGAATCACCAGGATTACACACTTTCTATTTATCTGATTTTTAAGCCCCTCTCTTGCCTGTAATGTTTTTTGGTGAGCAAACACATAAGACACAGATATCCCCATTCTGGCCCATTCTGGGAGATCCTTCCAACTACTCTTTCTCTGTACCTTCTTGTCATTAATCTTCTATGATGCTCCTTCAAATCCCCGATCATTCAGCTAAACAGCTAGCTACTGACCACTTTAGATTTGTTTTTCTGCATTTCTCATTCTATACAAAGTGGACAACCAGGTGAATTGCTTAAAACGCTATCCATAGGAAGGATACCTCACCACTGTCTTTTAGAGCCTTGCTGGATGGGTATGTAATTTCAGCATTCCCCTTGCAGGTTGTGACAGCATGTTTTTCAGAACCATTTGTAAATCAGTTTTTTTCCTCCTCATTAAAATAATCAAAAGTAACTCCTTTTGAATTGTTGAGTGTGGATTAGGGGAAAGGATACAGGGAAGCAGGAGTAAATTATGTAGGAGTCTGAGTCACCTGCTCATACAACTAATTTCTGCTTTCCAGGTAAGCCCTGCCATTTATTTTGCCACATTCACTTAATGATGGTTTGCTCCATCACCTAAAATTGTAACTTTAGAGAGATCATATAACCGGTTCACAATTGGCATCTGAGGTCACATGGCCCATAGTTAGGAATATAGTCTGTTAGAGCCCAGCAATAAACCAGGAGCCATTTTTGAAAGGGAAAATAGTTATATACAGGAGAAGGGGGTGCCTAGTTGGAAGGAATGGGGGCACCTAGTTGGCTTGGTTGGTTAAGCTTCTGATTCTTGATCTCAGCTCAGGTCTTGATCTCAGGGTTGTGAGTTCAGGCCCTATGTTGGGCTCTACGCCAAGTGCGGAGCTTATGTTAAAAAAAAAAGGCATGGTTTTGTTCTAAAATCTGGGGATTCTGTGCTCTAATCATCATTTGAGATCTTGCTAATGGCTTTATTCAGTATCCCTATTTGGTATACCACTAAGTATCATTGGATCTGTTGGATCATAAAGTCCAGGTGACCATCTGTATTGTAGCTTGGTACTGCAGCAAATCCTTTTATTGCTTTATGCTCCATGTACAACTGACAGCCTTTGGGGTTACTTGATAAATGGGTCTGAGAAGTGTATTAAAATATGGTATATATTACCTCTAAAATCCAGAGACCTACGAAGCATTATACTCTTTTTTTTTTTTTTTTTTTTTTTTTTTTTTTTTTTTAGCATTATACTCTTTTTAAATGGAAGGTGGGTTCAAGGTTCAGTGATTTGTCTTGCATTTGGAGGAAATGTACTAATATGTTCTAGACCATTGTACTTTCCCAAATGGCAATTAGGTAATAGGTTCTTGAATTTTCATTTACAAATGGAAAATTTTCTGTGCCATCCAAATTGTCTTAAGCCATGTAACTTCTTCAAAGTTACAGTTTCAAGGGCAACTTAAACTACTGAGATACTCAGGAAATAGACTTCACAGGATTTGACTTTTTTTTTTTTTTTTTTTTTTTTATGAAATAGTTAAGTGGCCCCTGATGGGAATTGTGCCATTAGGGAAATACCCAGCTGCTGATAGCAATTACACAGCATGCCTATAGACTATTCATTTCCATTTTTTGCTTATTACAATTGTCATGAATTGATCACAACCATGTTTTTGAGCTTGAATATTTTCTCTGTATTGACATGGTTTAAACAAACCAATCAACTGGTAATAGTTAAAACCTGTTAGCCAGTCCATGGAACTTTTGCATGAGAATCATTGGAGTGTTTCAAAAATTGGTATTTCCTCAAATCAAAATCACAGTTAGGTACCACCTCACAGCAGTCAGAATGGCTAAAATTAACAAGTCAGGAATCGACAGATGTTGGTAAGGATGTGGAGAAAGGGGAGCCCTCCTACGCTTTTGGTGGGAATGCAAACTGGTGCAGCCACTCTGGAAAACAGTATGGAGGTTCCTCAAAAAGCTGAAAATTTAAAGCTACCCTGTGACCCAGCAATCTCACTACTGGGTATTTACCCTAAAGATACAAATGTAGGGATCCAAAGGGGCACATGCACCTGAATGTTTATAGCAGCAATGTCCACAATAGCCAAACTATAGAAGGAATCTAGATGTCCATCAACAGATGAATGGATAAAGAAGATATGGTATATATATACAAAGGAATACTATGCAGCCATCAAAAGAAATGAAATCTTGCCATTTGCAATGACATGGATGGAACTAGAGGGTATCATGCTAAGTGTAATAAGTCAATCAGAGAAAGACAATTATCGTATGATTTCTCTGATATGAGGAATTTGAGAGACAGGGCGGGGAGTTCCAGAGGGTATGGAGGAGAAAAAAAAGAAACAAGATGGGATCGGGAGGGAGACAAACCATAAGAGACTCTTAATCTCAGGAAACAAAGAGGGTTGCTGGGAGTGGAGGGGTGGGGTTAGGGTGGCTGGGTTATAGACATTGGGGAGAGTATGTCCTATGGTGAGTGCCATGAAACGTGTAGGCCTGATAATTCACAGACCTGTACCCCTGGGACAAATAATACATTGTATGTTAATTAAAAAAATTGGTATTTCCTGCATGCACACCAGGGCCTCTTGAGTAAGAATGGGTGGGCTCAGGAATTTGTAGTGTAGCTGGTAATGACCAAGACCACCATAATGGTTTTCAACTTGCTTAAATTCCAGACTTACTTCTTCCTAACTAACTAGCTAACTTCCTTCCTTCCCCTCTCTTTCTCTTCTTTTCTTTTTTTCCCTTTCATGTTCAGTTAGCCAGCATATAGTATCATCAGTTTTTTGATGTAGTATTCAATGATTCATTAGTTTTGTATTAACACCCAGGGCTCATCACAATGCATGCCCTCCTTAATACCCACCACCTGATTACTCCATCCCTCCAACCACTTCCTCTGTAACCCTCAGTTTATTTCCAAGAGTCCAGAGTATCTCATGGTTTGTCTCCCTCTCTGATTTCATCCCATTCAGTTTTCCCTCCCTTTCTCTATGGTCCTCTGTGCTATTCCTTATGTTCCACATATGGGTGAAACCATACTATAATTGTCTTTCTTTGCTTGACTTCTTTCACTTAGTATAATCCCCTCCAATTCTATCCATGTTAATGCAAATGGTAAATATTCATCCTTTCTGATGGCTGAGTAATATTCCATTGTATATTTGGACCACATCTTCTTTATCCATTCATCTGTTGAAGGACATCTCAGCTCCTTCCACAGTTTGGCTATTGTGGACATTGCTGCTATGAACATTGGGGTAAACATGCCCCTTCTTTTCACTACATCTGTATCTTTGGGGTATATACCTAGTAGTGTAATTGCTGGAGTGTAGGGTAGCTCTATTTTTAATGTCTTGAGGAACCTTCATAAACAGACTTCTTTCAGATAAAGGCCATTGATCTCCCTTTTCTTAGAGAATTTACTTTATTTTTTAAAAGATTTAACTAATTTATTTGATGGAGATATAGAGCCAGAGAGTACCAGCAGGGAAATGACAGAGGGAGAAGGAGAAGAAGGCTCCCTGCTGAGCAGGGAGCCCAACACAGGGCTTGATTCTAGGACCCTGGGGTCATGACCTGAGCTGAAGGCAAATGCTTAACCAACTGAGCCACCCAGGTGCCCCTAGAGCCTTTACTTTAAAAAATTTGTAATTGTAAATTTTCTCACTGCCCTTTTAAGATGTAAATCTTCTCCTAGCCTCTTGTCAGTTTTATAGCCTAAGAACGTCTTTCTTAAGGACCTGGGAACCATCCCATTTAAATGTAATCATCAAGAAAGAGAGCACCCCTACTTTATAGACTGTGTGGGAAGGTAGGAATGTTACTTCAGTTAATACCAACTAGTAACACAAATTGTCTAATCACATTGACTAGCCTTTGCACTAATGTCCTTCAGTGCTTATCCATTAGCTTACCACTGGGTTTAAATATTCCACTTTTTGTTTCAGCAAAGTTGAGTTTAATTTCTCTCCCCTATTGCAGTAGACTTGAACAAAGTCTTCCTTAGTTGGTTAACTTGTTTGGTACAATTTTTCTCTGACAGTTCTGTAGATAATTTCCATTGATATTCAATACAAGAAACACATCACTAGATACTGAAAAGTAAGTTTTAGGAAATTAAGCAGTATAACACACACCCCCTCCAATGAACTCATTGCTGTTTCTGACCCAGTATCAGAAATGGCTTTTTCTTCTTTTTTTTTTTTTTTAAATATTTTATCTATTTGCCAGAGATGACAAGTAGGCAGAGAGGCAGGCAGAGAGAGAGGAAGGGAAGCAGGCTCCCTGCTGAGCAGAGAGCCCAATGCGGGGCTCGATCCCAGGACCCTGAGATCATGACCTGAGCCGAAGGCAGAGGCTCAACCCACTGAGCCACCCAGGCACCCCCAGAAATGGCTTTTTCAATAGGAAGTTTTGGCTAAGTGAAAACTCTTGTTTTGTAAGCCTGATGATAAATGCCTGATGATAGATATTTGTGAGATGACTGGTTGGTGCAAACAGTGTAGTTTGTAGTAATGACTCAGAATCATGCTGAATAAACATGTGAATATTAGTGTCAGAGTAGAACTGGCTTAGAAAAAAAGAACTAGAATAATTATCAGCACCTAAATTTTGTCTTATTATCCTGTAAGCTCAATTACTCTTCAAATCTTCCTGAGAAAAATTACTCCTATTAGAACCTGTTACGTTTCTGTTATAGAGGCTGACATATCCATTATGAAGGATCTCAGCCCTTCTCATATGTATGTACAGTGGTAGCCATAATGCTGCATGCTCAGATATTTTATAGAAGATGACAGAATAAAAATATTAAGTGGATCTTTCTAGCTATGTTGGTTGCCTTTCATTAGCCTTTCATTAATGTGAAGTATAGTTGAACAGGGAGGGTGCTCATCTATAGGACATTCAATGTTTCAGTTTCTTTATCTGCAAAATAAAGGAGGCTTAAATTGCTTTGTAAATATTTGTATGCATTTGACTTCTTGTTTTCTACTCTCCTCTCTCAATAAAGGTCAACAGTTCAATGACTCTATGAGTCCGTGAAGCCAGACTCTTTTTTGAGGTGGTTTTAATATTCACATAATCGAAAGATCCAAAAACTTGAGTTCAGTTAGAATTACTGTGTGAGATGATCGTTCTCAGTGAGTATTTTACTGATTTTTTTCCTCGTCATATGCAGGCCATATTGTTTTCCAGTGATTAAGTCAGATATACCATTTAGATTACAATCAGGAGTATTAAAATGATGATGGATATTGAACTACTTGAGGGTAGAAGAAAAACACATCTTTGTTATATGGTCAGTTTTGTTCTATTGTAAATAGAAATTTAATACTGCTATTTTGTTTTGCTACTGCAGAAACTACTTGAAATTCTATTTACTTTTAATTTGCATTCATGAAGATTTTTGTAATTCATATTTTTAATTTAAATTCAATTAATTAACATATACTGTATTATTGGTTTCTTGGTAGAGATCACTGATTCATCAGTTTTATATAATACCCAGTGTTCATTACATCACATGCCCCCCCTTAATGTCTATCAAGTTTACCTCATCCCTCTACCTCCCTCCCCTCCAGCAACCACAATTTGTTTCCTATGATTAAAAGTCTCTTATGGTTTGTCTCCCTCTCTGATTTCATCTTGTTTTGTTTTTTTCCTCTTTTCCCCTATGATCCTCTGTTTTGTTTCTTAAATTCCACATATAGGTGAGATCATATGATAGTTGTCTTTCTCTGATTGACTTATCTCCCTTAGCATAATACCCTCTAGTTCCATCTATGTCATTGCAAATGGCAAGATTTCATTTTTTATGGCTAAGTAGTGTTCTATTTCATCTATATATATATATATATATATATATATATATATATATATATATATACTACCTCTTTTTTATCCATTCATCTATCGATAGACATCTGGGCTCTTTCTATTGTTTGGCTGTTGTAGACACTGCTGCTATAAACACTGGAACGCAGATGTGCATATGGATCACTATATCTGTATCTTTGGGGTAAATACCTAGCACTGCAATTGCTAGGTCATTGGGTAGTTCTGTTTTCAACTTTTTGGGGAACTTCCATACTGTTTTCCAGAGTGGCTGCACCAGCTTGCATTCTCACCAACAGTGTAAGAGGATTCCTCTTTCTCCACATCCTTGCCAACATCTGTCATTTCCTGACTTGTTAATTTTAGCCATTCTGACAGGTGTAAGGCAGTATCTCATTGTGGTTTTGATTTCTATTTCCCTGATGCCGAGTGATGTTAAGCATTTTTTCATGTGTCTGTTGGCTATTGAGAATGATATTCCCTGTGGGTTTTTTGAATATCACTTTTATGATACTGAGATATGTTCCCTCTACCCCTACACTCTGAAGAGTTTTAATCAAAGGATACTGTACTTTGCCGGATGTTTTTTCTATATCTATTGAAAGGATTATGTGGTTATTGTCCTTTCTTTTATTAATATGCTCTCTCACATTGATTGATTTGTGAATGTTGAACTACCCTAGAATCCCAGGAACAAATCACACTTGGTTATGGTGAATAATCCTTTTAATGTACTGTTGGATCCTATTGGCCAGTATCTTGGTGAGAATTTTTGCATCCATGTTCATAAGGGTTATTGGTCTGTAATTCTCCTTTTTGGAATGGGTCTTTGGTTTGGGGATCAAAGTAATCCTGGCATCATAGAAAGAGTTTGGAAGTTTTCCTTCCATTTCTATTTTTTGGAACAGCTTCAGAAGAATAGGTGTTAATTCTTTAAATGTTTGAAAGAACTCCCCTGGGAATCCATCCATCCTGGACTCCTGTTTGTAGAGATTTTTGATTACTGCTTCAGTTTCTTTGTTGGTTATGGGTCTGTTCAGGTTTTCTATTTCTTTCTGTTTCAGTTTTTGTAGTTTATACATCTCCATGAATGCATCTAGTTCTTCCAGAGTACCTAATATGTTGGCATATAGTTGCTCATAATATGTTCTTATAATTTTTGTATTTCTTCAGTGTTGGCTGTGATCTCTCTTGTTTCATTCATGATTTTATTGGTTTGGGTCCTTTCTCTCTCTCTCTCTCTCTTTTTAATAGGTTTGGCTAGGGGTTTATCATCTTATTAATTCTTTTAAAGAACCAGCTCCTGGTTTTGTTGATCGGTTCTACTGTTCTTTTGGTTTCTATTTCATTGATTTCTGCTCTAATCTTTATTATTTCTCTTCTTGTTCTGAGTTTAGGCTTTATTTGGTGTTCTTTCTCCAGCTTCTTTAGGTGTAAGGTTAGGTTGTGTATTTGAGAACTTATTTATTGAGAAAGGTTTGTATTGCTATATACTTCCCTCTTAGGACCACCTTAGCTGTATCCCAAAGATTTTGAACAGTTGTGTTATCATTTTCATTTGTTTCTGTAAATTTTTAAAATTCTTCTTTAATTTCTTGGTTGACAAACTCATTCTTCAATAGGGTGCTCTTTAGCCTCCCATGTATTTGGGTTCTTTCTAAATTTCCTCCTGTGACTGAATTCCAGTTTCAAAGCATTATGGTCTGAAAATATGCAGGTAGTGATCCCAATCTTTTGGTACTGGTTGATACCTGATTTGTGACCTAATATGTGACCTATTCTGGAGAATGTTCCATGTGCAGTCAAGAAGAATGTATTCTGTTGCTTTGGGATGGAATGTTCTGAATATATCTGGGAAGTCCATCTGGTCCAGTGTGTCATTGAAAGCCCTTGTTTCCTTGTTGATCTTCTGCTCAGATGATCTGTTCATTGAAGTGAGTGGGGTGTTAAAGTTCCCTATTACTATTGTATTATTATTGATGTGTTTAATTTTGTTATTATTTGACTTATACAGTTGGCTTCTTGTTGTTAAGTCTTCCTGTTGGATAAACCCTTTAATTATGATATAGTGTCTTTCCTCATCTCTTATTACAGTCTTTGGTTTAAAATCTAACTGGGGGTCTGGGTGGCTCAGTGGGCTAAAGCCCCTGCCTTTGGCTTGGGTCATGATCCCAGGGTTCTAGGATTGAGCCCCACATTGGGCTCCCTGCTCAGCAGGGAGCCTGCTTCCTCATCTCTCTCTCTGCCAGCCTCTCTGCCTACTTGTGATCTCTGTCAAATAAATAAATAAAATCTTTTAAGAAAAGTCTAACTTGTTTGACATAAGGATTGCTACCCTAGCTTTCTTTTAATGTCCATTAGCATGATAAATGTTTCTCCACTGCCTCACTTTCAATCTAGAGGTGTCTTTGGGTCTAAAATGAGTGTCTTGCAGACAGCATATGAATAGTTCTTTGTTTTTTATCCAATCTGATATGCTGTGTCTTTTGATTGGGGCATTTAGTTCTTTTACATTCAGGAAAGCTATTGAAAGATCTGAATTTAGTGCCATTGTATTACCTGTAAAGTCACTGCTTCTGTATATTGTCTATGTTCCTTTCTGGTCTATGTTACTTTTGGGCTTTCTCTTTGCTTAAAGAATCTCTTTTAATATTTATTGTAGGGCTGGTTTGGTGATCACAAATTCTTTTAGTTTCTGTTTGTTCTGGAAGCTTTTTATCACTCTTTCTATTTTGAATGACATCCTAGCTGGATAAAACATTCTTGGCTGCATATTTTTCTTATTTAACACCCAGAATATATCATGCTAGTCCTTTCTGGCCTGCCAGGTATCTGTGGGCAGGTCTGTTACCATTCTAATATTTCTACCCCTAAGTTACAGTCCTCTTATCCCAAGCTACTTTCAGGACTTTCTCTTTGTCTCTGAAATTTACAGGTTTCACTATTATATGTTGGGGTGTTGACCTATTTTTATTAATTTTGAGGAATATTCTATGTGCCTCTTGCATGTGAATGTCTGTTTCCTTACCCTGATTAGGGAAGTTCTCTGCTATGATTTACTCCAAAATATTTTCTGTCCTCCTCTTTCTTTCCTCTTCTTCTGGAATCCCACTTATTCTAATATTGTTTTGCTTTATGGTTTCACTTATTTCCTGAATTCTCCCCTTGTGATCCAGTAGTTGTTTATCTCTCTTTTTCTAAGCAGCTTTATTCTCCACCATTCTAGTTTCTGTAGCATTAATTCTCTCTTCTGCCTCATTTATCCTAGCAGTTAGAGCCTTCTTTTTGATTGCACCTCTTTAATAACCTTTTTTTATTTTGATTTGATTAGATTTTAGTTCTTTTATTTATCCAGAAAAGGATTCTCTAGTGTCTTCTATGCTTTTTTCGAGTCCAGCTATAATCATTATTCTGAATTCTATTTCTGACATCTTATGTCCATGCTGATTAGGTCCCTGGCAGTAAGTACTGCTTCTTGTTCTCTTTTTTGAGGTGAGTTTTTCTGTCTTGTCATTTGTGAAGAAAGTGGTCACTTTTCTATTTGTAAAGTTGCAGCTATTCTTTTCTTAGCTCTCCAGCTGATTTTTCAGGTGTCCAGAATGATGATAGCTACTTAGTGAGTTCCTGGGATCAGATGAAACTAAGGTCTCTTACTCCTCTGCCATCTTGGTTTCCTCTCTATGTAATTCATATTAATGTTCATGGCTACCAGTGTTTACTGGTTAGTATTATAAATAAAATTAATTTTAGGGCACTTTTTTCTTTCTGTCATCTGTTCATCTATTAAAGCTATAAATATTGACTGAATGCCTACTATGTGGTTCTACTAAGTGCTGAGGATACAAAAATTAAAAAGGTATAGCAAATAACTTCAGTGTAGAGATGTCAGTGCTAATGGAGCTAGGTACCAGGTATTAAAGGGTGGTAAGGATGGTGTGTGGTGACCGCAGGGAGGGAGGCAGGGTTTTGTCAGGAAAAGTTTAAGGGAGGGTGTGATATTTCACCTGAGTCTTGGACAAAGAGCAGGGATTTTCTACAAAAAAATGGGAAAAGAGGAAAGCAGAGGCTAAAAAGCTTGTGAGGAAAGAATTTGGGAGAAATGATTTTCTATTCAAAGATATGAAGGCCTTATGTGCCAATTTCTTTATCTGCATTTCTAGTTGGAAGTCACTAACTGTGGTCTTACAATGAAATCCACTGTGGTGCTGATGAAATGATAACTGGGCCATTATTAAGATTCATGAACATTTTCCCATGGAAAATCCTCATAAAATCTGTTGTTTCTCATGGATTCATGAGCCTGTAAAGCAAAAGGCCTATAAAGAGAAACATTTGTGCTCATGAATGTAAAATCTTGTACCCTCTGCTGTGATTACAGCAGGTTGACTTGAACGTCTATACAATAAGGGAGTATAAATGCTACTGAGGTAAACCTCCCTTTTTTCAGTGAAGGAATGTTTCCTATTTTGTCCTTTTGTATTTGTGCCAGGTGATACTGAAGACACGGTTAATCAATTTGGGACATGGTTAATCAATTTGGGAACTTTTTTTTTTTCTTCTGTTTAATTTGTAGGATAAGAGGAAAAAAATCAGTGTGACCAGCAAAACTCAAAAGGGAAAAAACAATCTTTAAGTATTGGTTTATTTTTTTCTGATACATTTTTGGGTTCCTTTAGATATGTTTCCTCTTTAAAGACTACTGTTTTATAGTTTGTTCTACAATATTATCAATTCTATGTCTCTTAAAAAAATCAAAATCATGTGACTTAAAGCAGATAAGATATAATTGTTTACTCAATATGAAAACTTTTGTAGGAATGTCTATAACATATTCTCTGGTGACAAGGGAAACTTCAGTGAAATAATATTGTTTGAATGACTGTACCATCTGTAGTAAGTTGGATGTATTTTAGGCCTCAAATTAATCTTTTTTGAGGCTAATAATAATTAGAGATACTTTACTGTTATAATTATTTTGAGACATAAGGAAAAGAGATTCTATTTTTTTTTTTAAAGGTTTTTCCTTTAATTGAATCTCTGTGAGGAAACTTGAGGAAGTTCAGCAGTATCTTTCAGGAGATTTAAATATCTCTCCCAATTTTTTCACTTTAGACTTCCTTCCAGTAGAAAAGCTTTTATTTCTGGCACACTCTAAAGCTTAGAAGGAGGGCTCCTGGGTGGCTCAGTGGGTTAAGCCTCTGCCTTCGGCTCAGGTCATGATCTTGGGGTTCTGGGATCAAGCCCCACATCAGGCTCTCTGCTCCGCAGGGAGCCTACTTCTTCCTCTCTCTTTCTCTGCCTGCCTCTCTGCCTACTTGTGATCTCTGTCTGTCAAATAAATAAATAAAATCTTTAAAAAATAAAGCTTAGGAGGATATTCAGTGTAATAAGAACCTCTGTTTACAGAGATATTTAGAGCACCCAGGTTCTTAAGGGACTAAAGATCTTATCTCCCCTCTTCTTATTGGAAACGAAGAAATCAAGTGATACATGTGTCATGTAGATCCCAGAATTTTGTGCTCAAGTAATATGTAAAACTTAATGAACCGGCTTACACATTTTCCAGGTTGGAGTTGTTATGCACATGGGTATCAGTTTCTTTGTTTTCTCAGTGTCCTTAGTGGATTAAATACAGGATTTTTAAAAATTTAATTTGGTTGACTGTGTTGCCCCAAATTTTCTGAATTTAATGTCCAATTTATGCTTTGTAAGTAGAAATGACACATGGTCTTGTTGGCTTTATTTATTCTAACAGAGAAAAGAACTATTATACATATAACATTAGGCATTATATTGTAATTTAGGCTTCTTCTATTAGAGGAGAGAAAGAAGATTGCTACTGAAAGAGAAAACACTATATACTATATCTGAATGGTTCTATTTCATATTTGTAGAGTCAAAATCTTGATAATTCTCATAAAATTATTTTTATAATAAGCCAGATTTTCCTGTTGAAATTAAAATGGATTTCTTTTCAAGGTAAGGACTAGCCAGTTACTCTTATGAAGAGATATTACATTCATGTGAAGGTGAAAAGTCATCCAACTGTAAAGTTAGGGAACATAGTCCACAAGATTGTCCTCAGTTCTGACACCAATCACAAGTTTGGAGATTCCCAAGACCTCCCTCAGTTTTAAGGATTTGCTAGGATTCTCAGAATCCACTGAAAGTTGTTAAACTCAGCAGTTTTGACTTACTATAGTGAGAGGATACAGATTAAAATCAGCCAAGGAGGGGTGCCTGGGTGGCTCAGTGGGTTAAAGCCTCTGCCTTCGGCTCAGGTTGTGATCCCAGGGTCCTGGGATCAAGCCCCACATCTGGCTTTCTGCTCAGCAGGGAGCCTGCTTCCTCCTCTATTTCTCTCTGCCTGCCTCTCTGCCTACTTGTGATCTCTGTCTGTCAAATAAATGAATAAAATCTTAAAAAAAAATCAGCCAAGGGAGGAAGGGCATAGTACAGAGCCAGAAGGGCTCCAAATTTAGAGCTTTCAGTTGTCCTCTCCCCTTGGAGTTATGAACAGCATTATTTTTCCAACAATGATGCGTGATAATATGTACAGTATTTCTATCCAAGGATGCTCATTTGAGTGTCCAGAGTTTTACTGGGGCTCCATGATTAAATGACCACATGTCTGATCCTCAGTTTCTGTTCCTCTTAGAGGGAGTGTGGTTACTGTATGACCCAAAGCACCCATCATAATTCATGTTGTTAGACTACTAGGTGACCAAGATCACAAGTAAACAAAGACTTTCTTTTTAGAGATTATCTCCTAGTTGAAGAGGGGAAAGCAGTTTCAGTTTCATGAATGATGAAACCAGAATAATCAATCCTCCCTATTTCACTGGATTGTAATGAAATTGGAATAAAAGGTTTGTAGAAGTACTTCACAAAGTTGCATATGAATGTAGTTTATATATTTGATATCGACAAGAGACCTGACAGGTTATGAGTGATCAGGCTATTTGGGTTAGTAATTTTTAACTTGAAATTGTGAAGAATGTGGTTGGCCTGACCATTTTAAATAGACTTTAGTGCTAAACTGTAAGGAATACATATTATTTTATTTCATATATATGATTCCTAGAAATAGCCTGCAAGGAATTTTATAAACAAAGCTCTTTTTATTATACAAAAGTAAATTATGAGCCTTAAAGAGGGATGGGTCAAGAAACATGAGACCACTATAGGACAAATTATGCATAAAACACATTGGTCCACACATCTTGTGTGGATCATGTTGTTATAATAATAATGAAAGTTTTAACCCTGGTAGGGATACATTCTGATGCATTCAATAATTTAGGAAATAATGTCAAATAGAATTAGAACTAGCAGGAAGCTGCCTTTGGACAAGACCCTGCACTTCTTGTGTAAATAGGCAATATTTTAATTTGTTAAGCAAATTGCAGCTGCCAACAAACACTACTTGTACTTTTTGAGACTGTAATCATTTGAGAAGCTAAATAATGAACAGTTGCATTCCAACTACATGCAGAACATTTCATTTAAAGAACACTTGCAGGAAGAAAATATATACATGCACACTCATTGACTTTTGTTAGCAGTTATAAACTTGATATATTGTTTCAGTTCGTTCCTTTTGTTGGAAAAAGAAAAAGGGGAATTATCCATCTGGCTTCTGTCCTGAAGTTGAGCCCAAGAGGGAGGTGATGTAGGGTGAAGACTTAGAATCCTCGCACCAAATCAATGTCTTGTTGACATTATGAAGCTGTGTATACTTATAAAATGCTAAGATTCTCTGCAAAGTCCCTGTGACCCACCTCTAATTCTTTCACACACAAGGTCTTCCAGATGTTCTTAAGGAGAATGTGTCTCTTTATAATAAAAGTTATATTAGCCATCATTTTCCATATATTCCTATGGCACCCATTTACAAGAATTTGTAGTTTATTCCCAAACATCTGCAGATAGTATCTCTATAATTACTTTTGAAATTGCTAGCCACCTGTCAGCACAGAGATTACTACTATGAAGAATGTTGAATGGGAATTAAAGTTTTTTATTAGGTCACCAGCATTCTGTCATAGACATATTGTGGGAAGATAGGACCATTTCAGCACACAATTTTATTAGGTACAATAAATTTGGAGGCTGCATACAACACTGTTACTGAATATGCATATTTACTGTGTGCACGTGTATTCACACTAACTGAAAACTGCTCAGGATGGCAGTAATACCTGGGGTTTGAGTTTCAGGTGAAAAAGAGATGTTTGCCAGCTTGTTTTCTTGTACCAAAATGTATTTGTTTAAAAAGCAACTGGAGTTACTTAGAAAGTGTTATGCTGCTTTGCCTCATGGAAATACTTGAACTTTGATTTTGCAAATAAATAGCTGTTTTGGAGAGGATAACTTTTAGGATATAGGAAGGAGAGAACAGAAGAACTGGGAAACTGAACTTTTTGATGTATACGGAGAAACACCTATGGAATATCTCATAGTGCCCATGTGAGAAGTCAGAGCAAGAGATATTGGTTTGCCTTTGACTTGCTTTATTATTTGCTGGTTATTAAACCAGCAAATATTTGAAAGTTTGCAATGTGACAAGTCCTATGTTGAGTATTTAATATATGTTGTTTCATTTAATCTGCATAATGACCCTTCGAATTAGGAATTATTTTAGAGACTGCCCACAGTCATATAGCTAGTCAGTGGTGGAACTGAGGTTTCTATTTATGTTGGGTATTCAAAGTCATCAGTGATCTCCATGTTGCTAAACCGAATGTACTTTTCTCAGTCCTCATTCTTTTTTGACCCAACAGTAGAATTTGAATAATAGCATATATACTACTTGAAATATTATCTTTGCCTCTCATCTTCAAAGATAGCATATACTTTCCTCCTTCCAGTTACAGTTAGTGCTTTCTTATCTTCCTAGGGCTCAATCTTGATCTTGTCTTTCGTATTTCACTCATTGACTGGGTCATTTCATCTACTTTCAAAACCTGCAATACCATCTCTAGATAAATGCCTCCTCATGTGTATCGCCAGCTTGGTCTTTACCAGACTCAAGGCCACTCCAGATGTAGCGTGCTTGCTTGCTTGCTTCCTTCCTTTCTCTCTCTCTCTCTCTTTCTCTTTGTGGCTAGCCAGAGAGAGGTAAGACTTCAGGTTCCTGTTTAGGCTCAGAGGCCCTTTAGGTCTCTAGCATATTACATAACAAATTCTAGCTTAGTATAGTCTTCACTTGAATTTAGGGATCAATGCTCAGCTTATGATAAAGTTGTTGTTCTTATTGTTTTCTTCTTTGTCCTTTGCCAATATTCCTTGTGTTATGTTTCCTTGGGAACATTTTGGTAAGGGACATCTGTGGTCTGGAGCAGGATTCAGGTATTTCTGGAATTTTTGGCTAAAAACATCTTATTAAATCTACTAAACTTTATTTCAACATTTAACTGTTTGACTTACTCATTAATACACATTTTGAGGGCAATTATAGGTATATTAAATCTAGAGAGTGTATAGTAAAGTGTTCTTAGATGATAGCTTTTCCATGGAATTTGAATCACTCCTTTATGATTTGACATATTAAGATATGATATGTGCCCTTTTTAAGACTTGGTCGGCTTTTTATTAGGGTTCACTTGTACAGAAATTGGATGTGTTTTCTGGATATATCAAGGATTGTTTTTTAAGAGGTAATAAAATTCAAATTGTCTTCAAGATTATTATTTTTTTTGAGATTTTATTTATTTATTTGAGGGAGGTACAAGTGGGGTGAGGTGCAGAGAGAGAAGCAGAGTCCTACTGAGCAGGGAGCCTGATGCAGGGCTTGATTCTGGAACTCCAGAATCACGATCTGAGCCAAAGACAAACTCTTAACTAACTGAGCCATCCAGGCACCCCATTTTCAAGCTTTTTAATAAAGGATAGGAATTTGGGAGGGAGAGGAAATGACCTGTTAACAGGTCACATCATTTAAACGTGAAGGTCCTTCTGGGAAATTACAAGTCCCATGGCAACTATATAGAATGCTTAAAAAGAGTGGCCAGATGATGCCAAAAAGTGGGGCAGGATAAAAATATGGAGTGTCCTAGACTTTGAGGGGGCCCGTAAGTGGCATCCTTGGTTTTCCAGCTTGAGTTATAAATCAGTTGGGTGACACAATGGGATCTGCAGAACTGAATATCTACTTTTTAGTGATAAAACTCACAAAGGAGAAAATGACATGGAAGTGTGGCAATAGTGGCCTTCCTATTACTAGAGCATACTCAGCTAGTTTCAGTCAGTACTCAACAGCTGCAGATCACTACAAATGGAGCCCTGCTTCAGTGAAACCTACTACAAGGAGAAAGAAAAATTTCTGCCTTCTGAGTTCCATTGAAAAGGAAGAGGAAGGAACTGAACCTTCTCAAACATTTGAATCACAAAATGAGGATTAAAGACTAGAGGAATAGAGAGGGCAGATTTAGCAAGTTTTAAGAGAAATCTTTAATCTGTAACGTGGTCAAAGCTGGGGTATTGACTTTCTCTGCCAAGTAAGACTGACTTCGCTTTGTTAAATGTTAGTAGGCTTAGGGGGTATTACAGAAAAATTTCTCTATATATCATTTGACCTAAAAGAATTTCTGGGAATGCCTTTTTACCTATTAATTAAGAAAAAAACCCCCAATTTTTCATTTGACTTTGTTGTTGTTGTTGTTGTTCACAAAATCTTTTCTTTCAGTAGTGTCATTTAAAAAAGATGGTATTACAGGTTGGAAAAGAAACTCCCTTTTATAGTTCAGAGGAACTGTCTTTCTCCTAAAATTAAAACATTGTTAAGATTTTAGATTATTATATAGGCTAGATCAACCTTCTCTTTGGTGTGAGGATCCCTTTCATAAAGCCTGTGGTAGTTAATTATCCAACTTCTGCTTAAATAATTCTTTTTCACAGCTCAATTTTTTTTTTTTATTTATTTGGCAGACAGAGATCACAAGTAGGCAGAGAGGCAGGCAGAGACAGGGGAGGAAGCAGGCTCCCTGCTGAGCAGAGAGCCTGATGCGGGGCTCGATCCCAGGACTCTGGGATCATGACCTGAGCCGAAGGCAGAGGCTTTAACCCACTGAGCCACCCAGGCGCCCCCACAGCTCAATTTTTAATATTGAATCACAACTTACATTCCAATTTTATCAAATTCATTAATCAGTACTCAGGTCTACCTTTTGATACTCTGATCTACTTCTTTTGACTATTTTTAAATATTTAAGGCAGCCATTACGTCATGATAGCACACCCTGAGATCTTCTCTTCATTGGGTGTAAAGTCCCTTTACTTCTTCTGTTATTCATGCACACGGCTTCCAGTTCTGTCAGGTTCTAGGATGTACTAGATAAGTTATTATCTATAAAAAATTCTTTAGCTAAATTATGTAGTTAAAGCCCTTGGTATTGAAGAATTAGCCTTTACTTCTGGGCTAAAATGCAATTTGGCTAGAATCACTTGTTTTGTCCCATATTTAAAATGAAAATAATTTTGTAAATGCAAAGATGTAAAAAAAGTGATCAGTTTTGTTCTAGACTGCAGAAGTTTTGACAAACTAAAAAGTGAATGAGGTCTGAAACAAAATAGGAAGTTCAGCTATAAAAAGGGTAATTTTGTGCTTCTTCCACAACTTAACTATTTTTCAAAGATATAAATTTCTTTCAATTAGCAAGCCAGTAGCACATGCTCTATACTATGGAAACTTTTATAAGATGAACAGGGTCAATTTACTTCTTCCCTGTTCATCCTTACAAAATTTTCTTTGTCTGTCTATAATATGCATTCTTATCTATATCCATTCTATGATTTTCTACTTAATGAAAGATGACCAGTGGTAAAGATGACAGGCAGGAGGGATAGAGTGATCTGGAAGATATAATCCATGATAGAGAAGGCAGCCTTTTTTGCTCTGTATTTTTGGAGTTACAGAAAAACTAAGTATTTAGCAAAAGTATCAGCCTCCATCCATGAAACTGTAGAGGTCACTCTGGCAAACTCTCCTTCTAGGAAATGCAAATAGTCATGTCTGATTGAAGTCCTTTCTACTGAAAAATATAACTTTAACTTAAGAAAATTGTGCAAGTCACACAGCTACTCTGTGATAGTTCAAGTTAACTTGAACTCAGTAGTCTGCCATGCCTGTAACAACTCTGAAACTGTCAGTCAATCTCTATTAAAATCCAATAGTATGCCCAAAGCTGTTTTTTTTTTTTCCCCAAAAGAATTGTTATCTTCAAAGGACAATGAAGCTTTGCTTAAAATCCAGTAGCTCTGTACTATGATGTACCTACAGGGGCCTGATAAAAACTCCATACAACATTCCTGTCTTCTGGAGACTCTAAGGACCAGTGGACCATGTGACCCAAGTGAGAGCAGCCTCTGTGTCATCCTAGAAAAGTTGCAGTGCTTTATCTTGTTCAGGGTCCCTTTAAAACTTGGCTTATTTGGAAAAAGGATCAGAGCAACATGCCCAAATGAAATATATGTTCTCTGCATAATCTAAAGATGCCCATTAGGCACTAAGCTTCTTTCTATGTGAAAGCAAGAGTGTCAAATACAAAAATTAGATCCCTACTCAGAAGGGATATAAGCTAAGAACTGATCTTTATAGTTTTATATGGTAGAAAAAAATACAAAGAATAATATTTTTGCATGAAATTATATAAAATTGAAACTTATTTCAATAAATAAAATTTTGTCAGAATATAATTATATCTGTTTCTTTTTTTTTTTTTTTACGGTGTGGTGTTTTAATATATGTATACATGGTGAAATGATAACCACAATCAAATTAACATATCCATCAGTTCCCATAGTTACCATTTTATTTTTGGGGTGAGAACACTTGAGGTTTACTCTTAGCAAATGTCAACTATATATTGTTATTAACTCTTGTCACCATGCTGTTCATTAGGTCTGTAGAATTGATTCATCTTATGATTGGAAGTTTGTGACCTGTTCAATATCTCCCCTTTTCTCTTACCTCCCAGCCTCTGGTAGCCACCATTCTACTCTTTTTTTTTTTTTTAATATATATATATATACATATATGTATATATGTATATATATATTTTTTTTTCTTTCTTTTCTTTTTTTTTTTCTATAATCTCTATGGCTGCTTCCATATGAAAACAGACTTGAGTGGTTATGACAGGGATGATATAGTCACACAATATTTATTATTTGGCCTTTTACAGAAAAAGTTAACTACCTCCTGCAATATACAGTTACAGTCTGATAAATCTGGAGAAACAAAATGAAATGGGAAAAATTCTGGACAAATATGAAACATTGAGACTTAAATAAAAAGTATGAAACTTCAAATATAAGACCAACAAATATATAATAAATTGAGAAATATTGTTAAGTAAAGTTTTTTTAAATAAGTCTCTGGATTGATATTGTTTTATAGGTGACTTCATTTAACATTTGATGCATCAGGTAATCTTTCTACTATAAAAAATAAAAAAGTAACATACAAAATATGAACATAAAAATGAATTAATGCTGGTAAATAGCAAATATTAAAATTGTCCCAGTTTTTTTTTTTAATTAAATTTTTTATTTATTTTCAGCGTAACAGTATTCATTGTTTTTTCACCACACCCAGTGCTCCATGCAATCTGTGCCCTCCCCAATACCCACCACCTGGTTCCCCCACCCTCCCACCCCCCACCCCTTCAAAGCTCTCAGGTTGTTTTTCAGAGTCCATAGTCTCTCATGGTTCACCTCCCCTTCCAATTTCCCTCAGTCCCAGTTTATTTTTTAAAGTGAGTAAAATACTATATCCAAAATGAAAAGTTGCAAACAACTTAATGTTTAAAATTAGAGGATTGGGCAGGTAAATTGTTGCATTAATTAGCTAAGAAAATATTACCTAGTCAGTAAAACATAGATATTAATATAACCATATGTATATAAATTGCTAATGATACAATGATAAGTGAAAAACAGCAGGGTATTTGCTTCTCTGTATAAAACACACAGGAGACTAAAGGATTATGAATAAAGATAACCAATGCTGACACTGACCTTGTTAGTGTAAGGAGATTATATAAGGTTTTGAAAAAATCTGTTTGATAAATCTTTCATAATGTTACTGTATTCACTTTGTAATAAAAGGAAATTTTAAATTAAAAAATCTATCACTCATGTAATTTTTATATGAATTTCTGATAATTAATTCACCTTTATTTTTGGGACTATATACAATATTTTGTTTGTCCTACCTAAATTGCATCATGCTAATTTTGGCTTATCCTTATAGCATATTAAATATTCTTTCCAATGGTGAGTGAGTTGATGATATTAACTTTTATGTTTATAATGTTTATAGATCTGATCAACACATTTTCTATTTTTTATTTAAATTTCTTATAAAAAATTACTACTAAAATGAAACCACTGTTTGAAAGTTATTGATATACCTTCTAAATATGAAATACAGTAGATTCATCTCAGTTCTCATTTTCCTGTATTTTGAGGTATTGACTTCTGTCTCCTAAAGTTTTCTTTCTACCATTATTTCTGCCACTTAGATGGAAGCTCTCACTAATGTTGTACATCTTCTAACCACTCTTCTTTTTTTGTTATTTATTTATTTATTTATTTATTTTCTTAAAGATTTTTTATTTATTTGACAGAGATCACAAGTAGGCAGAGAGGCAGAAAGAGAGAGAGAGAGGGAAGCAGGCTCCCCGCTGAGCAGAAGAGCCCGATGCGGGACTCGATCCCAGGACCCTGAGATCATGACCTGAGCCGAAGACAGCGGCTTAACCCACTGAGCCACCCAGGCATGCCTTGTTATTTATTTTTTGTGTCTTATCTGCTTCTAATTTTCTAAACATCACCTATGTGAAGATGACTCCCAAATATCTATTTGAGGTCTCTCCCTCTGAGCTCTGGATCTATTTGTAAATGTTTGCTTAACATCTCTACCTGGTAGTTCTGTTGTAGCTTAAACTCAAAACTCCCCAAAGTGTCTTTATTTGTTGACAGCACTATTCTTGTGACCAACTTTTGAGTCATATTTGATCTTTCCCCATTTTCTCTTATCTAGTTAGTTGCTATTTGGTGTAGTCTATCTAAGCTACATTTCTTGGTCTTTCTACCCAGACTGACAGTCAGTATTCCAAATTGTTAGGGACATGGCAGACTATTACATTCAAGTTAGGGCTTGAACTACCACAGACTAGCTCTGTGACTTGAGCAATTTTCTTAAGTTCTCTGTGCCCCAGTTTTTTCATTTGTAAATTGGGGATAATAGTATTTTTAGCATGTATCTCATAGGATTATTTTGAAGGTTTAAAGATAATGTGTGATATGTGCCTAGCAGAGAGCTTAGCATAGTAGTACTCAATAAATATTATTATTATTTCCATTCCAAGTGCTATACCACTTCATTTCAGGCTCTTTTTATTTCTAAGATCAACTGCTATTGTATTATGCTACATGATGGATAATCTGGCTTCTGAAGAATATATATATATATATATATATATATATATATATATATATAAAATTTTATTTGAGATACAATTTTAGAGCTTATGTGGAATCCCTGAATTCTGCTAAGATTTATGCCTCATGTGACTTCTGGTTGAGTAAGTGGAAAACTGCACAGTGGAAACATTCCATTCCTGTCCTATAGTGGGGCATTTAGTGTGAGACCAGCCGGTTAAGAAGAAGCCTCAAAAAATCCAAAGACAGATGTACAGTTTAAAATATAAAAATAAAACAAAACATGCATGCTCATGCAATGTCAATTCAGGCAAAATTAGTCTGGAGAGAATTTACAGATCAGAAAATCTCATAACAGGAAAACGGGAAGCTGTGGTATAGCCTCTGGACATCTCTGCAAGGATTATTTGGTTAAGCAAGAACATCAAGTTAATTCCTCTCTGTAGAGTCATATGTACTCTGGATCGTGATGTACAGCAAGAGACACAGAGTTCCCTTTTCTGTTTTTCTTTCATCTGAGACAACCACTTTTTACCTCAGTTAAGCCATTTCTCCAGAATGGAAACATCATCTATATAATCACTTTACATGCTTCTTCTGCTCATTTGTAAATTGTTTATTTCTCTAAAAGACATTTATGATATTTCCCCGTTCTCACTGTGTATTTAATACTACTAATTTTAAATGGCTCTATTTTGAGTTTCTAACCAAATACACATTTTTTTTAAAGATTTTATTTATTTGACAGAGAGGTCACAAGTAGGCAGAGAGGCAGACAGAGAGAGGGGGAAGCAGGCTCCTTGCTGAGCAGAGAGCCTGATGTGGGGCTTGATCCCAGGACCCTGAGATCATGACCTGAGCCGAAGGCAGAGGCTTAACTCACTGAGCCATCCAGGCGCCCCAAATACGCATTTTAAAAGGGTGACTGAAGCATAGAAAGAGTTCCCACAGTTTTTAGTTTCTTTGTGTCACGGTTCCCTTTAAAATGATACCTGGGAAATACTGAATTTTATTCTAATCTAATTCCTTTTTCCTGTGACATATTCCTATTTATTTCTCTTAGAGTTATGAAAGATTTATCCATATGTTAACGAATTGTGAAGTATTTTATGGACTCTTCAGAAAGAATGATTTAATATTATATAAAGGACTTAACTTTGTAAATGTATAATAGGCCTGTGACAATAGAATTAAGTTTCTTGTGGAAGTAGTGACAGGTCTGATTTCACAAACAGACCAGAACACACCTAGTTAAAATGTACCACATTCAGGCCAGGGACCAAAATCTGCCCAGAACAGGCAGAGAGCAGACAACTGACCTGAAGGATAAAGTGGCCAGGACACATGCAGTGGTCAGCACATGCAGTACACATTGGAGACACTCCCAGAAGTGCCAGGTTCTGGGGAACAAGGGATACCACATGGCAGGGCACTATAGGACCTCTTTTTAATAAGGCCATAAGACCCTCAAAAATAGGAGACTTTCCAAAAACATAGAAATGTGCATAGAAACTTAGACAAAATGAGAAGACAGAGAAATTAATCCTAAATGAAAGAACAAAACAAGGCCACAGTCAGGGATCTATGCAAAACCGATATAAGTAACATGCCTGATAGAGAATTAAAGTGATTTCATAAGGACACTTACTGGACTTGAGAAAAGGTTGGAAGACATGAATGAGACCCCTAACACAGAGATGAGGAATAACATAGCAGAGATAAAGGATGTAATAAATGAAATGAGAAACACTCTTGATGGAATGAAACGCATGATGGCAGAAGCAGAGGAACAAATTAGTGACCTAGAAGACAGAGTAATGGAAAGTAATTAAGCTGAACAAAGGAGGGAAAAAAGTTTTATGCGAAATGAGAATAGACTTAAGGGACTCAGTGATTCCATTAATGTCATAACCTTCATATTAGAGAGGAAATAGAGAAGAAAAATTTATTTCAAGAAATAATAGCTGAAAACTTCCCTAATATGGGGAAAGAAATATAATCAGCAGATTGCAAAAACTCCTATCAAAATCAACAAAAGCATACCCATACCAAGACTTACTGGAACTAAATGGGCAAAATATAGCAATAAAAAAATTTTTAGAAGCAGCAAGATGAAAGAAGACAGTAACTTATGAGGTAAAACCCTTAAGACTAGCAGGAGATTTTTTTTTCAACAGGAACTTTGCAAACCAAAAGAAAATGGCATGACGTATTCAAAGTGCTGAATGGGAAGAACCTGCAGTCAAGAATACTCTATCCAGCAAGGCTAACATTCAGAATAGAAGGAGAGATAAAGCATTTCCCAGACAAATAAAAACTAAAGGAGTTCATGACCAGGGTAACTGGGTGGCTCAGTTGGTTCAGTGTCTGGCTCTTGGTTTCAGCTCATGTCATGATCTCAGGGTTTTGAGATTGAGCCCCACTTTGGGCTCTGGACTTGGCATGGAGTCTACTTGAGGTTCTCTCTCCCTTTCTCTCTGTCTCCCCCACCCCAATAATACATAAAATCTTAAAAAAAAATAAAGGAGTTCATGGCCACTAAACCATCCCTGCAAGAAATATTAAAGGGGATTCTCTTGAGTGAAAAGGAAAGATTGAAAGTGACAGAAAGGTAGAAGCACAAAATCAGTGAAAATTAATATTTCTGTAAAAAATCAGTCAATGAACTCACAAAACAAAAGAATGTAAAATATAACAACATATACCTAATGTGGGGAGGAGAGAGTAAAGAATGGGTTCAAACTTAAGTGACCATCAACTTAATATAGACTGCTATATGCAGAAGAGGTTATATACAAATCTAATGGTAACCACAAATTAAAAAAACACTAATAAATATGCAAAGAATAAAGAGAAAGAAAGCTGAATTTATCACTAAAGAAATTCAGCAAACCATGAAAGAGAAAAATAAGAAAGCATCAGAAAATCTTTAGAAAAAAGCACAAACCAAGTAATTAAATGGCAATAAATACATATCTATCAATAATTACTTTTGGGATGCTTGGGTGGCTCAGTTGATTAAGTGGCTGCCCTTGGCTCAGGTCATGATCCCAGCATCCTGGGATTGAGTCCTGCATTGGGCTCTTTGCTTGGCAGGGAGCCTGCTTCTCCCTCTGCCTCTGCCTGCCACTCTGCCTGCTTGTGTTCTCTCTCTCTTTCTGACAAATAAATAAAGTCTTTAGAAAATAATAATTACCTTTAATGTTAATGGACTGAATGCTCCAATCAAGACATAGGATGAAAGAATGGATAAAAAAATAAGACCCATCTCTATGTTGACTCATTTTAGACCTAAATACACCTGCAGATTGAAAATGAAGGGATGGAGAAACATCTTGCAAATGGATGTCAAAAGAAACCCAGAGTAGCAGTATTTCCATTGGACAAAATCACTTTATTGTACACCTGAAACTAATATAACACTGTATGTTAACTTAAAGACACAGAAGACATGGCTAGTTGGCTCTATTGAAAAAAAGTTTAATGTCTTAAAAAATGTATTGAGTATATGTGGGTTGGCTTAAATGTTTTAGAGACATTTCCCATACTTAATCTTAATAGGATATAATAAACCCATGAGATTTGAGAATTTTACAGTTATGGAGGGCACTTCAGGTATGATTTCAAATGAATATTTATGTAGCCATTGATTTAGGAAAATCTCTCATTTCCTGACCTGACTATAAAGTAAGAGAATCTTTTCTCTGAAATCTGGTGTCTATGCTGAGTGCATGACTGGCTGCATGGCCATGTGACTTGTGTATTCATGTAAGGCTCCGGGCTTGGGAGGGATTCACACTTGGTTAAAGCTCTTGTTTCCATTGTGAAATATGATTTTTGAAGAAGGGATCCCTCATTTTTATTTTGCTATGGACTCTGTTACATTTAGCCAGTCCTGGCTAAATCAGCTTTTCATGCAAGATAGCTGCAAGGACAGAGCTGGGACTTCATCAAGTTTACACAACATGTGGGAGGACTTCTTCTGTCTTCTTATGTAATGAATACCTATATATGGGGAAGAATCTGGTTTGAAATTTGTTTAGTTAGAACCAATGAAGTTGTGTAGAGTAGTTAACTTTCTTCTCCTTCCCTAAATGTTATTTTCTACTCAAAAGAACCTAACAGTGTACAGGCCAAATTGGCTGAGGTTGGTACACAACTGTGTCATCTAGGTTTCAAGGGCCATATCACTCATCATTCCATGGAGAAATAAAACTCCTGATACAGAACCTTTGGTGATTTTGGCACAACTGAACTTTTTTTTTTTTTAATTAACATATAATGTATTATTTGCTTCAGGGGTGCAGGTCTGTGAATCATCAGTTTTACACAATTCACAGCACTCACCATAGTACATATGCTCTTAAATGTCCATAACCCAGCCACCCTATTCCTCTCCCCCGCCCCTCAGCAACTCTCAGTTTGTTTCCTGAGATCGAGAGTCTCTTATGGTTTGACTCCCTCCCTGGTCCCATCTTGTTTCAGCAATTGAACTTTTATTTGGGTGTTCTTATGCTATCAGAAAACCAAATAAATTCAGATTACAAAAATTAATTATTGTTTTACTTATTTTGCTCAAAGCTATAATTTTCATCTTATTCCTTAACACAGTATCTTTGTATACAGTTAAATTGGAAACAGTGGTTTGGATTGTGTTTTTAAATATAGCACATGAATTTTGAAAGGATCATTTTATAGATTAGGCGGTGTTCCTAAATCTCAGCCTTTAAAGCAAGATTTGATTTAAAACCTGTGGTTAGAGGTCAATTATTGCCCAGTAACATTGATTGAGTGATGGTCTGACAGGGATCCTGGGAGATGAGGCATTAATTTAAAATTTTTTAAAAATCTTGTGTAAGCCACATTTTGTTCCTCTTAGTTTTGACTGTATATTTCTTTTGATTTGCAGTTAGAATGTAGACATATTTTCCAAATGAATGAAAACTCAGTTTGCAGTGGAATGGCAAAGCCTCCTTTATGGAGAAGTATACCCTGGGGACTTATAGACGCCTGCCTCGGGCTAGACCGGAAATAGAAAAGATTATATTTTCCGGACATTAAGGAAAATTCTATTGACTCAAATCTTCTAATCTTATTGTGAAAACGTGTCATTCCTCATTCTACAAAAGTACTAGGGGTTGTTCTACCTGTTGGTTGTTGATGCCTTCTCAAGTACTTGTTTCCTCTTTTGTCTTTAAACATTTTTTACTCTAGTGGAATGAAGAATAGAAAAGAGATGATTGGCATAGACTTGCTCTTTCACGGGTTTACTTTGGCAACTATAACAAAATTAGGGTATTTTAAAACATAACACCCTCCCCAACAAACTGCCCTGATCTTTTTCTTTATCAAGGGTTTTTTAGCAGTGGCAATATGATGACTGCAGTGGGAAAGGGCCTGATGCAATCCTGACTGGCATTACCAAATGCTCAGTATGATCTGCAACTCTTCCCAGCCCCAAGATTTACCTAGCATTTGTGGAGACTCTGACTGAATTTACAGGAGGAAGCAAACAGTTCATTTCTTTCTGACGTGGCGAACATAATAATTCATTGTTATTTATTTATTTATTATTTATTGTTGCCTATTGTATGAGATAGTTCACTCTTTAATAGGTACTATATTCTTAAAGTAAACAACAACAGGAAAATGAAGCAAGATTCTAAACAACTCAACTTTCTCAATTTCTTCTCTTTTTGGTTGGAGTTATCGTGTTGGGTTATGGGTATGTCTAGTTATTTAGAATAAAGTGGACTCTGGGTTTTATAAAGTGTACTTTGGGTTATGGGTGTGTGTAGTTATTTAGAATAAAGTGGACTTTAGAGCTATTTTTTTTTGTCTTTAATCAGCTTCTGTGGATTTTAAATAAAAACATTTTATCCTTGTGTTCTTACATTAATTTTAGAGGTAATCAGTTCTAGAGTTTTCCTTCCAAAATTCTTGCACCACTAAAAAGTCTATGAAGTTTACTAGACCTCATTCACAAGGGTCATGCAGAGAGATAACAGAGTGCTTTATTTTAGATAAGAGCCACATATTATCATAAGAATATATCACATGTTGCTGTCAGCATTTTTAATAGCAATAATAAATATGGCAGTAAGTCAGTGTTGAACACATAATTTAATACTGGTAATTGTATACCCACAAACCTCAACAAACTAGGCTCATACTTTTAGTTCAAGCATGTACATATGTATCACTGAATGACTGTGGGTTTTCAAAAATTCCACCAGGAAAGTATTTTTTATTCCATTGCTTCGTTGTGTCAGGTCAAAAGACTTTCTTCAGGGGTACATTTTATTTAAGGGAAACCTTAATAAATAGATTTTATGAGAACATCACAAAACTGGATGTATTTACAAGTCTGAACTGTGACCAAGTTAAAGGAAGGAGTCTGTAACCTTTATATAAATGAAAAAACACGATTGTACAATCTTTGTGGCCTTCATAAAAGTTTTTTTCCTAATATTTCAGCTTTTATGCCTTTTTTAAAATTTAAATAAACTATAGGAAAATGTAAAGAAAACACAGTAGTGAGTTTTTCTAACTGGTCATTTATACCTTTGTGGAATTTAAGATTAAAAAAGAGTAGAGAGGAGATAAAATACTGGTTTTGGGTTTAAACTTTTTATTTTGAAATACTTTTGAACACTGGGAAAAGTTGCAGGGATAAGTACAAAGAAATCTTGTTTAGCCTTCATCCTAATTCACCAATTTTTAACATTTTAACACATTGCCTCTTCTATCTATGTATCTGTTTATGGATCCTGTGTATCCATTTATGAATGAATGTGTGTATGCCTCTATCATTTTTGTCATTTCTTTGTATTTGAGAATATGCTGCAGATATGACACTGTTATTCCTAGATATCTCAGGAATACCTGTTTCCTGCTCTTCCATAATGCAATGTATATTATATATCAAAATCAGAAAATTTATATCAATATGAGAATACTTTATAACCACAAAATATAAACCCAGTAAAAACAAAACTTCTGGTAGAGGAACCAATTCAAGATTAAGAGTTCATTTAATTGCCATGTCTCTTTATTTTTCTTTAGTCTGGAGTAGCTCTTCAGCCTTTCTTTGATTCTTGATCTAGATATTTTAGAAGCGTACAAGCCAATTATTTTGTAGTATATCTCTCAGTTTGGATTTGTTTAATGTCTTCCCATATTAGATTCAGAATATACATTTTTTAGGCAGAAAAGTTATAGAAGTGATACTGTTTTCTTCACTGTACTTTATATCAGGAAATACATAATTTCAATTTGTGCCATTACTAGTGATGTTAATTTAGTTTCTACCTGGTTTCCGTACTCTACAGTTTGTCAGTATTTTATACTTATTAATAGTTAATTAATAAGCAAGAATTTTGTGGGATATTTTGAATCTGTGTAAGTCTTCTATTTATTAAAATTTCATTAGGTTGGGTATCTTTTGCTGATTTTTGCCTGAATCAATTATAAGGTGGCTGCCAACAAGTGATTTTTTATTTCTTTTATTTCCTTTTTTTTTTTAAGGTTTTATTTATCTGTTTGACAGACAGAGATCACAAATAGGCAGAGAGACAGGCAGAGAGAAAGGAGGAAGCAGGCTCACCGCTGAGCAGGGAGCCCAATGCAGGACTCCATCCCAGGACCCTGGGATCATGACCTGAGCTGAAGGCAGAGGCTTTAACCCACTGAGCCACCCAGGCGCCCCTCTTTTATTTCTTTTATAATTATTAGCTGAAATTCAATGAAAAGTAAAATGTGCTCTCTTACTCTCTTTCTCCCCCCCCTTTTTCTTTCTTTTTCCTTCCTTTCTTTCTTTCTTTCTTTCTCTTTCTTTCTTTCTATCAGAATGAGTTTTGCATTCCTGTTTTAATCAGTGGGATATGATCCCATTATTTATTTTAGTACTCTAGTCATGTAACCGTCACCACAATCAACATACAGAACATTTCTGTCACTCTTAAAAGTTGTTTCTTGCTCAGTTGTAGTCAGGAGCCCTCATTCCATACTGCACCTTGGCAACCACTGATGTGTTTTGTTACTGTGTTTTTTTCTTTCCCAGAATATCATATAAATGGAATGATACAGTATGTAGTCTTTTGAGTGTGTCTTCTTTCACTGCACATATTGCATTTGATATTTATCCATGTTTCATGTATCAGTAGTTCATTGTTTTGATTTATGAGTAGTATGTTATATCATTATGTAAAAATACCACAGTTTATTTACCAGATAATGGTCATTTGAGTTGTTTCCAGTTTTTGGAAATTATGAATAAAGTGGCTACAAACATTTGCATACAGATTTTTTGGTGGACATGTTTGTACTGCTCTTGGCTAAATATCTAGCAGCAGGATTTCTAGTCATACAGTAAGTGTGTGATTAATTTTATAAGAAACTGTCAGACTTTTAAAAAGTAGTTGTGTCATTTTGCTTATAGAACAACAAAGTATAAGAGTTCTAGTTTCTCTTTACCCTTGCCGGCATCTGATACTGTCATTTTAAAAGGTAGCCATTCTATAAAAATTAACAAAACAGGAAATAACAAATGTTGGCGAGGATATGGAGAAAGGGGAACCCTCTTACACTGTTGGTGGGAATGCAAACTGGTACAGACACTCTGGAAAACAGTATGGAGATTCCTTAAGATGTTAAGACTAGAGAGACTATGGACTCTGAAAAACAACCTGAGGGTTTTGAAGGGGCGGGGGGTGGGAGGGTGGGGGAACCAGGTGGTGGGTGTTGGGGAGGGCACAGATTGCATGGAGCACTGGGTGTGGTGAAAAAACAATGAATACTCTTACGCTGAAAATAAATAAAAAATTTAATTAAAAAAAAAAAAGATGTTAAGACTAGAGCTACCCTACAACCCAGCAATTGAACTACTAGGTATATACCCCAAAGAAACAGACATGGTGAAAAGAAGGGGCACATACACCCCAATGTTCACAACAGCAATGTCCCAAACTGCAGAAGGAGCCGAGATACCCTTGAACAGATGAATGGATAAAGAAGATGTGGTACATATACACAATGGAATATTATCCAGCTATCAGAAATGAATGAATACCCACCATTGGCATCGACATGGATGGAACTGGAAGGGATTATGTTAAGCGAAGTAAGTCAAATAGAGAAGACAATTATCATTTGGTTTCACTTATATGTGGAACATAAACAATAGCATGCAGGGCCGTAGGGGAAGGGAGGGAAATCCAGGGGGGAGAAATCAGAGAGGGAGATGAACCATAAGAGACTATGGACCCTGAGAAACAATCTGGGGGTTTTAGAGGGGAGGAGGTGGGAAGAGGGTAACAGGGTGATGGGTATTGAGGAAGGCATGTTCTGTGATGAGCACTGGGTGTTATACTTAATGGATAAATCATTGAACACTACATCAAAAACTAATGTACTATACAGTGGCTAACTGAACATAATAATTTTTAAAAAGGTAGCCATTCTAATAGTTATGTAGTGGTATCATATTGTAGTTTTAATTTTATGTCATCTAATGATTAATGATACAGAACATCTTTTCATGTGTTTCTTTGCCATCTGTATATGTTCTTGGGTGATGTATCTATTAAAATCTTTTGCTTATTCTAAATAATTTGGAGCTGTATGCTTTATTATTGAGCTGTGAGAGATCTGAAAAAAATTCTTGATACTGGTCTTCTCAGATATATATTTTGCAAATATTTCTTCATAGCTTGTGGCTTTTCTTTTCATTTCCTTGGCAATCTTTTGAAGAATAGATGGTTTTAACTTGGTACAGTTCAATTTATTGAGTTTTTTTCTTTTATGGTTTATGCCTCTTGTATTCTAGAAAGTTTTGCTTATTCTTAGGTTGCTTAGATTTTCTCTAGTGCTTTCTTCTAGGGTTTTTGTTTGTTTTGTACATGGTGCAAGGGGTGGATGGAAGGTAATTTTAAAAAATTTGCATAGGGTGTTGTTCACTTGTTTAACCACTATTTGTTTTTGATCTTTAGGATAAACATTCAGTTTTTCCCATTAAGTATGATATTAGCTCTAGGTTTTATGTAGATATCTTTATCAAGAAGAATTTCTCTTTATTCCTAGTTATCTTAGAGTTTTTATCATGAGTGGGTGATGTATTTTATAAAAGCACTTTTTTCTGCCTCTATTGAAACCATCATCTGTTTTTTTCTTGCTTAGTCTGTTTATAGGATGAATAGCATTGATTGGATTTCTAATGTTGAACCACCCTTGCATTACCAGTAAAAACTCCATTTGGTTATGATATAATTAGTTTTATATGTTGTTGGATTCGATTTGTTAGTATTTTGTTGTGATTTTTGCATCTATGACCATGATGGATAATGGCCAATAGTTTTATTATAATATCTTTGTCTGGTTTTGGTTACTTTTTGGTTGACTTTTAAAATGAGTTAGAAAGCCTTACTTTTTTTCTTGAAGAATCTGTGTGTAATTGATATTATGTGTTTCCTAAATGTCTGATAGAATTCACTAGTGAAACCTTCTGGGCCTAGGGAATATGATATTTATTAGTTATGAATCACATGGCAAGTAGCAAAATCTCAAAGGAGTTTAGAGAACCACTCATCTTTTATTACTTTCAACTTGGTACTAGAGATTTTTTGCTTATGTATTCCTGTGCTTTCATCTCCTGTCCTCTGAGTTACTATTTATTGTCACTATTTCTCAAATTGTCTTATGGGTATTTTCATTAATTCCATCTACCAGTTGAGTACAAATAGGTTACTGCCAGTTATTTAGTTTATTTACATTAATTCTGGAGTTCTCTACCAATTTCTGAAGTTAAGCAAATGGCTCGTAATGACAGAGCAACTGCAGTGGGCATCATTTTTAAACATTGGATTTTAGTTCATTCCAGTAGAAAATGTCAACTTTTTGATCCAAGAGCTCCTTAATATGAGTTAAACCTTTGTTCCTCTTCACTTATAATGGATAATATCTAGATTTTGAGGAGCTATAAGTATTTAATTTTTTAAAATCTGCATTTTGTAAACTAAAGATTGCTCCTGCATTATTAGATGAGCCTAGCTTTGTGTGTATTATCCCATGTAACCAATTTTCCAAAGAAACTGAACTCAGAGAAGAGATATTTGGAGAACTGTGTTCACGTTCATAAAATTAAGTGTTTAATCTTTACATGATTAAAATGTCCCTTTAAAATGAGTCCATACCTTGTTCTGGAGACTCATGATTCAATGGCAGTAATTGTAACTGTATGATGTTAAAATAAGGTCTTGGTGGCACTAAATACATAAAAACATTTACTTATTTCCTTGTTAGAATAAACCAAAAAATTTAGCTTATTTAATCTCCATCTGAATTTTGGCTTTGAACAAACTGCTCATTTAATATTGGAATGCCTCGTACTGCTCTTTCCTTTACCCTTGGTGTTTTTTCTTCAATGTTAGAGAGGAATGATCCAATCCTTATTATTATTATTATTATTTTATATACCTTTGTAATGAACAGTGAGGTAGGTGATACTTGGCAGAATATATGACAATGACTTAATAACTATATGAAGTAAAATATGCCATGCAGTGATTTTTTAAAAATTAACATATAATATATTATTTGTATCAGGGGTACAGGTCTGTGATTCATCAGTCTTATACAAGTCACAGTACTCACCATAGCACGTACCCTCCCCAAGGTCCATCACCCAGCCACCCCATCCCTCCCACCCCCCTTCCCTCTACCAACCCTCAGTTTGTTTCCTGAGATTAAGAGTATCTTATGGTTTGTCTGCCTCTCTGGTTTCATCTTATTTCATTTTTCCTTCCCTTCCCCTATGATCCTCTGTCTTATTTCTCAAATTCCTCATATCAGTGAGATCATGTAATTGTCTTTCTCTGACTGACTTATTTCACTTAGCGTAATACCCTCTAGTTCCATCCACATCATTGCAAATGTAAGATTTATTTTTTTGACAGCTGCATAGTATTCCATCACACGCACGTGTGTGTGTGTGTGTGTGTGTGTGTGTATTCTTTATCCATTCATCTGTTGATGGACATCTAGGCTCTTTCCATAGTCTGGTTACTGTAGACATTGTTGCTATGAACATTCAGGTGCATGTGCGCCTTCAGATCACTGCATTTGTATCTTTAGGGTAAATACTCAGTAGCATGTATTGATTCTTGATTCAAAAACACAACAAAGGCCTTAGTTTGAAAACAGGGGACAAATCCCTTTGATCAGCGTGAATTTTCATGTATTCCTTGACAACATAGATTTATTGGTAATCGATAAGCTTGAGATAAATGGTGAAACTAAAATAGTTTTAATAAAATTAAATGTTAAGATGAAAATCAGGAATCCTTTTCCTTGTCTCAGTTCAATCACTAACCACTAAAGTGACACCATGACAATGCTTTGATCAAGTTTCTAACTATAAATTAAAGGAGAAGAATGAGTGTCACTCTCATTGTAATAAATATATTTAAGAAATTGTCTGAATGGATGTAGAAGTATTAAGACAACCAAGTCTTATTATAAATAGGTCTATGACCATGTGAATAAAGGAGGAAAATAGTAATATGGGTTAATTCTTAATAGTTTTTAGTGGAACTATTACTCAGTTCACAAAGTAAGATAATTAAAAGGGATTGTGGATTTCAGTACTCCACCTTAAGTGATAGGGAGGGATGAGAAGCATTTTGGGTCTCTTATCCATCAACTTGGATCCCTAGTCCCAAGCTAATAGAAGGACAAGAAATATCCACTTCCTTTATCACTGCCTTAGAATCTTAGCCAGATAGAATGGGGCCATGTGGAAGAAATACTTGTGTTCCCCAAGGTTCCTTAAGTCTCCTTGATATTTGGCTTTATAATGGCTTACATTATATTGGGGGTGCCATTTTTGCCTTATCAAGTGCTTGATTTATCCATGTCCTGTGCAAAAACTGAATGATACTAAGAGAATGAATGTACTCAAGGATGCAAAATTCCACCCCCCCCAAAATTAACTCTGCTGTGACAGCAACAATTTTTTTTTAAAGGATGTGATATTACTCCTACACATCAAAAGATAAAATAAGTAAGATGGTATTGGTGAAGGTGTTTCTATCTGTATGATTTGGGACAAGTCTCTTAAACTTTTTGTCTCAATTTTCTTATGTGTATTCTGAAGCTTTTGAACTTCCTGATCTCTCTAGTACTCCATGATCTGAGCATGCTGTGATTCTCTGCTTTAAGAACACAGAACACTTTAAGAGACTTTGGGGATTTGAGGCGAGAGACATGGGGGTGTGACTTGGTGCAAGGAATAAGACTGAGTACCAAAGGGGAAATATATTGTGCATGAAAGACCTGGATTTGTGGCTGTTTTTGCTGGTCAGTAAGGGAGGAAATTCTTACAGGGTAGGAATTTTCTTTATTCAGACCACAATATGGGTGTCTTAAAAATGCAATCATGTTTGAAAGATTTATATTCTGGTGAAGAGAGAAGATCAGATAAGTACATGTGTATGACTCCAAATGAAATGTGAAAGGAAAAAATTATTAAAGGTTGAGTCACCTTCTTCATATATTATAATAAGGGTAGTATTAGGAAGGGAATCCAAGTGTATTTAGGAATAAAAAACAAGAAGTCACATTCCTAGACTTAATGTGTATAAGTACAGTGTAGATGGACAGGTTTTTTTTTTTTTTTTTTTTTTTTTTGTACACTTGACAGTACAGTAGGCGTCCTAGCTGGAGTTCATTCTTGATGGTAGCTAATTTAGACATGTCTGAGCCTCTTTGGGAATCTGGTAGTATTTGCCTGCCATGTGCTTCTTTGTAAGAGGAATTTAGGATTTTTTTGGGAAAGAACCCATCCTGAGGGAAGCAGTCAGCCAGATGAGCTGACCCAACCACAGCCCAGTCACTGGAGTGGGGAGGGGAGTGGTTCTTTTACGTGCTTTGGTAACCTTTTACAGAGATACATTTCTGGATGTAGAATAAAAATGAAAAGAGCTGTTTTCACTCAAATATGTTTATGCTATGAATGTTCAATGCAGCATTAAGTGGGTTGCATTAATGAGATGTTGCACTGCAGAAGAAGAGACACATTCTCCCTAAATTAGCTTCAGTTAGAATAACTCCTGTCAATCTGTAGCTTCCGTGGGTGAGGTGGCAGATGGTGAAGATGCCACAGCATTGTAGAGGTGACAAGACAATGCAGAGGTGGCTAGTGGGAAGTCCAGAAGGGATGGTAATGGAGATAACTGATAAACAAGGTTGTAGTGCCAGAAGGAGTTGACTGGCCTAAGATACCAGATGTATAAATCATCTCAAACATAAGAATCAACAATGTTACCCAAATGCAAGAAAAGTAACAGAAGTTATAAACAGAAATAACAAAGGTTAAAATAAAGATATGGAAAATTTAGAAACAAATAATAGAAGGCATAATTAGAACTAAGAATATTAGAGAAGAGCAAGATTATTAAGCAATAATAAAAACATTATGTATTGAAATTTTATAGAGTGTCAGTAGAAAAGACGTGAGAGGGATGGTAGGATTAAGAATGAAGACAGAATCTTAATTATACCACCCAAGGACAAAGAAAATAATTTCTATATAACATGTTTTAAGAAAGAGTTATGCTGAAATGGAGGAATGAAAAGGCAGCAGTTGACAAGAAATTCCTAAGGGTGCCAGGGTTGCTCAGTGGTTTAAAGCCTCTGCCTTTGGCTCAGGTCGTGATCCTAGGGTCCTGGAATCGAGTCCCATATCAGGCTTTCTGCTCAGCGGGGAGCCTGCTTCTCCATGCCTCTCTGCCTACTTGTGATCTCTGTCTGTCAAATAAATAAATAAAATCTTAAAGAAAAATAAATTCCTAAGCACAAGGCATTGTTTTAAAAACTTTAAATGTATTATTTCATGTAGTCTTTTCATCAAACTAGTTGCCCTAAGTACAACTATTAAATGTCAGACCTGGATTTGAACTCAAGTATTTCTTCCTCCAAAGTCAATCTTTTTTCTCCCCTTCTCTTGGAGAAAGTATAAGGATTTATGCTAAAGTTTCATTCAAAGGCTAAAGATAAAAGCGATCTAATAGCAGCCATCTTAGTTCAATAAATGAGTAGTACAATCATGTTGTGGAAGAGGGGAAATGATTCTGGCTCTGAGGTTCTCATTTCTGAGTTCAGAAAGACTTTTGAGGTTTGTCTAAACAATTTTTTGGCTGCTGTCTTTACTGACATATGGGAGAAAGGTGAAATAATCAGCAAAATGAAGTCAGGAGTTTCAACCAAATATATTTTGAAAAGGGAGAAGGGAAAGAATTAGAAACTAAAGGACAATAACATCATCAAATGCCAATCCTGATTTCTCTAGGGATCTGGTTTTAGAGATAAGTAGAGAGAATGCAACATGGGAACCCGCACGGAGCCAATAAGTGCTCTTTGGGCTAAAGAGTTACAAATGGGTGCTCTGTGAGTTATGGTCAACAGAAAGGGGCTGAATGGATTTTTGGTTGTATATAATAAAAAAGCTTTTACTGAGACACACTTTGAAGAAATTATGTGCCCAATTACCTGTTGAAAAAACATAAAAACTTTACAAATCAGTGTAATCAATTTTACCACAATTTGGTAAAATTGATAATTTGATTCCAAAAAGAGCTATGAAGAGTTAAGGAATTTCAGAGAAAAAGAAAAAAAAAAGTTTTGCACTTACTCTGTAAGATAATACTGCAAGGGCCCCTGGGTGGCTCAGTCATTCAGGGTGAAATTCTTGATTTCTACTCAGGTAATGATCTCAGGTCATGAGATGGAGCTCCAGGTCAGGTTCTGGACTCAGCACAGTCTTCCTCTCCCTCTGGCCCTCCCCCTGCATGTGCTCTCTCTCACTTTAACTAATTAACTAAAATCTCAAAAAAAAAAAAAAAGATAATACCACACGACTTTGTGATACTGGTGCTAGGATAGACTAATAATTCAATGGAATAGAATTGAGAGACCAGAAACAGAACATACTTGATTCATGACAAAGCTGTCATTGCAGAGGAGTGGGGAAAGGACAATTCTTCATTAAATGATGTTAGGTCAGTTGGATATCCATATGGAAAAGAAAACAAACTTTACTCTTACATCAAACTATATAAAAAATCAATTTCAGGTTATCAACCTGGTTGATCAAAAAAGTAAAATAATAAAGTTACAAGAAGGAAGCATTAAGACTTTTTAAAATCATTTTAGATAGGCAAAAATTTCTTAAATAGGAAACAAAAGCTCTAATCATAAGTAAAAGAATGGTAAATTGGGCTATATTAAGAACGTCTGTTCATTAAAAGATATCAATAAGGAGTGAAAAGGGAAGAGTGGAGTAGGAGAAGATATTTGAAATATGTTTGACAAAGATCATTATACATGTAATTGACAAAGGGATTGATGTTTGCTATACATATAGCTGACAAAGAATATATAAAGAACTCATGAATCATAAAGAAAATCAGACAATTGTGTAAAAAGGTCAAGATAATGAACAAGGACTTTACAAAGAAGATATCCAATTGATCAAAGAACATATGAAAAGAATGTTCAACTCTTAGTAAACAGGGAAATGCAAATTCAAACCTTAATGAGATACCTCAACAACTAGCAGAATGGCAAACAACAAAGAAATAAACATCCATAAAACTGACAATACTTAGTGTTGGTGAGGTTGCAGAGCAAGTAGAACTTTCATTGCCATTAGAGTAATTTTTGAGGAAACTGTTTGGAAGTATCTATTAAATTTAAGACGTATTCCTATAACCTAACAATTTCCCTGCTAGGTATATATTTAATGGAATTGTGGACACATGTACATCAAAAGACAAGTTAAGATTTTCTGTAATAAATATTCGTGATAGCAAACCTTGGAAACAACCCAAATGTCCAGAGTGGATAAATAAATGTCAGTGTATTCATGTAGTGGATTAGCATATAACATTAAAAGTGATTAATTACTGTGGTAGGTATGAACATGGCTAAAGCTCAAAAACATAATTTGGATGAAAGAAACAATTCTTAAAAGACTATATAAAAGAATCCACATAAAGTTTAATAGCAGGCATTACTAATTTATAATATTAGAAGTCAGGACAGAATTCCCTGAAAAGAAGGGAAGCCTAGTAATTGGGAAGAGGTGAGACTTCCAGGGTGCTGGGAATTTTGTTTCTTGACCCAGTGGGTAGTGAGCTGGATATTTCAGTCATATTTATACTTAGGATTTTGCACATTTGTAGTGCTATTTTAGTTAAGTTTTAATAAAAAATTTATTTAGTTTTTAAAGGGACCCCAACAAATCATTGTGACAACTTTTCTGTGCTCATGGAGAAGGGAGAGGAAAAATTAAAATGGCAGAGCTGATATCATCCTGTCATTCTGTAAGTGCACTGAAGTTCCCTGTCTGAAAAGGAAAAATTTAGCTGAAAGGAAGTACAAAGTAGGAAAAGAATGGTCATGATGCAGGTGGAATTTAGTTCAGATATTTTCATATGCTAATAATGGGAGAAGAGGAATTAGTGTTTAAAATAAACAACAAAAAAGGTTCAGATACACCTATAGCAATTGTCAACAAGAAGTTTCTAAATATATCAGAAAAAGAACATAATGATATTAAAAACATAAAGTAGAGGTCAGGGTGTAAAAGTATTTGGTGTACTCTTTAGGAGGAGAAGATTAAGAAAATTGACTCAGTGCCAGTTCTTACTTATTTACTTCGGTTATATATGAGACTAACCAGCAGAGTAAGTGTTTCTACCTTTGCGCATTTTTTTAGCTTCTGCTGACAGTGGTGTAATTTATGGCTGTTAGCCCAGTTTATGCCCCTAAACACCCTATTTCCCCTGTAAGCTCTTTGGACCTTTCTTCTCTAATATTTCTCTTCCCAAGAGTATAGTCACTCCATTTGGGGTCCATTAGTCATCACTGGCTAATTGTAATTTTGAGAACCATCAAATTGCGTAGAACTCATCTCAACAGGAATGGCACTTTTAGGGAATCTCTCTACACTAGTAATTTTCAATTCTGTTCTATTTTTAAAGACTACTGGGAAGGGAATGATTCACTGGAAAAGTTTCAAGAACAGAAAAAAAATCAACCAGTGGGAAGAACGGGATGAGAAAGATGAAACAGTAAATGTTGCAGTCTGAAGACCTAGTGCTGGAAAGCAGGGATGTATAGCTGGAGAAATACCAAAGGAGGTTGAAAGCTTATATGATAACAATTATTAACACAAGGCTTAATATAGCAAAAGAAACTTTAGGAATCTGGAAAAATTAAAGGATAGGATTAATCAGAGAGGTTGTCTGGGCTGTTCCAGTATAACAAATTGCTGTTTCAGATGACCATATAGTTGGGAATCTTCAACAGAAACTGTAGGGAGAATCAGACACAGCCAGCAACTTGGGAGGAAAATAGGTAAATTTTCCTTTAAAGATTTTATTTATTTATTTATGTGTGTGTGTGTGTGTGTGTGTGTGTGTGTGTGTGTGTGTGTGTGTGAGAGAGAAAGAGGGAGGGGGCAAGGGGAACAGTAGGCAGAGGGAGAAGCAGGCTCCCCAGCAGGGAGCCTGATGTGAGACTTGATCCCAGGACCCTGAGATCATGATCTGAGCTGAAGGCAGGCACTTAACTGACTGAGCCACCCACATTTCCTGTCCTGGAGCTTGGTCTGTCGTTGGCTGTTTAACCCACTGCACTGCCAGGATTGCTATCTATTGTTCACTCATTTGAACTTATGGTTACACTGGACTTTTTTCTTTTTGGTATCTTGGGCCTGCCTTTCTTGATGAGGCCTATTATACTGCGTATTAAACATTTCTTTAGTTATGACACACATGATGTGTTAAACTTAAAAAATATCTCTTAGTTAACACTGAACATTTCTATGTACAGGACTCTTTGCTTATACCCATTTTCCTATTTAACCTTCCTAATAACCCACGATGTAGGTACTATGTATTTTTTCTTTTAAGGATTTTATTTATTTATTAGAGAGAGACAGACAGAGATAGTGAGAGAGAGCACAAATGGGGAGGAAAAGGAGAAGCAGGCTCCCTGCTGAGCAGGGAGCCCGATGTGGGGCTCAATCCCAGGACCCTGAGATCATGACCTGAGCCAAAGGCAGACGCTTAACACACTGAGCCACCCAGGTGCCCCCAGGTGAGTCTAACTATTGTTAGACTCAGTTTTCAGATGAAAAAACTAAGGCTCACAGAGATTAAGAAAGATTTCTAAGTTCACACAGCTTATAAGTGGGGAATTTGGGATTCAAAATCACTAACTCCAAAACCTGAGATCTTAAACATTATGCTTTATGTTAATGGTAAAAAAAATAATAATAAAAGAGGGAACATGTGAACCAATTTGGAAAAAAGTTGTTCTGTAAAGACAGACTATTATTAGTAGTATTAAAACTGGATTTTCCATCTTGATGCTCATTTTCCACCAGAAATATCAAGGAGATGCTGTTTGAGTTTTTTGAGATTGTCCTGTGTCTATAACGAAGATAGAGACAGTAAAACAGGGAAGAACTTAATTAAAAAAAAAATTTGTAGTTAGTATGTAGGATGCTAAATGAATGAGAATTCTAGAGTGTGCAATGACCCACCCTAATAAAATATGGAGATGTAAAATGTAATCATTATAAGATATATGGATAGTTAGAACCAACACTGACCAAGTATGAGATGGGATATTATGAAATGTTCTATATTGAGGATCATTTATAAGTTAAAATCATCGGTAATTAGTGACTGAGTAAGTGATAATATTCAAATGTCTTATGTATCTGATGTAACATTGGATTTATTAAAGGGGGACCCTTAAAACAGAAAAAAAATAGAACAAATAATATAGTTTCATTTGTTCAGGACCAAAAATAGGTGCTCAGGACCAAAAATAGTTGTTCTTACCTTTCTTTCTTTCTTTTTTTTTTTTTTTAATTCACAAGCCCCTTTGGAAATCTAATAAAATCTACATACTCTCTCTGCAGGAAAATACATAAAATCCATATCCTCACACAATTGATCATACAGTTTTATGCTGTGCCCTGAAACCTATTCATAGACCGAGGATAAAATCTTTGATTTGGAAGAACTCTTCTGGACATGGGGAGAATTACAGTGTTAGGACTAAATACTAGTGAATAGCTTTTGCCTAGTGCTCTCGGATAGCTGTGGTATTAGTGTCTTGATTATGCACACTTGTAAATAGAATAGCTGTGCTGTTTCGGAATCTGAGATTTTTCATGAGAGGCAAGCATATGTCTTATTTATTCTATTCTTGTTCACAATTTTGTATAGGTAATCCTTTTTTCATGTTCTGGTGAGCAATTCTGAGATGGGCAAGATACCTTTTGAAATCTGTTGGAATAGCTGTTTTTTGTTTGCTTGTCTGTTTTGTTTTGTTTTGATTAGGATATATTTCTTCCTTAAGTCACAAAATTATAGTAGGTTGTGCCTACTATAGAACTACTATAGTTCAGGCAGCTTTTGGGCCCTGATTTTAGTGTAATTATCAAACCCACTAATAGGGTATGACAGGACCTAGAAACCTAATACAGACTTAGGTAATCAGCCAGTCATGTTTGCCATTTTAACTTTGCATTAATGCTTGGGGCTCCTCTTCTAAGTCATGCTGTAGAATATTCCTTGAACAGTTATTCTCATAATATTCTTATATAACAATTCTTTCTATCCATTTTCCTCTTCCATTTTAGGTGGTGTCATTATGAAAAAAGAAGAGGGACAAAATAAACCATTGCACTCTGTATTTCTCATTCCCAAATGACACCAATATTTTCTTCCATTATGGATTATCCTGATGCAGCGAGAAAGCTGAGATTCATTTGTTTGGTGAGAGGAACATTTGGATCCCTAAAATATAAAGCTAACTTATTTTAAATAATTGTTTAAGGTAGCTTAGGCATAAGTTGCCATGTGAGCAGGGAGGTCTATAGATCCAATGGCACTTTCCTCAGTACAGGCAACAACTATTATAAGATGAATGAGAAATATGGAGTGCAGTGGTTTATACTAATAAGCATTTATCTCTTTGCCTGAAACAACCATTCATATATAAAATGAAAAACAAAACAAAAAAACCCACAGTAATTTCAAAGTCAAAAATGGAATATATTTACTTTTTGAAAAGTGAAGGAATAATAACAGGCTTGAATCATCATCTGTGTAGGTGTTATGGAAACTTTTCCACCTGTCCCTGACAATGAACATGGAATCTGACATGAGTGCCCTATTATTCTACTCCCAGACCTCTCTTGAAAAGATACTGTCAAAGAGCTGGGTCAGATCATTGGAAAAAGACAGATGGGTGCATGAGTATTGCAGGTAACTTATTAATAACACCCTAGGAAGAGAATGTAAAAAAAATGCAATGAAGAGGAGATGGTATTGACATTCTGAATCAAATAAATCAGTTCTTGGCTGGGGACATTGAACATACTTTCCAGTATGGCTCAACCCAAGATGTATTACCAAATCCACAGACGTGAAAGGTCACTGTGGTCACCCGCTAGGACAAACATAGATCCTCTGCACATGCAGTTCTTATTAGTCAGGGTTTAAGGGCAAGGCACCAGTCATTTTTACTTGACAATGATAGTGTTATTGATTCTTGACAATTCAGTAACTCTATGGAGGATGCTGTAGCTGCTAGATGGAGAAACCCTGGAGGGAATTAAAGGAAGAGGCCCAAAATCTGAATGAAATGTGTAGCCTGTTCTTTTAGAAATTCTTTACTAGTGGAATTTCCACGGAGTGCATTGCATGAAAATCATGTGAGTGCTATGTTGAAGGGTAATTTACCCTCTGTTGAAGGGTAATGAAAGAAATATGTTTTCCTAAGTTGGGACTCATCCAGTTTGGTGCCCTCTTCTCTCAACTTGTTTGTGCCTTAGAATGGACAAGTGCCTTCAAATAAAAGACTGCTCCAGCAGGTAGGAATTTTCAGGGTGTCTCTCAACAGGCCACACTCATTCTCATCTACAGCAAACCTTTTGAGTTAATTTATTGCCTTTCCAATTTGAGCTCTCCTTTAAGAGAACTGGGATTTGAACCGAAGCCTGTCTGACTTTGGCAGACCAAATAAATAAAATCTACAAGTCAGGAAGACTTGAGTTAGAGACCCTGTCCTGTCACTAGCTAGTTGTATCAGTATGATTAAATTATTAACTCTTCTGAAACTGTTATTTTTTCTTTAAATTTATTTGTGATAATAGCGTGAAAGCTTGCAGCCGACATACAATGAGATCAGAAACATAGAGTACTTGCCACAGTGCCTGGCATATAATAGGCAATAATAAGTAGTTAATACATCCTGGATATCAACCTTTTATCTGTACTGTCATTTGCAAATATCTTCTCCCATTCCGTGGGTTGCCTCTTTGTTTTGATGACTGTTTCTTTTGCTGTGCAGAAGCTTTTTATCTTGATGAAGTCCCAGAAGTTCATCTTTGCCTTTATTTCCTTCGCCTTTGGAGACATATCTTGAAAGAAGTTGCTATGGCTGATATCAAAGAGGTTACTCCCTATGTTCTCCTCGAGGATTCTGATGGATTCCTGTCTCACGTTGAGGTCTTTTATCCATTTCGAGTTTATCTTTGTGTACGGTGTAAGAGAATGGTCAAGTTTCATTCTTCTACATATAGCTGTCCAGTTTTCCCAGCACCATTTATTGAAGAGACTGTCTTTTTTCCACTGGATATTTTTTCCTGTTTTGTCAAAGATTATTTGACCATAGAGTTGAGGGTCCATATCTGGGCTCTCTACTCTGTTCCACTGGTCCATGTGTCTGTTTTTATGCCAGTACCATGCTGTCTTGGTGATCACAGCTTTGTAGTAAAGCTTGAAATCAGGTAACGTGATGCCACCAGTTTTATTTTTGTTTTTCAACATTTGCTTAGCAATTCGGGGTCTCTTCTGATTCCATACAAATTTTAGGATTATTTGCTCCAGCTCTTTGAAGAATACTGGTGGAATTTTGATTGGAATGGCATTAAAAGTATAGATTGCTCTGGGCAGTATAGACATTTTAACGATGTTTATTCTTCCCATCCAAGAGCATGGAATGGTCTTCCATCTTTTTGTGTCTTCTTCAATTTCTTTTAGGAGTGTTCTGTAGTTCCTCGAGTACAGATCTTTAACCTCTTTGGTTAGGTTTATTCCGAGGTATCTTATGGTTTTTGGTGCTATAGTAAATGGAATCGATTCTCTAATTTGCCTTTCTGTATTTTCATTGTTAGTGTATAAGAAAGCCACTGATTTCTGGACATTGACTTTGTATCCTGCTACATTACTGAATTGCTGTGCAGAAGATATGAACAGACACTTCTCCAATGAAGACATACAAATGGCTACCAGACACATGAAAAAATGTTCATCATCACTAGCCATCAGGGAGATTCAAATCAAAACCACATTGAGATACCACCTTACACCAGTTAGAATGGCCAAAATTAGCAAGACAGGAAACAACGTGTGTTGGAGAGGATGTGGAGAAAGGGGAACCCTCTTACACTGTTGGTGGGAATGCAAACTGGTGCAGCCACTTTGGAGAACAGTGTGGAGATTCCTCAGGAAATTAAAAATAGAGCTTCCCTATGACCCTGCAATTGCACTGCTGGGTATTTACCCCAAAGATACAGATGTAGTGAAAAGAAGGGCCATCTGTACCCCAATGTTTATAGCAGCAATGGCCACGGTCGCCAAACTGTGGAAAGAACCAAGATGCCCTTCAACGGATGAATGGATAAGGAAGATGTGGTCCATATACACTATGGAGTATTATGCCTCCATCAGAAAGGACGAATACCCAACTTTTGTAGCAACATGGACAGGACTGGAAGAGATTATGTTGAGTGAAATAAGTCAAGCAGAGAAAGTCAAGTATCATATGGTTTCACTTATTGGTGGAGCATGACAAATAATATAGAGGACAAGGGTAGATGGAGAGGAGAAGGGAGTTGAGGGAAATTGGAAGGGGAGGTGAACCATGAGAGACTATGGACTCTGAAAAACAACCTGAGGGTTTTGAAGGGGCGGGGTGGGAGGGTGGGGGAACCAGGTGGTGGGTATTAGGGAGGGCACAGATTGCATGGAGCACTGGGTGTGGTGAAAAAACAATGAATACTGTTACGCTGAAAATAAATAAAAAAAAAAAAATAAGTAGTTAATACTGCTGCTTACAGAGGCCCACGTAAATATACTTATTATTACAGGTTTGTTTGTTTATTTGTTTTGCTTCCCTGCCTTTACCGTATAATGAAATCTTTAAACTCAAAGAGCAATATTTTCTGTTTTATAAAATCTTAATATCAAGTGGTTAGTGTTTATAAAACAATGTAAAATAGACATTATAAAGATAGAAAAAAACAGGAAAGAACAAAGGGTAAGATGTTAAGAAAAGTGTATTTTTTTATTTTTTTAAATATTTTATTTATTTATTTGACAGAGATCACAAGTAGGCAGAGAGACAGGCAGAGAGAGAGGGGGAAGCAGGCTCCCCACTGAGCAGAGAGCCCAATGCGAGGCTCGATCCCAGGACCCTGGGATCGTGACCTGAGCTGAAGGCAGAGGCTTAACCCACTGAGCCACCCAGGCACCCCGAAAAGTGTATTTTTTAAAAAAATTTGTTAGAGAGAGAGAGAGCACAAGCAGGGGAATTGGCAGGCAGAGGGAGAAGCAGGTTCCCCGTTGAGTAAAGGAGCCAGTTGTGGGACTGGATCCCAGCACCCTGGGACCATGACCTGAGCTGGAGAAAGATGCTTAACTGACTGAGACACCTGGGGATCCTGAATAGTGTGTCATCTTATCTCCAAACTTTAGATTGAGTGAAACTTAAGATTTTGGGGAAAAAATTAAATAGTGAAACTAAAGTTTTGAGAGATGTCCAATATTATACTTATGGATGAAAATTTTAAGATCTGCTGTACACCACAAATTCCTTTGGAAGGCAAGGTTGTTGTTGATGGTTTATATTCTTTGCTTAGATTGTTATTAGTCTGAAATGTCATAGGGGACATTTAATAACATATCCTATGAGAGAAACCTTGACACTGGGCATTCTGCTGTCAAATTGGATGTGTTCTGGGAAAGTTGGGTCAGCTTTACTTTTTTATTTGGTAGGGATTCTTAGGTGACAATGTTTTGTCAGTGTTATCTACTGTTTATTGTAGTCATATTGACTTATATTTGGTTATTAATTCTGTCACATAGCAGTAATGAGACTTTGATTAAGTCACTTAAACTCCCTTATCCTCAGTTGCTTTTTTTCCCGGTTATAAATTGAAAATAACAATACTTACTTAGCTCTTTTGCTATGAAGATTGAGTGAAATTAAAGAGGATATGAAGGGGAGAAAGTAAAAAAGTACTTAGATCATGAAATGTTAAATAGGTGAAGGTTAGTTCTTACACCTCTAGAATATAATGAAAATATAGAGTATCACATGACCTGGCTATTGTTGGTATATTAATATAAATGTGAATTCTTATTAATGTTCACAGTTTATAAGGTACTGTTTTAGAAATTGTGAATCTTAAACAACTTTTCATATGTAAAAGTTGAGTAGGAATATTAATTTTTTGAAAATTTTTAGGACAGTTGTGTAGAGTTAGAGGAGGCTGTGTGTCCTAATAATAGTTAAGGAGTCAGGAGACTGTTCAGGAGATTAAGCAGGAGACTTTCTTCTGCTTTTCTGAGCTATTTCATTTTTGTGCTTAAATTGGGTTAAACTAAAAAAAAAAAAAATCTGATTCACTACAGATGACAGACTGAGCCAAATATGATGCATTTTTGCTCTCTAGTTGTTGCATTATTTTAACTCAGTCTTTAATTCTTCTGGAATTCAAATATTATAAATTCAGGATAAATATATTTTAAGCCTTGGAAACAATTTTATACACATGTTTTTTCTTTCATACGTGCAGTTGGGACTTTACAGTCCTTATTTCCAACACTTGTTTTCGACATTTCTGTGGTTTTGTATTGCACTCTAGCAGATCTGTGGACCGAGAAGAATTAGGAAGAGTGACTATGGTAGAAGAGCCAAAATGAGAACATTTAGCTCAGGGAATTTGTGAAATGTTCTTTATCTGAATATGTGACTTGGACTGGCATATAACAAGCATTGTCAGGAGTCGATGTTGATGCCTGATTTTTGGCCCCATGCTCTATTAAGCAGGATGAAGTAAAAGTAGAATAAAATTTCTATTTGTTTAGGGACAGGGCAGTACTGTGTAGTGTGTGTGTGTGTGTGTGTGTGTATTTCAAAGGCCTCTGGGCAGGCCTATAATATTGGTGGGTGGAGCTGAGTGTTAAGTTTGAAAGCGATAACTTGGTATCTCCTCAAACACTGAAAGAATGGGAGCTGGCAGATTCTAGTTTTGTTGTTGTTGTTATTGTTGTTGTTATTGTTTTAACCATTAGCAATCATTCTCCATGAAGCAAAAATTTTTCTGAAAAAAGTATTTGATGTTTTAATATCCTGTAGGTCTCTTATTTTGTGCAGTGTGATGAAATTTTTATCAGTTTTATTTACCACTTGATTTTTAATAATGCAAAAAGATTTGAATCAAGTTGAACTAAGATGAAATCAAGATAAATTTATTGAAGGTCTCTCAGAGGGATGGGCAATTTTTGAGATCAGGTAGAGCAGTTGTCTTATTTTGCAGCTGAGAGAACCAAAAATAAAAAGGGTTAAGAGAATCGCTCTAAAATACTGAGTTAACTAATGACAAAAATTCATTTGTAATAAAGAAAAAATACACTATGACAACAATTCAATACATTATTGTGGGAAAGAATGACTATCTAGACTTATTGGGTCTATGCTACCTTAAAAATATATACTTCTAACTATTTTCTGTTTTCTTTACTTCTTTTATTGCTTTCGTCATTGTCATTGGAGTCCTACTTCAGGTAAGCACCACAAACTGCCGCAAACACAGAGAAACATGTATACAAGGGGTGGGAGATTTAAAACAAGAATGAAGTGAGGTGAGGAAGTATGAGATGTGGGTGTCACTGATAAAGCATTTAATTTCTGATGACATTTTATTGCTAATTAAGCTTATGTGCGGATAATCCTTTTTATTTGTGAAGAAGTTAGGGCACATTCTTACATATCTAAAGACAATTTTAATTCAGTAATTCATGCAAATATTTTAAATATCTTTTAAAGCTCTTTGATGCCATTTTCAGCAGCACACTTCGAAATTCAAAACTGAATCTTTTTCTATTCTTCTATCTGCAGATGGTAGTATTCTGTTATAGAAAGAGGTATCTTTTTTCTTTATGATCAATAATTATAATTATCAGGCAAAACATCAAGAAGGCAGTTTAAACAAAAAGAAATGTTTTGCTTAAATAGTCATCTTCCCTGTATCATGGCACTGTGCTGAAATAGAAGAAAAAGCTGATAAAGAATGCTGATATGTTCAATAAGACTATCATGGGTGGTTATTGCTGAATTATAGCCTAAGAGTGTTATTTTTCACTTTCACCCCAAGTCTGAAATTCCTGCTCCAGGAAACCAGAAGACTACAAATAGCGCTACTGAATTTCTGCCTGACCTCTCACTCCAGAGCCTAACATACACCTCAACTAGTAGACTTTTAACACTGGGCAGGAAACTGTAACTTTGTTCTGAGAGCAGGTATAGAACTATCGGATGACTCCACTTTAAGAAGTGTGGTGGTCAGAGAAGAATTATTACTTCCTTTACTTTGTGGGCCTGGTGAGAACTCAGGAGGTGAACCTAAAAAATGAGTGCCAGATGGCTATAGAAAAGATGTACCTGGGGTCCACAGCTGTCTAGAAACTCTAGAAGGAATGCCTTTGAAGTTGATCATCTACAAGTTGGACTCTGTATAGCACAGGTTTCTACCCTCACGGGGGCAAAAAAACTTGTTCTTCCATAGTGGTCCCCAGACTAATCTCTGTATTGAAAATAAGTTGACTCAGTTGAGGCACAACGGGACCCAGAAAAGTGCTTGTGTTCACTCAGTTATGTGTGGGTATAGTCTTCATCCATTAGAGAAGTGAAGAATCTTGGAGGGCAGGAAAAACCTACTGAGACTGAGGGCCAGGTCTCCATCTGTGCAAGCCAAGGAAAACCTGGCAGGATCCTAAATATGAAGGATTAACACTGGCCCTGAAGGACAGGGCTCTTGGGGCTGAAAATGGCGTAAATTTTAGCCAAAAGGCAAATTGGTTGGGTGAAATAGTTCAATATGAAAATTTGATTGAACAAATATATGTGGGTGTATATATACATATATATATGTGTATATATATACATATATATATATATAGTGACAGTAGCTTATCTTTTTTTTTTAAAGATTTTATTTATTTATTTGACATAGAGAGAGAGATCACAAGTAGGCAGAGGCAGGCAGAGAGAGAGGGGGAAGCAGGCTCCCTGCTGAGCAGAGAGCACGATGTGGGGCTCGATCCCAGGACCCTGAGATCACGACCTGAGCCGAAGGCAGAGGCTTTAACCCACTAAGCCACCTAGGCACCCCGAGAGTAGCTTATCTTAAAAAAATATATATATATACATATACTGTCACAATATAGTGACAGTAGCTTATCTTAAAAAATATATATACATGCATATATATGTATATATATGTATATATACATGCATATATATGTATATATATGTATATATACATGCATATATATATATACATGCATGTATATATATTTTTTAAGATAAGCTACTGTCACTATATTGTCGGGTATTAGTAATGTAGGGAGAGATAGAGTAATTAAGAGCACAGGCTCTGGTATCAGACTAACTGATGATATCTCAGCTCCACTGTGGCTGAGCTCCATCTCAATATGGCCTTGAGTCTGTGGGTTTGAATACCAGCTCTGTAACATTACTAGACTTGTAACTTGGGTCAGTTATTGAATTTCACATCTGTATGTGCAGAATACATCATGGAAAGCACTTATATTGTGTCTATACATATCGTGTCTATACAGAGTAAGTACTCATAATTCATAATATACCTATTTTGGTACATTTTGAGCCAGAAATTACTCTAAGTATATTACATATATTATCAATAAATGTATACTATTACCATCATAGTTATTTTTTGGGTGCCCAGTGATCATATTTTGAAACATTTATTATCTTTAAGCACTTCTCTATTTTCCTACCTTTTTTTTCCTTTTTATTTCTAATTCATTTCCAGCCTATGATTTCTGCTATGGATTATTTATGATAGTAAAGGAATTGGAATAACTTCAGTATCCAGACATTATATGTTAGTTTTTGGGTTTAATATTTCAGAGATGGTATACTTTGGGTAAGAAAATTTGAGGATTGCTATATATATATATATATATATATATATATATATATATTGCTTATTGTGAAATAAGTACATTTATCATCACATTTAGAAAATGAGGTAACTGAAGTCTTTAGAGAGCCTAAAAAAGTGAATAGCTCATTACGTAGCTATAACTCCTAATGGAGCTAGCATTGTATCCAAATAGACTGGTTCCAGAGAAAATGTTTGTGTATGGTCATGGGACATATAAAGCTGAAAGTAAAAAGTACAAGTCATTGAAGATAAAAGGATCAGTGAAGTGTGAAGACAGGGCATGATGAAGTGTTCACATGGATGTTGATGTTACCCTGGACTGATGTGGATCTGGGGAAAGAGGAAAACACAAGAGAAGAGGTAAAACTTTTGATACCTTGATAACTATATGGGATGAACCAAGATGTTGGTGAGTGATAATAACAATGATAACTAGAGAGTGATATACTACTATCACTATCAAAATAGCAACAAACTATTATTTATGAAATACTTATTATGTGCCTGGCTTTGTATGGACCTTAAGAGCATTGTCTCAGGGAATCTGTGCAACAATTCTTTGAGGAAGATACTAATTTTATTCCCATTTTTTCTGGATAAGTTAACTCAGTTTTACAAAAATTGAGTGAATTGCCCAAGTATCCTGTTTCAAGTCATCTAGGATATCTTTGCAAAATAATTTTTAAAGAAGCTACCCATTTAGCCATCCATCCATCTCTCCATTTGCTAAGTATTAAGCTTCAGCAATATTTGCTAGGTATTAAGCTTTAGGGGTGGAAAAGTATTTTAAATCTTGGTCCCTGTCCTTGAGTCTGATGGGAAAGATTTGGGGACAATTAGTAAAAGCTATAGTAGAGATGTGATTTAACTATTTTTAAAATGAGGCTGTTGTGTTGTACAATCTTTAATATTTCTTCCAATTCCGCCTCTGTGATTATGGAAACACCAAGAAGTAATCAGTGTAAAACAAAAGTATACACAGCTTGGTAATATAAACTTGAACCTACTTAACTGTTGTTAGCATAAGACTATCCGTTTTCTCAACGCTGTACTGTCTGGCAAATTTGGCAGCCAAGGAACTCAGCATGAGGCAGCTGGGCATGATTTTGGATGGGAGACTCAAATTCAATGTTGTTGAAGTGTTTACAGTTTGCATGTGCATTGCAGGTGTGTGACATCACTTCCTATGACTGATGCAAATGCTGGGAGCAGTGGCAGGAGACTGATAGCCTGCCTTTAACCCTTTCCAAACAAGCCATCTTGTGGGCAGATGTTGACCACACCTTCTTGTGCATCTTTCTAGAAGAGCCTGGAGATGAGCCAGTTTTCTCTAATTCGGGCCTTGGTATTAGAATGCATAGCCACTGAACATCTTCAGGAAATGGGAATAGGAAACCAAGTGCGCTCTTTTAATGCCTCAGGTGATGAAAATGAAGGGAAAATCAGCATTATTGTCTTGTTTTAGGCTATAATTAGAACTAATTGTTGATATTGTATGATGATTTGAAATTTTGAGGGAGCAGTAGTGGAAATAGTCATCCTCTGGAGGAGGAAGTCCTGTTAAAGAAACAGTTTCCCAAACTACTAGTGTAAACAAGATCACAGAAAAAAATATTAAAGCTATGTAACGGAAAAACATGTTTTCATTTTTTCCTTTCAAATAATGCCCTAGTTTATCCAGTGCACGCTTTCTATTGCCCTAAGGGAAACAAACAGAATAAGAAGTTATGGTAATGTAAAATTACCTCTATGCAGTTATTAAACAGGTTATGCTTTTGGTTTGTGCATGTTCTGCAGTGTTAAATCAGGCATTCAATACTATGCCGAGGCAATTTAGAATTGTGACAAAAAGGTTGCTAGGAATTGGCTAAGGATTTTTCATATTGCCTGTATTATATACTTTCTTATAATGTATGTGTACATGTACATACAAGTGTAAACTAAAATGTAAATGTAAATTTTATATGAATAAAAGTAATCATAATTTATTTTCAAGGAGCCTGTATTTTAGATTTTCCAGTAATTTGTCACTTTCCCTCTCTTTAGTTCATACTGTAGAAGATATATTAGACTGTTACTTTTTATCCTAGACATTTATAATGTTTCAGGGAGTGTTATGGCTCTTACCTTTACACACAACTTTAAGGTGGGTGGGTAAGAGGGTCATTACTTGCAGGTTATCGCTGGGGAAGGCTGAGCCTGGTTCTGAGGACTCAGCTTATTATTAATCATTATTTCTGGAATCATAAGGACTACTTCGAACAATTGGAGGAAAATGATGTTTGAAAATAGACCCTATTGAAGAAAATGAATAGCTGTATTGCATCTTGATTTTTCTTCTTCCCATATCAGAATTGATACTCTTTGTAGGTGTCTGTTTGGATCACATTATCTATGAATGGCCTTTAACGAAATTGCTAGCTCTCTTGCAGCTGCAAGTGCTGATTATTTTGCTTGGATTTGTAGCTCTGTGATGTTTTCTGGCATGCATGATTTTGTAAAAGATTTAGACATAACCTGCAATTTTTTTTTCAATTCTGACAGTTCTGATTGAATAGGTCTGATTAACATCAGTTCAGAAGTTTGAAGTCAAACATTCACAACCCTGCTTTTGAAAGGTGTTGAGATTTGTGGGAGGGGAGATAACTTTTAAGGAAACTAAGCTTTCTTATGTTTCAGATTTGAAGATGAAGTGAGATTGTGTCTGTTAATTCGCAGAGCTTTACATACTATAGAGACAGGACAGAAGAAAGTAGGATATAAAAATTTTTAAAACAATTTCATTTCACAGTATTAATGTAATCTAACAGGAGTGTTAGAAAATTTAGATGACAAATTCATTTTTCTAGGTCAACTCACTCATTTCTCCTGTTCATATGATACAGGCCATAGGAGTTAGTCTTGGAAAAATGCAAGAGAAAACCTTAAAGGAAATCTCTCTTTTAATATCTCAGGAAGATATCCACTTCTAACATGTTTTTCTGTGTTTGTGTCTACTAGCTGAGTGTGTGACACTAACATGGGATCTCCTTCCATCATGGCTGTGATATGGCATGTCTGAAAACAAAGCTGAATTTAGGGATCTCCTTCCATCATGGCTGTGATATGGCATGTCTGAATACAAAGCTGAATTTAGAATGACTCTTGAGTCTACCTTGGAAGAACTCAGAAGCCAACTGGAGATCCTGCTGCAGCCAAACTCAGGCACATAATCAAATACAGGTACCTTTTTAAATCAGAAAATTGAAATGACATGTACTTGCTCTGCTGAGGCGCTTTGGCCCCCTCCTACTGGTGGTGGTGATTCATAATCATGCATCAGGGAGGGACAGAGCAAAGGTGATTGTTACTGGTTGTATTGCACATTTTGTCATTGTCTTTTAAATATTTTGGAAATAACTTTTCCTTAAAGAGATGAAATTAAAAATATCCCAAATGCACAATTTGTTAATCACTTTTTATAACTTTTTATTTTGAGATTCACATGCAGTTATGAAAAATAACATAGAGAGATCCATATATCCTTCACCCAGTTTCCCCCACTGGTAACATCTTGTTTAACTAAAATATAATACCATAACCAGGAAATCGACATTGATCTAATCCACCAGCCTTATTTAGATTCCTCAGTCTTAAGTGGATTCATTTGTATGTATGTGTATTTAGTTTTATGCACTTTTATTATATGTGCAGATTCACACTCAGGCTACAGAATGGTTCTATCATAAGTATCCCTAGTGCTAGCTATTAATTTTTAATGGGGGATGTACTCAAACGATTTATTTACCAATTTGAGTAACTTCTTTGAGGCTATATCATATCTAACATAGTTTTGAAAGACACTAAGTGACTAAGGAGACAGAAGAAGTTAACCACATTAATTCCAAGGAATAAACTGAAATTGTGGGAGCTGGTCTCCCTGTGGAGTTCTCTGGGAATACAAACAATGAATTACTATGCTGCTTTAGAATAAAGGAGAAATCTCTGAGCAGCAGTAGAGAAAGATCTTAATGGTATCTGGAATAAAAAATAAGTCAGGGCTTTAAGGACACAGGTTAGTAGGTCTTTTACACAGTTTTAACAAAAGGAAGTTAAAAATTACAGGCTCAGTTTCTTTTGTGTAAAAAAGGAGAAAAAGCAAAGTCAGCAAGAATTTAAAAAAAAATCCATTAATTGTCTGCACTCTGTGAAAAGAGCTTTCTCCCCCTGGGAAAACAATAAAAAATTATTTGCCCCTGTATCAAATTCAGGACCACTTACCAAAATGGCTAGCTTGGCAGAGGCTGCTGCTTCGCTTAGAGCTCAATTGTGCGATTCACTTGTAGCTCAGCATGAACTTTCCTCATAGACAATAGACATTTGTGTTCACACATTTGAAAATGAACTTACACAAACAAATGCAATTTATACAGTTTCTTAAAACCATAAAACATTGACACTTTTAAACTAATGGGCTTTGGGCTACACTCAAAATAAAGCTTTGTGTTCTTTGCTGCTACCCCTTATACTTAGGGTAATGAAGACCATCTATAAAGTGAAATTGTTAATAGCAGAAAATTGTGAGAATTCAATCATAAAAGCTCCATTCTGAATATTTTTTTCCTTCTTTTGTCCCTTTGGAATTAAAGATAATCCTTTTGTCCGGAATTGAGTGGTGGTTTAGTTATAATTAAAATCTGTTCTTTCCTACCAATAGGTGGAAAAGACTGTCTGAAATACTACTAATTAAACTACTTTTAGAATTGTACTGTACTGAGTTTTATCTGTACTGAGGTTTATCTATCAAGAATTTACTGCTACTATTAAAGTAGTCATGTCTTTGTTACCAATGGCCATGGGAGGGTTTGTCCATGTTAGGATAGTCAAGAGTCAAAAAAGAACTATCAACTCTGGAGGGAGTCAGGAAACCCTACTATGTTAGAAAATTGGAAAGATCTGAATGATATATTAAATCTCCAGCATATCTGAGGCAGGTTACCAAATCACAAAATCTCCATCGATTAGCTGTGAGGACAGAAATTTCTTTCTGTTATTGCTGTAACTCTAGAACCTATAATATAACTTGTGCTATAATAAATGCTCAATAAGTGTTTATTGACTGACTGAATGAATGAGTGAATGAATGAATGGATAAAAAATGAAATACAGATGTTGAAGTTAGAAACACAAGAGATCAAGATTGAGAATTAAAGAAATACACTTAGGGTGCCTGGGTTGTCCTTGACCACAAAGAAACACTACCTTTCTCCAGCACCAGAATAAATATTTCCTGACAATCTCTACCCCCTCACTTGTTTTTCTCTATTGAAAAAGGAGTAATTGAACAGACTAGTAAGGTGAGGAACTTGGGGCACACTTATTAGACATAGATATGTTCTGTTGAAATGTTGACAGTGGACAATCCATCTTTTTTCTCCTCCTTTCTCTCTTTAAGTATCTTGGCACAGGATCTGGCACCTAATAAGTATTCAATAAATGTTGGTTGTTATAGGGAAAAAAAAAAAAGAATTTACTGTTAGATCTAAATCGTAAAGGTCTAGCGAAATGGACGAGCTTGAAATACAGCATGTAGGATGTTATTTCCTTAGAAAATGAGAGGAGAACAAAAGCACAAGGACCTGAGTTTCAAAGCCTTGAAGGTATCACTTCTGTTGTGTTAGCTCTACCTCATTTCTTAAGCTTGCCTTACCCCCAACTCACCCAAGTCCTTACAGCCTCTACCTGCAGGCTCACTCATTCCCACTGACCTTATAAGCAGGAAGTTTATCAAGGATAATAGTTGCTTCTAAGAATCTGGAGGGGAATTGAGTTTTTATATCGTTACAGACATAAAGTCTGCAGCAGCTTTGTGGATGTTGAGCTCTTAAGACTCTCCTCAGGCTAGAACTTGGTTCCCTGGGGTAAACCCTGGGTTATGCTACTCCTTAGCTATAATTCATCTTCCCTTTAAATCACATTGGCGTAGTTACAGGAACTGGTCTTCCTTTTTGTCTCTGCTTCTGAGAATATTGTTTAGACTTTCAATTCAGAGGTTTAAGGAGCCCCATGTCCTTATTTTGCCCCTTTTGTTTCCCTCTCATTTGGGATTGGAGTCTTGTTCTGTGTATCATCAAGGGGGGTGCTTTAGCAATTTCTCCCTTAAATCAAGTATCTATAGTAATACCACTTTCTAGTTTTCTTCGTTTTAAGATATTTTGGTGTAAAGAACCTCCCCTTTTTTTAAAATTAAGTTTTTAATTTTAATTCCAGTATATTTAACATACAGTGTTTTGTTAGTTTCAGGTGTATAGCTTTTTTTTTTTTTTTTTTTTTGAGGAAAGTTCAGATTCTCTCCTAGGAATAATAATACACACACACACACACACACACACGTGTGTGTGTGCAATAGAAAAGTGCATATATCTTTATATAGTTTTTACTAAACATATATAGTTTCTACTAAAAACATATATAGTTTTTATTAAAATTTCAAAACATAAATAGCTCTTTGAATTCCATGTATGGATCTCACAGAAGTCTGTGAAACTCAAGTCATTAATTCCTCCATTTATTCCATTAATCTTCAGATGAAAAATTCATGTCCTTAAGAGGTCATAATTGAGTCTTTCTTGGTGGCTTGCCTAGATTTATGGTGTTAACAGTAAACCTTTACTCAGAATGCTAGATGATAGGTCAGTTGACTATTAAAAGAAGCAGAAGTCTATAAACTTCACTTTTAGTACTAATAATCAATAATCACTTGATTATTATTAATAATCACTTACTTGATCTTTCTTCTTGCATCTTTGGTTTTAGATTTTGACTTTTTCCTATACCTATTCTGTTTGCATTGCTGCACTGATACTTATGTGACCTCTTTGCTCTGGTCTCTCCAGTCATTCCTGTTTGTAGCAAAACTTTTCTCCTTACCAAAATTACTGTGAGCTAACAGTTTGACCTCAAATAGGGACAATAGCTTATCAAATAAAATATATAAAACCAGATCTTAATTATTAAAAATTGTACATTGGTGGATGATATGACTCCTATTATGCATCTGTATTAGTCAGTGTGGGCTATCATAACAAAATTCCACAGATTAGGTGGTTTATAGAACAGAAACTTAGTTTCTCACAGGTGTGGGGGCTGGAAGTCCAAGATCAGAGTGCCAGTGTGGTCAAATTCTGGTGAGGATTCTGGTTCTGATTTGCAGACAGGCTTGCATACCTGCTTCTTACTGTGTCCTCACATAGCAAAAAAAGAGAGAGGCAGCAAGTTCTCTGATGTCTCTTCTTATAAAGGCACTAATTCTATCATGAGGACCCCACCCTCATAACTCATCTAAATCAAATTATCTCCCAGAAGTCTCAACTCCAAATACTATCACATTGGGGGTTAAAGCTCCAACATATGAATTTTAGGGGGACATAGTACAGTCCATAGCAGCATCTCTGAGAGAAGAAAATAGCTAAAGGCATCTAGTGACCAGCTGTTCAAGGAAGACTGGTCCTTTAACTATGATTTGTGTGCTTAGAAGTGTAGGGAAGAAAAGGAGCAGGTAAAAATCACAGATGGGAGCAGATCAAGAAATAAAACAGGATTTCTTGGGGTAGAATTTTATTGAAACTCATATCTATTTGAAAAATAATCTTTATCAGAATCCAAAGTGGACAGATTGGGGATCCAACTAAGGAAAAGCTCTGTTCCTCTAGAGATGAAAAATGTATTTTGTTTTAGTAAGTTGCTCAGTTTGGATTTAGGATGAAAGGCAGGAGAACAATTCTAAGCATTGGCCTTGAGTGCTACTGAACTAACAAAGAGTGGTGAACACAAATGATACTTGATAAGGTTTGTTTAATATTTTAAACTTAGAACACTCTACCAAGGTGCAATTTGCATATAATTTATCCTAGCATGATATACTTAGTGCCTTGGAATTACCTCCTGGGTAGCTTTATTTAATGAGTTTGCTTAGACTGTCCTTGTGTGAGTCTTAGACCTCACTGGGTAGCAGGAGAGTTCATGCTGCTGAAAAGTTGAGCTATCATTGTGATGACTTTTTTGCTTATTATCACAAAGTTGTTGACGGAAAATAATCTCAAAGACAGTGACAGACTAGAAAGCACACTGGGATGATCCAAAGTAAGGCATTCCATTGCATCTCAGAAGAGATATGACAACGATTTTAGCACTTTTCTTTTATGGAGATATTTTCTGTAAGATTGGAAAGGCACCAGCCTAAGAAATGCAAATCTGTGTTTTGGTTCTCTGACAGACTTTCTTCCAAGTTTCCATCACTGGGGAGGGAGTGCTTCAGTGTATGAACCCTAGTGTCAGACAGTTCAGGAATGAATTTGGCTCTGCCATTTCTAAGCTATTATGACCTTGAGCAAGTTACATGAACTTATTTAGTTAAGCTTCAGTTTCCTACCTTAGTGCTTGTGACGATTGGTTGACAAAATGTAAAGAGGTGAGTATAAGACTTGGCACATTTAAGCTCTACAAATAATACCCATTATCACACTGATAATTAATTCATCAATGTAATTATTGACCATTAAGATTGGAAAGAGTTTAAAAATCACTGTCAAGCCCAGTTTTATTTTACAAACTTCACTGCTGACTTGCTAACTTCCCCTTTCTTCCTACTAATGGTTAGTCATGACCCTTGACTCCACTTTCTCAGAAGGCCAGGGAACAAAAGTAGAAATGTACATTTTCCCCATCTTTTTCTACAATAAAGACTCCTGTAAAATTAAGAAAGCACCTGAAGTGGAATTCAGGTGAGAAACAGCCGCATACATTCACCTTTTGGGGTGAACAATCAATTAATTTTGGTTAAGTATGTTTTAATTAGACTGAACATTAAAGGGCTTATGTTGTGTACAATACTAAATTGATACACGATGGAGTGAATTCCTTAGGTTTTATTTTATTCATCCTATTATCTAAATAGGGTTCAATTATTTGATTTGTTTCTTGAATTAGGAATTTTAGGCATAAATTGAGAAATATTCCCGTATATTGATTGTATTAAGCACTTTATGTCTGATGGTATAGTATCCTACCGAGAAAGAATTAAACTCCAAGAACTTGAAGGAAAAGATCTCTTACCTGGCATCATGCAGAGAACTTATGTTTTTAATGACACATTTAGATAAAAGTTGTAAAGTAGGATTTTACTCTGAGAGGATGAAGTACCCATGGCAGCCACTTCTAATAGTGGGTATTATGACCAAATCTGTACAATAGCCGAACCACAAGAGAGGAAAAAATGTTTGCCTATGAGTAAGGAAGGGTAGTTTTGTTTCATTCTGTCCTTTTCCTATTACTTTCTCCCATAAAGATGTGTGACCTCAGATCAAAATTCTACTTCTATTATACTGTATATGAGTTAAATGAGACTCAATAGCTCCATTGTGCATTATTTTCTCCACATCTGTTAGCTACAGTTCCTGAACTTAACTTTAAAGCTTTCTCCTTTGCTATTAAAGTCCTATTCATTTGCAATTTTTTCATGACCCAATAAAACCACTCTTTTGAAGCCCCAATTTAAGTTACTTTTTGTTTGCCTGCAGCTGATTATGCAGATAAGCTGAGTGGTCAGCTAAAGTGTTAACAGGTTATTCTAGACTCTGGATTCATAATAATTGCCTAAAAACGCTAGATGGCACAGGAGAGATATAAATGGATCAAGGAGAGTCCAGCCCTCCAACTTGATGTGTTTTTAAAGAATTCTTAGGGTTAAAAAGAGCAACATTTTAAGATAATCTTGTATGTTCTTTTCTATTAACTTTTCTATTGTTGTTTTGAGCTTTATCCTTGCATTTTCAGAACTGGGTGATGTGAGGTAAAATTCTCCTTTCTAGCTTGAAAGCAAATGCTTAAAAAGTTACTGGTTGAGTAGTGCTTTTATTTCTTTTCTTTAATTTGTCATAGAAAACACACATATACATTCTATATGTATAATAGTATATATGTTTGCTTATGTGTGTACTTATATATGTGTATGTTATCTTTATGATGAATTAAACATGTGCTGTTCCAGGAAATGTGGAGATAATGCACACCATGGTGTGTATAAACATGCATGTGACTCAACTTACTGTTTTAATTATGTGACTGACTAAATAGAGTCAAATTATGAGAAATGCTTTTCTAAGAGAAAACATGTAACCATAGAAATTAGTGTTATGTAACTTCTATTTTTTTCTCAGCTTGTAGTGAATACATGTATCCCAGGAAATTCCATATGTATTGTGTTTATTAAACATGAGGTTATTTTATTATTTCCTTTAATGGAAAAATAACAAGGTATAAACAGAAAAATATATTTAGTAAATACTGAATATTGGGATTCAAAGCTAGTACTGATTACACGAGTACCATTAGCCTTAGTTATAGAAATTCTGTGGATTCATAGGGAACATTATACATGTTAAAATCATGGGATAACCAATGATTCACCACTGAACAATTTCTCAAATTCAGTGGAGAAAAACTATAAAAATAAATCCTATAACAGGTCATGCTAAAAAGAATATTACTCAGCCATCAAAAAAAGAACTCTTAACCATTTGCAGTGATATGGATGGAACCAGAGGGTATTATGATAAATGAAATAAGTCAGTCAGAGAAAGACAACTGTCATGATTTCCCTCATATGTGGAATTTAAGAAACAAAACAGATGATCATAAAGGAAGAGAGGGGAAAAATAAAATAAGATGAAATCAGAGAGGGAGACAAACCATAAGAGACTTTAATTATAGGAAACAAAAAGGGTTGCTGGAGGGTTGGTGGGTGGGGGGATGGAGTAATTGGGTGATGGGCATTTAGGAGGGCACTTGATGTAATAAACACTGGGTGTTATATGCAACTGATGAATCACTAACCTCTACCTCTGAAACTAAAAAAAAAAACAAAAATACTTGTGTAGAGCAAGCTGGCATGACGATCAAAGAATGAGTAGGATCTCAGTAAGAAATAGAACTGGATTATTCGAGTTTTTTAGAAAGTTCTTTGTCAGTTACTGATAACTTAAAACCTATAAAAGCTGTTTTTAACATCTTGTTCCTTAAGCATTTCTAAATAGTAGTTGAGTTCATTGGAGCCAAATGTTTCCTTATTTGTAATGTGGAGAAAGTAACACCTACCTTGAAAGGTTGTTTTGAGAATTAGTGGTAATGAATGTAAATGTATATCAATTTAAATAACCTTAGACTACACAGATTAAAAACTTTATTGCTGAGCTAGGTAATTGAGGAACAAACAAAACTAACTAGAAACACAGAACTACTGTATCGTCTTCAATCATAATTTTAAAAAACGATGTGTCTACATATTTTTCATAGTCATCTGTAAAAGAATTGATCTGCAATGACTTTTAAGTTTTCTGTATTTTATTTTGGAAGATATGATTGTACACTATATCATAAATCACATGTGAGATAGTTACCATATTTAAAAAATCATAGTTACTACTATTTTGGTGGAGGTATCATACTGTACTGAAGAAAGTATGTGTTTAGGGTTCCACATATTTGAGTTCAAATTCTGGTCACAACACTTACTAAGTAATCTGGAATACTTAATTCTCTCAAGGTCTTATTTTTCTCATTTGTAACATAGGATTAGTACCATCTTACTGTACAAGGTTGCTATGGGATAAATAATATTTCTCAACCTTAGTGCTATTAATATTTGGGGCTGAATAATTCTTCATTGGGGGAATTGTTGTGGGGGCTGTCCTATATTCATTGTAGGATGTTCAGCAACATTCCTGGTATCTACCCACTGGATTCCAGTTGTACCTCTCCCATAGTTGTGACAACCAAAAGTTTCTGAAGACATTGACCAACTTCCCTGGGAGGGCAGAGTTTCCCCCCAGTTGAGAACTATGTTTTGTAATACACCTTGCATAAAACTGAGTGAACACTCAAGTAATGATAACTATTACTCCTTTTCAGCTGAGCAATCACTCATAAACTTTGACATTAAAGACTTCATTAGAGATTGATAGAGTTAGCCAAGTCATCTAATTTAGGGAGCTTTGATAATAATTTATTTATTTTTAAAGATTTTATTTATTTATTTGACAAACAGAGATCACAAGTAGGCAGAGAGAGAGGAAGGGAAGGAGGCTCCCTGCTGAGCAGAGAGCCTGATGCAGGACTTGATCCCAGGACCCTGGGACCATGACCCGAGACGAAGGCAGAGGGTCTAACCCACTAAGCCACCCAGGCACCCTAGGGACCTTTGAGATAGGAACCCACTAAGGATATTTTCATGAAGTTACTGGTTTATACTTCTGGGTTAACTCATGAGGCAATGCATTCAATAATACTTTAAATCAATTGGTTACAAAATGTAAATGTATTAAATAATCAGTAGAGGCAAAATTATAGTAAATGTCACTTTTATGGAACCAAATGTATTAAATAAAGAGACTGATCATATCTCTTTGTGGGCCCATTGTTAGGATGCTGAACAGCAAGGAACCAGAAGTCCTCTTTATCTCTCTGGGTATATGGCAGTCACTCAGGAGGCAACTATGTATTGCACTCTAATTTCAAGCACTATGGTTAGCCCTGTGAGAAATCAGTGCCATTCCTTAAGGAGTTTAAGTGGAAAGATAGACAAACCAACAATTCAGTAAGAACTGAAACATGGACTGCATTTTTAGAGGATCTCTGAATCTATTAGGAAAGTGAGGGAAAACCTCTTAGAGAAGGTGAAATCTGAGCTAAATGGTGAAATTGTAAACAAATTCAGCAGGGTGGGAGTAGGAAGAATGGAAACATGTATGTACAATAGCCCATGAGTAGGGTGTAGAGAATATGACATGTTTTACTTTATTCAAGGAAATCAGTGTCTTAGATGAAAGATGTCATTGAAGGGTCATATGGTTGGTTCGTGAAATACTTCATACACATTCTAAGGGATTTGGAATTTATAGGAAAACTATAGTATCCATTACATTACTATAAGCTGAGCTTTGACTTCATTTAATTTACATTTTAGGTCACTGTGATATTATATGTAGGAAGGACTGAAGGGGGAAGGCTACTGAAGAAACAGGGAAACTACTTAGAAGACATTGCAGTGATCCAGATAAGAAATGAGGAAATCTTAAAGCTTTGATAAGAATAGAAGAAGGCAGAGCTAAAACATGTTTAGCAGGTAAACTTGAGAGGAATTATTTATCAATTGTAAATGAAGAATCAGGAAAATATATTGTACTTAGAATGAAAGCTATGGTTCTGATTTGGGTGATTAGAGGAAGGTAATTTCAATTTCAGAAACAAGAAATAGAAGGAAAGATGCTGGGTTTGTGGTGGTGGAGGAGTATCAGAGGAAACAGATGTTGGGTTCAGCCTTGTTCATAAGTATGAGTTGTCAGCAAGATATCTGAGGGGAGAGTCAAATCAATTGATAGATGGTATAGGTTTGGAACTGAGGGAGGAAGTCAGGTTGGAGACAGAAATATAGGAATTTTCAGGGTATAGATAGTAACAGATGAGTTTATCAAAAGAATGCAGAGCAAGACTTGGACTGAAGACAAATAATGGGCAATATGAGTGCTTAGGGTAAATAGAGAAATTAGAACTCCCAAAGTAAAGTGAGAAGAATGGTGATAGAAGATGATGGATATCTATAAAAGAGTAGAGTCAGAGAACTCAGGAAAAGGAAGAAGTTATAAGAGAGTATAAGGGGAAGAATGCGCATTTGAACTGATACCACTTGTGGCTGCAGGCAGTTTGAATGAGAGATCCTTAATAGGGTAGAGGGGTCTGGGGACAAACTATGGATAGCGTTTTTCACCAGTTTTAATTTTGAGTATGTCCAGTTTAGGTTATTGTTTTTCTAGCTTCAACATGCTCCATCACTTCCTGCTGTCTTAGAGAAGGTCGAAAATGGGGTGAGAGACTACAGATCTCCATGAGATTAAATAGTAAATATACTGGCATTAGGAGACAGAAGGAAGAGCAGACCATGCATTTTGATAATATCTAATACTAAGAATAGTTGTTTGTATGTTGACTGAAACAGGCACATGGATAATGCCTAATTACAAGCCAGGAATTTGAAGATCTTTGGAGTAGTGGAACTACCAAGCTGAAACAGGTTAGTAAACTCGAGATGTTAGTTTAGAAGAAGAAATTTCTAGAAATTAAAGAATAATATGTTTTATTGTCTGTAATTTAAAACACAAGCATAAGTAGTGTTGTATGTATGTGTGTGGGGTGAGATGTGGTTAAAATTTAAAAGAACGAAATAAGGAATATATACGTTTTGGGAGGAGTATTGGCAAGCACTTAAGAATCTCCAATCAAATCCCCACACTTTGGAGGTGTTTAAACCAAGCTTTAAGTTCTCTTCATCTCAGATCAACACCAGATGGTGTGGTGATTAGTGCACTGGATGTAGCAATGTTGTTTCTTTGGTAAAATTAGTTATGTTCAAGATGTTTCTCTGTGACTGGCTAGGTATATTGGGCTGAGACTCCTTCACAGACAGGCTTTCAGACTATAGTGTTTCAGCATCTATTCCTTGAGCATGGGCCCTCGGTTTAGGATCCCAAACCCCATTTGTGTTAAGTACACTCATCTGGAAAGTTTTTGTTTGTTTTTTTGTCCAACTCCTACTGGGTTAGCTGAATCCTGCCTCTAGAATATTGCCTTTTCTGCCTTGTATTATCCCTTTATGTAGGATACTGTTGAATACTTGAAACTGTGGAGAGCTAGTACTTCACTGAGCCTATAAAAGTAGTTGCATTAGTATTTTTGTGGCTTCTTGTGATTAAAACTTTATGTGTGTGGCAGGATTTGGTAAGACTATTTGTTTATGGCGTTATTATATTTCAACATCAAGGCTAGAAATGAGGAAATCTATTAAAGTTACCAATATTTACCCAAAATAATACAGTAAGTGTGGATTACCAATTTAGGTCAGTTTGCAACCATCTGATACTCATTCTCTGAATGGGATAATGTAAAATTGCTTATTCCTTCATAGGTACCTGAGAAAATTTTTACAAGTCAATGACTGAGTTGTGATTTCACGTATAATAGGCCAAAATAATATTCACTTTGTGAGTAATAATAGTTACTATTTTCTGAACACTGCTCTGAGAATTTACATGTCTACATTTGCATTTAATCTCCACACCACTAGATGAAGTGGTTAAAACTATTATTGCCATTTTTTGGATGAGAACATTGAGGCACAGTGACATTAAGTAGGTTTTATGTTCAAGGTTACACAACTAGTAAGTAATAGGGCTGAGATTATGAGCTGAGGCAGTTTGATTCTAGAAACCATGCTCTTACATATATCCCTCTGTATTAATTGTCTAAGTTAAATAAGACAGTTTATGTGAGAAATACTTATTAAAGTATCTGCCACTAGATAGACACTCATATATTGGTAAAATATGAATTGGTCCTAGGATGATGCAAACTTCATATATATCTATGTATTTGTTTGCTTTAGTGGACCTGCATTTATGAATTAATACAACATTCATGTACAATGTATAAGTCTGATATTAGGAAATCACAAAGGCAAACTTAAAAAGATACTTATGGAATAATGAATACTTCCTTAATATGCTTTAGTGTGCAACCTTATCATGCGTTACATCCTTGTTTTACTTTGGTTTTATTATTTTTCATAGATCCAGTAAAACTTTATTTTGAACACAGTAGTTCCACAGTTAAAAAATTCAAGTATTTTAATAAAACTTCCTCACTTGGCAGTGATTTTTATTCCAAAAAATTTTCTAGGTCAATTAAGAAAACAAAAATCAACTTACCTTTTAGTTAGAAATTCCAAAAAACAATCCTGACTTTTCCACTAACTGTTGATCAGACCTTGAGAAGTATAATTGGAAACAAGGTTATTATTTTTTTTTTCTGTATATGACTTTCACACACTAATTTTTACTGACTGAAGTATTTTCTTGGCTAGGTTTCATTGGAACTAGGCAAGAGATTAAAGAGCTTGTTTTTCTTTTCTTTCTTTCTTTCCTTCTTTCTTCCCTTCTTCTTCTCTCTTTTTCTCTTTCTTTCTTTCTTTCTTTTTTTTTTTTCATGAAGAGAAAATACACTGGTTTTTTTTTTTTTTCCTAGGTACATACCAACTCTAGATAAGCCTTGTGAGATTAAGAACTCAACAAAGGAAGATAAAAACATTGCTTCTCAGTTGTAGAGTTTCCACAAATATGTTCAGTTCACCTAATAGCAGCTCAATAGAAGGGCCAGGGGAATATAGAGGAGAAATGAGATTTCATTCTGAGTTTTAGAGGGAGGAGGAGAGAATGTTTGTTCCATGTGTTCACTCTTTGGAAAGCAGAGGATGGTCTGTTTGTCATTAATATTAACATGAATTAGTGTTGCTTACTTCCCATCGGAGCCCTCATGATATAAAGATACAGTGGGCCAAACTTAGTCCCAAGAAAGATGGGTAAATATTTCAGAAGAGCTATAGATCTAGCATTTGAAAAATGTAAACAGGGATGAAATAGTAAAGTCTATAAGCAGAGGGAGACTTTTTTCACCTCTGCCAATGTACATTCAGTTGAGGTACATTTTATGTGGGAAACACAGTGAAAAAAATAATGAGTTGGATGGGTTTTCTGTATAAATGGAATTGATTTGCTGTTTTTAAAAAAATCATTAAATGAATGTTATATCATAATTGCATCTCAGTTTATAAAGTAGGATTTTGAAAATGAGTTTTCTCCTCCTTATACATTAGTTGGTTATATTAAATTCTATAATAAGGAGAAGTATTTTTAATGAAGCAGTCATTTAAAGACCCAAAATCAAAGTAGTTTAAAACTATAGAAATGAAAATAAATGGTAACTTTCACAGTATATACTGTCGTAATGATAGCTAACATTTATGATTATAGTTACTAAGGATTAACTATTGCTTGTAATTTTGCAAAGCAACCCTATTAATGTCCTCACTTTACATTTGAGGAAACTGAAGGTAACAGTGATTAATTTTCCCAAAATCTCATACTTAACTGGTGGGTTTGGGACTTAACCAGACCACATAATCCTGCTTTCCTTTTACATAGTGTTGTTTTCTGAACTGGACATAGAACTTTTTCTATGTTTTACTGTAAGATGTAGAACAGATGACTCCAGAAGACTGAATGCTCTGCTCTTGTGTTTGAAGCTGGTCACTTAATTTCTATAGCATGTGTAATATATCAAGGAGAAACTTGATTTGTCAAATGTATTTAGTAAATGTTGCTGGAGGATTATCATAAACTTAATTCTAGTCATGTCAGGATTGAGACCAATTGTATAGATTGTATAACTGCCTATTGAGCAATAGACTCTCATTAGACTTTGTGAAATATTTTATGATTAGTGCTTTTTAAAAGTGACTTTTCTAAAAGACCGAGAGTTAAGGTGGAACAGTAGATAGAAAGAATGGGTTATAAGTGTCCATAGGATATACTCTTGGGCTTTTTTGACTGTTAAGAGGCTCTGACCAGGGGTTAATTACTTCAAATAGAGTGAAAATTTCTCTTCAGATGGATATCAACCTCTTGAATTTGTCTGCAAATTAAAAAAGCAAGGATATTTAGGAGTAGAAGATAATAACCTTGATAATGACTAATACTAGCTAATTTTCAAAGTTAATATTGTTGAGTGCTTACTCTGTATCAGAAGCTGGTTAGACATTTTCTGTTAACTTTTAAAAATTCTTTTAACAACTTATGGGACGCCTGGGTGGCTCAGTTGGTTAAGTGGCTGCCTTCGGCTCAGGTCATGATCCCAGCGTCCTGGGATCGAGTCCCACATCGGGCTCCTTGCTCGGCAGGGAGCCTGCTTCTCTGTCTGCCTCTGCCTACCACTCTCTGCCTGTGCTCGCTCGCTCTCTCTCTCTAACAAATAAATAAATTAAAAAAAAATTCTTTTAACAACTTAGGAAATAGGTACTATATTTAATCCTTCTTTTATAGAAGACAAATTGAAGCATAAAAACTTTCCTATGGTCATACTTATTAAGAAGGAAGATCAGAGGTAGTTTCCATTTAGGGACAGCAGCATACTTTTCTAATCTTTCCCCAGGGCTATATTAACTCTCCTGCCTTTTGTTATAATTTAGTCCAAAGGGTTTGGGGTGTCTAGACATTCCACAGAACATCTTATTATGTCTTATTGGTCTACTACACTGATGATATCATTGCAGTTGAACCAAATGAGCAAGTAAAGGCAAGTGTATTGGAAGGCTTGGTAGGCAGAGGAAAGGGAGGAACGCTGTAAAGATTCAAGCATCCATAACATTAGTGAAGTTTTTTGGAATCTAACAGACCGGGGCATGTTGCAACATTCCTTCCAAAGTAAAGGACAGATCACCTGCAGCTTGTCTTTCCCTAAGAAAAACTACAGTGTTTCATAAACCCCTTGATCATTTTAGGCTCCTGCAGCAAGGAGGCAATAAACAAGAATGGAGTCCTCACATAGGCAGTGATAAATGACCTCGTTCTTCAGGAAGAGGTAAGGTTGCTGCTAGACAACATGGGAAGGGAATAATATGTTTGGTATTAGGTGATCCATTTGGATATCTCTTTTTGCTCCCATGCCCCTCAGCCATAGCTTGAGGAGAGCATGGTAACTAGAAATCCAGACCCACATAGATAGGTGAAGGTCCGAGTCCTTCTACCATGCAGTCTGCCTACTCCATGCTCTCAGTGTCTCAATGAAAACAACCAGGGGATTGTGGAGGAAAAATGTGATTTCATTCTAAATTTTAGAGGCAAGAGAACAGGCTCTTTGTTCTGTGTGTTCATTTTTTTGGAAAGCAGAGGATTGTCTGCAACTAGATTAGCATAAATTAGAGCTACTAGCCATGGATGAAGGGAATCTAGAAAGGGAGATGGAGAGGGAGATGCTGATTAATAGTTATGACTTTGTGTGGTGTAATGGTGGGGGCTGCGGGTGATTCCACTAAAACATTTCTCTGGTAAGTTTTCTCAGAAAACAAAACCAGTCAGAACATGGTGGAGAGCCCCCTGGGTGGCTCAGTTAGTTAAGTGTCTGCCTTCAGTTTCAGGCATAATTCCAGGGTCCTCGGATTGAGTCCCACATTGGGCTCCTTTCTCAGCAGGGAGCCTGCTTCTCCCTCTACCTACTGCTTCCAAGCTTATGCTCTCTCTTTCTCTCTCTGGCAGATAAATAAATCATTTTTTTAAAAGAATGTGGTAGAGGGGCACCTGGGTGGCTCAGTTGGTTAAGCGACTCTCTTCAGCTTAGGTCATGATCCCAGGGCTCTGGGATCAAGTCCCACATGGGGTTTCCCCTGCTCTGTGGGGAACCTGATTCTCCCTCTCCCTTTGCCTGCCACTCCCCTTGCTTGAGCAAGCGTGCTCTCTTTCTCTCTCATTCTGACAAATAAATAAATAAAATCTTAAAAAAAATTAAAAAAGAACATGGTGGAAACTCCTTCCAAATGGGCTGAATTTACAATAAGAGAATCAATCTGAAGAGTGCAGTGGTGGAGTGTAGTGGATTCTGTTGTTTTCTACCCAGATTTCCAAGTTCACAACTCTGTCATCCCTCACTGAAAATTTCACCCAGCCCCAGGGGACTACCTAGTCCAAGGCTATTGTATAGAAGATTTGGTTTGTTTCTACTTCATAATGTTTGAGCCTCCGCTAGGAAGACTTGAATTCTGGGGATGATTCTGTGGCTGGGGTCTGGGGAGATTTGGAGGCATATACTCTCCTATGTCTGGAAGTTGATGCTAGTTGTTGGCTGAGATCTTAGATGTACTATCAGCTGGAAAATCTACACTGTGGCCTTTTCATCTGATCTCTTGAATTCCTCTAGTTTGAACTTCACAGCTGGGTAAATGGTTTCAAGAGTTACTATCCCAAGAGAATGAGGAAGTGCTTGGCATTTTATGATCTAGTTTTAAAAGTTGCATACCATCAATTCTGCTGTACTGTGGTGGTCAAGAAGGTCACAAAAATCTACTCTGCTTCAAGGGAGAAAGGATACAGACTCCATCAATTGATGAGAGTTATGTTGATGTCACACGTAAAAGACCACGGAGGATGTGAGATACTGTAGCTATCTGAGAAATACAATCTGCCATTTTAGGGAAAAGACTAACTATATCTCTTGTCTGTGCATTCTGTCTTTTCCAGCATATCCATGGTATATTAATTTTCTTAAAACAGTGTCTTAAACAAAGCAGTTTCTTGAAAAACAAAAACTGAACAGAACATGAAACCATCAAAGTCACCTTGCTGCTTATTGAATGAGGTCCAAATTCTTTACATTACCATTCAAAAGCCTCCAAAATTTGACATAAGCCCTTTTGTTCCTTACTTCCTACTACTTTCAGGCATATACTGTAGCTTATGACTGATTTATATACATAATTTTACCATTGCTAGAATGTGTGCTGAGCTTTTCACTTCCATACCTTTATACATGCTTTTTCCTAATCTGAGAATTCTGCTAGAGAGGTACCATCAGTGTTTGCCCTAATAAATTACTACTCATCTTTCAAGACCTTTCCTTCATGCCCAAACCAGCAGTGATTATGTCTTTCTTTTACAGGACTACTATAACATTGGTTAATACAAATCATGCATCATTATCACACTGTGCTAAAATGCATGTTGTTTTGAGAGGGGGCAGTGCTTTATTGTGATTTGGTTTGATAGTTAATGTTATTGCCAATGTAAAAAGGGTGTCCTTTCTCAGCAAAATTCAGAGGAGAGACCATACCATTCTCTAACCTTACTGCTTCTATGAACTATTTATTTATCACAATATAACTATATGTAAAAAAACCTAAGTGCTTTGTGTTGTCTTTATTTCTTCCAGATTTAAAATATTCAAAAGGTAAAAAAATAATAAATAAATAAATAAATAAATAAAATATTCAAAAGGTTAGCTCATCTCTTACTGGGTTTCCAGTATACCCAGAGTGTTACTATGGAGACATGAAAGTTATTTGATAATGTTGATGAGCCACAGAGTAACTATCATGAAGTAAAGTCAAATGGAATAAGTGACATTTTAATTTGCAGGGAATAATTTTCAAATGTATTATGCACATATATGTATATAAACATTTTTTCAATTTCATAAAATTTGTTGAGGAAAATGAATTTCAATAGTTTGGTATTTTTATAGCTTTAATTTTGCTAGTATGCTTTGTGACTCTCTAAGAAGGATCTGTAGTGAGGCAGCATTATCCAAATTTGTATAGTGTACCTCTATGAGAGTATGGGCCCAGAACTCTCTCCAGGAATTACTTCTTACATGTAAAGAAGTGGCCGTGTTACAGTGTGACTCTGCCTTTTGTTGCATTGTCTAAGGGAGGACTTGACTCAGGAGGGCCAGTGAGTATTTGTTCCAGAATTTCTGGAAGTGAATGGAGCCAATCTTGCTTGGGTTCCTGGACTGCAGGTAAATTATAACTCTTTGTAGCCTTCCCTCCCACCATGTAGAAGTGAAAGGAGACTGTATTTTACTAAGGAAGAGAAGAATTAAGCAGGAAGGAGGAAAAGAGAATATGTTCTAAGAGCATTTGTGTCCTTAGATCTAGCTGCTTCTGAATCCAGTCACATTCCTGACCTTAGGTTCCATGTGACATTTCGTATTCCTTATAAGCATTCTCTTCTTTCCCTAGTCTAATTCTTTTTCTTTCCCTACTTAGACAACCAAAAGTACAGTTAACCCTTCAAAAGTAAGGATTTAAACTTCATGGGTTTACTTATACAATACAGTACTATAAATGTATTTTCTCTTCCTTATGATTTTAATAACATTTTCCTTTTTCCACCTTACTTTACCGTGAGAGTATAGTAAATCATATAATGTACAAAATATGTGTTAGAGGCGATACTAGATTCCACATCTCATTATATCTTGGTCTCAGAGAGAAACTAGTTCATTTTGAAGACTAAACAATTGTGCTATTTATTTTGTGTTCATCTTTCAAGTTGTTGTGGTATATATTATGAGAAGGAATACATGCATTCATTTGCTACCTTGCCAGAGATCTTGAAATATGGGCAGACCTCACATTGGGAGATGAGAGAGTGATCTGTCTGCTTAATTCTCCAACAGCCACCAAGAAGTATACAGATTATTGCCCAAATGATCAGTGATTTTATGTCTGGAATGCTGCCTAAAATGTCATGGTCCAAGATGATAAACTCATTCATGTTCCTGATGTATCACTAGTTTTCTTATTACTAATGCCATTTTCAAAATGTGCAGATATTCTATTCCTTCCAATAAATCAGATTTCAAAAACAAAAGAATAGTGAAGACAAAAAAAGAGAGTGGGGAGAGACAGTTTATATCCTGTAGTGAAGTTAGGTTATATTTTATTTTTGAATTTTAAATGGGATCCTAAGTGCCTTTGTACCAAATATAAAATAATCTGCTCTTTTGTGATTGACTAATTAATATCACACAGTGGTAATGGTCAGGAAGACAAAGACACCCTTAGAAATAGGACCTGTTAACCTCAATACAAAGGATGCTGGCTTTGCTCGAAAACAATGGTTAGAGAATGATTACTGGAGAAATGCCTCCTAGTCTTGAGCCAATGCAGATCTTGTCAGGGATATATAAAGACATTATTAATTTGGATGAAAGTTTTGTTTTTGCCAGTATATCTTTTATTTGGCTCCAGATGAGAGGATTGTTCAGAGCTTTTCAAAAGACCTTTAGTATGCTATTTATTAGAGAAACATTCATTTAATCAAATAACACTCACTTTATAGAGGAAGAAATATTCCTCTGCTTTGAGGGCCATAGGTCGTACATTGGAGTATGGCTTTGGTCACTGACAGTGCTGACATGATGGGGATTTTTTTCTCCTTCCCTTATGAGGATTCTTTTTTGTAACCTCTGGCTGCATTAGAAACTTCACTGCTTAACAGAAACAATTGTTCTTTGTTCTTGTAGCCAAATGAAAGCTCTTGTTTTTCAGTCCAGTTCTGCTGGCAGGTTAGATGCAATCAGGGGTGTCATCAAGAGGAGATGAGAATATGCAGAATACAACCACTTGTTGTTTTTGGAGGCAAAATGCCCACTTTTTTGGCATAGTCAAGGCTAAGCACATGTGAGAGCAAAGAAGGCTCAACTATGGATCTTTCAATATGATGGTTAATGCTGTGCACAAATTCAAAGTGATGGTTGAAAGCATCAACATTTCTGACCACTTTCTTAAGATAGACACTTATTCAGGCAGACTTAGACATTTCTACATGTCTTGGAAACTCTGAACTCAAATATGATGCATTAAATACATCCATAATGCCAACACCTTAGTTGGCATTATATATTTGTTCAAGAATCTTTAACTTGATGTCTTCAGTAAAAAAAATCCTATAATAAAATTATTTGGGGGAGAAAAAAGGGTTTGAAAGCATGTAGAGAAGTCCCATTTGTTGCAGGTTTTAGGATTTGTAATAAGGTTGCACATAGGGCTAGGTCTTTCCCTCTCCAGAAACACTTCATTTTTCATCATACTGATTTTCTTGCTGTTAAAATAACTCTCTGGTTCTGTGGTCATTATTCATGAATTATCGCCATTAAAATGCAGTGGTGCCTTCTTTCTTGTGGTAGGCAAAGTCTAGGGTATTGGGAAGATTCGTATTTGTGTTTGTAATTCTTGATTGTACCTAAAAACAGAAAAATTAAGAGAGAAGCTAAAATCTGACTCAGGAAAATATCATCATGAACAAAACATATAGTTAGAAGCTGTAACACTAGTGTCTTCAAAGATATGTGGGTGGTGCAAATGCAGAGAGAAGACAGGGACTGAATCAACTGACGTTCTAGAATGTAAGCAGTCAAGGGAGCCCTTAGAGAGAAGGGAAAGTCATTGAGGAATGGAAGAGGAACTTTGAAGGAAAAGGACATGGCCATCCTCCTTAAAGGTAGCAGTGTTTGAGATCTAGGAAGAGGTTCTTATGAGAACTGAGGGAGAGAGGAGTCTCAGGGGAATTGTTAGGCAAAAGAATACTCTCAAGCAGAAAAATTTAAAAAGCATACCTTTAGCCATCTGGAGTTTAAAAAAAGGAACATTTAATTCTGTATTTTGAAAGGATAGATTTTACTCTTAATGAGAAGTCTGCATTTCATCTTAAAGGAAGAACACATCTTCAACTTAATTATTCTCCACAGAAAAAGCCTCTTTCTGTTTGTCTTTTGTATGCTTAGTATACACTAAACACACATGTTTCAGTACAGTCCTGTCTGGCATGACATACATATACATATGTGTAGATGATGTTATGTGTTCTTCCAGGGACTTTTTAAATCTTAGGTCATGTTTATAATAAATAATATTGAGTTAGATCGAACCAAAAATTCTAGTGGTCCCCAAAATACTTCTCAGAAAGCACTGATTGATGATATATATAGTGGAGTCAGTATTTACAAATCTGCTAGTGCTGCTGAGGAAAGTATCATGCTATTTCTAGAAAATAATAGCCTCAAGAATCAGATGTCAGTGCCTGTAATGCCATTTTAATCTGTTAAATTGGTCCAGTGATAGTTGTTTTATAGGCTTGTTGTGAGGATTAATTGAAATAATGCATATGAAAGTGCTTTTAGGAGGATTAGATGTGTATGCAAATGCATAGCACAAATAAAAGTTGTGTATAAGGATATTATGATATGTCAAAATCTCTGGGAGAGCATATATATAGTAGTTATTCTAAACTTCAGGTCAAGGACTGGAAAAATGTGTTCCAGGATCTGGCAGATGTTCTTAGATCAAATGATGTTTTTGTGAAAATTTATGTAAAATGTTAAGCTGATGGAGGATTAAACATGAAAGGATAGTATAGTGGTTTTGCTTTTAGTTAAAAAGCACCATTTATTCAAGATTGTGTGTTATTTTAGTCATGTGTTTTAGATCTGGTAATGGATGTAAAGGGAGTTTCAGAAGAGGCTACTATTTACATTTTGAAAGTTTATCCTGGATTCTATTAGGATTTCAGACATTTTATAATGAAAGTACAAACAGTATATGGTAAACTACAAATAAGACATTGAAAAAATTATACTCAAGAAAAAATTAAATAAAAAGTAGAAACCAAAGGAGAAAATAAATGAATATAGTTAGGGCTTATAGAGTTGTTATGGTTATGCCACAATTGTTACATAGTTTTTTCAACTTATAAAATGTAATGAATTTTTTTAATAGAAAATATGAAAACAGAAAACTATATAAAATGAAAAATAAAAATCTCCCATAATTTTTCCAGCCAGAAGTAACTATAAATATTTTGATATGTATCATTTCAGCTTGGGTATTGGGAAGATTGGGAAGATTCAGTCTAGGGTATTGGGAAGATTCGTATTTGTGTTTGTAATTCTTGATTGTACCTAAAAACAGAAAAATTAAGAGAGAAGCTAAAATCTGACTCAGGAAAATATCATCATGAACAAAACATATAGTTAGAAGCTGTAACACTAGTGTCTTCAAAGATATGTGGGTGGTGCAAATGCAGAGAGAAGACAGGGACTGAATCAACTGACGTTCTAGAATGTAAGCAGTCAAGGGAGCCCTTAGAGAGAAGGGAAAGTCATTGAGGAATGGAAGAGGAACTTTGAAGGAAAAGGACATGGCCATCCTCCTTAAAGGTAGTTTTTTATATATACAAATTTGGGCTCTTATTTCACATATTGTTTTCTTTACACTAGAATATATCTGACCATTTTCCATTCCCTTGAAAATTCTTTGAGAAATGATTTTTTTTTTGCCAGAAAAACTATTACATAGATAACCATATTTTACTCAACCAGTATCCTGATACTGAAAATATATTTTGTCTCTAAGATTTTGCTATTATTAATGGTCCTTAACAATACTGGCATATAAATCTTTATGTCAAATCTTAGTAATTTACTGGAAAAAATTTCTGAAGACAGTAGACATTTTTACTGGGTTACAGATCACAACTAATTTTAAGGCCGTGATGTCCAATTGCATAAATTTAAAGATAGGTTCTTCAGCTTCATGTCTCTGATTTTAAATAAGTTACTTGAGATTTTTGTGCTTAAGTTTTTTGATCTGAAAATTAGGGATTATAATAATACTTCCCTTATATGTTTGCTGTGAGGATTGCATTTGATTAATTAAGAGTGTTAAATACTGTTTGTGGCAATTAATGTATGTTAGCAGTTATTATAATTATTATATTTCCACATTGCCTGTTAGAAATGTTGTGTCACTTGTAAACACTTATCATTGATTTTGTAGCACACATTTTAAAAATTCTTTTTTTTGTTATTGAAGCATAGTTGACATACAATATTATATTAGTTTCATGTACAACATAGTGGTTTGACATTTACATAAATTATAAAATCATCACCATGATGTCTAGTTACCATTTGTCATCATATAAAGTTATTATAATATTTTTGGCTATATTCCCTATGCTGTGGTTTACATCCTTGTGACTCACATATTTCACAAATGGAAGTTTGTATCTCTTAATCCTTTTCACCTATTTGGCCCATTCCTCCCCCTCTCTGGTAACCACTAATTCTCTGTATTTATGAATTTGTTTCTGTTTTGTTTTGTTCATTTGTTTTATTTTTTAAGATTCCTCATGTAAGTGAAATCACGTGGTATTTGTCTATTTGTCTGATTTATCTCACTCAGCACAGTGCTGTCTAGGTCCATCCACGTTGTTATGAATGGCAAAGATTTAATTCTTTTATATGGCTGAATAATACTCCACTGTGTGTGTGTGTGTGTGTGTGTGTGTGTGTGTGTGTATAACACCTTTTTTTTTTTATTAAGTTTTAAATTTTAGTTCTAGTACAGTTAATATACAATGTTATATTAGTTTCAGGTGTACAATATAGTGATTTAACAATTCTATACTTACCCAGTGCTCATCACAAGTGCACTCGTTAATCCCCATCACCTATTTAATCTATGCCCCTCCCACCTCCTCTCTGGTAACCATCAGTTTGTTCTCTATAGTTAAGTGTCTGTTTCTTGGTTTGTCTCTCTCTCTCCCTTTCCCTTTTTTTTTTTAACTTAATTTTTTTCCCCTTAAATTCCACATAGGTGAAATCATATTGTATACATCTTTCTCTGATTGACTTATTTCACATAGCATTATAAGTGTCTGGTTCCATCCGTGTCATTGCAAACAGCAAGATTTCATTCTTTTTTATGGCTGAATAATGTTTCAGTCTGTGTGTGTAAATTTTTATATATATATATATAATTTTATATATTATACATATAAAATGTATATTATATACATATATAATATATACACACCACATCTTTATCCATTCATTTATCATTGCACACTTACGTTTTCTTTTTAATTTATTCATTAGACACAGAGAGAGAGATCACAAGTAGGCAGAGAGGCAGGCAGAGAGAGAGAGAAGCAGGCTCCCCACTGAGAAGAGAGCCCGATGCAGGGCTCGATCCCAGGACCCTGAGATCATGATCTGAGCCAAAGGCAGAGGCTTAACCCACTGAGACACCCAGGTGCCCTGTTTTCCATAACTTGGCTATTATAAATAATATTTCACTGAATGTAGGGGTGCCTGTATCTTTTCAAATTAATATCTTTTTTTTCTTCAGTTGAATAACCAGTAGAGATGCTAGGTCATATGGTAGTTCTATTTTTAATTTTTTTAAGGAAACTTCATACTGTTTTCTATAGAGGCCGCACAAATTTACATTTGCACAAGAATTCCCTTTTCTCCACATCCTTGCCAATGCTTGTTATTTCTTATTTGTTTTTATTATTTTTTGATATTAGTCATTCTGACAGGTATGGGGTGATATCTCATTGTGGTTTTAATTTGCATTTCCCTGTTGACTAGTGATGTTGAGCATCTTTTCATGTGTCTGTTGGCCATCTGCAGGTCTTCTTTGGAAAAATCTCTATTCAGGCCCTCTTGCCCATTTTTTAATTGCATTGCTTGTTTTCTTGGTGTTGAGTTGTAGGAGTTCTTTATATATGTTGAATACTAACTCCTTAATGGATATATCATTTGCAAATATCTTCCCTCATTCAGTAGATTGCCTTTTCGTTTTGTTGACAGTTTCCTTTGGTGTATAAAAGCTTTATCCTAAAAAAAATTCTTAATGCAGTATTTAAAAATTCTTAATATAGTCAATATGTTAATATTTGGTCATATATGTTACACATTTTGTTTTTCATCTGCATTTTAACATTTTTATATATTTATGAGTCAAGTCTGTCTTTATAGTCACAGATGAATGCTTGTCTACAAATACTTCAGAATCCAAGAAATACACAATGCAGTTGACATTTCTTTGTGAAAATTAAGGATCTGAGACAAGGCTCAGCATGTATTTATTTGTCCATGAGGTGGAGAAAGCCACTGCATCATGACCTATGAGCAGGGCGAGGATATTTCTTAAGAAATATTTATGAATGTGTTTCAGAATTTTAATGAAGTTTTGCTTAAATCTCCAAAGTTCCACCCCCGATTGAGGCTAATATAATTGTGATCTGAAAATATTTTAAAGAAGTTGTAAGCAGTTTCCCACCTTCACTAAAAATAAAAATCTCTATTTATCATTATAAAGAAATCAGTTTTCTTTCAATGTCACTTGTGATTTATGATAATTGCACTATATTAACAGAACTTTGGAGTATATCCTATTTTCTGTGGTATAAGCCAAATATATAAATTATACAAAAGTTATTAAGAAATATGTGCTTTTCCAAATTGTGTCTGATTTTTCAGAATTTGTGACCTGATCTGACTCTGGCAATGGTGTTAAATAAGATATTTTGTATGAACATCAGTAACCAAAAATCTTTATCTCACACAGAATATACCACAAATGATCCAAACTGAGGAGAAATCAATAAAGCTTTCAAATTCTCTCAAATAATTTTGAATGAACTGTAACACCAGATGACAATAAGTGTAACACTGTTAAGAGAGGAGTAGCTGTGCTTGAAGTCTTCTGCTTGTAAAACATTGGTCTCTAAACCCTGATATACTCTGAAAGTGTTAGGAAGAAACTGATGTAAAATTTACATGTGGTGCTTAATAAACAATGAGGATTGTCACACAGATATGTCTTTATCTGAACTCAGATCACATTTGTGATCATTTCCAATCTGTTGAGAATTTAATTATTATCTACTTTTTGATTTACATATGCCAGTTTTTTCCCAACTAGAGTGTAAGCTTCCGGAGAACAGTTACCACATCTTATACTTCTTTTGTGTCCCTGATATTTTTAACAGCCTAAGACACCTAGTAAGTGGTTAGCTAACCTATCAACTAATTAAAATTCTTTTGCAGATGTTTGCTATCATTTTCTTTTCTATGTTGAAAAACCATTTATTTCACCGGAAAAAAAAAAAAAAAGTGATCCGACTCTGTGTGTCTACACACCACAAGCTGAGCCTTTGGGCCAAAAAGACTCAAGAGCAGTGATACTCTCACCAAAGTCATTCCCAAGTCCAACACCCAATGACAGCAGGAGGCAGGGAGCCAGCACAACCCCCACCACAGTTTCTGCCCAAAATGATGCCTGCTGGGAGAACAGACATAATTGTGAAATTACAGAAGTATTGAAGAGCATGAAGAATAGAAAAATGGGCAGAAGGGAGGAAAGGAAGAGGTGGTCTGAGTTTAGCAAGGTATATTAAGGTCCATAGTTGCAGAGGGACTGAACTTACAGAGCCAAGAATGTCCCAGAGACAGAATACCATGAAAGGTGTATGTATTCTTATGTACAACTTCAGCTCCAAATTTCAGCCCGCACACATCCCACCTTGAAACTCTGTGTTGTCAAGACACCTGATGGCCTCCACTGCATCCTCTGTCTGCTCCATGTGTGGGAAGGCATAATCTCTCACAATGTTACATTTGATGACTGGGCCATATGCCCCAAATTTGGCCTGAAGCTATTTTTTAATACAGGTGGGACCAGTGTTGCTACATGCAACTCTGTGGAGGTCTTACTCTCATTCTTACTGGCTTTCACGTTGATGTTCCCCCTGTGCAGCTTGTAGGACTCAGGTTGCTTATGGTTCCTCAGCTGCTGCCTTGTCCTCTATGTGCCCAAAGCTGTAGTTTTTATTTATTTACTTATTTGAGAGAGAGAGAGAGAGAGAGTGGAGGAGGGCAGAAAGAGAGGGAGAGAGAATGCCAAGCAGACTCCAGTGTGCAATGGAGGCAGGGCTCCATCCTAGGACCTTGAGATCATGACCTGAGCAGAAGGGAAAAGTCAGGGGCTTAACCAACTAAGCCACCCAGGCACCACCACCCCCCCAAAAGTGGTAGTTTTTAATGATTCACATTCCAGCACCTTCCCATACTTCTCAAAGAGTGAGCAGATCTGGTTTGTGGCCTCCTTGGGCAGGTTTCCAATGAATAGCTTCATCTTCTGGACAGGGTCCATAGGGATCTCAGCAGGGGCTCTTCCTTGTGGTACAGACATTTCTGACAAAACGCTAAAATGGTTGCAGCAGTGACTCTGGATAGAAGTTGCTATCATTTTAGATGGACAAGTAATCAGGTCAACCTGGATTTAGATTACATAATGACATCATATCAATCCAAGAAGCAGTGCCTAAGGCTGGACCAGTTAGGCCATTCTTCTGTACTGACATCGGGCCCATTATAGGGGAGAAATTAGATATTTTCTTACTGGTATTTGGACTTTGTACTTTAGTCTTCTGTTGGAAAGACTGAAAGGAGCAGTTTTTTGAAATTATTGAAAACCTAGAATTTCAGCCTTAATAAGGCCTATAGTCTGTTGTCTTGGAATTTACTCCTTTCTTTTTATAAACAAATATCTTTTATCATTATGAGCTTTTAATTATTAATATTTTAAGAAAATGTATTTTTTTCTAATTTGGAACTTGGAAAACTAACCATTTGAAAAGAATTTATGACAGATTGAATTTGTCTCTTTTCAAGTTGATTGAAAGGAAGAAATCAGTGTGCTGGCATAGCAGAACTTGAGGTTTTCTAGAAAATATAGAAAAGAGCCGTAGCCTTAAATAAATGTGTGTGTGTGTGTGTGTGTGTGTGTGTGTTTTGTGGGACTATGGTTGGGAAATACGTTGGATAACACCTTTAATTTCCTTCCAGTGTTAAAATTTTAATTTTACAATGACCTTAAGCCTTACAGCTGACTCAAATAACTTTAGTTACTTTGAGATGTTTCCTCATTCTAAAATGGAGAGATTGAATGGCTAATCTGCCTCAGTTTGTTGGAAACAGGGAAGATAAAACATGAATAATTTTAGAAAATGATAAAGATGTAAATAACAATGCTTTTGTTGTCATTACTGTCTTTGCACTTATGACTCACACAGGTTTACATATATTTAAAGTAGTCACTTCCTATTATGAATAAGTAATATAAAAATCCTCATATTCTTCTCACAGTGACTTGATTTATAGTGGATTATGCCTGCAAATTATACATGCTGATGAAATTTCAGTGTGTGCTCACTTGTAAGCACTAACCCTAAGTAAACTTGTTTCTCACTACCTGGTAAATGTTTCTGAACAGATTATTGAACTACCAACAGCTGGACTTGCTGACAATAACTAGGAATTTCCAAGCTTGTTATGTGTTCAAATATATAGCACTTGGCACCTGAAGAACTGCTAATTATGCCCAGATTCTAATCTTAATTTTCCAGTTTATTATGATTTCTTCATTATGTCCTAACAGTCTGAGTAAGCAGCTTATCTCCCAATATTTCCACTTGCCTAACAAATGTTCTCTTTAAACAGATGTTGGTACTTCCTGGAATGGAGCCATTCCCATTTGAAAAGAAGAAATGATACTTTACTTAATCTTGTGTTAAGCTTTAGAGGGAAGTATCGCATCATTCTGTCCAAATCCATCTCCTCTTTACCCACCCTCAGTGAAAATGAAAACAAAGTCGAGATAGCTCTGAGTTTATTTCTTCCTGTCATTTTTCTCCTTCCTATCTCTTAATGTCTCCCTCCCTCTATTCTTTCTTCTTAAAATAGTGTTTGTGTAGTTTAAACTGATTGAAGAATTCAATTCATAATTTAAAATCTGATTCAAAAGCTGGAAAATTATACTGCAATACTCTTCTCTTCAAGTGTGTATAGTTAATGACAAAGATGAAATAATCAATTGCATAAAATAATCTAAAATTAGTTGAGTTTATAGTTTCCTTTATACCTCCATGATTTATGTAGAGTGGGAAATCCATGAAAGATACAGAAAGCTAAGAAATTTTCTATGAATTCTGAGAATTTTACAAACTGTATGGGCTTTCAGTTTAATGTTATAGGAGAAAACAAATATGACCCTAAAGATTTACCTAACTGCTTCATTCATGGGTAGAAAAAACTAAAATTCTGATAAATCCAGTGATTTACTTAAGGATATGTGAAATGGTTGTTGGCAGATCTACAAGGGAAAACACACTTTTTTCCCCAACTGCTTAAAATTTTTATTTCAAAATCGGTAAGTTGAGAGAATTGATAACAATCTTTATCCCAGTTCCTAGGAAGGTGTCCAGTACATGGTATGTGTTCATTATATATTTGCTTTTAAGCAAATGCTTCTCTTTTATTAACAGCTTTCTCTTTATGAAGCACTATTGAATCACAGTTACAAATGGTTCAGGTGCGATTACTATCTAGGTTCAAATTCTGGCTCCTTTACTCAACAGCTATGTTATCGTGGGCAAATGAACTAAATATTCTGTGCTTCCATTTCCCAAATTTCTGCAAAATGAGGATAATAATAATATCTGCCTCATAGATTTTTATGAAGAGTAAATTGAAGTACTTAGAATGATGGTTGGCTAACACATAGTAAAACTCAAAAGTGGGAGTTATTTTTCTTGATTTATGAATCAATAAAACACATTTTTATAGGACTGAAGGTGTAATTTTCCTTTAATTAATGTCATATAAAAATCTAGGCATAAGTGTATAATGGAGGTTATGAGGATGGGATGGAATGGGGGTAAATTGGTTATTTATTTTACAAATACATCTTTATTGGCAAAACCATTGACAGTAGGTTTCATTCAGTTGGAGAGCATTTTGGTGAGTCTGAGTGCCATTGTTTATATATTTTTTTAAAGATTTTATTTATTTATTTGACAGAGAGAGATAACAAGTAGGCAGAGAGGCAGGCAGAGAAAGAGAGAGGGAAGCAGGCTCCCTGCTGAGCAGAGAGCCCGATTTTGGGCTTGATCCCATGACCCTGAGATCATGACCTGAGCTGAAGACAGAGGCTTAACCCACTGAGCTACCCAGGCACCCCCATTGTTTACATTCTTAATAACATAATAATGTAATCCAAAATCTAGAAGTGACTTTAGAGTTCCTATTGCCTGCTTTCATCCTATAGAAATATTGGTTATGCCCCACTCTACAGGAAAGTTAGTATAACTGCTGAGTGAAAGAGTAACTATAAATAAGAAAAAAAGCAGGTGAGACACATTTAATGTAACTTTGGATTGGATGCACCCTATTGCTGGGAAATTAGGAAGAAGAGAGGTTTTGCACAGACATCCTTTTTTCTTTTGCTGCTCTGTCAGGATTTTAGGAGGACATAGAATTTTAAAGAAGAAAATTGATGTTTCTATGAAATTAGTCCATTTATTTTTTTTTTTAAGATTTATCTATTTATTTAAGAGAGAGAGAGCAAGAGCACATGAGTGGGAGGGAAAGAGGGAGAGGGAGGATTTCAAGCAGACTCCATACTGAGTGAGGACCCTGGTGTAGGGCTCAATCTCATGACCATGAGATCATGACCTGAGCTGAAACCAAGAGTTGGATGCTTAACTGACTGTATGACTCATGTGCTCCAAGTCCATCTATTTTTAAGGAGTTGCTAAGATATGGATGATTATCATCACAAAGTAATTTATTATATCATTTTTGCCAACAGGTAAGCAAAATGATTAGTTTTATTACAGTATAGCCAAAACTCTATAAATTATAGAAGAAAATATTTATTAGCAGTGGATCAATGAGTGAAACAATCAATTATGCCTTGCCCTTTGTGTTTTAAAAGTCTTTATGTGCAGGACACCTGGGTGGCTCAGTTGTTTAAGTATCCGCCTTCAGCTCAAGTCATGATCCCAAGATCCTGGGATCGAGTCCTGCCTCAGGCTCCTTGCTCAACGGGGAGCCTGCTTCTCCTTCTGCCCCTTCCCCCTACTAGTGTGCCCTCTCTCTCTCTCTCTTTCTCTCAAATAAACCAATAAAATATTTTAAAAAATCCTTATATGCTTTTAAAGTCATGTTTATTGAGGTATAATTATATATTATAAAACTTAATCCTTTTTAAATGTGCAGTTTGAGTTTTGACAAATATACACTGTCATGTCATCACCATTTCAGTCAAGATATAGACCATTCCTACCACCCTAAAGATATTATCTTGTGACCATTTGCAGAAAATCTCTATCTCACACTCTCAATCCCAACCACTGATCTGGTGTTTATCCCTAAAACTTTGCCTTTTCCAGAATATTATATAAATAGACCCATATAGTACATGATTTTTGGTGTCTAGTTAATTTCACTTAGCATAATATATTTGAGGTTTGGCTGTGTCATTACATGTATCAGTGGTTTGTTCCTATTTATCACTGAGTAGTATTCCATTATATGGATGGATCTTGATTTGTTTATCCATTCACCAGTTAAGGATGTTTGGATTGTGACCAATTTTTGGTCATTATGAACAATCACATTAGGGTATTTATATGGACATAGATACTTTTTAATTTATATGTTTTCTTTTTGGGACTGTGAATACCTAATAGTAGAATTCTTAAGTTGTAAGTATATATTTCAATTAATAAGAAACTGCCAAATTTTTTTCCAGAGTGGCTTTACCATTTTGTATTCCTACCAACAATGAATATGAGTTCCAGTTGCTCCACATCCACACTAGCACTTAGTTTTATCATTTTTTTTTTTAAGCTATTCTAGTGAAAGTTAATGGTGTCTTATTGTGGTTTGAACTGGCATTTCTGTAAGGACTAATTATATTGAGCAATATTTTATGTTTTTCTTTTCTTTTTGTATATCTTTTTTTGGTGAATTCTTTTTGAAAGTTTTTTCCCATCTCTATATATTTTTTGTCTTAATAAGTTGTAAAAGTTTTTCTTTTCATTTTTATTGAGAAATAATTACATACATCACTGTATAAGTTTAAGGTGTATAGTGTCATTATTTCATTTACATATATTATGAAATGCCTACCATAATAGGCTCAACAAACATCCATCTTTTCACATAGATACAATAAGAAGAAAAGAAAGAAAAAAAGAAAAAAAGAAAGAAAATCTTGTGATGAGAACTCTTAGGACTTATTCTTTTAACAACTTTCTATATATCCTACAGCAGTGTTAGTTGTAGTTATCATGTTGACACATTACATTAATAGTACTTATTTATCTTTTAAGTGGAAGTTTGTATCTTTTGGCCACCTTCCTCCAGCTCCCCTATCTCACCCTCTGCCTCTGGCAACCACAAGTCTGATCCCTTTTTTGATGAAGTTTTTTGTTTTTTTTTTAAAGATGCTACATATAAATGAGATCATATGGCATTTACCTTTCTGCCTGACTTATTTCACTTAGCATAATTCCATCAAGGTCCATCCATGTTTATCACAAACAGTAGTCTTTCCTCATTTTTATGACTGAATAATGTTCCATTGCATATGTGTGGATGTGTTTCATGATATATATGTATCTCAACTTCTTTATTCAGTCATCCATTTATGTACATTTAGGTTGTTTCCATGTCTTGGTTATTTTAAATAATGCTGTTATGAACACAAGGTGCAGATATTTTTTTTTGTTAGTGTTTTCATTTCTTTTGGATATATTCCCAGAAGTGGAATTACTGGATAATACAGTAGTTCTACTTTTAAGTTTTTGAAGATCCTCTGTATTGTTTTCTATAGTGGCTGTACCAAGTCACTATCCCCTCAACAATGCAGAAGGATTCCCCTTTTCTCCCCATCTACACCAGCATTTGATCTCTTTTGTCTTTTTGATGATGGCCTTTCTAACAGGAGTGTGGTGATATCTCATTGTGATTTTAACTTGTATTCCCTAATGACTAGTGATATTGGTATTTTGATGTACCTTTAGTCTTTTGTATAACTCCTTTGGAGAAATGTCTATTCAGATTCTTGCCCATTTTTAAATTGGGTTATTTGTCTTTTGCTATTGAGTTTATCTTGTATTTTCTTTGTTTCCTTTCATCAATATTATATAGTTTTTAGAGATTTTTTACTCCTTAGTTAAATTTATTCTTAAGTATATTATTGTTTTTGATGTTATCGCAAATGTTATCAATTTTTAAACTTCTTTTTCAGAAAATTCATTGGTAGCATATAGAAATTCTACTGAGTTTGTATGTTAATTTCGTATCTTGCAACTTTATTGAATTAATGAGATCTAACAGCTTTTTGATTGAGATTTAGAGTTTTCTATTTTTTAAAATCATGTAATCTGCAAATAGAGATAGTTTTAATTTTTCCTTTACAATTCTGATACTTTTAATTTCTTTTTCTTACCTTATTGCTCTACATAGAACTTCTAGTATGAACTCTAAGTGAATATGTTCCTTCTTTGACTAATTTTTCAGAAGTTTTTATTATGAACGGATGTTGAATTTTGTCAAATGTTTTTTTCTGTGTCTATTTAGATGATCACATGATTTTTCTATTCTATTAATGTGATGTATCACATTGATTGATTATCATGTGTTGAACTATCTTTGCATTCTATGGATATATCCCATGTGATTATGGTGAGTGATCCTTGTAATGTGCTACTGAATTCAGTTTGCTTGTATTTTATTGATAATTTTTGTATCTTTTTTTTAAGGTTTTATTTATTTATTTGACAGACAGAGATCACAAGTAGGCAGAGAGGCAGACAGAGAGAGAGAGGAGGAAGCAGGCTCCTTGCTGAGCAGAGAACCTGATGCGGGGGCTCGATCCCAGGACCCTGGGATCATGACCTGAGCCAAAGGAAGAGACTCCAACCCACTGAGCCACCCAGGCGCCCCAAGAATTTTTGTATCTTTTATCAGACATATTGGCCTGTAGTTTTCTTTTCTAGTAGTGTCCTTCTCCAGTTATGGTAACAGATTAATATTAGTCTCATAAAATGAGTTTGGGAGTGTTTCCTCTGTTCTGATATTTTGAAGGAGTTTGAGAAGGAGTGGTGTTAATTCTTCATTAAATATTTGGTAAAATTTACTGGTGAAGTCATCTAGTGCAGGGCTTTTCTTTGTTGAAGATTTTTGATTACTGATTCAGTCTGAGCCACCCCGATGCCCCTCTATTTAGATTTTCTATTTTTTCCTGATTTGGTCTTGTCAAGTTGTAGGTTTCTAAGAATTTTTTTCATTTTTTCTAGGTTGTCAGTTTGTTGGCATATAGTTGCTTCTATTATAATCCTTTGAATTTCTATGGTATCAGTTGTTATTTCTCCTTTTTCATTTATAATTTTGTCAATTGGGGTCCTTCCTCTTTTTACGTTATTTAGTGTAGCTAAGGGTTTGTCAATTTTGTTTATCTTTTAAAAGAAACAACTCTTAGTTTGGTTAATCTTTTCTCTCTTTTTTTCCCCCTCTTTTATTTATTTCTGCTCTAACCTTTATAATTTACTTTCTTTTGCTAATTTTGGGTTCAGTTTGGTCTTCTTTTTCTCATTACTTAATGGAATAGAGTTAGGTTGTTTATTTGGGATCTTTCTGGCTTCTTAATGTAAGCACTTGATGCTGTGAACTTGCTGCTTAAAGCTGCTTTTGCTGCATCCCACAAATTCTGGTATGTTGTGTTTTATTTTTGTTTGTCTCAAGCAGCTTTTTAGTTTCCTTTTTAATTTCTTCTTGGATCCATTGGGTGGTTCAGTAGAGTGTTGTTTATTTTAATATGTTTATGAATTTTATAGTTTTCCTTTTTTAAAAAATATTTTATTTATTTATTTGACAGAGGTCATAAGTAGGCAGAGAGGCAGGCAGAGAGAGAGGAGAAAGCAGGCTCCCTGCGGAGCAGAGAGCCTGATGTGGGCTCGATCCTAGGACCCTGGGATCATGACCCAAGCTGAAGGCAGAGGCCTTAACCCACTGAGCCACCCAGGTGCCCCCTCTAGTTTTCCTTTTGTTATTGATTTTTGGATTCATGTCATTGTTGTCAGGGAAGATACTTGGTATGATTTCAGTCTTCTTGAATTTGCTTAGATTTGTTTTCTTTCCTCACTTATTGTTGATTCTAGAAAATGTTCCATTTGTTTTTGAGACAAATGTATATTCTTTTGTTGTTGGGTGGAATGTTTTGTATATGTCTGTTATGTCCATTTAGTTTATAGGGCTGTTCAAATATTTTGTATTCTTATTGATTCCCTGTCTGGATAATAGATCCATTACTGAGAGTGAGGTATTAAGTTCTCCAACTATTATTGTATTACTTTTTATTTCTCCTTTCTGTTAGTTTTTGCTTTATATATTTAGGTGTTCCACTATTGTGCATATAAATATTTGCATTTGTTTTATCTTCTTGATGGATTGGTCCCTTTATTGTTACATAATGAGCTTCTTTGTATCTTTTTACCATTTTTAGTTTAAATTTTATTTTGTCTGATACAAGTGTAGCTACCACTGCTTTTTGGGGGTTTACCATTTGCTTAAAATATCTTTTTCCTTCCCTTCACTCTCATTCTATATGTCTTTAAGGCTAAAGTGAGTCTCTTGTAGGCAGCCTATTGTTTAATCTCATTTTTTAAATCCATTCAGCCATTCTCTGTCTTTTAATTGGAGAATTTAATATTTCATTTATTTATTTTATTCAACAAATATTTATTGTGTGCAGAAAGAAGGAAAAGTGATGCACAAGGGGTGAGGGTGGAGGGAAGGTAGGAAATAAGGACAAAATGAGTCATGTATGGCCCTACACCTTGAGAGGTTTGGATTTAAAGTAATTATTGATGGGGAAGTATTTGCTATTGCATTTTGTTAATTATTCTCTGGTTATTTTGTAGCTCCATTGTTCCTTTTATCATGCTTTTTTGGGTTTTGATGTTTTTTGGTATCAGTATACTATAACTTCTTTATCATGTTCTTTTGTGTAATTACTGTAAGATTATCACTTATAGTTACCATGAGGCTTACTTAAAATATCTTAAGTTTATAACACCCTGTTTTAAATTGAAGCAACTTGGCTTCATTAGAATTAGTAAACTTCACACTTTTATTTTAGGTTATTGCTGTTAAAATTTGCATGTTTTTAATATTGTGTGACTAGTAGCAGATTACTGTAGTTATCATTATTTTTATTATTTTTTAGAGTTTCAAGTGAATTACTATTTTGCAGAATCTAACTATGATTATATATTTACCATTGCCAGTGAGATATATGCTACCTTTTTGTATTTTTATGATGTTAATTAACATTATTTTACTTCCACTTAAAGACTCCCTTTAACATTTCTTCTAAGGCAAGTATAGTGGTAATGAACTCTCTCAGCTTTTGTTTGCTTGGGAGAGTCTTTATCCCTAATTTCAGTTCTGAAAGACAGCTTTGCCAGGTATAGAATTCTTGATGGGCAGTTACTTTCATTCAGTATTTTGAATATGTCATCCCTTTTTTTCCTGGTCTGAAAAGTTTCTGTTGAGAAATCTACTTTAGCTATGGAGGTCCTCTTGTATGTAACTTCTTTCTTTTTTCAGGCCTTAAAATTCTCCCTTTCTCTGATTTTTGACAATGTAAGTATATATCTTGGTGTACCCTTATTCATATTTAACCTATTTGGCATCTTTTGGGCCTTGTGAATCTGGATATCCATTTCTCTTTAGGTTTGGGAAGTTTTCAGTCATTATTGCTAGTTTTTGTGTCATATATACATTCCATAGCCTTTCTTTACCCTTTTTCATTCTTTTTTCTCTTTACTCCTCTGACTGGGTAATTTCCAATGTTCTATCATCCAGGTTACTGATTCTTCCCTCAACATGATTGAGTCTATTTTTGAAACTCTCTGTTGAATCCTTCAGTTATTGTATTTTTCAGCAGTTACTATATTTTTCACTTCTAAGATTTCTTTCTTTCTTGACAGTTGCTTGTTCCTTGTTGAAATTCTCATTTTGTTCACGCATTGTTTTCCTGTTTGTTTGGTTGTCTATCTGTGTCTTCTTATAGTTCACTAAACTTTCTTAAGAGGATTTATTGTTCTGAATTCTTTGACAGTCCATAGAGCTCCATTTTTTTTTAAGGTCATATTGGAGTTTTATCAGTTGTTTCCTTTGGTGATGTCATATTTACCTGATTTTTCATGATCCCTAATCCTTACATTGGTATCTGTGAATTTGAGTAATTGGGATCCTTTTTTAGACTTTACAGATTTGCTTTGGCAGAGATAGTTTTTCACCAGTCAGCTCAATTTGGGTTTCTGGGTGTGGCTGCTAGTAATGTCCTTGGGCTCATGGGACCTGCTATTATGGTCTATTTTGGGGATGAGGCAACTGTTCAAGTTCTCAGGTTCAGGATGGAGGTTGTATCTATCACTGAGAACAGTTGGATAGGATTGGATTCTCTGGTAAGGCTTACTAGATGTTAGGGACTGGGTACTATACTCACTAGTAGATGGGGGTATGAATTAGCTTCCCTGCTCTGGCAGGGGAGCAGGGTGGGATCCAGAGACTCTACAGCTCATTGCTTGGGCACCTGAATCAGTCCAGAGTGTGTACTGAATTTCCTGGTCATGTGAGGCCACCAGTTTTGCTCTGCAGATTGGGGAAGCCATGAGAAATGCTCTCTGTCCAAGTACCAGTGAACATAAGACTACTGAATAGACTATGTTTTTTCCCATGTGTTTTAGTTCCCTTGATTTAACAGGCTGAAGGTTATGTTTTGCAGTGAGCAGGGCTATGAATTAAATTCCCTGCATGAGCAGTGAGAGAAACAGCTCTAAAGTCAATCAAGTTCTTTGTTGTCTTAACTCAAACCAACCTGTACCCCAAGTTACCCCAAGTTACTTTGCTTTGCAGAAATTATCTCCTGCTTTTCAGGTCAGATGGGGTTGGAAGACTCTACAGTGAGTGGGGATGTGTCTCAGCTCCCTTGCCTGCGTGGAGGGGATAGAGGCTCTTTAGCTTACTCTTAATTTTCCAAACAGGCTCTCCAGTTAGGAGGAGCTGGGAGCTACCTTCAACCTTGGCTAAATTTATGCCCTTGCCTATAGGTAGCATGGTAATACTCCATGTCTCATACTGGCTTTTCTCAGGGGAAGGGGGGTGGCAGTCAACTCTCCTTGCCTTACTCTTGTTTCAAGCACAGCTGGGCCAGCACAACTTCCAAAAGTTGTTTCCAGCCTTTTTGGTCATATGGGGCTAGAAGACACTCTCTGAGGTGGAATTAGTCTATATTTAAGCTTATTTTTTTTAAGAATTTTATTTATTTATTTGACAGACAGAGATCACAAGTAGGCACAGAGGCAGGCAGTGAGAGAGGAAGAGAAGCAGACTTGCCGCTGAGCAGACAGCCTGATGCAGGGCTCTATCCCAGGACCCTGGGATCATGACCTTACCAAAGGCAGAGGCTTTAACCCACTGAGCCACCCAGGCGCCCCTATATTTAAGCTTCTTGGGCAAACCAAGCTCTCAGGCCTACAAAACTACTTATTTGAAGATCTGCATCTGGCAGACCCATATGTGCCAAATTCTCTGGTCAGAGTGTGCCCTTGACTTTGTTCTACAGATAAGCAAATTTGCTGGTTGGAATTATTAACTTGGGTACTGAAAATATTAATTCTATCTTACAAGATCCATCTGCTGGTTATCTCAGGTGCCTCCTTTCCTTCTTCATCATAGATTTTCAGCAGTTAAGCATGACAGATTCTTTTTTTTTTTTTAATTTATTTATTTGTTTGACAGACAGATTACAAGTATGCAGAGAGGCAGGCAGAGAGACTGAGAGGAGGAAGCAGGCTCCTCACCAAGCAGGGAGCCCGATGCGGGGCTCGATCCCAGGACCCTGGGACCATGACCTGAGCCGAAGGCAGAGGCTTTAATCCACTGAGCCACTCAGGTGCCCAAGCATGACAGATTCTTTTGCAATCCCTGTAGTGCAAGATCAGATTAGGGACTCTGGCAAGTGGCACATAGTCATGGGGAGTGGGCTTGTTGTACCCACTGGATTTTTTGTTTTTCCACTGGAGGCTCAGGGGAGACCTCTCCCCATGATGGTGCACTGGCCTAGGGGAGGAGCATTGTGGTCAGTATGTAGCTGTTTCTCTTATTCTAATGCAGTCTTGGTCTGTGTGGTGCAGGGGGGTACTTAGGCATCATCCCTGTATTCTAGGATTCTCTCAGTGGGGTTTTGTTCTTGAATAGTTGTTAGTTGTTTTTGTGAGGGAGAGCGAAGTCGGGAACAACCTATGTCACCATCTTGGTGACATCACTCCAAAAGTTTTAGAATATATTCTAGATTTTATATCTAATATAAATATAAATTTAAATATAAATATATCTAAAATACATTCTATATTTTAGAATATATTCTAGATTCAGGTCTTTTATCCAGTGTGGGTATTGTAAATATTTTCTTCCTGACTGTTGCTTATGTTTTAATTTTTAAATTATCTTTTAAAGAGCTTAAGTTTATAATTTTTTGAGGTTGTCTAATTTGTCAGGTTTTTTTTTTTCTTTATGGTTCAGGTTTTAAAAAAATAATTTAGGTCTATAATTCATCTTTAGTCAATTCTTATATAAGGTTCAGGTAAACATGGAAATTCTTTTTTTCCCTTGTGTATACAAATGTCTAGTTGTTATGGCGTAGTTTTTAGAAAGAGTATCCTATCTGCAGTGAATTATCTTGGTACCATTTGTCAAAAATAAAGTGACCATATTTGTGTAGGTCTATGTTTAGGTTCTCCATTCCATTTTGTTGATCTGTAGATCTAATCTTTATGACAGTATCACACCACCTTGATTTCTATAGACTTATATAATAAATATTAAAGTCAGGTAATGTGGATTCTCCAAATTTGGTTTTCTTTTTCAAAATTATTTTTTACCTATGCTATGTCCTTTGCTGTTGTATAAGTTTAAAACCAACTTGTAAATTTTTACAAAAAAATTTGTCGCAATTTTGTTTGGGATTATGATAAATCTGTTGGTAAATTTAGAGCAAATTGATCTCTAAACAATATTGAGTTTTCCAACGAATGAACACAATATCTCTGTCCATTTATTTAAGCTTTTTAAAATTTCTCATGGAATTTTCTAATAGTACTCAGCACAAAAATCTCACACTTATTTTGTTAGATTCATCTCTAAGTATTTCTCATAAACTATTTCCGTTTAACAAATGCTTCATGATTTTAGAGTGTGGTGATTATCAGGTATGCTCACCACTACTCCAGTTTTTTCTTTTATTGGGCTTATCCCATATTTGTCTTTCACTGCCTCTTTGAAGATAAAGCTTGTGCTGGCCACTAAGACATTTCAAAGTGGAAGTCTAAGAGTTAGTAAGCAATTCACCCCTTCATATTTCCCCACCACTATGAAAAAATTGCCAGAAAAGTGATGCATGTTCATGATATGTGTACATGCCAGGGTTACTGGAATGTAGGGTACAAGAAATGTGAAGAAGCCTGGAAAAGTAGTGATTAAGAGCATGGTGACATTTAGTGCTGAGCAAAAAGGATCTGAGCTTTATTTGAAAAGCAGTAGAGAACTTCTGAAGGTTTGTGAACAGGGGAATGAAGCTAACCTGTAGAATGGCAGATCTAGGATAGGAAGGAGTAGATTGAAAAGGAGGAAGTACTAGTGATGGAAAGAAACTAGAAAACTATTCCACAAGTTTGTTAAAATGATGAAAGTCATCTGTGTTTGTAATAGAGCAAACAGAAAAAAAAGAGTCATTGCTAGAGAAAAGATATAAGAATTGATATATAACTGAATATAGTAAATGGAGAAGAGAAAGAACCTTTCAAGGAAAACCTTCTGTGGCAGTATCGTAGGTTAGTTTTCTTTTGGGGGCACTCTTTGGAAAATATGCATGTTTACCATATCAATATAGAAGGAGTTATCATGTAACAATCACCTTGTCAGAATTTCCATTTTTGCTGAGATGTGAGATGGGGTTCATACTTTCTTCATGCGATGGTATGGAGGGAAGGAAGGAAAGTGCTAAACTTGCAAACATAAGAGACAAAGTGTGGACAAAACTGTTTATTTTCTTTTTTTTTTAAATTTTTTTATTTTAATAAACATATAATGTATTTTTATCCCCAGGGGTCCAGGTCTGTGAATTGCCAGGTTTACACATTTCACAGCACTCATCATAGCACATACCGTCCCCAATGTCCATTTCCCCACCACCCTCTCCCGTCACCCTCCCCCCCAGCAACCCTCAGTCTCTTTTCTGAGATTGAGTCTTTTATGGTTTGTCTCCCTCCCAATCCCATCTTTTCATTTTTTCTTTTCCTACCTCCCCCCAACCCCCCCCTTGCATCTCTACTTCCTCATATCAAAGAGATCATATGATAGTTGTCTTTCTCTGATTGACTTATTTCGCTAAGCATGATACCCTCTAGGTCCATCCACGTCGTCGCAAATGGCAAGATTTCATGTCTTTTGATGGCTGCATAGTATTCCATTGTGTATACATACCACTTCTTCCTTATCCATTCATCTGTTGATTGACATCTAGGCTCTTTCCACAGTTTGGCTATTGTGGACATTGCTGCTATAAACATTCGGGTGCACGTGCCCCTTCGGAGCACCACGTTTGTATCTTTAGGATATATACCCAGGAGTGCAATTGCTGGGTCATAGGGTAGCTCTATTTTCAGTTTTTTGAGGAACCTCCACACTGTTTTCCAGAGTGGTTGCACCAGCTTGCATTCCCACCAGCAGTGTAGGAGGGTTCCACTCGCTCTGCATCCTCGCCAGCATCTGTCATTTCTTGACTTGTTAATTTTAGCCATTCTGACTGGTGTGAGGTGGTATCTCATTGTGGTTTTGATTTGTATTTCCCTGATGCCGAGTGATATGGAGCATTTTTTCATGTGTCTGTTGGCCATCTGGATGTCTTCTTGGCAGAAATGTCTGTTCATGTCCTCTGCCCATTTCTTGACTGGATTATTTGTTCTTTGGGTGTTGAGTTTGATAAGCTCTTTATAGATTTTGGACACTAGCCCTTTATCTGATATGTCATTTGCAAATATCTTCTCCCATTCTGTCAGTTGTCTTTGGTTTTGTTAACGGTTTCCTTTGCTGTGCAAAAGCTTTTGATCTTGATGAAATCCCAATAGTTCATTTTTGCCCTTGCTTCTGTTGCCTTTGGGAATGTTCCTAGGAAGAAGTTGCTGCGGTTGAGGTCAAAGAGTTGCTGCCTGCATTCTCCTCAAGGATTTTGATAGATTCCTTTCTCACATTGAAGTTCTTCATCCATTTTGAGTCTATTTTCGTGTGTGGTGTAAGGAAATGGTCCAATTTCATTTTTCTGCATGTGGCTGTCCAATTTTCCCAGCACCATTTGTTGAAGAGGCTGTCTTTTTTCCATTGGATATTCTTTCCTGCTTTGTCGAAGATTAGTTGACCATAGAGTTGAGGGTCTATTTCTGGGCTCTCTATTCTGTTCCATTGATCTATGTGTCTGTTTTTGTGCCAGTACCATACTGTCTTGATGATGACAGCTTTGGAATAGAGCTTGAAGTCTGGAATTGTGATGCCACCGACTTTGGCTTTCTTTTTCAATATTCCTTTGGCTATTTGAGGTCTTTTCTGGTTCCATATAAATTTTAGGATTATTTGTTCTATGTCTTTAAAAAAATGGATGGGATTTTGATAGGGATTGCATTAAATGTGTAGATTGCTTTAGGTAGCATAGACATTTTCACAATATTTGGTCTTCCAATCCATGAGCATGGAATATTTTTCCATTTCTTTGTGTCTTCCTCAATTTCTTTCATGAGTACTTTATAGTTTTTTGAGTATAGATTCTTTGCCTCTTTGGTTAGATTTATTCCTAGGTATCTTATGGTTTTCGGTGCGATTGTAAATGGGACTGACTCCTCAATTTCTTTCTTCTGTCTTGTTGTTAGTGTAAAGAAATGCGACTGATTTCTGTGCATTGACTTTATATCCTGACACTTTACTGAATTCCTGTACAAGTTCTAGCAGTTTTTGAGTGGAGCCTTTTGGGTTTTCCACATATAGTATCATATCATCTGCAAAGAGTGAGAGTTTGAATTCTTCTTTGCCAATTTGGATGCCTTTAATTTCTTTTTGTTGTCTGATTGCTGAGGCTAGGACTTCTAGTACTATGTTGAACAGCAGTGGTGATAACGGACATCCCTGCCGTGTTCCTGACCTTAGCAGAAAAGCTTTCAGTTTTTCTCCATTGAGAATGATATTTGCGGTGGGTTTTTCATAGATGGCTTTGATAATATTGAGGTATGTGCCTTCTATCCCTACACTTTGAAGAGTTTTAATCAGGAAGGGATGCTGCACTTTGTCAAATGCTTTTTCAGCATCTACTGAGAGTATCATATGGTTCTTACTCTTTCTTTTATTAATGTATTGTATCACATTGATGGATTTGCGGATGTTGAACCAACCCTGCAGCCCTGGAATAAATCCCACTTGGTCGTGGTGAATAATCCTTTTAATGTACTGTTGGATCCTATTGGCCAGTATTTTGGTGAGAATTTTCGCATCTGTGTTCATCAAAGATATTGGTCTGTAATTCTCTTTTTTGGTGGGATCCTTGTCTGGTTTTGGGATCAAGGTGATGCTGGCCTCATAGAATGAGTTTGGAAGTTTCCCTTCCATTTCTATTTTTTGGAACAGTTTCAGGAGAATAGGAATTAATTCTTCTTTAAATGTTTGGTAGAATTCCCCTGGGAAGCCGTCTGGCCCTGGGCTTTTGTTTGTTTGGAGATTTTTGATGACTGTTTCAATCTCCTTACTGGTTATGGGTCTGTTCAGGTTATCTATTTCTTCCTGGTTCAGTTGTGGTAGTTTATATGTCTCTAGAAATGTATCCATTTCTTCCAGATTGTCAAATTTGTTGGCATAGAGTTGCTCATAGTATGTTCTTATAATTGTTTGTATTTCTTTGGTGTTGGTTGTGATCTCTCCTCTTTCATTCATGATTTTATTTATTTGTGTCCTTTCTCTTTTCTTTTTGATAAGTTTGGCCAGGGGCTTATCAATCTTATTAATTCTTTCAAAGAACCAGCTCCTAGTTTTGTTGATTTGTTCTATTGTTTTTATAGTTTCTATTTCATTGATTTCTGCTCTGATCTTTATGATTTCTCTTCTCCTGCTGGGTTTAGGCTTTCTTTCTTCTATCTCCAGCTCCTTTAGGTGTAGGGTTAGGTTGTGTATTTGAGACCTTTCTTGTTTCTTGAGAAAGGCTTGTACTGCTATATATTTTCTTCTCAGGACTGCCTTTGTTGCATCACACAGATTTTGAACCGTTGTGTTTTCATATACATTTGTTTCCATGAATTTTTTCAATTCTTCTTTAATTTCCTTGTTGACCCATTCATTTTTTAGAAGGGTGCTGTTTAGTCTCCATGTATTTGCATTCTTTCCAAATTTCCTCTTGTGATTGAGTTCTAGCTTCAGAGCATTGTGGTCTGAAAATATGCAGGGAATGATCTCAATCTTTTGGTACCGATTGAGACCTGATTTATGACCCAGGATGTGGTCTATTCTGGAGAATGTTCCATGTGCACTAGAGAAGAATGTATATTCTGTTGCTTTGGGATGGAATGTTCTGAAGATATCTGTGATGTCCATCTGGTCCAGTGTGTCATTGAAGGCCTTTATTTCCTTGTTGATCTTTTGCTTAGATGATCTGTCCATTTCAGTGAGGGGAGTGTTAACGTCCCCTGCTATTATTGCACTACTGTCGATGTATTTCTTTGATTTTGTTATTAATTGGTTTATATAGTTGGCTGCTCCCATGTTAGGGGCATAGATATTTAAGATTGTTAGGTCTTCTTGTTGGACAGACCCTTTGAGTATGATATAGTGTCTTTCCTCATCTCTTATTATAGTCTTCGGCTTAAAATCTAATTGATCTGTTATAAGGATTGCCACCCCAGCTTTCTTCTGATGTCCATTAGCATGGTACATTGTTTTCCACTCCCTCACTTTAAATCTGGAGGTGTCTTCGGGTCTAAAATGAGTTTCTTGTAGGCAGCATATTGATGGGTTTTGTTTTTTTATCCATTCTGATACCCTGTGTCTTTTGATTGGGGCATTTAGCCCATTAACATTCAGGGTAACTATTGAGAGATATGAATTTAGTGCCATTGTATTGCCTGTAAGGTGACTGTTACTGTACATTGTCTCTGTTTCTTTCTGATCTACTCCTTTTAGGGTCTCTCTTTGCTTAGAGGACCCCTTTCAATATTTCCTGTAGAGCTGATTTGGTGTTTGCAAATTCTTTCAGATTTTGTTTGTTCTGGAAGCTCTTTATCTCTCCTTCTATTTTCAATGATGGCCTAGCCGGATATAGTATTCTTGGTTGCATGTTTTTCTCGTTTAGTGCTCTGAATATATCATGCCAGTTCTTTCTGGCCTGCCAGGTCTCTGTGGATAGGTCTGCTGCCAATCTAATGTTTTTACCCTTGTATGTTACAGACTTCTTTTCCCGGGCTGCTTTCAGGATTTTCTCTTTGTCGCTAAGACTTGTAAATTTTACTATCAGGTGACGAGGTGTGGATCTATTTTTATTGATTTTGAGGGGCGTTCTTAGCATTTCCTGGATTTTGATGTTTGTTCCCTTTGCCATATTAGGGAAATTCTCTCCAATATACCTTCTGCTCCCCTCTCTCTTTCTTCTTCTTCTGGAATCCCAATTATTCTAATGTTGTGTCGTCTTATGGTGTCACTTATCTCTTGAATTCTCTCTTCGTGGTCCAGTATTTGTTTGTCTCTCTTTTGCTCAGCTTCTTTATTCTCTGCCATTTGGTCTTCTATGTCACTAATTCTTTCTTCTGCCTCATTTATCCTAGCAGTGAGAGCGTCCATTTTTGATTGCACCTCATTAATAGCTTTTTTTATTTCAACTTGGTTAGATTTTAGTTCTTTTATTTCTCCAGAAAGGGCTTTTATCTCTCCAGAGAGGGTTTCTCTATTATCTTCTATGTCTTTTTCGAGCCCGGATAGAACCTTGAGAATTGTCATTCTGAACTCTAGATCTGTCATGTTAGCAATGTCCATATTGATTATGTCTCCAGCCTTCAGTACGGCCTCTTTTTCTTTTTTTTGAGGTGAGTTTTTCCACCTTGTCATTTTGTCCAGATAAGATTTGCTTTCTCCTGCTGTGGAATTCCGCTGTTCTTGGTGACTGAAGTTGGTCTTGGCTGGGTTTCTTGTTGATCTTCTGGGGGAGAGGCCTGTTGTAGTGATTCTCAAGTGTCTTTGCCGCAGGCGGAATTGCACCACCCTTGCCAGGGGCTGGGCTAAATAATCCGCTCGGGTTCCCTTTCCGGAGCTTTTGTTCCCTGAGTGCTTTCTGTAGAGTTCTGGAGGACGGGAATGAAGATGGCGGCCTCCCAATCTCTCAGCCCGGAGGAGCCGAGAGCTTGGGGTCCCGCTCCTCAGTGCGCTCTCAGAGCAAAGTGCCCAACCGCCCCGCCTCCCTGGCCTGCGGTCGCGCCTTGAGGAAAGCAGTCAGTTGCTGGAGCCTGGAGAAAAGTGCGCGGTCTCTTCCGTCTCTGTGGCCTCCGGCCGCGCTCCGAGCCCCCCTAGCCTGCGACCGGCACAAGGTAACCCCGGGCTGAGAGTTCAGTCCTCGGCTCTGTCACCGTAGCCGGCTTCCCCGCTCTAATACCTGCGAGCTCCACTGCCCTCAGACACCCCTGGTCCTTCCCTGACCCCGCAGGACCTGGGGTTATGCTGACCCCGCCTGGGTTTCCCCCCGGTTTTGCCCCTTGAGCGATGTCTCCCAATGGAGCAGACTTTTAAAAGTCCTGATTTTGTGCTCCATTGCTCCGCCGCTTGCCGGGAGCCAGCCCCTCCCCCCGGGGTCTATCTTCCCGTTGCTTTGGATTCACTTCTCCGCAGGTCCTACCTTTCAGAAAGTGATCGATTTTCTGTTTCTAGAATTGTTGCTATTCTTCTCTTCTATTTCCCATTGGATTTGTAGGTGTTCACAATGGTTAGATAAGCTATCCAGCTGATCTCCTGCTACCCGATGTCATCTCAGCCTGCTACTTCTCTGCCATCTTGACTCCTCCCCAAACTGTTTATTTTCACTGGAGAATGAAAATTTGGTTCTTTTCCAACCTTGCTTTTTCATGTGAGAGACAATCATATTTTCAGTAGTTTAAGTGTCCTCTCTCCCCTCTGTTCTACTCAGACTCAATAGGGCTTAAAGCTGGATGCCTGTGAGAATGATATTTTCTGAACATCAGTTTTGCTGTCTGGTACATGGAAGTTCTTCCCTAGATTTTGGAATTACAGAGCTCTAGTAATGCCCCAGAACAGAGTCTCACTGCAGTTTATCCATTTTGCCTCATAGGTCCCCATGGTTTGAGATACATTCATACACAATGAGGGAGTTTTCACATATCTAGTATTATTTTTCAGTTAGCCTGGAAAGCATGCACATCTAAAAGGTCCTTCATTCAGTTGCCAGCTTTCTCAGCACTGTATGCCCTGAAGACTGATCTGACTGCCATCAATATGCTGCTTAGATTTGGCTTGGAGAAGCCATGTCAGCATTTTACATTTTTAGAATGAAGTTCTGTAGTTTGTAATGGGCAGTAGAAAATGTGGTTAGTCAAGAATCTAAGCATACCTATTAGATAAGAGTATTTGAACACCAGGAGCTAGATCTAGTTGCTTCTCTTTACTGCTGAAGAATGTGTAAAGAATGACTTTGGAAGTACCCTAGCTAAGAGAAGTAGTTTCAGATAGTTCTTATCAGAGCAAAAGTAGGTCTTCCTTGCCTTTGTTCACACAATTTAGTGATTACCAATAATGAAAAGATATACAGTAAAAATAGTGTCCTCAGCTGTGTATTAAAATCTGTGGTCAACCTAGTCTGCTTTAAGAATTGAAGAGAGGGGGGCACCAGGGTGGCTCAGTGGGTTAAGCCTCTGCCTTCGGCTCAGGTCATGATCTCAGGGTCCTGGGATCGAGCCCCGCATTGGGCTCTCTGCTCGGCGGGGAGCCTGCTTCCCCCTCTCTCTCTGCCTGCCTCTCCGCCTACTTGTTACCTCTCTCTGCCAAATAAATAAAATCCTTTAAAAAAAAAAAAGAATTGGGGCGCCTGAGTGGCTCAGTGGGTTAAAGCCGCTGCCTTCAGCTCAGGTCATGATCCCACCGTCCTGGGATCGAGCCCCGCATCAGGCTCTCTGCTCAGCAGGGAACCTGCTTCATGCTTCCTCCCTTCTCTCTCTGCCTGCCTCACTGCCTACTTGTGATCTGTCTGTCAAGTAAATAAATAAAATCTTTAAAAAAAAAAAAAAAGAATTGAGGGGAGGACTGCAGCTGCCTGCTGTGTCTGCCAAGAAGTATCCAGACAACATGGTGGACTTAGCCAATTTGTGGAAAAGCTCACCTATAGGCCAGGTTTTTTCATGAACCCCCTCTTCCTATTCCTTCCATTTCTGTTATTCTTCTTGCTCTCTGGTCTTTCTGTACCTCTTTTTTTCATTTAGATGAATTTTTAAATCTCATTCCCTTTCCTCTAACTGATGAAATGGTAGTGATTTTATCTCCTATCATATAGAATTCTTTTGAGAAACGAACCATAGGTGCTAATTGACCTAGGTATGTTTATTTGTCCATTTTAAGTTTTCATTTCAATAGTATGTTTATGTCTTTGGGTAAATTTAGGACATAAAAGTACCATTTAGGGTATTTTTCCTGAAACTCCTAAGTACCAAATTTCTACCTATCTGGGAGTAGTCATAGCAGTCCCAAGAGTCTTTCATCAATATATAACTCAATGTTAAAAATGACCTATTTACTGCATTTAGGAAAATAGAATGGAAACTGACATAGAATTTGTTTCAAAATATGTATCTCATATATGTATATATTTTTTGTCAGTGGAGATTGATAAAAGATTTTTTTCTAGAGGTTATTGTGGTTACATGGCTTCAGTTGAGAATATTTTTAGACTCTGTAAAATACAAGTAATACAAACTATATACACTTGTAGATCCTGAAGCCATGCTATCAGGTTTCAATTGTCTATTCATAGTAAGAAATACAAACTTCAAAGGAAGCTTTCATGTGAAGAAGCAATTTGAATGAACAGAAAAATAATAGACCAGAGAGGCTGAATTTAAGGAGGGACAATAACATAAAAGCACTTCATTTTGCATAAGGGATCATTAAGAGTTGTTTAAAAAAAATCAAAATTTGAAGTTAGAATTTCCAGACACCTGAATGTTGAATATGATTTGGTGACACTTATAATGATATAAATACTTCTAATGCTTGGTATTTATCTAGTAGATCTGGTAGATAATGGAAAATATCTATATAGGACTGAACTTACAAGACTGCTTAATTTATATGAGGGAGTAACTCAGGAGCTGGGAGAATATGGTTCTCACTTTCCCCTCTTGCTCCTATATTGTATATCAATATAGAGGGTATAGTCTACCAGTCGTTTGGATACAGTCCCTCCCTAGTGGGTTTAACACAAATAGATTTATGATCAGAATGTGGTGCTGTTCATTCATAAAAGGAAAATAATTTCAGGTAGGAACATGTATCTATGCAAACTCATACTGCTGAGATCTACCTATCTATCATCTATATCTTGCACATGTTTTGTTATTGCCACACAGGGTTGCAAATGAGAAAATTAGGCTATAAGTCTTGATTAAACTTTCATTATATGAGCATTTAAACAAAACAAAACAAAACAGTTTCCATGAAGCAACATTCTGTCATTTTCCCTGGCTTTGCAGTCCTTTTGGGTAGCAACATGTTCCCTCTGGAACAAACAAGCTTGATGCTATTAGTGCCACAAGGCTCTTCCCATGTGGTATAGATCTGTCTCATTTCTCTGAAATGTATTCTCTTGCATTCCACAGTCTTTCCTATATTTCCTCTGAAGAAATCATTTCTAATTTAGAAAACTTTGTAGATTGAATCCATATATCGTTTTACTATTTAGTGGTGAAGGAACTCTCTTCTTTGGATACTGGATAATAATAGATTTTGTGGGTATTTCAGCAATATGGCTTGATTCTCTGTGAAAGAATTGCTTTCATGCTGTTGTTTGAAAGAAGAAGCCTTTGTTATTTAAAGAATTGCTTCTTTTCATCAAAAATCCTGATGTATCTAATTGACTCCAAGGATATTCCCTTTCTGTCCATGCTGAGATTCTGCCTCCAGCACAGATGTTGAGACCACAGATGTCCACTACACCAAACCAGAAGCATTATTTTTCAAATAGTTTCTTACTTTCTTGCATCAAAATTGAAGATATCACAAATCAAAACTCTTCTTTATATAATAGTTTAAAAATGGGGAGACATTTCTCGCAAAGATGGTATTCTACATTTTGAGCATTTTTAGGGGAGATGAGGATCAGATTATCATTGATTATTCATAATATGTTCTTAGAGAAGACTTTAATAAGCACAGTGTTCTAGAAAACACAGCTTTAGAAAGGTCATGTTGCCTGGCCACATGTTATATATTAAGGAGAATTAACACGATTGGAGATAATTTCTGCTATGGTGTTACTGCTGCTTGTTAAAGCAAGAGCTGGAGGGTATGTGAACTAAATGTTCCTTAGTTCACAGGGTGGTGCATGATACATTCTCTTGGCTTTCTGCACGAAGTCATAAATTGATTGAATGGGCTGAAAAAGAAATCCAAAAGAATTCTCAGAGGGCAAGTACTTATTGGGAGCTATTCTTGATCAAATTGCTACTTGGCTATATTACCTGAAGAACATCACACAATCTCTAACTGCTTCATTTACTTCATAGGTCAAGTACAACTCAGTCTGTGTCTGCATGGCAGCATTGCAACTATCTAAAATCAAAACATTGTCTCTTAAAATGAGTTTGACTGATTCTCTTTCCCTTGAGTTGACAGGTTTGTTTGGGTGCTGTATAGACAAAGCCTCATTTATCAGCAATAAAAACTCATCCATTGAGATTCTACTGATACATAATTTCTGTTGTTTTGATTTGGGTGGATCTAAAGTTTATCTTAGTATGACCTATCAAAGGCACCAAAATTAGTATGCATAAACTAAATGAGACTGTAGAGGAGATTGGATCAAGATGGAGAAATGAGCACATGATTTTATATTCTTCTCCACCTCAAGTTCCTAGATTAAACAGAAAATACTTAGATATTTAAAAATAATAAGTCTGTAATGACTTATTGTGGACTTATAGTCCAAAAAGAAAGAGAATGACTATTGACTAATTTATTATGACTAATTTATTATGACTAATAAAACATGAAATTAGTTGACTGAGAAAACTACAGCCCTCAAACTCCACAAGAGGATCATGCAAAATATATGGGGGTATTCCTAAGGGGCCTCTACATTTAAGAACTTAAGATCTAAGGGACAGAGGAATCCCTGAGGAAAAGTGAAAGCAGTTAATTGGGATGTCATCCTGGGACAAGCAGATGAATTGTTTCACAACTAATTCCAGAGTTCCAAGCCACTGGTATTTTTTTCCTAGAATAGTGAGTGTGAGATTTGGGTCACAGATGAGGTCTGGTCCTTGGTGGTCCTTGGTGGTCCTTATAACACCCAGATAGGAAAGAAAGCCTTTACTCCTGGGAGTGTCCGGGTGACTCAGTTGGTTATGTATCTGGCTCTTGATTTTGGCTCAGGTCATGATGTCAGGTCTCAAGCCCAAACCCCACATTGGGCTCCTTGATCAGCAAGGAGTTTGCTTGAGATTCTCTCCCTCTCTCTCTATCCCACATGATCTTTCTCTCTCTCTGTCACAAAAGAAATAAAATCTAAAAAAAAAAAAAAAGAAGGAAAGAAAGAAAAAGAAAAAAAAAGAAAAAGAAAAGAAAGCCTTCACTCCTATAAAATTGTTTGCTGGTATTTCCTTGTTAGGTAGATTGTCCTGCTTCTTTACAATGCTGGCAACATAGAGATCATAGTAAATAGAAATAATATTTAGAAACAGGTGAACAAGGATAATCAAATAAAATCATAAGCATACATCTAAGAATCATCATGCATTAGTGGCAGTGAACTAAATAAATGTAATACCCCAAAAAAGAAAGTCAATGATATATGCAGTAAAGGGCTTGGAAATAAGTATAAATAATACTCCCAATGGGATGGGAAATTATATCTCATCCATGAAACAAGAAAACTTGGAGATTAAAACAGTATAATTAATAAAGAATTGTATAGATAGATTTAATAGCAGGTCCACATGACTCAAGCAAGAATTAATGAGCTGTGAGATTAAGCAAAATAATTTCAGCATATAGTATAAAGGGACAAATAGATGAAAAGTATGGAAAAAAAAACAAGGTAAGTGTGGTAAGTGTGAATTTAAATATCAATGTTATAGAAGTTTCTGAAAGTGAGAAATAATCAAAGAAATGATAAAAAAAATTCCAGAGATGAAGAAAGATACAGAGATAAGTGAATAAGAAAAGACCCACCTGCAAATAGGTTTAATGTGGTGAAATCTCAAAATGAAGGAATAAAAAATTCTAAGGATTCAGAAAGTAAAAAATGTATTTCTTATGGTAAATGGAAATCAGATTAATGTTCGGTTTCTCATTGGAAACATTGGAGACTAGAAGGAAATGAAGAAATATCTTCAGAGTTTAAAAGGGAAATAATTTTGGGGCACCTGGGTGGCTCAGTGGGTTAAAGCCTCTGCCTTCTGCTCGGGTCATGATCCCAGGGTCCTGGGATCCAGCCCAGCATCAGGCTCTCTGCTCAGCGGGGAGCCTGCTTCCCCCTCTCTCTCTGCCTGCCTCTCTGCCTGCTTGTGACCTCTGTCTGTCAAATAAATAAATAAAATCTTAAAAAAAATAAAAGGGAAATAATTTTATTTATTTCATTTTTTTATTTTTAAATATTTTATTTATTTACTTGATGGAGAGAGACAGAGAGAGAGGGAATGCAAGCAGGGAGAGTGGGAGAGGAAGAAGCAGTGTTCCCACCAGGAGGGAGCCCAATGCAGGGCTTGATCCCAAGACTGTGGGATCATGACCTGAGCTGAAGGCAGACACGTAATGACTGAGCCACCCAGGTGCCCCTAAAAGGGAAATAATTTTAGATCCATAATTCTATACTTTCTTAAGCTAGCTTATAATTTGTGGGGCGTAAGGAGTTAATTTTTTTTCCAGATTTGCAAAGGCTCAGGATGTGTAGTAAACACAGAAGCATTCTAAAAGAAGTACTAAGTAGCAAAGAAAAGTTTGTTTAAGCAAAGTGAAAGAAAAACACAAATACAAAGGGAATATATAGGGCACAGGGAATAATGATAATATGTGATATTTAACTAAACAGTGTTAAAATTGTAGTCATGACTACTTAAAGATTTATTTTTTCAGATACTGTTTTATTTATTTATTTATTTATTTAGATTTATTTATTTGAGAGAGAGAGAGAGAGAGAGAGAGCACTAGTGGGTGGGGTAGAGGAAGAAGAATGGAGAATCTCAAGCTGACTCTGCACTGAGCATGCGGAGCCCAATGCAGGGCTCGATCTCATGACCCTGAGATCTGACCTAAGTCAGAACCAAGAGTCAGTCACTGAACTCGACTGTGCCACCCAGATACTCTTAGAATTAATACTTAATAGAATGTTTAAGCATTCATGTTACAAATATAAGGAGGAATATTGCTGCACTAACAATAATATGTATATCTTCCAAATCACCAAAGGAAGAGAACAAAATGAGATTTAATCAATCCAGCAAGAGTAAGAAAGGTACATGGGAAGCATCCAGAGACATGGTTTACTAAAAAACGACAACAGTAAAGAAAACAAGATGGAAGGAATAAGTCCAAATATGCTGAAATATATTGTCATAATCACATTAAAGTTACAATTGCATTAAAAGATTATAATTCTCCCACTTAAAGGCTTTGATTTTATTAAAAAATCAGGTTGTTAGATATATCTGACAATTTTGTATTCTTCTTCAGTCACTCAGCTGTTTCCTTCCCTTTGAATACACCACTCATCTCTGTACTAACTCACTGGTACTGCCTTTGTGAATCCGGAGAAAGAAGGATGTCTCAAAAAGAATTGTAGTGTGGCTTTTGCCAGATGGAATAGAGTGTAATCCAATATACAGAGATCCATAGAGAAACCAAAAAAAAGTTTTTGAGAGAGCTAAAAATTATCATCAGCATCGATTAAAAGAGACAGTGACCCTTCAATATTTAAAAGGACCTTTTAGAAGGGAGGGAGATGGGGGGATGTGTGAGCCTGGTGATGGGTATTAAGAAAGGCACAGATTGCATGAGCACTGGGCGTTACACACAAACAATGAATCATGGGACACTACATTAAAAAGCTAATGATGTACTGTATGGTGACTAACATAACAGAATTTAGAAAAAAGAAATATAAAAAAAATTAAAAGGACCGTTTGATCCTCCAAATTCTACAACCAGGAAGCAGGCTGAGAAAGCTGCGTATCAACGGATGAGGTGATGTTCCCCAATGCCTTCTTCAGATATGGCCAAGGAAGAGGAAGGACAGTCTAAGAATGGATCCCATAGCCAAGGAAAATAATGGACTAGGAAGTTTTTCCTAATAAGCAGGACTTGGGCCTAATTAAGACACATTTTCTATGCCAGGGTAGGGGGAACTATCCAGAGTGACGTAGAATAGCTATAGACCAGTGGCTGGTATTTGTCTCCCATTTCTCCCCTTTTGAAATGGTAATGTTTATTGCAGTTATTTTGTCCTATTCCCACCATTTATGCTGGGTGTATGGAGTAGGAGAGTAGATATATTATCTTTATAGTTTCACGGTTCTTTACATGAAGAGCAACTACATGTGGATCCAATGTAGATCACAAGATTTGGAACTTTATGTCTAATTCTGTTTTTGAGACTTTGTGGCCTTAGAGGGATAAGTTTTTTCTATGTGTGAAAGTGAACATTTGTGGCCAAGTGGGTGGGCTGTGGTACACTGGAAAAGTGCAATCAATTTTTACTCCTTTGTACCATGCTACCTTGCAGTCTTCCCTGAGGAACAGTCATTGACTTTGGACTCAGTCACAGACTTAGTTCTTTGTTAGCAGTGTGATAAAAACAGAGGGATTAAATGTGCTTGTATTGTTTAAATGGCTTCTTACATTTATTCCATCTACAATGAGAAGAGAGTGGCTTAGGCAGGTGCTGGTCCTACAATGATACATTTAGAATGGCCTTTGAGCCCGGACCATAGTCCTGTGGGTTGAGAATATCCCAGCCAACAACAGAGATCTACAGCCAAACTTCAGACATTTGAGTGAGAAATGAGAGCTGATTATTGAAGGGTGCTGAGTTTTGGGGTTGGTTATTGTACAACAGAAAGCAAATACAATGGGGATTGGTTAGAAAGAGTAACTAAAGACGTATCTGTTGAGATGGGCTCAGTTTTTCTGTGACAACCAAGAAGCGATATCTCAGTGGCTTATGTCCATAAGGGTTTGTATGTTACTCATGCTGCATATCCATTGAGGATTCGCTCCGTTGGCTGTGGCTTTCCTTTTGGATCCAGGCTGATAGAGCAGTTTCAGTCTGGAACATTTGTAGTCTCATGGCTAAGAGGGGAAAATGAGGATGGCAGAGCATGTGCTAATTCTCAAAGCTTCCAGCCAAAAGTAACCAGTGACAATGTTGTTCATATTTCCTTGCCACAGGAAGTCATATGGCTACTCTTAAGGTCAGTAATGGGGAAATGTGTAATCCTCTCAGAGAAGATCAACCATAACAGGTTAATAATAAGTTAAAAAAAAGAGAAAAGATTATTGTTGTGCTAAATACACTTGTGTCACTTCTGTATAGATTTTGTCAGTTGGTATAAAAACATGTTGGTTATTATTGTGATTAAAAGAGAAAACGATTGTTATAATGAAGTAACTTCAACTTTTCATATACTTGCAACATGTATCATAGAATGTTCCCCATTATGTTGAATGCTTGGGGATTGAAAATTAAAAGTAAAATCCTCAGTGTGCCCATTTGGCCTTTAAAAGCTCTCTGAATTCTTAGGATCTATCAATTCTTTGATTTCTATGGTAGAAAGAGGACTGGTTTTTGAGTATCCAAATTCTGACCTCTTTTTTCCTGTTAAATTGTTTGAACTCTTTGAATCTGTTTTCTTAACAGTAAAATGAGGAGAATAATATCTATACTTCTTTGGATATCTGAGAGGATTAAAAAGGTGTACTTTAAAAAGTCTGATGATTGGGGTATTCACTAAATGATTATTGGTACTGTTATTGCTTTCCTTGGTGTTATTGTTCATATCCAGGAAATTTCTTGGATAATCAGTCCTTTGCAGATTAATTCTTGGTTATTCTATTCTATATGTGTATTCTATATGTACTATTCAAATAGATGACAGTAAGATGAGTTTTTGGGTTTTGTTTGTTTGTTTGTTTGTTTGTTTTAGTACAGTGGTACCCAGGCCCAAATAATGGCAACCAGACCCACAAGTTTTGAACTATCAATCCACTTATTGTTATTGTTGTTAAAACTAAGAAATTTAAAAAACTTTTCAATAACATAATTTTTATGGAGACAATCATTTGGAAACTACATTATCATTAGGAGAATTATATATTGGACTAGTCATGAAATTATGTTATCATAATTATCCAGCATCATTCCAAGGAATGTACTCAGATATGCATCCTTCAGAAGGCAGCATGTACTGTTTTCACAACTGGAATATGTAAAATTTTGTCAGATTCCTTAACAGTGTTGTTTCTTTTCTCCCTCTTTTTCTATTATTTGAGCTCTAAGCAATATATACTATAAATTCAAAATGTAGAATATTTTTGCTCAAAAGGAGCCGCTAAAAGCCCAGCATGCTGAATCTTCTTTGAACTCAGGGGAAGATTCACACAGACAATGCAATGTCAGAAGAACTGCCTATTTTTTCAGAGGACAGAAGATTTGCCCAAGATTTATGATGCTTTTTTTCCTGGGATAAGATGTGGTAAGAGCTGCGTTACCTCTGGAAACGCTTTTTATGAAATCAGCCAGTCATGTACTCCTCAACACTGTGCTGGTATCTATGGGGTGTACAGAATCATGAGACTTCATGGATTCCATCTTTAAGTAGTTTCCAACAGATTTTAGAAGTTAAAATAATAAATATGCAAAACTATGATGTAATACTGTATCAGACTAAGCAAATGTGCTGTAAAAATTCACCAAAGGGTACAATGTAGATTTGAGAGAGAAATGAAGTATCAGTTTAGCTTTGAACAATCCAAAATGTTTCAAATTATGGGAAGATCTTGAGTAATGATGGGGAAGTGGGGAGGAGCTTGCTTTGTAAAAAGAGTGAGCAGATCAGAGTAACTAGAACATGGCTGGGAACCTAGGGAAATTTATCTGGAGAGTGTATCTTGAGAGTTACATAAGGTTTCAGAATTGATTTAGAAATACATGAAGAGGAGAGAGAATGGAGTGAAAAGTACAAAGGTGTTGAAGGCAGGAAACCCAGGATCCAGTTTTTGTTCTGCCTTTATTTTTATTTTCATTATTACTTTTTTATTTTAGAGAGAGAGCAAGCACACACACATATTCTCATACTCCCAAAGAGGAGTAGGGGCAAAAGGGAAGGAGAGGGAAAGGGAGAGAGAATCTGAAGCAGACTCTGAGCTGAGAGGAAAGCCTGTCACAGGGCATAAACTCATGATCTAGAGATCATGACCTGAACTGAAACCAAGAGTCTGATGCCCAACCAGCTGAGCCACCCAGGTACCCCTTTGTTCTGCCTTTAAGTGGCTTTAATGATTAAGAATATAGGATCTTTATTGTTATGGATCTCAAGACTAGTGGCAAACACGTATACATGAAAACAACACATTCTCAGATAAATGCATATTTAAAATTATGATAAAGTCTGAAGGACAAAAAGGAGGTGAGTTTGAAGCACAATGAGCAGGGAAGGGCAGCATGAGACTGAGGAGGTAGGCCTTGGGCAGAATCATGTTACATACAAGGGCTTTCCTGCTAAGAGTCATGGAAAAGACATTTTCTTTACATTAACAATGGGTGATCTGTTTAGGTTTGCATTTTGTCATTGTCATTAAAACTCCATTATTAGGGATGCCTGGGTGGCTCAGTTGGTTAAGCAGCTGCCTTCGGCTCAGGTCATGATCCCAGTGTCCTGGGATCGAGACCCGCATCCGGCTCCTTGCTTGCCAGGGAGCCTGCTTCTCCCTCTGCCTCTGCCTACCACTCTGCCTGCCTGTGCTCCTGGTCTCTTTCTCTCCCTCTCTCTAACAAATAAATAAATAAAATCTTTAAAAAAAAAAAAAACCACTCCATTATTAGAGAAGTTTTAGATTTTTACAGCAATTTACAGCAAAATTGAGTAGAAGGTAAAAAGATTTTCCATACACTCCCTGCCCCTACACATACATAGCCACCCCCATTGTCAACATTCCCCACCAGAGTAAGACATTAGTTACAATTGGTGAACCTGCATTGACACATCATAATCATTCTAAGTTCATAGTTTACATTAAAGAATTGCTATTGGAGTTGTATAGTCTATGGGTTTGGACAAATGTATAATGACATGTATCCATCATTATAGTACTACACAGAGTATTTTCACTATCATATAAATCCTATGTGTTCTGCATATTTATCCCGTCTTCCCCAATTCCCAATCAGTGGCAACCACTGATATTTTTACTGTCTCCACAGTTCCCTTTTTCCAGAATATCATATAGTTTGAATCATATAGTATGTGACCTTCTCAGATTGGCTTCCTTCACTAAGTGATATGCATTTAAAGTTTCTCCATATCATTTTTTTTTAATAATTGTGCACAAATTGCTGGAGTTTTCCTTTATTAACTTTTTTTTAATTAAATTTTTTATTTATTTTCAGCGTAACAGTATTCATTGTTTTTTCACCACACACAGTGCTCCATGCAATCTGTGCCCTCCCTAATACCCACCACCTGGTTCCCCCAACCTCCCACCCCTTGCCCCCCCAAAACCCTCAGGTTGCTTTTCAGTCTCCATATCATTTTATGGCTTGATAGCTCATTTCATTTTATCACTGAATAACATTCCACTGTCTGGATATACCACAGTTTATTCATTTACCTACTGAAGAACATCTTGATTGCTTCTAAGTTTTGGCAATTATGAATAAAGCTGCTATGAACATTCACGCACAGGTTTTTGGGTAGACATATGTTGTCAGCTCCTTTGGGTACCTACTAGGGGGCTGGATTGTATGGTAAGAATATGTTTAATATTGTGAGTAATCACCAAATTATTTTCCAAAGTGTTTATACTATTTTGTGTTCACACCAGTGGATGAGTGTTCTTATTGTTCCTTAATTTCCCCAGCATTTGGTGGTGCTAGTGTTTTGGATTTTGGACATTCTAATAGGTGTGTAGTGGTATCTCATTGTTGTTTTAATTTGCATTTCCCTGAGGACATATTGTATGGTGCATCTTTTCATATGCTTGTTATATGTATATTTGGTGAGTATGTGTTTAGGTCTTTCATCCATTTTTGAGTCAGGTTGTTTTTTTTTTTTTTTAATTGTTAAGCTTTAAGGACATTTGTATATTTTGGATAATAGTCCTTTATAAAATGTATCTTTTGCAAAATATGTTCTTGTAGTCTGTGTCTTGTCTTCTTCTCATGTTTTTGATAATATCTTTGCAGAACAGAAGTTTTTAATTTTAATTAAGTCTGCTTATCAATTATTTATTTCATGATCATGTTTTGGTGTTCATTAGGCTTGCAATTTTGAAAAAGTATTCCGATTGCAATGTGAAGAAAAGTTTGGAGGAGATAAAATGGGTATAGTAATAATGCAATGCCAATATAGGTATGTAGGGGAGTTTCACAGAAAGGCAAAGCACAATACCTACTTGATTCTACCTTCCTGTGACCAAGGAAGAGTATGACTTAACCTGCAGGCCGCTAAGGCAATGTCACATTTCTCTAAGACCTAGCTGAGTACAAAAGGCATCTTGACAGAGTTTGGAAAATACAAACACATTTGTTCCCATCAGGTAATATATACTTACTCTAATCATTGTGTCTCTGTTCCTTTCTCTAGAAGCTTAGCAAATGATCAGAAACTCTTTTGACTCAATATTTTCTTTCTCTTTATTGCCTTGGAATAATGTCATGTTTCTAAAATACAACAAAAATTAAAATAAACATGTTGGTACGAATAAAGAAGCAGACTTCCAAAGTAGGATTAGGAGTCATAGTAAATCTCACATTTTAAAAATAGACTCATTATCTTCAAACATGCTCTGTCATACTCACATGTGGTACCAGGCAATGCTGTGATGAGTTGTCCCATCACATGTGCCCCAGCCTTGGTGGACACACACCAGACGCACATGACTTTCAAATCATGGAGTAATTCAAGAGGCCCATTAGGTCATTTTGAGCATTTTGCTGCCAGGGTTGCATTGTTCCTTAGAAAAGAGCTTTAACCTCCTGGCCTAGTTGGGATTTAAACAGGTCATGTGAAACAGCTCTTCCCTCCTTTTAGTGTCTCTCTTTATCGTAACTGAAGCTTATGAACATTTTTTTTTTTAATTCTTTATTCTTCTGGGATTTTTCATTTTCAGTTTTCTTTTTCATACTCCTAATATAGAATTTAATCTAATTCTTTTATATTTTGGCATATCTGAGGCTTAGGCAAAAACAAGCTATTGCTATTTCCAGCAAAGCATGTCAAGGCAGTTTGCCTTTGAAATGTTCCATTTGCTAGATGGTCATAGGATCTGGTCCATTGGATAAGTATATTATACTAGATGGTCCTTCAGAGCTATTTAAAAGCCTTCTGCGTCCCTCCTGTTCACCTGCACATCCAGAGCAAGACTACTCACTCACATTCTTCCTTCAGCAAATGCATCCCCTGGAACTACTCTTTAGAAAGCTGTTCTGTCATGGGTAGCCAAAATGAAGCTATCTATGAAGTAGGGTCCATTTCTCTGTTTTTAGGTAAGTGTAAAGCATCACACACTTAAAAATCTATAGCTTCATCCTGGCCAACTTGATTTGCTTAGATAACTTTTATATTCTATTCAAAAGAGATATGTCTCTTGGAATAAAAATTCATCAGTTCATGTGTACTAAAAAGAACATTGGTGTGATGTTTATTGGTTTGTAAATCTGCCAGAATGTAAAGAATGAAATATTGCTTTCAAGTTGACCATCATTTCTGTCCTTAACAGAAAAGAGAATGTTATTTCTGCTCATCAGTACCTATAACAACAGGAAGTTCTGCATTTAATTTTGGCTAATTATGTAAGACAATATTTTGATATACTTATCTTTTTTTTTAATCCACATCATCACCTTATGACAAAGTATATAGACATCCTATTCTTGTGTACTCTTGAAACTTATCTTTTGGTGAACACGGAGTCTTTAAAAATATTCTTTGTAGTGGAACTTTTGGAAATGAAACATTTAAAAAAACATACAAAAACTTAAGTCTGGACTTTAGACCATTAATGGTTTGTTTTCTCTTTTTTAAACTAAGAACTTTTGGTTGGGTTTGAGTTTAGATATCTGGTTCTGACATTTTGAGATACTAGTCTGTGGGTTTTGTCTTCTGCATTTCCCCCATCATCCCATTACCTGCTCCTTCTTGTAGACAGTGATTATGTAATGCCTGACCTCAGGGAGGCCTGTGGCAAGACAATAGAAATAGTCCACATGTTTTTAAAGACTTAATGAGTGGAAATTACAGGTTATAAAATAATTCTCTTAAAGGATCATGAGATGAAAATGATTTCCCTCTGATGTATCTTTAACACTTACTTAGAGAAGGAAAATAGGAGGGGTGTATGGCCCAAGAACATAGCAGAACTATCTTGATTTTTTTATTGCATATGGGCTGGATCTAAGGGACTAGAGATTCCTGGGGTATCCAGTTTGGTGAGACAACAGGCAGCCTTGCAAAAGCTTTCCAAGCATGGCAAAAATTATCAGAGGCTGCTGGACATGAAGAGACTAGGGTGAGAGAGTCACAAGAAATCCATCTCAGTACTAATCTTGGTGTACCAGACCCACTAATTTGTTTAATAGGTGCTATAGGAAACCACAGCTCCCCAATACCTTGGTGCTACATCAGCCCTTTGGTATAGTATCTTTAAACATTGGCATGGGCCACAGAACTTATTTAATACCTGACCATAAATTTCCTCTGGTTTATGGGGATGACAGCTTGAAATGTAAATTAAGTTGCTTTATAGAAATGTTGATTATTTCTCACATGTTTGAATTTGTCACATGCCTAATATTTATATTCTCTACATGTATGTATAGTGTTCCTGAAGTCACTACTCCTGTAAGAAGAATTAGTTTAAATCTTATAAATACATAGCCTGGAGTCTTAAAGGACATCAAGTATTGCAATTATGTCCTATTTATACATTAGGCACTTAGTTATTTTAGTTTTCTTTAGGAGAAAATAGGAAAGAAAGCCACCTTTCCTTCCTGTCCTAAATAATTTCTCTACCATTCTGGGTGTAGGAAAGCCAGTAGTGGGAGCAGCTGCCATCATTGGAGCCATCATCTTGGAGCAATAATCTTTAGAAAAAAGGCAGAAGAAAGCAGGCATTATTTCTAGGTCATTTTGGCTTCTGTCTTTAAAGAGAATTTGTTTTTTAGGAAATCATTTTTATTCCATACATTCACTAAGAAAATCCATGATTTACTGATTATTTTGGTTGAACTGGCATTTCAGTGTATATTTTCCAATATATTTTTTCTTTAAAGTTGAAACGTGTGTGTGTGTATGGCATAACATTTTCTTTCTGCCTCTTCTCCTTTCTTATAGCTTTAATGAAAGCCCAAGGGAAAAATAAAAATTGAGGCAGACAGGAATTATTGGCTTCTTTTCTTTTTTATATTTAGAGTGTTGACAAAATGTGTACAGTTTTAGATAGGTCAAAATGTTATAACAGGGTATTTAGTTTAGGACTTTACTATGTCAAGTCAAAATCTGGGCAATTTCTTTCTTTCTTTTTTTTTTTTTTAAAGATTTTATTTATTTATTTGACAGAGAGCACAAGTAAGCCGAGCAGCAGGCAGAGGGAGAGAGAGAAGCAGGCTCTCCACTAAGCAGGGAGCCTGATGTGGGGCTCGATCCCAGGACCCTGGAACCATGACCTGAGCCGAAGGCAGCTGCTTAACCAACTGAGCCACCCAGGCGCCCCCAAATCTGGGCAATTTCTATTTACTGGTTGACAATATGTGCCTGTATCTGGCTACTGATTCAGATTGCACAGTAAGCCTTACCAAAGAAGGCTTTCTCCCTAGTACCATCTTCCCAAGAGCTATGGTAGCATAAATTAGAGAATGAAAGGACCATTTTGGAAGAACTTTCTGTTGGATGACATGGAAAATTATTAGAAAATTTTTGAGGGGCACTTGACAGTGGCTTCTCCTTCAGCCTTATGTTACTGTGGTTATTGACATTAAGCTGTTTTGATTACATGTGTTTGCTCATATGTACCGATGCACATACATTTGTGTCTGTCATAAGAAATCCCCCAAAGAAATATAAAACAATAAGGAACATAGGGCCGAACAGTTACTCAAGAGAGAAAAACCTAGAGGAAAATGAAGTAGAAGCTTTCAAAAGAAGGGAGGGCTACAAGTTAGGATTGTTAGATTTATCAAATAAAAGTTAAACTGGAATTACAGGTAAATAATGTATATTTTAAAATTGTAAGTATGTCTCAAATTTTGCATGGAACATAGCTATAGTAAAAAAAGTATTCATCATTTATTTGAATTTCAGATTTAATGGAAATATATATTTCATCCAGCAACTATGGTACAAAGTAAGCATGTTTTGTGGATACTCTTTTGAAGTAGAGGGGAAGTGGCTTTCTCTGAGAAGTCAGATGCAGGGTCCAGAAATAGTGTCCAGTCCCAGGGCAAATTCAAGAAAGTCCTGCGTCCTGGAGAGGAGTATGGGTGAGGCCTAGTATCCTAGTTATTTCCTGCTTTGAAGGAATTTCTCTGGATTCTCACTTGAGAGAAAAAGTAAGTGGATTAATTAGCAGAAAAGCAGGGGCTGATTCTTAGAAATGAACATTTTAGAATGAACACTATATCAAAAACTAATGGTGTACTATATTCTGGCTAATTGAACATAACAAAAAAAAAGAAATGACTATTTTATTTTATTTTTAAAGATTTTATCTATTTATTTGACAGAGAGAGAGAGAGCACAAGCAGGGAAAGCAGCAGAGGGAAAGGGAGTTGCAGACTTCCCACTGAGCAGGGATCCCAATGTGGGGTTTGATCCCAAGGACCCTGAGAGCCTGACCTGAGCGGAAGGCAGCTGCTTAACCAACTGAGCCACCCAGGTGCCCCAGAAATGACCGTTTTAGAAAGGAAAGAACAATCACAACAATCCAAAGGTAAAGAGTTTTGAGACTGATAGATAACCTGATGTGGAGGATGAGTCAGAAATCATAAAAATGTCCACCATGGTTAGTAATGAATATTCTATTCCATGGGCTTTCCTGGAGAAAAAAGGGAGATGTGGGTGGGACTGGATTTCCTAAACTCGGCAAGTAAAAGTGAATGGGAGAGAGTCTGGGGTTTATTTTTTCTCAATTATTTTCTTTGCATTCATATGTATTTATATAAACATATGTGTACTCATATAGTGAGAAGTAGTGTAAATGTAGCTTTTAGCTCAGCGATTTAAGTAATAACTCTAAGATTAGTGAAAAATGTCATATGCATAGGCCAATATTTTGGTCATTTTTATTTCTCAGTTGCATTTCCTTGATTTTTTTACTCTGGAGTCTGCAAACATATAATTCATAGTAATCAATTTAAATTTTCTTTTGATGTTGATCTTCATCAGCTCTTAGTTTAAATACCAAATATTTCACACACCACAGATTCTTGTTTTAATCCATGAATGTAACCAGCATTTCATATTCCCCTTCATGTGCTTGCTATTAGTAAGCCTCCAAATGCTGTTCTCAATTACACAGATATGCTAAGTGTATGTATAGCAGAAACTTGCTAATTTGTAACTTAAAAGCCTGGAAAACAATGGGCTTAAATTAATTGGATATCTGGTATTTTTTATATTATAAAACAACTGAATGTTAACTAGGTTGGGAAAGAACAATTATTGTGCTTTGTATCATGCACTATTTTATATGAACAGATAATGGCTTATTGGAGACTTCTGAGTTAGCTCATAACTATAACTATGTGTGTTTGACAGCTAAGTATTTAGGTAGTGGTTATAGGTCAGTTTGCCAGAAGTCAATTTACTGAATGACTAATTCACTGAATTATACGAATTTCTTAGAGTTGTACTTTTTCCAATGTCTCTGCTCTTGCCCTTGCCCCTACGTTATATGCAAATGGGTGTTTTCCCTTAAATGCAATTTGCTGAATTCTCTGTGTACACTTATGTTTGCCCTTGTGTCTGGTGGCAAAGGGTTAAGTTGGACATTTGCATTAGAACATTAGGCTAAAACATTAGTTTGGGCCTTTGGCACTGAGGAATGCTAAACGGAGAACTAGTAAAAGAATGATAGCCAGATGAAGAGGACTGGAATCTTGCTTTGCCATTAGAGAGCTGTGTGACTTGAACAAACAATTTATCTTCTAAAGGCTTAAGTTTCCTGATCTCAAGGCATTATCAAGTGTGTCAACTGTGAAATGGATCTATGGGAAAGAAAGAAGTGGACTTGCGTTGTACATACAGTGAACTGAGGAGAGCTTGTTGTCCCTTTTACCTATGGAGAAGTGTGTTCCTCATGTAAATAATACCTGTTGTGTGTGTGCTGATGGATAGAGGTTGAGGACATGGTTCTCAGATCCCTTCCAGCCCTGATAGTCTATGATTTCATCATCTTCCAGGCTGACTGGAACTGCTATTTTTGGTGTAGGGTTTCTGTGCCTGTGACTTAAGTGAGTTTCCACTTGATAGTAATCCAGGAGATTTACAATGCAGGTTTGGATAACATGCTTCAGCTAATGGGATATAAAAGCAGACACTTAAAACAATCCTTTTAATAACATGTCGATGTCAAATATGTTAAAATATAATTCTTTAATATTTAACATCCTTAAATCATTCATTTATTCAACAAACATTTATTATGTACCTGCTATATTCTTAGAGTAGATCTGGAGCATAGAGGATAAGAGTTTTCACAAAGAACTCACAGTCTTTTAGGAAGATAGTCATGCAGTCAAGCAAGCAAGTATAATAATAAGTGTGTTAAGTCACAGTGTGGTAAGTTCCTTGTAAACTATATACGAGGTTATATTGGATATGGCAAGTCTCAGAATGCTGTCACTCCACAGTCCCTTTATGAGATTCGTTCACCAGGGATCCCATGCTGCTGCCCACTGGATTTGCCACTCTGGCTTCAGCTGGCTTGAACTACCCCTAACAGCATATCTACAAGCTGGACGGTGTCCTGTGGGGCAGGGTGGTAGGAAAGAAGTCCTCAGTAGAGATCATGGTGCCTAATTGCATTGATAAGTTATTCTTTTCCAAATAGTTTGAACTCAGTATATAGAAGAGGTAAGGCCATTGTTAATGGGAACAGAAACTGGAATATACTGTGGTATTAAAGACAGGATATGAGAAAAGGGCTTTAAAATATTTTTGTTTCTGGGGATGAGGAGATGACAAGTCAAGGAGCATCCCTGAGTTCTCAATGCTGTTCTCTTTCCTGGACAGCAACTGCTGTCTTCTTGAAGCCTGACCAGTATTCTGGCATTCCCTTGGGGCCCCTCTTTCTTATTTATATTCCTGTTCTTACAACAAATGCCCATTTATTTGTGGACTGAGCCTCTGTTTTTAGCATTATGAAGTACAGAACACAAAGGTACAATAAGATGATGAAAGAGAGAGTCCTGACTGCATCAGGAAGGACATCATAGAAGATAATATGTTTCATACGATACTTGGTGGGGATGTAGGGTTAGGGTTAGGGGAGAATGGGAGACCAATTATGTATAGGGAGATAAGAGAGAGTAGGTAGGTCAAGTTCAAGGAACAAGTAGTAGTTTAGTATGGCTGGTGCAGAGGAGCCGTGTGAGGGTAGAATATGAATATGGACTGTCAGATAAGGATCGAATACTGCATTTCATACGGTAGGTAATGGGAAGTGACTGGAAATTTCGAACAAGTACCTTGGTAACATATGCAGGATTTATTAGCTAGGGATAAATCTGGGGGATAAAAGTAAATTAGTGTGTTGTTTCAGTGGTGTAGATGAGCTATCAGAAGTATCAGCTATCAGTAATTAATTAGGGCACAAACTGTGTGTGGGGGTGTGTGTTGTGGCATTTCCACATTTCATTCTGAAAGAGATTCTAAAGCAGAAGAATGAATAAGAATCAGTAATTGACTGGGTGAGAAGGAACAAGGGGTTTGGTCTAGGTGATTGGTAATGGTCAAGGTAATGGTTTCTTGAGCAAGAGAACAGGGGAGAAAAAAATTTGATGGATAATGATCATAAATCCAGTTTTAGTTCTTTTGGATTTGAGACACAAAAATGTCTTATCGTTTGATTACAAGGGCTAAACTAACGATGGAAGACCCTGGGTAAAGCAAGATGAAATGGAAACAAATTATTTTAGGTTCCAAATGAATCTGGCATTGCCCTATTTTTTCTTAATTATCACTCTTTAATTATGGGGCTCTCTCAGTGTAAATTTAAAGTAGTGAGAGAGAGTCTCTGAGGGGATTTCTGATTTTGTGGTTCTTTGCCTTCAAGGTGACTCTGGAAGGCAGCTGGTTGGGACACACTTGTTTCAAGTTACATCTCCCTGTTGAATGCCATCATACACTATGCAGGGCCATACAATGGTGGGCAAGAGTGGAGGGCGGGAGGAACCAAAACAATAGCAAACAAAAACTTCTTTTGGTTTTTAATTTCCTCTTGTTGCTCTCTCACTGACTCTAAAGGTAAGATAATGGTCTTTATTTTCCATCTTGTCTAGATTCTTTGACTCAGAGAGAAGTCGAGCTCGTTTCTGAAGGAAAGGGTGCCTTATATAACTTTAAAGCGCTTAGCCTTGTCTTTTCAGCTTCCTTTGTCTTCTCAATAGTTTTTAGGTTCCCTTAGTGGTTCTTTTATTATACAATGGTGAAATTGTTTACCATTAGAAGGAGTTCAGTGGGTGAAATGTACCCAGGGCTCACTTAAAACTGATGCTGCATGCATGAACTGCTTCCAGGGTTACTCACTCCTTTAGCTTTTGCTAAAGGATCTGTCAGTCAATGGGTAGCTGCTGACAGCAACTTTTTAAGACTCTTTTCTCTTATCCATAACACATTAAACACTTTGAAAAGAGATAAGCAAACGTTTTCTCACAGTCTGTTGTGCATGTTTCCTTGCTGCACATTTCAGTATAATGAAATTCATGTTGTACAAAGAGAATTTCAGTGAAATGGATTAAATTTCAGTCTTTACCATTTTGTCCATATGGGTATGGTTTCCTATAAATCCATGACATACAGTGTTAGTGTGATTGTAAGTTTCCATTTTAAAGATTAAGTGTCCTTATTATGTTCCACAGCTCAACTTAAGTTTTTCTTGTGAAAAATGTTATGTTTCTGTTTGCATCTATAGTCTTTTGTTTTGTTCGTCTTCTCCATCAGCAGGAATCTAGCATTTTGAAACCAGGAGAGCCATCAGTAGTGGCTTTTTTTTAGGGGAGTATCCTTACTGTGATGCAATACCCAAGAAACTTTGTGGAAATAGGCTTTATTTATGATGATGAATTACTGTTGCAAAAAGGACTCGGTGACACTGATAAATATTAAAGAGCCACTCTTGCCCCCATGGAAACCATTTTATTTAGTTGCTTCTAAAAATCTATTCTCTGTGCCTCTCTTCCCTTTTATTTATGAGCTCATTTACATGACAACAGAGTCTCTGGTCCTTGGGAGTATGTGTGCCCTTGCCACTGTTCTCTACTTTGAGTTGTCACCCTCTCTTTGCTGAGAAGAAGAGTGACAATGAAGTGAGGAGTAAATGGCTACTGGAGCAGATGAACTCTGAGGAACAAAGGTCCCCTTTTCATGCAAATGTCCATAGTAATTTAACATGAAGGATGCAAAGAAACCAGGGTACAAGATATCAAGAGAACTAGATGGTATTCGATGTTCTCTGAAGCCTTGACATCTCTCTAAGAGTGTCATCTATCAAAGCATTTCTTTCCTTTTCATATAAAATGAAAACACATTTCCATTTGGAAGGGAAACATGGAGGAACATAAAATCTAACCTCAATCACAGGATCTGGGTGTATACTCACACCACTAGTCCCCTCAATGTCATTTTTAACTTTGTCACTCATTTCTAGCCAATAAGAACATACGTGTGTGCTCACTTAAGGCACAAGTTATCTGCTCTGCCTGTGAGGCATGCTCCTCTTCCTTTCTTACTTAATTCTTAAACTTTCTGCATTTATCAAAGCTGAACTCAGACCCTGTTCTATCACCCTCAGAGCCTTTCCCTATGGACTGATCAGTTCCTTTTTCAGAATTCCCACAGAATTTTGAATTAGTGTCTTTCACTTAATGACAAATTTCTTTCTATGAGCTGACTTTTTTTCTCACCAAAATTTGGTGAGAAGAGTGACCATGTAATATACTGCATTGTTCTTTATCCATAGCTTTTGGTGTAGTGGCAGATATGTAATATGTAGTTCTTAGATAGACTAGCTGCCATTTTAGAAGCATTAAACTAAGAAGGATACATTTATATGAGACATACATCTATCCATGATTGTTTTTCTTCTAACTTTAAAGTTCATGGTACCTATCCTTAAAGATAAAACATGGCCTGCTTTTGATAGTTAACTATTCAGGGATGCCATTGATCCTGGAATGGTCAATCTGTACATTTCAGTTAAAGTAATTTTCAGCTGAGAGACTTGATATCTACTCACATGTTTTTGTTTGTTTGTTTGTTTGTTTATTTGGTGGGATATATTATTGATAATAATATTTATAATAGCAAGTACTCAAAGCTTACCTTGTGTTCCATACCAGCATTTTAAGCATAGGATCATTAAGTCCTCACAATAACCCTGTAAGGTAAGTAGTATTGTTATCATCACCATTTTATAGAAAAGGAAACTGAGCATTAAGTAACCTGCCTGTAGTTATAGAATTTGGACCTCAGCAGGCTGGCTCTGGACTCTGCTCTTAACCACTATTCTATTTGCCTCTTTTGCTGCCATTGGGTTTCCCTGCACTATCTTTCTGATAAGACTTTTATTTGATATCTTAATACTCACCACACAAAACTCAGGAATGGATTTGAGTTGGATAATGAGGTTTACTCTAACTAGATAGTTTAAAAATTAGTGTGAATGTGGTACTAATTGAAACATAAACAAAGACCAGTGGGTCAGGTGGTTTGATTAGAATTCTTTTTAATCACTGTTTTTTGTGATTAGTTATTTGTTAAATTATGGAATGGATGAGTGAAGATGAAATTATATATGTATGTGTTTTAAAAGCTAAAAGAAGGAATATATAAAGCTGCTAGGAAAATATATAGCATAAAGAAACCAATCCCTGGAATTATTTCTCTTCATGTTATAGGGAGAGATTTCCTAATTGAGAAGGAGAAGATACTTTTTCATTCTGATAATTTTTAATGGAGCTAACTTATGTTCTGGGACTGAATTACTATTGAGGTAGGGTCTTTAAATAACTTGAAGAGCAAAGAGGTTTTGTTTTGTTTTTCTTTTTCTTTTTTTTTAAATGTATGTGTTTGTCTTTGTATGCAATTTTGAGGAGGTTATATGAACCGTTTAAACTATAAATATATTTTCTGAAGTAGTATATAGTGAAATTAAGGCTACAGCTCTGTCCTGTCATCCTGAAGGATGGTAAGTGATACATGTGAGAGTGAACTTTGACTCCATGTCCATAGTGCAAAAATGTGATTCCAGTGGTACTCCTTGTGGAATTTCAGAGAATTCTGCTAGATCTTTATTAGAGAATTAAGTCCAATCATTCATAAATTAATCCTTGTTGGAGCAGCAGGTGAGGGGTTCTATGTCAGCTAGTACTATCATCCTTACCAAGTGAGATACTTGTTTTTCTAAATTTAAGTAAAAGAAACCAAGAACAACAAGCACAAGTCTAGAAATTATTTATTTATCTGTCATACATCTACTGGGAACCTTGTGTTTGTAAAGTACTATACCAAGTACAAGAGATAGAAAAAGAATAAATCACACTCTCTGTCCTTTAGAATGTCAAAATTTGGGGCACAGGAGGGAATGAGGGGCAGGATGAGGGAAAATTTGAAAACCAGTATTACAAATTACAATAAACATATAAAGTGATGTCTAGATTGTTCAAACATTTAAGAACAGGATTGGAGAAAGGTTTTACAGAGCAGGTAACATTTTGAGTTAGGCATACAAAGAAAATTACATCTGACTGGGTAGAAGCATGGAGAGGAACAGTTTTCCAGAGGGAACAGGTTACAGAAAGGCAACAAGGTATGACAAAGCAGGGTTATGTTGGGGAACTTCAAATAGGAAATATGAAATACAGAAATGTTTTTCCATTTTGCTATGGTCTGTAGTACTCATTAATTTAGAATGTTTGATATATTTTTCTTTCTTTTTAAAAAGATTTTATTTGAGAGAGAGAGAAAGAGAGAGGAAGCATAAGTTGGAGGGAGTGGCAGAGGGAGAAGCAGACTCTCCACTGATCTGGGAGCCCAATGCTGGGCTCAGTCCCAGGACCCTGGGATCATGACCTGAGCTGAAAGCAGAGGCTTAACTGGCTGAGCCACCCAGGCACCCCTGATACATTTTTCTTAATTCATCTTTGAAACTTCCCTCTGAGATTGTGTCTTTGGAGTTCAGCATCAGGTTTGAGCTGCTATGCATGATAGGTTGGTTTTGGTGAAAGGTTGACCTGGGTGTTTGTAGGGGCACATGTCAAGCACAGGGGTGCCTATGTTGTAGACAACAGATGATGAAAGAGAATGCATGTGATTGTTGGATCAGAGCTACGGCCTTTGGAGGAGCCGATGTGCTGTTCCTTGTATGTCTATTGCTCTTTTGCATTTCTGTGTATTACATTCCCTGTTCCATCTGCTTCAAATGTCCTTCTCCCCTTTTCTGCATGAGAAAGTCTCATTCTTGTTTTGAAGTAAAGTGAAAATTAAAGGCTACTCTGTGGAAATGTTTCTCTCCTGATCCATGCATATTCCACACATACACTTGGCCTAGAGGAACATATATAAAAAGCTTTTCTTTTTCATTTTACAGTGTAAAGTGTTTGTCTGAATTTATTTTTGTCATCTCAATTAGTCATGAGTCAAGACAACATCTGACTTTCAGAAACCACAATCATCATGGTTTGGTAATAATTTCATCAGTATGAAGTGTGAGTGTATGTGTGTGTGTGTGGGTGTGTGTGTGTGGGTATGTGTGTGTGTGTGTGTGTGTAGAGGGAGGGCATAAGACAGTGGGCTTTTCATTCACAAGTACAAAATAACCTAAAGAAAAAACATTCTGAGATTTTACTCTGCAGTTTTTTCCCCCTGAAAGCCACTGTATTCCCCCAAAATCATTCTTTGCTGAAGACTTGATGTCCTGCTGCAAATGCCATCATAGATACATTGTCTGTGGTGTTTAAGAGGCAAATAATATGGCCATAGCCCCGGGTTTAGTCTTTCAGTCGGCATCTGAATATAGGCAGTTGCTTTAAAGTAGTAATTAGCTGAACCCTCTGGGAATTTCTTTCCAAAACACATACTAGTCCTTATGTGTCTCATTATTTTGCTCTTGCAGGCTGTCTTGTTCATCTAAACACATATATGTGGTGATTATCTGGTTTCTTTAGGACTCCTACTTTAGTTTTTTTGTTTTGTTTTGTTTTGAGAGAATGATTTTGTATGTGCATGAGTTGGCGGGAGGAGGGATGGAGGGAGAGGGAGAGAATCCCAGGCAGGCTCCACACTTAGTGTGGAGCCTGATGTGGGGCTCTTTCTAACCACCCTGGGATCATGACCTGAGCTGAAACCGAGTTGGATGCATAACTGACTGAGCCACCCAGGTACTCCCCTACTTTAATAGACATAGAGACTGATGGTCATGCCTGCAGTCTATACAAGTCAAAGATATGATGTAACACTATAGGGTTATTTATTTGGTTTCTGAGGCTTATTTTTAACTTACAGACAATAGAAATTCAGATGTACCTTTAGGTTATAACGTGCTTACACCCGGGCAGATAGACTCTAGATATATATTATATCTATCTATCTATCTATCTAGAGAGATAAATACACACACATACATACTGGCAAAACCAGAAAAGACTAGTTTGAGAATTTGGTTAGCAGTGACTTCCTACTTTGATCCTGTAGTAAAATATATACTGAATTGATTTGTCCATTCAATAATGTCTGTCATCAGATGACATTCCAGCCTTCAGATTTAGTGTTTGGTTTTTTTTTTTGTTGTTGTTTGTTTGTTTTTTTTACCCTTGCTCAAGTAGATAGCCAACATATTCTGTTGGGATTGTTATGCTATCTTTTCAGAGTGTGGAACAGGCAATAGGCCTAGAAATATGTGGAAATACCAAAACTGTGCCTTATACCTGGTTTCTTCTTACTAATATGAATTACTACATACAAAATTAAGTGGACTATTCATAAAAATTATATGCATTTCTTCTTGAATATAAAAAATCTTGGGGGGGTGCCTGGGTGGCTCAGTGGGTTAAAGCCGCTGCCTTCGGCTCAGGTCATGATCCCAGGGTCCTGGGATCGAGCCCCGCATCGGGCTCTCTGCTCAGCAGGGAGCCTGCTTCCTCACTTCTCTCTCTGCCTGCCTCTCTGCCTACTTGTGATCTGTCAAATAAATAAATAAAATCTTTAAAAAAAAATAAATAAAAAAAAATAAAAAAATAGAAAATCTTGGGGGCGCCTGGGTGGCTCAGTGGGTTAAGCCTCTGCCTTCGGCTCAGGTCATGATCTCAGGGTCCTGAGATCGAGTCACGCATCGGGCTCTCTGCTTGGCAGGGAGTCTGCTTCCCTTCCTCTCTCTCTGCCTGCCTCTCTGCCTACTTGTGATCTCTGTCAAATAAATAAATAAAATATTAAAAAAAATTCTTGAACTTCCTCACTTTTATGAATTATGGTTGTTTTCCACTATAATACATGTTTTATACTTTTCAATTGTTTACTTATAAACAAGAGTACTATGGAGAATAAAAAGGTCAAAGAAACATTTGAAACATTCTTTGTTGTAACAGTTTGTGGTGAGAGTCACATCAAAGTGAGATAGGCTGTCCTTGCACCACATGGGAGTTTCCTGCCCACATGATGGACATACCTCAATGGTAAATTAGATTATTGTGTGGATGATCTGACTCACTCATTGAAGGAGTTAAATTAATTAATTCCATTGCTTGGACTTTGTGTTCATATGATGAATTATAACTAGAAAACATTTGCCATCCAGACTCCCTCTCCTACAGTGCTAGAGGCAATCCTGACCAAGCTCAGTAGAGGACAGTAGATCTCTTCAGGGATCTTTTAACTGACCTGCCAATTCCTCCAGGTTCTCTGTGAAACATACTGATCATGGCCAGAGCATGTGCAAAATTCCTCCAAGCTAGCTCTGCTGTGATGTTCTTATGTACCTTTGTTCCTATACATTTTAAGTTATTATAATAAACAGTCAGTTGTTTTATTCATAGTTAAGGTGCTTGGGAAGCAGATTCTGAGATGGAGATTTGCCTACCAGAAGTTTGTTAGGGAGTACTATTCAATTAACACCTGTAGAAGGTGAGGGAAGGAAGCAGGCTTCAAGCAGAGGGAGAAGCTGGGCTGCTTACCAGTCTCAAAAAAACTTGTGGTCCACCTCCAGAGAAAGGTGAGTCTGGAATGGCTCTTGAGAGATTTCTCTAGTTGGGGGCCAGCAGGCCAAGCCAGACCTTATTTCCTGCCGTGTTCATGGATCATTTGCTGTGGGCTACCCCAGAAAGTGGCTTTCTTTTTAACAGAGAAAGTTCCTGAGGAGGGCTGGCAGCTGGGGGCTGTTCCTATATAATCCCAAACACTGGAGGAATAAGACCTTTAGTCCGGAAGGGGAGTCTGAGCAGCACATTATAGATTTCACTAAACCTGTTATAGAGATTGTAGTTATTGCAAGCACGTGTGTTTAGTTAAGCATTATTTAAATCTACATAAGAGACATTCAGAAAAAGATAATTTTTTTTCTATGGAAACTAAATTGATTATGTTTTAAAGAGTCAAGAATTAAAGTGTTAAAAATCAAATTAGTTGCAAAATATATAAATATTGCTATCTTTGTAGGTTATAAATGAATCTTAGGAAATGACCATTTTGGTCAAAATGGTTAAAAATTGAACATTCTATATGGAAAACACTAATATAAATGGTTGGAAAATGTCAGAAATATAGGAGCCCACAAGCAAGTAATTTTGTGAGATTCTTTCAGTTTTAATTTTACTTAACAGAAAATGAAACTAAAAATTAGAGACTCGGTGGCATGGGTATAGTTTCTTGAAAAAATGTGATATACCAATCAGTGACTTAAAATCAGAGGAAATCCTGTGACCTTACATCAAACAAATGGTCAAGGATGTACTCTTGGGACATTTCAAGTTAAAATTAAATCGCTATTCCTAATCCTTCTGATAAGAGGGCATCTATAGCCCTAACAGTCTCCTCTCAAGCCATCTGGATAGAGTTTAGAAGTAATCTTACTACCCTAAAAATGGGATTATCTTTTGCCTTGGGTGACCTTGGCACCTTTACACTACAGTATTCTGCATTTTCTTCTCAAGTTAAAGGCCATTCTGAGAATCATGAAGGAATCCAGGTTCCTGAGCCCCCTGCAGCTTTCTAGAATTCTCAGCATCAGTCATTGGCTTATTCTTGTCTCCTCTGCTGGCTGTTTCTTCCTGGTGTCTGTGTTAGTTTCTGTTCCTTCCAAGTTGCCGATTGATATTCAGTTTCGAAATAGGAGTGGCTCCAGGAGCTGTGCAGTCTAAAGTGCATATGAGTTAGAGAATTCTAAGAAAAGGAATTCCAAATTACAAATAAAGAATTAGGTATAAAGTGATTATTTATTTATAATTAAAAAATCACAAAAAGTTATTAACTTAAGAAACCTTACAAATAGTACAATCATCTTCCAAATTCGGAAGTATAATATTATATTTTTATTAATTGTCAGATCTCTATAATACTGTTTTCTTACATTTTATGCTTGCATACACTTTGATCACTTTTTTAAATAAAACAATTTTATAGTACTTTTCATAGAGGAAAATAGTAGGGTAATTTCATCTTTCCTCTAGCAGGGTTGATTACATATGCATTATTGACAGTTTAGAAAAGCTTTCATCTTTACAAATCATCATTGGTAATCTTTTGACGGTGTTTAATGTTGCTGTCGAAAACCTCTATCAAGTTTCATTTCATTTTATAAGCTTTCTCAGAACATAACAACTTTTTTTGTATAGTGTTTAATCTTAAATCCTCTTATTTCATAATCTTCATAACCAGTTTGTCATTAATGACATCATATTATAGTGTTTTACATTATCTGAATGTCAGCATTTCATATAAAATTGGCAAAAAAATAAGTATTTTTTCTATATTTCATTTGATTTATATCTCCTTATTAATTGAAATGATAAGTCTGCATGGAAGCAGAGGTTACCTCCTGTTCTTGGCCCTGTTCCTAGTTTCTTCCTTTTTTTCCTACTTTTTCTCCTTTTGGGGTTTTAGCATACCACTCAGCTGAGGACATATATAATTATAATAGAAAAATTTTAAAACAATGAAAACGCAAGTAGATTCAATAAGAAAAGTATGTGATGAAAGCATATTTGTTCGAAATGAAAAGTGTAGGAAGAAGGAAAAACAAATAATATGTATTAGGAAATTATTGAAACTGGAGGAATATAGCCTTCTATTCCCTTACATCACATGGCATTACCGACGTTTTAATTTGTTAACCGGTTAATGAGAATAAAAATCTTCTTCCACCTAAACCTGGCTGATTATCATGCATCTGGTTTGAGATTTTTTCGTGTGAGTGATCAGAATTAATTTCACAGAATACTGTCAGAAACTCTTCCACTAAGAATTCAGACACTCTACCATGACATATGACTACTTTATTTATTTTTATTATTGATGGGATGTTGGATGGCTGTCTGTATTTTATGTGAGAGTTCTGTTTTACATTTCTTTGGGTTTCGATTTTCTCCATTGTTCTCCTTTCCCCAGTGTAGTAGACCTTAGGTTCTTCAGCATCTAATATCATGCCTGATATTACTCGCATACCTTTTAGAACTGTTAGATAATTGAATTGACACACATAGTAGTAACAATTTCAACCAGCCAGAAGTGGACTGAAACAGGTAAGTTGCTATACGTTAGTTTCACACATTTTCCCTGGTGTTACCAGCATTTCAGAAGCTGTGCTGAGCCTTACTCTCTAGTAAATGCTCACTGATATGTACAGAAATTGGAGCCATTCTCTGAAATTTCACTGTAGGAATAGGAAGAATGTGGGACTCTAACAGGTGAGTGGAGAAACATAACATCATTATGAATGAAAAACTTCTTGGGGTGCCTGGGTGGCTCAGTGGGTTAAAGCCTCTGCTTTCAGCTCAGGTCACGATCCAGGGTCCTGGGATTGAGCCCTACGTTGCGCTCTCTGCTGGGCAGGGAGCCTGCTTCCCCCCTTCTCTCTCTGCCTGCCCCTCTGCCCACTTGGGATCTCTGTCAAATAAATAAACAAAAAATCTTAAAAAAAAAAAAAAAAAAACTTCATGTAAAATTGCAACTTGCAACAGCAGTTTGAGAGCCTCTTTTTTCCTAATGAAACATGAGAAAATATTTGTTTAGTTTTAAAAAAGTATTGCTCTTCAAAGACTGTGTTTTTACCTTTGAAAAATTGGTTTAAGATTTCTGTTCTCTGTCATTTGAGTAATTGCATCAGGCTTCCAAAGGGCCTTTCTTAAAGATATATGCCTGTTCTTAAGAAACTGACTCTATGATTCTCAAACTTTGGAATCTTGGATTAATCTTTTTACTTGGAAGATAGGTTTTTTTTTTTTTCCTTTCCCCATATTTTAAAAGCAGTAACACCAAATACCAAGTATATGTGTTTATGGTGTGCAGGTCTTTCCGATGAACCTATAAAAACTGAGGCCCCACATTTCCTTGTGAATTGATGATTTATTACCATAGTTGAATAGTTCTTTTCATTGGCATAGGATTTTTTTTCAAGGTGTACTTGATCATGATTAATGAGGCTCACAAAATCCTAGTCTCCAAAATACTAAGTGTGTGGCTTATCCTTAACAAGTGTTAATTACTTAAAAAAATTAATGAAACCTTAATTTTTAAAACTTGTATATAGTTCTATTCTAGAAAACAGTTCTATTACATGTAGACAAAATTAAAGATAAGTTTCTTTTATTTAAATAACTTTAAATGATTTTAAAATAAATATACAGAAATAACTCATGACTGATGTATATTTATAGAAAATTACATGTAACTAACCATTAAATTCAATTATACTCAAGAACAAATTTTCAAAGTAATTAGCAAATTATGTAGATTAGTGTATTCCAACTGATAAAAGTCTTTGGTATAAAATTTCATTTAACTTTTTGTGGTCCCAAATGACAGTGATTCTCAATGGTACTTTTTTGTTTTATTTTATCCTAAACCAAATGCTGTTCTGATAGGTGTAATAACCAAGAAGAGATTGAAAAATCTCAAGCAAATTTGATTATTTATAACTAAATTTACTTTCTGTATTTCTCTTAATTATGTTAATACGTGTATTTCTTCATGGGACTATTTTTGTCTTGGAAGTAAGGTAAATGGAGAGTACATTAAAAAGAGAGAGAGAGAGAGAGAGAGAGAGAATGCTGTATCCTAAGAAATGTTCCTGTGATACTAATGTACAAAATACTTGGCTGTCTTTCACTTACTGGCAAGATATGTTACATAATAATATATCACAACTAATTAGTTTCCATTATAGCTATTTAATTGGACTCAAATTAATAACTGATAGCCACGATCATATTATCTTATATTCTAATGCTGCCATTGTTGAAATGGTCTGCTGTAGTGTACACTTTGTCTAATTGAGAAGAAATGTTCTTTATAGAAATGACAAAGTTTTAAAAATAGAATCATACTTGGGGATTTTTTGAAGCTTTATTTTGTTAAATTTTGATTGTGGTCCATCTGGAAAGAAACATTTTTCAGCGTTTGCAGGCTTGGTCCTTGGTGATTCTGCTGTTCAGTTATGGAAAGCAAACTATATGCTATGTTTGGGTGAAAATATTAAGCCATTAAAATTAGAAGAAGAAAGAATGGCAACAGGTTTGAAAGGATCATGAGAAAATGAAGAAAGCATTTTACAAAAATCCTTAGTGGGCCCACTTAAATTCCAGCCATTATTATTAATAAAACTATCCTAGAAGTTGAAATTCAAATAAAGATTAATTAGTACATATTTTTTGAATTCCTATTTTGAGTCTTTTGTTGAACTGGACATTGCAGAAAAAACAAGAGTGGTATATATTATTATATCTGCCTGTAGGAATTTAACACTCATTGAGTGAGGCAGAAGTAATCCACATAAAACTGTATAACCCACCTTTCATGGAATATATTGTAAGATTACATTTTGTTGGTCAGCTGTTCTCACAGAAACCTAATCTTTCAAAATATCAGATCATATCAATGCAAAAACAAGTGACTACTTGAGGAGATGCATGATGATACACTAGGAAGAATCTAGAAATAGGAATTAAAAGACTATCAGATTCCGGTTCTGCCTGAGGTCACCTTCTTTCAACCAATGTTCTATACCCCCCCCCATTCGTTGCTATAGCAACTAGCTGAGGCAGGAGTAACCTGACAGAACTTCACCTCAATTTCATTGAGTATCTGTCACCATGAAGCTTCTCAGATGCCTCCAAGAGGGAGATATGGAAACCCATTCAACTACCCTGGTGGGTATGCAGCCCTCAAAATGTGAGAAGTTAAAACTAAGTGGGAAACCTTTGATCAATAGGGAATGTGGGTAAATATTTGGTTCTGCTGTCCCTAGAGTAGTCAATTCTGAAATGCATTCTTTACACACCTCAGAGGTACCAGTGGGATGAAACCCCAGTTGTTACCATTTAGACCAGCTTTATAAAGCATCCTTGAACTTGCTTTTAGCTTCATCTCTCCCTCACTACTATGACATTTTCTATTCCTGTCTCTTAGGATCTATACCTAAAATGAATTACCTGCACACAAACTTTCCCCTTGGGTTCTGCCTTCTTTGGGAAATACAGTGTAGGACACTGTTTTAGAGATTTACTAAGTGTGTGGACCTGATAAAACAAAACAAAACAAAAAAACAAAAACAAAATAAAACAAAACAAAACAAACTCATTTCAAATCAAGAGATAGCCTAGATTGCTTGGGTTCAGGCTCAAGGCTTGTTAGTGACTAGCTGTCAGACCTTAGGCAATTACTTTAACTCTTCTTGCCCTGGCTTTCATACATGTAAAATGTCTATAAAGTCAATGCCTATGTTATAAGGATTGTTGTGATGATTAAATATAATGCAAATTCCTTAGCAGTACCTGATTCATAGTAAGTGAGTCTGCAATGATTTCATTCATGCAAAGCACTTACAATAATACCAGGCATATTAGTGGTTTAAAATAATGCACATTATCTTACAGTTAGGAGGTCAGGTTCCAGAGTGTGGTGTTCCTTCTAGAGGTTCCAGGGGAGAATCTGTTTCCTTGCTCCTCCAGCTTCTAGAGGCTGCCCACATTCCTCACCTCAGGGCCCCTTCCTCCCAACTCTTCTATTGTCACATCTCTGAGTCTGACTTTCCTGCTTCCCTTTTATTGGGTTTACCAGGATAATCCAGGATGATCTCCCCATATCAAGATCTTTAACTTAATCACATCTGCAAATTCCCTTTGCCATGTAAGGTGACATATTCACAAGTTCTAGGGATTAGGATGTGGATATCTTTGGGGAGCAATTATTCTGTCTACCATAGTACTCAACAAAATTGGCTGGATAAATGTCTCTGAGCCCCAGTTACATCATTGATTACAATGAGAATGGTTATAATCAGAATGACATGATACAGTAAGATTAAACAAGAATAGTCTATATATATTATATAGATTTCTACCTATACAGAGTCATGCTTTAGAATTGGGCTTTCAGTAATGTCTCTTAATCCTTATACTGCTTCATGGATAGCTTTATTCCACTTTATGTTAAGTCTGAGCCCTGGTCATACTAAGAGATTTGCAGTTTCCTGAACTCCCATAGTACTCAACACTAGCCCTTACTGTGCTGTGTTTTAATCTGTTACTTCTCTTTCTCCCTTAGATGGTTGTAACCTTCTTTCTTTTTCTTTCTGTGTCCTGTTTTTCCATGAGTGTCCTGTGTGCCCATGTCTAGAACAAAGTAATGCTCATTAATTTCTGTTGAATGATGGCATGGCTGACTGAGTGTATTATGCATACATGAGAAAAGGCCAAACATAGAGAGTATTTAAAGGATAGTCATTAAATCTGAGATTGTTTCATCTATAACTATTGAAAGGGTTGATCATAAATATTTTGCATTTAATCCACTAAAAACAGAGAGACAACAATCAATATTATATTACAATTATTTTAAATATTTTGGTAGTAATATTTTCAAAGAATATGCTATAGAAAGCATTTTTGGCAAAGTATATACTGCAAATCAGCCTTAATAGCTGTGGGCAGGACACTTAAACTAAATGCAAGCCAAAGTCAGCTTCTTCCTCAGAAAGCAAACACAGAACTGATGATTTCAGAATTTTACTGTGCAAAGGATGGAAAAACAAGCCCTTTGAAGCCACTTATCTGGTAACGTGCAAATGCAAGAAAATATCAATGCTGTCCTCTTTATCTTTGCAGCAAAAATATGCAACTGAATAGGCAAATTAGGTAGTGCTTTAGGCAGTCTGGAATTTTGCCCGGAGTGCCTCAGGTGACATGAGATTTTGACGGTGCCCTGAAACTACATGCCAGAATGCTAGGAGTTTCCAGTCTTAATTTTGTAATGAAATTAGGTGTGAATGTGATGACTGATGTAATGTACGCAGTACTATCAGATTTATACTTGACATTAATATGTTGCTTCTGGGTACAGTAGTGACTTCCAATTTTCCCTGTCCCTTGGTCTGTTGGAAAGAAGCCATAACAACAGTATGATGTCAGGCCAAGGTTCTCCTTCCAGTTGCTGAAATGGCTTATAGTATAGGACACTGCACTATTTTGTGTGGTCTACAAATCCCAACTCAAGTTCTAAATGTCTTTCCTTTGCATTAGTAGTGTTGTTCCTCAGGAGAATTGTGTTCATTATGGGGAAAGAATTTTCATGTAATTACTCAAGTTTTGATATGCTCAGATTTACAGAATCATTGAAACCTTAAGATTTACTTAAAATTGAAAATAACAAAACCAGTTCCACTAATATTCATCTTCTCTGATGTTCAAAGTTCCCCAAATTGGAAATTTACACATGAGCAGCTGTGATGGTTAGTTTTACGTGTCAACTTGACCAGGGTACAGTATCCAGTTGTTTGGTCAAACACCAGTCAAGGTGTTGCTATGAAGGTATTGTTTAGGTGTGATTAACATTATATCAGCAGACTGTATACAGATGAGTATAGAGATATGGGAAAAATTGTGAAGGATTGTGGAAAGTACTGGCCTTTGTAATACCTGGAAGTTTTTATTCTAAAATTTCTACCTTTCAATTTAGTATTTTAACTGAGTAATATATACAGGTTTTAAAATTTTAAAATGTGTATAAAAGAAAACTATGAATTGGATGTCAGAGAGTTAAATATAATATTTGACAATAAGATGACTTTGCAAGATTACTATGAAATGTTATAGTGGTGCCTGTCTTACTCATTCGGTGGAGCATGCAATTCTTGATCTTGGGGTCCTAAGTCTGAGCCCTGTGTTGGATGTAGAGATTGCTTATAAATAATAAATAAGCAAATACATAAAATAAAATGTTATCAATTTGTGGTATAGCTGTGTAAAAGAGTTAAGTATTAGAGCATGTCTCAAAGCAATTCTTATTGATTCCAGTTGGAGGGATAAAGAGCACCACACATAAACACATCTACACACATTCATTCATTCATTCATTCAGTCAGTCAGTCACTCAGTTGTGGGTATAAAATTACAGAGAATTTAGTTTAGTGGGTAATCAGGATATTTTACTCATTTAGGTCTAGGAAGGGAAATGTTTTCAAAAGAGATATTCTTTAGTTTTATATGAAAGAGTAACAGATGAATAAACTAATCCAAGACAAAGGCTATTTCAATAAGGAATTATAGACATAGATCCTTTACAGATAGCCAGCAATGTCTTCTTACATTTGTTAGGAATTAAAGAAGAATATTTATGGTTGTGTTAGGTATAGAATAAATAATAGAGTATAACAGTTTTGTGAGTGGATTTTGAAACTAGGTTTGGATTTCACCTCTGCTACTTGACTGACTATGGAAAGTTTGCTCAACCTCCTTATCTATAAAATAGAGATAAGTAGCAGTAAATAGTTCTAGAGAATTCTAAGGATTAAAGGACCTACTATAAAAAAATAAAGGAATTACTACTGTATGTGAAGCCAACAGAAGAGTGGTAGGGTGTAATAAGTATGCAATAAAATAATGATTCTCCAGTACTTCAGTACTTTCATCTTCATATAGTTTTTAGCACAAAATCAAATTTTTAAAAAGGCTGGGAAGGAGTTATTTTGTCTTAAAATTTTTTAAGTGGGACTAAAGCTGACAGTCCCCATTTACTTTGTGAAAGTCATCATTGTGCTACATTGACTAGAATGAGAAATGGAAGTGTCAAAAATGTGTTGCGTAAATCCATCTCCATTACCCTTTAAATATGATTTTTGTAAGCTGTTAAAATTTTATGATTTAATTTTGGAGTCCTCCTCCATGTTATTGTTTTAAGTACTTATGAAATGCAAAGCATGTACAGCTTCCACAAGGAAGACTGAGTTAAAAATAAAGGAGATTGACTAGAATTTTCAGGATGCATTAGACCTCAGAGACACCTAAAATAAATCAGTTCAGAGATAGAAAAATATTCTGGGTACTAATAAATACATTCTTTTTTATACTCAGCACACATTCTGAACCTTCTGAACACACATTCTGAACCTTCATTCATCCTTTCATGCAATTGTCATAAATCCACAAATAGTATTGCTCTGCTGTAAAGCTTTTTCTTATGACATATAGGAGTCCACACAGCCTTTGAACACATGTCCCATGCAGTTCATTTTTATGGGCATTATTGCATGCAAATGAGGATGAATAATGCACGTTCTGTTTTCATTTCTTCCTAGAGACCAGAATACCTTACTGTGAATTACATCACGAAAAGTAAACTTTAAATATATTTTTGCCTAATGATGACCACTTATTGGTTAGACTATTTCACTTCATCTTTCTTCTTGACCGTCTTCTGAATGGACCCAGTGTTTGTACCAGAATTTCTTTGGTCAGATCATCTATGCATGTATAATTCCTCACATAGGGCTTCCTGCCATCTGTTTCACATTTTATTTCCCATGTATGCCTTCTTGTTCCATCATCTGTATTAGTTTGGAACTAATTCTTGAGTAAGAAGCAATGTTCTTTCCTGAGACTGTTCTGAATTGCTAAGGGTTTTTGTGTATTTGAAAAACTTCTTATGAAAAAACAGTGAACATTATGGGTATTAGTGAAAGTTTGAATCCTCCTTTGAATATTTTATGTAGATTTTTTTTTGAGATTTGAGTTTAGCTAGTCTTAGTGTTTACTAACTTGATCTTATTTAGAAGTCAGTGTCTTTTAAAGAATACACAGGAGAATAATGTGACAGTGCAATATTTGATAGCCATGATGACAAGTTCACAGTGAGAAATTTGGAACTTGTGGTTAAAGATTTCATAAAGAATCATGTTACATAAGTAAGCTAATAACCAAGGTTTACCTTCAGCCATCATATAAAAGAGAATCACAGTGCATTGGTGGTATCTTCTAAGCACAGAGGTGAGTAGGTAACTGGAAGCATCTTCACCTGTGCCTGTGATATTTGCATTTGCATTAGAGCAACCTTTGTGATTAACTCTGAACATGTTGGGTAAGTGGGCATTAGCAAGTCTATACTTCTTACTGAGTTATGAAGTATGTATTGTATATACGTTTAGTTACAGAATTTTCCAGGTCAGTTTTCAGAGTCTGTTCAGCCTTGGGAGACTTTGGAGAAGTTTTAAGAGATGCTGATAAATTTAAGACTTGTTGCCTTGACGGATGTCTTGTCCTGCCTGGGTAGACTGGGAAATAACAGAAGTCAAGGACTATATGTCCTTGTACTAACCAGAGCTCCTCCACAAGCTGCATGTCCTGGGGTTTTCAGGTTGAGAGAAGAGGGAGAAGAGGATGAGTACAAAAGCCCTGGGCTTTTGAAAGAAGACAACTCTTCCTGGGGACAATTTATTAAAGTTTTACATCATTTCACAATGAAAATTAAGGATAACTTCCTCTCCAGAAGATGTTAATTTTTGCCTAAAGTAAATGTTTATATAAAATTTCTCATGAGACTGGGTCAGATTTTCTGGGACCTGAACATAATCAGAATGTTCCACAGTGTTTGATGCCTGGATAAGAACAAAATGTGAACATTTTCGGCTATTTGTAAGACCTTCCACAACAGACAGTGCTGGGAGTAGGGATACTTTTGGGGCAACAATATGAATGCCCCATGCAGGCATGGATTCTGAAAAATAAAATCATTGTAGAGGTGGGAACAATTTAGAAATAAAAGGATCCGGTCATATCGGTTTCCACAAACCATACTGTGATGACTTAAGTGCCAGTTTTAAACACTGGATTATAAAGAACATATATCATGCTAAATTGGCATGGTCTTGTTCATGTAGTTTACACACTAGTAGAAAATGAATAAAATTAACTTTATTCTTACACTATAAGAATGTCTCATTAGTAAAGTCACCACCTCTGAGAAATATTTAATCATTTTTCTGTTGAGAGAAGTTTGCCACATTACAACCTATTTCTGTACACTCAACTGCTCCGTCATCGAAAAACAATTTTTTTAAAAGGTCTTTTTCTCTCTGGTGTATATTTTACTAAGTTGTTATATTAAACTTTCCCTGTGTCCTCTCTCTGCTGTCAGGTAATGCTGAAATAATAAAACTGCTCTGTGTAATTCAACAAAATGTAATCCCTTTATGTCTAACTGAAGAGTCTTTAGAATAAACCAACAAGACATGCTACGTATGTAATTATTTCAGGATACAAAGTGGCCTTAAATACTGTCCTTTCCATTTACCCTCTTTCCTGTATAATTTCAGCTGTTTGCCTGTTTTATGAACTGGCAGGCGTAAACAGTTAAGTGCCTCCCTGCAGGGCTATAGTCTTGTTGGAACTTTCATAACTAATGTGTAGAACGAGGTTCCTAACTACTTATCTGCTGCTAATGGTTGTGACTCAGAGGAATATTTTCATAAGATTTATGTGTATGTGTGTATACACATAAGTACTATATACAAAGATACCTATATTTTTAAGCTTTGTTGAAGATGTTAATGATACTTGTGATGTGATGAAGGGAGAATATACTATGTGCTGCTTTCCATAATGGTTGAGATAAAGGACTATTAACTCAGTCCTCAAATGCAAACCATCCCAATCTGAAAGCAGCTCTGCAGAAGAGGAATGTGCACCTCATTTTGGGGCAAAGAATTATGCAGAATGTGTCCAAGACACCTGCAGAAAATTAAAGACTTTACTTCTCTGTATGTGAAATTCTCATGAGGTAATTACCCTCAGTGTCAGACATAATACTGCTCCCATTAGACAGAACACATTGAGGGAAAATTGAATAGACTTTTTGTCGGGATTGCTCCTAAGGATTAATAGGGCTGTCTAAAGCAGTAATTGGGAGGTTTTCCCCCCACTTTGCATGCAGCCATCCTCACTTGTGTCTTTCAGGTTTATTATTAGGCCATTGCATTCTATTTGCCATGGAGGCACAAGCATCTTCCTTGTTAACATCTCCTGCCAGCACCTTTGTTTCTTTGGAATGGGCTGCTGCCTTTAACCACTTCCCCTTTTGTACTGGTCTTGCCTTGCCTCCCTTTATTTCTCTCCCTGGTCACAGTGCCAAGAGCTGGCAGGAAAGGGGCTCCTTTTCCATGCATCGCAAAGATGAAAGTGACCAAATAGGGCTTGATCAGCTAAAGCATCTCACTTTGTTCCAGGACTCTTTCATCCTTCAGGGAACTTCCTCAGCAGGAATGAAGCTGAGAGCTAATCTTCCTAACTGTGTTTTGGCATCTGTAACACCAATATCCAGTTTATAGATCTATACAGCAAACGGTCTCTTTATTTGGATTTTTTAGTATGCCTTTAATTATTGCATGATAAGATTGCTGAGCTAAAAGGAGATTCAGAAATCTGTATCATATTATTTTCTCTGCTTCTCTAGCATATGGGTCCATGTTAAAGGATTCATACTAAATTGTCACGAATTATATACTGTTTATCAGTAACAAAGTTCTGGTTCAGTTTAAAGTAAAAGTGGACTTAAAAGTATTAGATGTATGATCAGGATTTTGTATCATCAGAATGACTGGTTCAGGTTGTGTGTGTGTGTGTGTGTGTGTGTATTGTCAGGAGGAGGGAGGGAGGTTGGGATGGGAAATGAGGAAGAATATTTAAGTGGGCTAATGATTTTGAGATTCTCCTTCTTAGATATTGTAGTTGAAGCAGAGCTTTTAGTTTATTACCTCTGCCTTTCAATACACATTTGAAGTCTTGTGTATTGAATGAAAAATACCAGAATGAAAAGTTTTCTGCTAGCTACATAGATAAATGCAATTAATTGTGCTGAAATAAATCAATGAGAATGAAGAGACACCACCTGCCTCTCATCCTTCTTGGTTCCCAGGGGTCAGTTTTGTGACTAACTAATGCTATTTCAACCCACTCTAACGACAGTTAGATAATTTAAAGGATTACTGTTACTGAAATGTTAATTTTTTTTAAGATTTTATTTATTTATTTGACAGACAGAGATCACAAGTAGGCAGAGAGGCAGGCAGAGAGAGAGGAGGAAGCAGGCTACCCGCGGAGCAGAGAGCCCAATGTGGGGCTCGATCCCAGGACCCTGAGATCATGACCTGAGCTGAAGGCAGAGGCTTTAACCCACTGAGCCACCCAGGTGCCCCTGAAATGTTAATTTCAATGTATTTTATGTTAATTTAAAATATACTGTCTTTTCTATTAGAAGAACTTAAAGATATTAAGTATTTGATTCTGCTCAATTCTCATTATCTTCTACTTACGTTTCTTACTCTTCTTACTAGAGTATAAAGTCCTTAAAGATACGCACTGTCTAATCTCACATTTGCATATCTCCTGCTTTTATAACACATAGACTTTCAATAAATATCTATGAAATAGAACCCTATAGTATAATTGTGATGGTTTTCATAAATAGTGTTATCAGCAGTTATGTAGATAACACTTTTAATTTAGAGGGGACTTCACCTACTTTGCACTTTTATACCAAGCAATTGCTTTTTCTGATACTAAGGGTAAAGAATAGAATAAAAATAATGACCAAAAAGAAATTTAGTTTTAAATAATGATATTTCAAAAATTTCTTTTACAGTTTAGTAAAATGATCAATCCCTGTCCTTGTGGACAATTTCATATATATGTTTATATATAATTATTATAATAAAAATTATATAAATATAAAATAAAGAACATAATAAATAAATTATAGTATAATATATAACATATTATGTAGAAATATACATATCAATCATTATACATCTTTTACATATATATAAATTAGTACAATTATGCTCCAGTTAAAGAGATCAAAACATGGACATTTAAACTTTTAAACCTGGTAAGAAATCTTTATTATAGTGAAAGGATTTGGCATAGGCAAGTCTTGCTATACATTTAAATATAATTCAGTATTTTAAATTTAAAGATTTTTTTTATTTATTTGACAGAGAGAGATCACAAGTAGGCAGAGGCAGGCAGAGAGAGAGAGAGGAGGAAGTAGGCTCTCTGTCTAGCAGAGAGCCCAGTGTGGGACTTGATTACAGGACCCTGAGATCATGACCTGAGCCGAAGGCAGAGGCTTAACCCACTGAGCCACCCAGGTGCCCCAGTATTTTAAATTTAGACACAGACATACAGAGTGCATAACACAATGCCTCAAACTTAGGAGGTGCTCACTAAAAATGGCAGCTGCTATCACTATTCTTGTTACTAGTTCTAAGCATCTGTGATGTAGTGCATCCAACACTAGACATTAACTTCTTCTCAGAATATGTCCTGATTCAGTCCTATATTACCTTTCTGAGCACGAGCAAAATTTTTACCTCTAAAATTGAAATTTTTCACCTCTTGTGATATGTCAAATCATTTGATAAATTGTAAAATTTATATAATGAGAAAGTATCATTATTTTGAGAATGTTTTCTGGCCTGTGTTTTAAGTTACATCTGTAGTATAACCCTGCTATTTATGAAACACATATACCTGCATATCTACTATCCTAAGATTCTTCTGATCTATGGCTGATAGATTTTTACTAGAACGTACCACAGTGAGTTGTATGAGATGTCAGATATAAAGTTTTTGAGACTGAGATTTTCAAAATGGCTGATTCAGATAAAGGCTTATTTAGCAACGCACCTACATTTTTAAAATTTGTCAATGTCAAGTGAATGTTGGTAAAGGAGCCAGATTGACAGGGCTACAAGGTAATACCCCTCTTTATTACACCATACGTACTACATTTACTAGCCAGTCTTGGCCAGGAGCCTCTATGCCAACCTAACTAGGACCACCACGGGCCATGAATTGGCTGTTCAGTCAAGAGACCTCCTTGGTTTCTGGCCTCCCCTCCCCCGGGGCAGATTTTAAGCAAAAGCCTAATTAGTGGTGGTGACACCTGCCCACCAAAGAATGATGGAAGACCATCAGCTCGTGTCTCAAAGATCACTGAATGTCTAGTAGGTTGTGAAAATATTTGGTCATGACTCATTCACCACTTGGACTAGGTTCAAAGCGAGGAAACTCATTTCTAGTTCCTTCAAGTAACCATCTACCTCCTGTGAAGAAAATACATAATACCACCTAAATCTAATCTTACACCCTCTAAGATTTTGGCTTTTTGTGGGTCGACAGTTATACACAGCCATAAAAATAAATATTCTTTTACTATGACAATCTCTTTGCATGTGTTTGTTAAATGACATTAGTTTAAAAGATGAAGAAATTTTTAAGTATATTCATGTTGAAATATTCTTTTCTTCTTACCTATAACTTTCAAACTGATGAAACATGACTTATGAAAACAAATAGTAAACTATTCCCCATGAATACTTACAAAGTGAAGCTAGTAACTTTCCTCTGCTTTTTCTACAAAAATAGTGATTTTATTTTTTTATTTGGTTTTTGAATCTTTAATTCATTATATTTTTGGAGGTGACATAAATAAAGTGACACGCAGAAAACATTGTGCCAATTTTTATTAACGCGTTGTTCAATATTTTTTAATCCCCTGTATCCTCCTTCTGCTTCAGTACATTTAGAGTCTTCTCTTTTTTTTTTTTTAAAGATTTTATTTATTCATTTGAGAGAGAGAGAGAGAAACAGAGAGAGCACAAGCAGGGGGAGAAGCAAAGGGAGAGGGAGAAGCAGATTTCACACTGAGAAGGGAGCCAGATGTGGGGCTCGATGTCAGGACCTGGAGATCATGACCTGAGCAAAAGGCAGACAACCATCTAAGGCACCCAGGCACCCCTCCCCACCACAAAGAGTTTTTTGTTTTTTTTTTTTTTCTCCCCCTAGTGGCCATTTTTGTTGGACTATTGCAGTTTTTTTCTTAGCTATTTACTACTTCCCTATCTTAAGGGATTTAAGAAACAAAGTCAATCTCTAAGTGTTCAAAGGGACAGATAAATTCTATTGGTTAAAATTTTTTTTCTCACCAAAGTTTCCACATCTTTTGAGGCATATGATATTTTCCTTAGGAACATTTAGAAAATAAATTATACAATGGAGTAGATAAATTCATAATTACTGTAAAATTATAAAAACAAAAGAAACAGCCATGTATCCATCATCCAGGTTAAGAAATAAAATATGCCTGTGAACACCTCCCAGATCACATTCTTCTCCCTGTTTGTATTTTGTGTCCAACTACATGTATATAATCTAACAGTATGTTTAGCTTACTGGTATTAAACTTTATGAAAGTGGATAATAATTTATGATGTATGTTTTCCATGCCTTACATCTCTTTTTTTTTTAATTTTTTTAATTTTAATAAACATATGATGTATTTTTATCCCCAGGGGTAAAGGTCTGTGAATCGCCAGGTTTACACATTTCACAGCACTCATCTTAGCACATACCCTCCCCAATGTCCATTTCCCCACCACCCTCTCCCGTCACCCTCCCCCCACAACCCTCAGTCTGTTTCTTGAGATTGAGTCTTTTATGGTTTGTCTCCCTCCCAATCCCATCTTTTCATTTTTTCTTTTCCTACCTCCTCCCAACCCCCCCCCGCCTTGCATCTCCACTTCCTCATATCAAAGAGATCATATGATAGTTGTCTTTCTCCGATTGACTTATTTCGCTAAGCATGATACCCTCTAGGTCCATCCACGTCGTCGCAAATGGCAAGATTTCATGTCTTTTGATGGCTGCATAGTGTTCCATTGTGTATATATACCACTTCTTCTTTATCCATTCATCTGTTGATGGACATCTAGGCTCTTTCCACAGTTTGGCTATTGTGGACATTGCTGCTATAAACATTCGGGTGCACGTGCCCCTTCGGAGCACCACGTTTGTATCTTTAGGATATATACCCAGGAGTGCAATTGCTGGGTCGTAGGGTAGCTCTATTTTCAGTTTTTTGAGGAACCTCCACACTGTTTTCCAGAGTGGTTGCACCAGCTTGCATTCCCACCAGCAGTGTAGGAGGGTTCCCCTCTCTCCGCATCCTCGCCAGCATCTGTCATTTCTTGACTTGTTCATTTTAGCCATTTTTTTCTCACCAAAGTGACTGGTGTGAGGTGGTATCTCATTGTGGTTTTGATTGGTATTTCCCTGATGCCGAGTGATGTGGAGCATTTTTTCATGTGTCTGTTGGCCATCTGGATGTCTTCTTGGCAGAAATGTCTGTTCATGTCCTCTGCCCATTTCTTGACTGGATTATTTGTTCTTTGGGTATTGAGTTTGATAAGCTCTTTATAGATTTTGGACACTAGCCCTTTATCTGATATGTTGTTTGCAAATATCTTCTCCCATTCTGTCAGTTGTCTTTGGTTTTGTTAACGGTTTCCTTTGCTGTGCAAAAGCTTTTGATCTTGATGAAATCCCAATAGTTCATTTTTGCCCTTGCTTCTGTTGCCTTTGGCGATGTTCCAAGGAAGGGGTTGCTGCCTGCACTGTCCTCAAGGATTTTGATAGATTCCTTTCGCACATTGAGGTCCTTCATCCATTTTGAGTCTATTTTCGTGTGTGGTGTAAGGAAATAGTCCAATTTCATTTTTCTGCATGTGGCTGTCCAATTTTCCCAGCACCATTTGTTGAAGAGGCTGTCTTTTTTCCATTGGATATTCTTTCCTGCTTTGTCGAAGATGAGTTGACCATAGAGTTGAGGGTCTATTTCTGGGCTCTCTATTCTGTTCCATTGGTCTATATGTCTCTTTTTGTGCCAGTACCATACTGTCTTGATGATGACAGCTTTGGAATAGAGCTTGAAGTCTGGAATTGTGATGCCACCAACTTTGGCTTTCTTTTTCAATATTCCTTTGGCTATTCGAGGTCTTTTCTGGTTCCATATAAATTTTAGGATTATTTGTTCTATTTCTTTAAAAAAAATGGATGGGATTTTGATAGGGATTGCATTAAATGTGTAGATTGCTTTAGGTAGAATAGACATTTTCACAATATTTGTTCTTCCAATCCATGAGCATGGAATATTTTTCCATTTCTTTGTGTCTTCCTCAATTTCTTTCATGAGTACTTTATAGTTTTCTGAGTATAGATTCTTTGCCTCTTTGGTTAGATTTATTCCTAGGTATCTTATGGTTTTGGGTACAATTGTAAATGGGACTGACTCCTCAATTTCTTTCTTCTGTCTTGTTGTTAGTGTAAAGAAATGCGACTGATTTCTGTGCATTGACTTTATATCCTGACACTTTACTGAATTCCTGTATAAGTTCTAGCAGTTTGGGAGTGGAGCCTTTTGGGTTTTCCACATATAGTATCATATCATCTGCAAAGAGTGATAGTTTGACTTCTTCTTTGCCGATTTGGATGCCTTTAATTTCTTTTTGTTGTCTGATTGCTGAGGCTAGGACTTCTAGTACTATATTGAACAGCAGTGGTGATAACGGACATCCCTGCCGTGTTCCTGACCTTAGCAGAAAAGCTTTCAGTTTTTCTCCATTGAGAATGATATTTGCGGTGGGTTTTTCATAGATGGCTTTGATAATATTGAGGTATGTGCCTTCTATCCCTACACTTTGAAGAGTTTTAATCAGGAAGGGATGCTGCACTTTGTCAAACGCTTTTTCAGCATCTATTGAGAGTATCATATGGTCCTTACTCTTTCTTTTATTAATGTATTGTATCACATTGATGGATTTGCGGATGTTGAACCAACCTTGCAGCCCTGGAATAAATCCCACTTGGTCGTGGTGAATAATCCTTTTAATGTACTGTTGGATCCTATTGGCCAGTATTTTGGTGAGAATTTTTGCATCTGTGTTCATCAAGGATATTGGTCTGTAATTCTCTTTTTTGGTGGGATCCTTGTCTGGTTTTGGGATTAAGGTGATGCTGGCCTCATAGAATGAGTTTGGAAGTTTTCCTTCCATTTCGATTTTTTGGAACAGTTTCAGGAGAATAGGAATTAATTCTTCTTTAAATGTTTGGTAGAATTCCCCTGGGAAGCCATCTGGTCCTGGACTTTTGTTTGTTTGGAGTTTTTTGATGGCTGTTTCAATCTCCTTACTGGTTATGGGTCTGTTCAGGTTATCTATTTCTTCCTGGTTCAGTTGTGGTAGTTTATACATCTCTAGAAATGTATCCATTTCTTCCAGATTGTCAAATTTGTTGCCAGAGAGTTGCTCATAGTATGTTCTTATAATTGTTTGTATTTCTTTGGTGTTGGTTGTGATCTCTCCTCTTTCATTCATGATTTTATTTATTTGCATCCTTTCTCTTTTCTTTTTGATAAGTCTGGCCAGGGGCTTATCAATCTTATTAATTCTTTCAAAGAACCAGCTCCTAGTTTTGTTGATTTGTTCTATTGTTTTTTTAGTTTCTATTTCATTGATTTCTGCTCTGATCTTTATGATTTCTCTTCTCCTGCTGGGTTTAGGCTTTCTTTGTTGTTCTCTCTCCAGCTCCTTGAGGTGTAGGGTTAGGTTGTGTATTTGAGACCTTTCTTGTTTCTTGAGAAAGGCTTGCACCACTATATATTTTCCTCTCAGGACTGCCTTTGTTGTGTCCCACAGATTTTGAACCGTTATGTTTTCATTATCATTTGTTTCCATGAATTTTTTCAATTCTTCTTTAATTTCCTGGTTGACCCATTCATTTTTTAGAAGGATGCTGTTTAGTCTCCATGTATTTGCGTTCTTTCCAAATTTCCTCTTGTGATTGATTTCGAGCTTCAGAGCATTGTGGTCTGAAAATATGCAGGGAATGATCTCGATCTTTTGGTACCGATTGAGACCTGATTTATGACCCAGGATGTGGTCTATTCTGGAGAATGTTCCATGTGCACTAGAGAAGAATGTATATTCTGTTGCTTTGGGATGGAATGTTCTGAATACATCTGTGATGTCCATCTGGTCCAGTGTGTCATTTAAGGCCTTTATTTCCTTATTGATCTTTTGCTTAGATGATCTGTCCATTTCAGTGAGGGGAGTGTTAAAGTCCCCTGCTATTATTGTATTACAGTCGATGTATTTCTTTGATTTTGTTATTAATTGGTTTATATAGTTGGCTGCTCCCATGTTAGGGGCATAGATATTTAAGATTGTTAGATCTTCTTGTTGGACAGACCCTTTGAGTATGATATAGTGTCCTTCCTCATCTCTAATTATAGTCTTTGGCTTAAAATCTAATTGATCTGATAGAAGGATTGCCACCCCAGCTTTCTTCTGATGTCCATTAGCATGGTACATTGTTTTCCACCCCCTCACTTTAAATCTGGAGGTGTCTTCGGGTCTAAAATGAGTTTCTTGTAGGCAGCATATTGATGGGTTTTGTTTTTTTTATCCATTCTGATACCCTGTGTCTTTTGATTGGGGCATTTAGCCCATTAACATTCAGGGTAACTACTGAGAGATATGAATTTAGTGCCATTGTATTGCCTGTAAGGTGACTGTTACTGTACATTGTCTCTGTTTCTTTCTGATCTACTCCTTTTAGGGTCTCTCTTTGCTTAGAGGACCCCTTTCAATATTTCCTGTAGAGCTGGTTTGGTGTTTGCAAATTCTTTCAGCTTTTGTTTGTCCTGGAAGCTCTTTATCTCTCCTTCTATTTTCAATGATAGCCTAGCTGGATATAGTATTCTTGGCTGCATGTTTTTCTCGTTTAGTGCTCTGAATATATCATGCCAATTCTTTCTGGCCTGCCAGGTCTCTGTGGATAGGTCTGCTGCCAATCTAATGTTTTTACCCTTGTATGTTACAGACTTCTTTTCCCGGCCTGCTTTCAGGATTTTCTCTTTGTCGCTAAGACTTGTAAATTTTACTATCAGGTGACGAGGTGTGGACCTATTTTTATTGATTTTGAGGGGCGTTCTTAGCATTTCCTGGATTTTGATGTTTGTTCCCTTTGCCATATTTGGGAAATTCTCTCCAAGAATTGTCTCCAATATACCTTCTGCTCCCCTCTCTCTTTCTTCTTCTTCTGGAATCCCAATTATTCTAATGTTGTGTCGTCTTATGGTGTCACTTATCTCTCGAATTCTCTCCTCGTGGTCCAGTATTTGCTTGTCTCTCTTTTGCTCAGCTTCTTTATTCTCTGCCATTTGGTCTTCTATGTCACTAATTCTTTCTTCTGCCTCATTTATCCTGGCAGTGAGAGCTTCCATTTTTGATTGCACCTCATGAATAGCTTTTTTGATTTCAACTTGGTTACATTTTAGTTCTTTTATTTCTCCAGAAAGGGCTTTTATCTCTCCGGAGAGGTTTTCTCTAATATCTTCTATGCCTTTTTCGAGCCCGGCTAGAACCTTGAGAATTGTCATTCTGAACTCTAGATCTGTCATGTTACCTATGTCTGTATTGATTAGGTCTCCAGCCTTCGGTACGGCCTCTTGTTCTTTTTTTTGAGGTGAGTTTTTCCGCCTTGTCATTTTGTCCAGATAAGATTTGCTTTCTCCTGCTGTGGAATTCCGCTGTTCTTGGTGAGCGAAGTTGGTTTTGGATGGGTTTCTTGTTGATCTTCTGGGGGAGGGGCCTGTTGTAGTGATTCTCAAGTGTCTTTGCCGCAGGTGGAATTGCACCGCCCTTGCCAGGGGCCGGGCTAAGTAATCTGCTCAGGTTTGCTTTCAGGAGCTTTTGTTCCCTGAGCGCTTTCCGTAGAGTTCCAGATGACGGGAATGAAGATGGCGGCCTCCCAGTCTCCGGCCCGGAGGAGCCGAGAGATTGGGGTTCCGCTCCTCAGTGCGCTCTCAGAGCAAAGCGCCCACTGCCCTGCCTCCCTGGCCTGTGGTGGCGCCTTGAGGAAAGCAGTCAATTGCTGGAGCTGGAGAAAAGCGCCGGGTCGCTTCCATCTCCGTGGCTTCCGGCTGCGCTCCGAGCCCACCCAGCCTGCGACCGGCATAAGGTAACCTCGGGCTTAGAGCTCGCTCCTCGGCTTTGTCACTGTAGCCCGCTTCCCCGCTCTAATACCTGCGAGCTCTGCGGCGCTCAGACACCCCCAGTCCTTCTGTGACCCCGCGGGATCTGGGGTTATGCTGACCCCGCCTGGGTTTCCCCCCAGTTTAGCCTCTGGAGCGATGTCTCCCAGTGGAGCCGACTTTTAAAAGTCCCGATTTTGTGCTCCGTCACTCCGCCGCTTGCCGGGAGCCAGCCCCTCCCCCCGGGATCTATCTTCCCGTTGCTTTGGATTCACTTCTCCGCAGGTCCTACCTTTCAGAAAGTGATCGATTTTCTGTTTCTGGAATTGTTGCTCTTCTTCTCTTCGATTTCCCGTTGGATTTGTAGGTGTTCACAGTGGTTAGATAAGCTATCTAGCTGATCTCCTACTACCCGATGTCGTCTCAGCCTGCTACTTCTCCGCCATCTTGACTCCTCCCTCTTCCATGCCTTACATCTCTTGCTCAACATTGAGATTCACTTTTGTTGCTATGTGGTACTGTATCACTCATTTTCATTGCCGTAGGAAATCTCAATATATGAATTCACCACAATTTATTTCTCAACTCCACATATCACACATAACAATTGTTATTAAGCTATTGTTAAGCAACAATAGCTTAACACATTTTGCTGAACATTTGTTTTCATAAACATTTGTGGTTTGTTAAGAACAATGCTGCTATGCATGTTCTTATACAAGTCTCCCAGTATGTAGATGTAAGATTTTTCTCTTAGGAGTAGAATTACAGGGCTGTAGCATATGCGTATGTTCAACTTTAAATGCTAAATATTTTCCGGAATGTTTGTAACAATTTACATAAGCACCAGCAGTGACTAAGTGGACAAGTACTTTTGTCCATATTCTGGCACAAAGAGATATTGACTCACTTTAAAATTTTTACATGGCATTTTACCTCCTTGTGGTTTGAAATTATATTTCCTGATTCCAAATGAAGACAGATGCATTTTCACATGTTCATGATGCATTTGTTTCCTCTTACAAAATGCCAATTTATGCCCATTAAAATTTCTACTTTATTATTTATTTATTCACTCATTCATTTTTAAAGATTTTATTTATTTATTTGACAGAGAGACAGTGAGAGAGGGAACACAAGCAGGGGGTGGGGGTGGTAGGAGGGAGAAGCAGACTTCCCACTGGGCAGGGAGCCTGATGCAGGTCTCAATCCCAGGACCCTGGGATCATGAGCTGAAGGTAGATGCTTAACCAACCGAGCTACCCAGGCACCCCTGAACTTTTTTTTTACTTTAGGTTGTCTTTTTCTTTTTGATTAATAAGAACTTTAACCAATACTAAGTGCCAATTCTTGTTTAACGAGGCTAAATATATTTTCTTCCAAGTTACAGCTTGTTTGTTTATTCTCTTCATGATGTATTTTCAGGGACAGAAATTCTTATCTTCAATTGAATAGATGAATTTATCATTTTCTTTATGATTGTATCTTTTCTCTCTTGTTAATGAATCTGTTCCTACCTCAAGCTTGCTAATTGTCAAATTAAAGGTTTAAAGATTTTTATTTTATAAAAAGGAAGTACTTAATATAACTGGAATTTCAAATTTGTGTATAATGTGAAGTAAGAACCTAAATTTTTCTTCTTTTTTTTTTTTTCCACATGAGTACAACTCTCCCAGAATTTTTATTGAAGATCTAGGACTTTCCCCATTAACCTGCAATGGGAACTTAGATGGAAGTCATTTATATATGTGTGGGTGGATTTATTTCTGTTCTATCTCTATTCACTCATATTCTTTATCTTGATACTTTGTATCTGTTATATTTTTGATATGTTATAATAAGTCTTGATATATGAAAAGTTAGCTTATTATTTTTGAGGATTTTTTTTTATTTCTAAGCCTTTTTAATGACATGGATTTTAGAATTTGTGTGTTTTATCCCATAAAATTCTTTTTGGAATTTTTTTCTTTTTATGATTTTGATTTATTTTTTAAATTTCTCTTCAGTGTTCCAGAATTCATTTTTTATGCATCACACCCAATGCTCCATGCTACACATGCCCTCCATAATACCCACGATCAGCCTCACCCAACCTGCCACTCCCCGCCCCTCCAAAACCCTCAGATTGTTTTTCAGAGTCCAGAGTCTCTCACGGTTCATCTCCCCCTCCAATTTCCCCCAACTTCCTTCTCTTCTCCATCTCCCCATGTCCTCTGTGTTATTTCTTATGCTCCACATATAAGCAAAACTTATCCAATGAAGACATACAAATGGCTAACAGACACATGAAAAAGTGTTCATCATCTCTAGTCATCAGGGAGATACAAATCAAAATCACATTGAGATACCACCTTACACCAGTTAGAATGGCCAAAATTAACAAGACAGTAAACAACGTGTGTTGGAGAGGATGTGGAGAAAGGGGAACCCTCTTACACTGTTGGTGGGAATGCAAGTTGGTGTGGCCACTTTGGAAAACAGTGTGGAGATTACTTTAGAAATTAAAAATAGAGCTTCCCTATGACCCTGCAATTGCACTACTGGGTATTTACTCTAAAGATACAGATGTAGTGAAAAGAAGGGCCATCTCTACCCCAATGTTCATAGCATCAATGCCCATGGTCGCCAAACTGTGGGAAGAACCAAGATGCCCTTCAATGGATGAATGGATAAGGAAGAAGTGGTCCATATACACTATGGAGTATTATGCCTCCATCAGAAAGGATGAATACCCAATATTTGTATCAACATGGATGGGACTAGAAGAGATTATGCTGAGTGAAATAAGTCAAGCAGAGAGAGTCAAGTATCATATGGTTTTGCTTTTTGGAATTTGACTGGAAATGCTTTTAATCTATAAATAAATTTGGGAGAAATTGCATCTCAATAATTCTTTTTTTAAATTAACATATAATGTATTATTTGCCCCAGGGCTACAGGTCTGTGAATCATCAGACTAACATTTCACAGCACTCACCATAGCACATACCCTTCCCATGTCCATAACCCAGCCACCCTATCACTACCCCTTTCCCCAGCAACCCTCAGTTTGTTTTGATTCAAAGACTCTTATGGTTTGTCTCCCTCCTAATCCCATCTTGATTTATTTTTTCCATCCCTACCCCCCAAAAGCTCCTGCCCTGCCTCTCAAATTCCTCATATCAGAGAGATCATATGATAATTATCTTTCTCTGATTGACTTATTTTGCTCAGCCTAATACCCTCTAGTTCCATCCACATAGTTGCTAATGGCAGGATTTCATTTCTTTTGATGGCCGCATAGTATTCCATTGAACATATTTACCACATCTTCTTTATCCACTGATCTTTTGATGGACATCTAGGTTCTTTCCATAGTCTGGCTATTGTGGACATTGCTGTTATAAACATTCAGGTGTATGTGCCCCTTTGGATCATCACATTCTTATCTTTAGGGTAAATACCCATTAGTGTGAGTGCTGGGTCATAGGGTAGCTCTATTTTCAGCTTTTTGAGGAACCGCCATACTGTTTTTCAGAGTGGCTGCACCAGCTTGCATTCCGACCAACAGTGTAGCAGAGTTCCCCTTTCTCTGCATCCTCATCAACATCTGTCGTTTCCTAACTTACAGATTTCAGCCATTCTAACTGGTGTGAGGTGGTATCTCATTGTGGTTTTGATTTGTGTTTCCCTGATGCTGAATGATGTTGAGCACTTTTTCATGTGTCTGTTGGCCATCTGGATCTCTTCTTTGCAGAAATGTCTGTTTATGTCTTCTACCCATTTCTTGATTGGATTATTTGTTCTTTGGGTGTTGAGTTTGATACGTTCTTTATAGATTTTGGACACTAGCCCTTTGTCGATATGTCATTTTTGAATATCTTCTCCCATTCTGTCAGTTGTCTTTCGGTTTTGTTGCCTGTTTCTTTTGCTGTGCAAAAACTTTTGATCTTGATGAAGTCCCAATATCTCATTTTTGCCCTCATTTCCCTTGCCTTTGGTGATGTTCCTAGGAAGAAGTTGCTGTGGCTGAGGTCGAAGAAGTTGCTGCCTCTGTTCTCCTCAAGGATTTTGGTGGATTCTTTTCTCACATTGAGGTCTTTTATCCATTTGGAGTCTAATTTTGTGTGTGGTGTAAGGAAATGGCCCAGTTTCGTTTTTCTGCATGTGGCTGTTCAATTTTCTCAATACCATTTGTTGAAGAGACTCTCTTTTTGCCTTGGGACATTTTTTCCTGCTTTGTTGAAGATTAGTTAATCAGAGAGTTGAGGGTCTATTTCTGGGCTCTCTGTTCTGTTCCATTGATCTATGTGTCTGTTTTTGTGTCAGTACCATACTGTCTTGATGATTACAGCTTTATAATAGAGCTTGAAGTCTGGAATTGTGATGCCACCAACCTTGGCTTTCTTTTTCAACATACCTCTGACTATTCAAGGTCTTTTCTGGTTCCATATATATTTTTTAGGTTTATTTTTCCATTTCTTTGAAAAAAGTTGGTGGTATTTTGATAGGGATTGCATTAAATGTATAGATTGCTTTAGGTAGCATAGACATTTTCACAATATTTGTTCTTCTAATGCATGGACATGGAATGCTTTTCCATTACTTTGTGTCTTTTTCAATTTCTTTCATGAGTACTTTATACTTTTCTGAGTACAGATTCTTTGACTCTTTGGTTAGGTTTATCTCTAGGTATCTTATGGTTTTGGGTGCAGTTGTAAATGGGATTGACTCCTGAATTTCTCTTTCTTCTGTCTTGCTGTTGGTGTATAGAAATGCAACTGATTCCTGTGCATTGATTTTATATCCTGACACTTTACTGAATTCCTGTATGAGTTCTAGCAGTTTTGGAGTGGAGTCTTTTGGGTTTTCCACATAAAGTATTATATCATCTGCAAAGAGTGAGAATTTGACTTTTTCTCTGGTGATTCAGATGCTTTTCTTTCTATTTGTTGTCTGATTGCTGAGGCCAGGACTTCTATTACTATGTTGAATAGCAGTGGTGATAATGGACATCTCTGCTGTGTTCTTAACCTTAGGGGGATTGCTCTCGGCTTTTCCCCATTGAGCATGATATTCGCTATGGGTTTTTCATAGGTGGCTTTGATGATATTGAGTATGTACCCTCTTGCCTACACTGTGAAGAGTTTTAATCCAGAAAGGATGCTGTACTTTGTCAAATGCTTTTTCAGCATCTATTGAGAAGATCATATGGTTCTTGTTTTTTCTTTTATTAATGTATTGTATCACACTGATTGTTGTGTGCAGGTTGAAACACCCTTGCAGCCCAGGAATAAATTCCACTTGGTCATGGTGAATAATTCTTTTAAAGGACTGTTGGATCTTATTGGCTACTACTTTGATGAGAATTTTTGTATCCATGTTCATCAAGGATATTGGTCTGTAATTCTCTTTTTTGGTGGGGTCTTTGTCTGGTTTTGGGATCAAGGTAATGCTGGCCTCATAAAATGAGTTTGACAGTTTTCCTTCCATTTCTATTTTTTGTAACAGTTTCAGGAGAATAGGTATTAATTCTTCTTTAAACGTTTGGTAGAATTCCTCTGGGAAGCCATTTGGCCCTGGGCTCTTGTAACAAACAAGAAATCTCCCAACAAGGGAGATTTTTGATGACTGCTTCAGTCTCCTTACTGGTTATGGGTCTGTTCAGGTTTTCTATTTCTTCCTGGTTCAGTTTTGGTAGTTTTTTTTTTTTTAATTTTTTAATTTTTTTTTAAATTTCTTTTCAGTGTTCCAGAATTCATTGTTTATGCACCACATCCAGAGCTCCATGCAATACGTGCCCTCCATAATACCCACCACCAGGCTCACCCAACCTCCCACCCCCGCTCCTTCAAAACCATCAGATTGTTTTTCAGAGTCCATAGTCTCTCATGGTTCATCTCCCCCTCCAGTTTCCCTCAACTCCCTTCTCCTCTCCATCTCCCCATGTCCTCCATGTTATTTGTTATGCTCCACAAAGAAGCGAAACCATATGATACTTGACTCTCTCTGCTTGACTTATTTCACTCAGCATAATCTCTTCTAGTCCCATCCATGTTGATACAAATATTGGGTATTCATCCTTTCTGATGGAGGCATAATACTCCATAGTGTATATGGACCACTTCTTCCTTATCCATTCATCCATTGAAGGGCATCTTGGTTCTTCCCACAGTTTGGCGACCATGGGCATTGATGCTATGAACATTGGGGTAGAGATGGCCCTTCTTTTCACTACATCTGTATCTTTAGAGTAAATACCCAGTAGTGCAATTGCAGGGTCATAGGGAAGCTCTATTTTTAATTTCTAAAGGAATCTCCACACTGTTTTTAAAAGTGGCCACACCAACTTGCATTCCCACCAACAGTGTAAGAGGGTTCCCCTTTCTCCACATCCTCTCCAACACACGTTGTTTACTGTCTTGTTAATTTTGGCCATTCTAACTGGTGTAAGGTGGTATCTCAATGTGATTTTGATTTGTATCTCCCTGATGGCTAGTGATGATGAACACTTTTTCATGTGTCTGTTAGCCATTTGTATGTCTTCATTGGAGAAGTGTCTGTTCATGTCTTCTGCCCATTTTTTTGACATGATTATCTGTTTTGTGTGTGTTGAGTTTGAGAAGTTCTTTATAGATCCTGGATATCAGCCTTTTGTTTGTACTGTCATGTGCAAATATCTTCTTCCATTCCATGTGTTGCCTTTTCGTTTTGTTGACTGTTTCCTTTGCTGTGCAGAAACTTTTGATCTTGATGAAATCCCAAAAATTCATTTTCACTTTTGTTTCCTTTGCCTTTGTAGCCATAACTTGAAAGAATTTGCTGTGGCTGATATCGAAGAGGTTACTGCCTATGTTCTCCTCTATGATTCTGTTGGATTCCTGCCTCACGTTGAGGTCTTTTATCCATTTTTGAATTTATCTTTGTGTATGGTGTAAGAGAATGGTCGAGTTTCATTCTTCTACATATAGCTGTCCAATTTTCCCAACACCATTTATTGAAGAGACTATCTTTTTTCCACTGTATATTCTTTCCTGCTTTGTCGAAGACTATTTAACCATTGAGTTGCAGGTCCATATCTGGGCTCTCTACTTGTTCCACTGGTCTGTGTGTCTGTTTTTATGTCAGTACCATGCTATCTTGTTATCACAACTTTGTAGTAAAGTTTGAAATCAGGCAATGTGATGCCGCCTGGTTTCTTTTTCTTTTTCAACATTTCCTTAGCAATTCGGAGTCTCTTCTGATTCCCTACAAATTTTAGGATTGTTTGCTTTAGCTCTTTGAAAAATGCCAGTGGAATTTTGATCGGAATGGCATTGAAAGTATAGATTGCTCTAGGCAATATAGACATTTTAAAATATTTATTCTTTTGATCCATGAACATGAATGGTCTTCTGTCTTTTTGTGTCTTCTTCGATTTCTTTCATGAGTGTTCTGTAGTTCCTCGAGTACAGATCCTTTACCTCTTTGGTTAGGTTTATTCCCAGGTATCTTATGGTTCTTGGTGCTATAGTAAATGGAATCAATTCTCTAATTTCCCTTTCTGTATTTTCATTGTTAGTGTATAAGAAAGCAAATGATTTCTGTACATTGACTCTGTATTCTACCACATTACTGAATTGCTGTATGAATTCTAGTAGTTTGCAGGTGGAGTCTTTTGGATTTTCCATATAAAGTATCATGTCATCTGCGAAGAGAGAGAGTTTGACTTCTTCATTGCCAATTTGAATACCTTTTATTTCTCTTTGTTGTCTGATTGCTGTTGCTAGGACTTCTAATACTATGTTGAATAAGAGTGGTAAGAGTGGGCATCCTTGTCATGTTCCTGATCTCAACAGGAAGGCTGTGAGCTTTTTCCCATTGAGGATGATATTTGCTGTGGGTTTTTCATAGATAGATTTTATGAAGTTGAGGAGTGTTCCCTCTATCCCTAAACTTTGAAGCATTTTAATCAGGAACAGATGCTGGATTTTGTCAAATGCTTTTTCTGCATCAATTGAGAGGACCATGTTGTTTTCTCTCTTCTCTTATTGATTTTTTCTATCACATTGATTAGTTTGAGAATGTTGAACCATCCTTGAAACCCAGGGATGAATCCCACCTGGTCATGGTGGATAATACTTTTAATGTGCTGTTGGATCCTGTTTGCTAGGATCTTGTTGAGAATCTTAGCATCCATCCATATTCATCAGTGATATTGGTCTGAAAGTCTCCTTTCTTTTGGGGTCTTTGCCTGGTTTGGGGATCAGGGTAATGCTGGGTTAATAAAAAGAGTTTGGAAGTTTTCCTTCTGCTTCAATTTTTTGAAACAGCTTCAGGAGAATAGGTGTTATTTGTTCTTTGAAAGTTTGGTAGAATTCCCCAGGGAATCCGTCAGGTCCTGGGCTCTTGTTTTTTGGGAGGTTTTTGATCACTGCTTCAATCTCGTTACTAGATATTGGTCTATTCAGGTTGTCAATTTCTTCCTGGTTCCATTTTGGAAGTTTATAGTTTTCCAGGAATGCATACATTTCATCTAGGTTGCTTAACTTATTGGCATATAACTGTTGATAATAATTTCTGATGATTGTTTCTATTTCCTTGACGTTAGTTGTGATCTCTCCCTTTTCATTCATAATTTTATTAATTTGGGCCTTTTGTCTTTTCTTTTGGATTAGTTTGGCCAATGGTTTATTGATCTTATTGGTTCTTTCAAAAAACCAGCTTCTAGTTTCACTGATGCATTCCACTGTATCTCTAGTTTCTATCTCATTGATCTCTGCTCTAATCTTGATTACTTCCCTTCTTGTGTGTGGAGTTGGCTTAATTTGTTGTTGATTCTCCTGTTCTTTAAGGTGTAGAGACAGCTGGTGTATTCTGGATTTTTCAATTTTTTTTGAGGGAGGCTTGGATGGCTATGTATTTCCCTCTTAGGACTGCCTTTGCTGAATCCCATAGGTTTTGGACCAAAGTGTCTTCATTCTCACTGGTTTCCATACATTGTTTAAGTTCTTCTTTGATCTCCTGGTTGATCCAAGCACTCTTAAGCAAGGTCATCTTTAGCTTCCAGGTGTTTGAATTCCTTTCAAACTTTTCCTTCTGGTTGAGCTTCGGTTTCAAAGCATTGTGATTTGAGAATATGCAGGGAATAATCTCAATCTTTTGGTATCGGTTGAGCCCTGATTTGTGACCCAGTTATGTGGTCTATTCTGGAGAAGGTTCCAAGTGCAATCGAGAAGAATGAGTATTCTGTTGTTTTAGGGTGGAATGTTCTGTATATATCTATGAGGTCCATCTGGTCCAATGTGTCATTCAATACTCTTGTTTCTTTATCGATTTTCTGCTTGGATGATCTGCTTATTACTGAGAGTGGCGTGTTAAGATCTCCTACTATTAATGTGTTCATATCAATATAACTGTTTATATTGATTAACAGTTTTCTTATGTAATTGTCTGCTCCCTCCCATATTGGGGGCATAAATATTTACAATTGTTAGATCTTCTTGGTGGATAGTCCCTTTAAGAATTATTTAGAGTCCTTCTGTATCTCTGACTACAGTCTTTAGTTTAAAATCTAGTTTATCTGGTATGAGAATCACTACACGAGCCTTCTTTTGAGGCCCATTGGCATGAAAGATGCTTCTCCATCCCTTCACTTTCAGTCTGGATGTATCCTTAGGTTCGAAATGGGTCTCTTGTAGACAACATATGGATGGGTCCTGTCATTTTATCCAATCTGCAACCCTGTGTCATTTTATGGGCACATTTAGGCCATTTACGTTGAGAGTGATTATTGAGAGATATGTTTTTATTGACATCATGTTACCTGTGAAGTCCTTGTTTCTATAGATTGTCTCTATATATTTCTGTTCAATGATATTCTTAGGTTTTTTCCCTCTTTTATAGAACCCCGCTTAATATTTCCTGCAGTGTCAGCTTGGTGGTCACATTCTCTTTTAAACATTGCCAATCTTGGAAGCTTTTTATCTCTGCATCCATTTTGAATGTCAGTCTTGTTGGATAAAGTATTCTTGGCTGCATGTTCTTCTCATTTAGTGCCCTGAATTCCTCTGGTCAGCCCCCTCTGGCTTGCCAGGTTTCTGTGGACAGGTCTGACATTATTCTGATGGGCTTTTCTGTGTATGTAAGGAATTTCTTCACCGTAGCTGCTTTCAAGAGCTCCTGTCTACAATTATGATTCATCATTTTCATAATCAGGTGTCTCAAGGTCTTTCTAGATTCTATAATCTTGGGGAGATCCCTTTCTGCCTCTAGTACATGAACGATGGTTCCATTCACGAGATTGGGAAAATTTTCATGGAGAATTTGTTCAACTATATCTTCTAGTCTTCTTTCTTTCTCCTCCCCCTCAGGGATTCCAATAGTTCTGACTCTGGAATGTTTCATGGCATCATTTCCCTAATTCTGTTTTCATGTCTTCTAAGCTGTTTGTTCCAGGATTCTTCCTGATCCTTTTTCTCTATCTGTTTGTCCTCCAGATCACTAATTCTATCTTCTGCCTCAGTTACCCTAGCTTTTAGAGAATTTAGAGTAGATTGGAACTCATTAAGAACATTGTGAACATCATCCCTGGTGGCTTTCACTTCTTCCCTAATCAATTCCATTTTGTCATCAAAGGCTTTCTCCAACCTAGCTATTGCCTGGATAATTGTTACCTGAATTCCCTTTCTGACATTCTCTCTATGTCCATATCCAATAGCTCTGATGGAGAGGGCCCAGTTTCTGAATTTTTCTTCCGTTGGGAATTCCTCCTCCTAGTCATTTTGGTGAGAGATGGGTGAACAGATGTGTAGCTGAATGTATCAACTGTGGTGTAGGCAAAGTGCACCCTGGAATGCTTCTGAGCAATTGAGAGTCCCCACCAAGAAAGAAAGAAAAAAGAAAAAAAGTGAGAGAGAGATAGGAAAAAAAATAAAGAAAAAAGAAAGATACAGTAAAAGAGAAGGCCCAGCCAAATGGGCCCCAAGGTAAGATTTATGAAGTATACAAACAAAAATAGACAAACAAAAAAGCCAACAAAAGTAGATGACAAGAGATAAATAAATAAAAGAACCTCATCAAAAAGAAGCCCAAGTATAAGATTTATATACTACAGGACAAAAACAAATACACAGAAACACTGACAGAAGAAAAAGATGCGAGAGTGGTTAAAAATTCTCAGTGTGGGGGCGCCTGGGTGGCTCAGTGGGTTAAAGCCTCTGCCTTCGGCTCAGGTCATGATCCCAGGGTCTTGGGATCAAGCCCCGCATCGGGCTCTCTGCTCAGCAGGGAGCCTGCTTCCTCCTCTCTCTGCCTGCCTCTCTGACTACTTGTAATCTCTGTCTGTCAAATAAAATAAATAAAATCTTAAAAAAAAATTCTCAGTGTGTGAGGAAGTTTATTTTGATTCTTCCTTGATGTATCTTGATATCTTTGTTAAAGGACTCAACTTTCCTGAGATAAAGGGGGATTAAAACTGGTTTACCTATAGGGGTTGCATTGATTGGGGAAAGGGGATTACCTTGAAGCTTATCTCTATATGAATACTAAAAATAAATAAATAAAATAAATTTAAAAAATGGAAAAGTAAAAGAAAAACACGGGTATATGTATCAAAAAAGTTCAGGTTAAGAGGTTATTATGGAATTTGATGTACTGAACATCTCATTGTGATGATAAGTAGGTTAAAAAGTTATATATTAAAAAATAAAAAAAATAATAGTGGGAATGAATTAAAAATAAAAGTTGTATCTATGAAGTTGTGGTGATCATCCTCTTGTCTTTTTTTTTTTTTTTTTTTTTTTGGCTGGCTTTCTTGGCTTTCTGGGGAGGGTCCTGCTGCATGGGTTTTCAGGCAGTGTTGCTAAAGTCCTCCTGCCCCAATGAAGGGGCTGGGCTCAGAGGAAACCCGTTTTTCAGGCTTTTGTTCTCTGGAGGTTTTTTTTTGTTTGTTTGTTTGCTTGTTTTTTTGTTTTGTTTGTTTATTTTTTCATTTGTTTTCTCTCCCCTTGGTGGCTTTTGGCGGTTTTTGGAGGTTTAGAGGAAAGCAAACTGCACCCAGACCTCCCTCTCAGAGAGAAGCCTCAGTTTCTTCCCCTCTGTGCTCCAGAGCACATAAATTCCCCCTCTGCCACTGGCAGAGCACATTTCCTGTCACGGTCTCTGGGGTCATGGGAACTCCTGCTAGTACCCAAAACCACGAGAAATACTGGCCTCAGCTGCCTGAGCAGCTTGAGACCGCCAGAGAGGTCCCAAGCAGGGATAGCACACTGAGATTTTCATGCTGGCCTGGGCTGGGAGTGCTCAGACTCTTCAGGTCCTAGAGAGCGCCGGCTGGTGCCTGCACGCACCTCTCTCAGGTGAGGGTGTAGGGCGCGACTCAGACTCTGGTTGCGCAGTGCGGCCGCGCATGTGCACGTGCGTGCATGCGTGTGCAGAGTGCTAAAGGCGGTGGTTCTGCTGGCTGGCAAGACTCCCTCACCCTCATGGGCGGTGCCACCCAGATGCTGTCATGCACACGGGCAGCTCAGGGACCAAGACCTGGCTTCTTCGCTGCACTCTCTCTGCTCAGCACCAATGGTGGCTGTCCTGGGTCGGCGGGCTTAAGCCCCTGTCCCTAACTGCCCAATTCCCCCAATTTCCCCCTATGATCCTTTGCTCTTTTTGAATGCTTTCAACCAGACTCCTAGTTAATGCTGGTCCCCTCATCACAGGGCACTCTCGTATTAGGGTATTACTTTCCAAGGGGTCACTTCTGCTGGCTCCCTCCCCTTTTCTTTATCTTCTGATATCAGTCCGATGTTCCCACTCCACTTTACCTGCCCACTGGAGTCTTCTGCCCCCATAGAGATCCAGAAGTGTATAATTCTAATCTCAGGCTGATTTCATGGGTGATCAGAGTTCTTTGGTAGATAATCAGCTCACTTTAGGGGACAGGTTGAAATGGCGCCTCCTCCTATTTCTCCACCATCTTGTCTCCTCAGTTTTGGTAGTTTATATGTCTCTAGGAATACATCCATTTCTTTCAGATTGTCAAATTTGCTGGCATATAGCAGCTCATAATATGTTCTTATAATTGTTTGTATATTTTTGGTGTTGGTTGTGATCTCTCCTCTATCATTCATGATTTTCTTTATTTGGGTCCTCTTTTCTTTTTGATGTCTGGCCAGGGGTTTATCAGTCTTATTAATTCTTTCAAAGAACCAGCTCCTAGTTTCGTTGATTGGTTCTACTGCTCTTTTGGTTTCTATTTCATTGATTTCTGCTCTGATCTTTATTATTTCTCTTGTCCTTCTAGGTTTAGGCTTTCTTTCTTGTTCTTTCTCCAGCTCCTTTAGGTGTAGGGTTAGGTTATGTACTTAAGACCTTTCTTGTTTCTTGAGAAAGGCTTGTCTGGCTATATACTTTCCTCTCAGGACTGCCTTTGCTGTGTCCCACAGATTTTGAATAGTTGTGTTTTCATTAACATTTGTCTCCAAGAATTTTTTCAGTTCTTCTTTAATTTCCTGGTTGACCCATTCATTCTTTCATGGGATGCTCTCTAGCCTTCATGTATTTGAGTTCTTTCAGACTGTCCTCATGTGACTGAATTCTAGCTTCAGAGCACTGTGGTCTGAAATATGCAGGGAAAGATCCCAATCTTTTGATACTGGTTGAGACCTGATTTGTGACCCAGGATGTAATCTATTCTTGAATATGTTCCATGTGCACTAGAGAAGAATGTGTATTCTGTTGCTTTGGGATGGAATGTTCTGAATATTTCTGTGATGTCCATCTGGTCCAGTGTGTCATTTAAGACCTTTATTTCCTTGTTGATCTTTTGCTTGGATGATCTGTCCATTTCAGTGAGAGAGTCTTAAGGTCCCCTAATATCATTTGTTATTGTTGATCTGTTTCTTTGATTTTGTTATTAATTGGTTTATATAATTGGTTGCTCCTATGTTGGGAGTGTAGATATTTAAAATTATTAGATCTTCTTGTTGGACAGACCCTTTGAGTATGATATAGTGTCCTTCATCATCTCCTATTATAGTCTTTGGCTTAAATTCTAATTGATCTGATATAAGGATTGCCAGCCCAGCTTTCTTTTAATGTCCATTAGCATGGTAAAATTTTTTCCACCCCCTCACTTTAAATCTGGAGGTGTCTTTGGGTCTACAATGAGTTTCTTGTAGACAGCATATTGATGGGTTTTGATTTTTTTTATCCATTCTGATACCCTGTGTCTTTTGATTGGGGCATTTAGCCCATTTACATTCAGGGTTACTATTGAGAGATATGAATGTAGTGCTACTGTATTGCCTGTGCAGTGCTACTGTTACTGTGTATTGTCTCTGTTCCTTTCTGGTCTGCTACTTTTAGGCTCTCTCTTTGCTTAGAAGACCCCTTTCAATATTTTCTGTAGGGCTGGTTTGGTGTTTGCAAATTCTTTTAATTTTTATTTGTCCTGGAAGCTTTTTATCTCTCCTTCTATTTTCAATGATAGCCTAGCTGGATATAGTATTTTTGGCTGCATATTTTTCTCATTTAGTGCTCTGAATATATCATTCCTGTCCTTTCTGGCCTGCCAGGTGTCTGTGGATAGGTCTGCTGCCAGTCTAATATTTCTACCATTGTATGTTACAAAACATAAAGTTCAGCTTAATTATTTGAAATACAAAGAAACCATGTGACCATACACCAATTGAGCACAGAACATTGGGAGTCCTTTAGAAGCCTGGCTTTTGTGCTTTCCTGATCACAATTTCCTCCTAATGTTTCTCTCTAGCTACTCTTCTATCTCCTTTCTCCTTCATAGTTAAACATATGAAAAGCATTATCTAAATTTGTTGTTCCACTTCATTTCTTTGTTGATTTCTCAACTATCTGCAGCATGGCTTCTGCCCCCTCCTAACTGATGTCACCATAATTGGCAATGACAGTAAATCTAAGGAACATATTTTAGATTTTATCATAATTTTTTTCTCTGGCTAAAATGATATGATTGACCATTCTTTTCTTCATGAAACTCTCTCTTTTCTCTCTGACTCAACACTCAACATATGTTCTCCTACCTACTTAGCTACACCTTTCTAACCTTTATTTTTCCTCAGAATTTTCATGTTCTACTCAGTGGATTCTGTTCTGGGTTATTTTTCATTCATTCCAAATATGTAGCCTGGGTAATCTCATCCATTCCAATTCTCTCAATTATTATTGATAGACTGATTACTCATCCTCATTTCCAATCTCCTGATCCCCAGGTGTGCCTACTTTACTGCATCTGCCATAAGTCATCTCGATGTTTCCCAGGTACCAAACACTCAGTGTCCTAGGTCAAACTTATCATGTTTTCTCCTACCCTACCATCCCTCTGCAATCCCAATAATAGCAAATGCCCCAACAACTCAGGCAGTTGTCCAAGGCAAAAACAAAAACAAAACCAAAACAACAAAAACAAAAACAAAACCCCAAACCCCAAACACAAAACAAAACCCAAGTAAAAGCCATTCTTAATTGCTTTTCTTCTTTTCTTCAGCCACCAAATCTGATAAATTTTTATTTCCTGTTGATTTTAATACCTTTTGAATCTCTCTATTTAATTTCATCTCCACTAACATCACCATAGGTCAGCCTCCATCATCTTTTTCTTGAATTTTGATAAGTGATTTCCAAGGGATTCCCAGCTTCCCACAGTCCTCATTCTTCTATCATTGTCTTTGGTCCAGCCAGAGTAGTCTTTATGAAGAAAAATGTGATCATCCTCTCCCTTTTTAAGACTTCTGATTGCTTTCCATTTGTTTGTTAAACAAACAAACAAACAAACAAACAGCAACCGAAATTATTTACACAATGAATATGGACATGTATAATTTGGTATCCTCTCCTTTTCCCATTTCCTCTTCATTTTCTCTTTTTAAAAGTCTCATACTCCCTCTATCAGGCAACTCGTCTCCCCCAATTTTTTACTACACAGCTTCCCTAATGTTCTGCACTTCCTCTCTCCTAAAACTCATGATTCTCTAGGTATCTGTAGGTTTGCTTTTCTGAATCTCCTTTTACTAAGCTCTGTGAGTAGGATTACCAAGGTTTTTTAATTTTTTAAAATTTTTCTAATTTAATTTAAATTATACTTATTAAATACAATAAAGTATTGGTTTCTGGAGTGAGATTGCCAAACTTTTTAACTAAAATACTAAATAAAATAGTTTTGAGTAGTGTAAAAAAAAAGTCATGATGTGGAAAATTTAATGATATAGTAATCTATATTATTATATTGTTAACTGATATTTTGCTATAAGTTGCATTACTTATCTATCATCACATAATAATATACTTAATCTCAGAAAAATTCATTTATGAGTTTGATTTTTTTTCTATTTTCTCTTTATTTTAATATAAGACCATCTGGTTCAAAATTTACTTATACCTGACAAGCCTTTCATGAAAGCTGACCCATGTCCATTTGTTCACCATTATATACCAAGTGCCTAGCACAGGGATTGACATGTATTAGGTACTTGTTAAAGAATTATTGTGCGGGTGCCTGAGTGGCTCAGTTGGTTAAGCATCTGCCTTCAGCTCAGGTCATGATCCCAGGATCCTGGGATCAAGTCCCACATTGGGTTCCCTGCTCAGTGACGAGTCTGTTTCTCCTTCTGTCTCCTGCTCCCCATGCTGTGGGTGCTTTCTCTCTCTCGGTCTCCCTCTGGTGAATAAATAAATAAACTCTTTAAAAAAAATTGTTGCATGAACAAATGAATGAGGGAATGTAGGGGAGCAAGAAGAAAAAAGTATCAGTATTTATCTGGGGAAATCAGGAGGGATATTACATGTTTACCAAGATCAAGCGTATAGCAAAAATAGGTGTTGTATATGAAGAAAAGTTTGGGGATATAGTGCTTCCACAGTCATTATTTTGTCTTGATCTTTTTTTTTCTTTTTCTTTTTTAGTAGACACCATGCCTGGGGTGGAACCCAATGAGGGGCTTGAATTTACTCACAATCCTGACGTCAAGCACTGAGACCAAGAGTTGGACACTTAACTAACTGAGTCACCCCAATGCCCCCATATTAGCCATTTCTGACCTACTTTTCAAAAATAGCAATTCAATGAAATTTTTCACTGAAAAAATTTATAGTGAAAAATTCACAGTCATAAATTCTCACTTTTTAAAGAAATTATTTTGTTAAGAAGAATAGAATTGTTTTGGTGATCAAACTATTTTTCCTGCAACAGTATTCAGGTGAAATCTCTCTTGTATCCTTCTGGGCATCCACCACCTCTGCTTCTACTTACCTCTACTGATAGCAATCACTACTGAGACAACTCTAACTATTCTTTAGATCAGTGGTAAGCAAACTTTATTTTTTTTTAAAAAAGATTTTATTTATTTATTTGAGAGACAGAGTTCACAAGTGGGCAGAGAAGCAGGCAGAGAGAGAGGAGGAAGCAGGCTCCCCACTGAGCAAGACAGCCCGATATGGGGCTCGATCCCAGGACCCTGGGATCATGACCTGAGCCGAAGGCAGAGGCTTAACCCACTGAGCCACCCAGGGGCCCTTAGAGCCCAGCTATTTATTTGTAGTCATTTTTCTTCTTTCATAAAGGATAGGAGATGGTGAATAGTAGAGCCTATGTCAGTGGGAAGAGGAGCAACGTGGCTACACCTCCAGTCCCTATTCTGCACTGACAGTTTCACCCAACACATGACTTTGCATTTCCAATCTCCATGGTGATGCCTTTGACTTTCAGTTTGAAAAGCAACTGGTTTAGAAAAATAGTTTCTTTGGAATAATGGTTTCAATATTTATTTTACATGAGAAAGATATGTTTGAGATAAATTTGGGCTACTTCCAAGGTAGCTCCAGGGACTTCTGTGGTAGATCTGTAAGTGTTTACAAGGCAGAGTTTGCAAATTATTTTTAAATCAGGAATAGCTTGGTAACTGAATGTTTCCTCATTGAAAGGGCACTGGATTTCCCTGAGAAAAAACAAGCACACTAAGAACAGCCTGACCACTTCAACAGAATTTTAATAAGTTCCAGGACATGTGGCAAGTGTGGATATGGCAAAGAAAGCAACCATTTTTCTGCCATATGCTTCTACCCATGCAGTATATGTGAATGTCTTTATACTGTGTCGTCAGCACTATAATATAGTTTGGGAAAGAAATGTCAATAAGAAATCTTAAACTAAGTTCATATTTTATAACATATTTTTGAAAAATTCTACTCCATGATTTCTATCTTGATGCACTAACAATTAAACTATTTCATTTAAGTCTTACACTTGGCAACCTACTGGGACATTTTCCCAACATTTTTAACTCTACCCACTTGGGTTACATGACAACCTATAGTAAGAAACTGGTCTAGTTCAAAAACATGCTTCGTTAAAGTCTTCAAAGGAACATCATTGGAGACTGAGAGTTGTATGGACTCAAGATTTTGAAACAGTGAAAAAAATAATAGGATAGTGGCTTTTTTTTTTTAAATTAAGACTTTATTTTTTAAGGGCATTTTTAGTTTCAAGAACTTTTAAAATTTTAGGATCACCAGGTGAGCTTGTGCAGATCCTTGGAATTTATGTCTAGAAGTTATGGGAGTCTAAATCTGAAAGGTGCCCAGGAATCTTCATCTCTTATTCATCTCTGTAAATAATTCTGAGGCCATTGATCACAGACTTCACTTTGAGAAACATTGTTCTTAAAGATTGCTTTCTTTTGTGTCTCATGGGTCTGTAGCAAATAGCTCATTGGGATAGGTATTATATTTCACCTTTGGGTTGCCTCCCAAGTGTTCTCTGGTATATGAAAAATTTTATGATTTGAATTGTGCACTTCATTCAGCAGGATCCTACTGGCTCACACATTCAACAATAATACCATGGAAGCTGCACTGAAGAACCAGATGGTTGGATCCTGCTGTTCATGTGATAGAAGTGATCATATTCAGCAGCAAAATCCAGAGAGACTGGATGAAACCTCATCAGTCAAGTCAGTTTCCAGAAATATAATCCATTCCTAAGAATGAAGAACAATAGTATGCAAGTCATTAAGATCATTACATCAGTCTAGCAGTTGAAGAAGAGATTTTTATGTTTCTGCCTTGTTATATATATAGCCAGGGATCTTAATCCTATAATTCTCTCCACTGACTGCCAAGACGATATTCTAAGAATGAATGGAAATGACATTTCATGAGTTTCACACTTGAAATGATTAAGTATATGTGGTGATAAAAGCTAAATTATTAATAAACAAATAGACTGGAGACATATACTATTGTGTTGAAGAGCTATAGTTATTTCCCTAGGAGCTCCATTGTATTCTTTGAATAATATCTAGTAATAAATATTTAGGAGAAATGTAGCTCATCAAATTATAGATTTTTATGCCTGGCTTCCTTTCTTTCTTCCCCTCCTCTTTCCCTTCTGTCTCTCTCTCTCTTTCCTACTTCAGACCTTTTCTTCTTTAAAACATATGCATGTAAGGAACAGTTTTATTAGATTTTGTAATGGCATGGGCTAGTGAAATTCTTTCTCTAATTTTGATCCTATTATCCAACATAATTTTGAACAAACATTTTAGCTGTTCATGACTGACTCTTTATTTTTATCAAGGGTAAGATGATATTGACTGTGCAACTCAAAGTACACAGGCAGTTGAAATACCATAGAAACCTTAGCTTGTCCTAAAGTACTAATAGGTAAACATAAACATTCCTATCTTCTACAAGGGATTATGTTAATTTAGAGTGATTTTTTTTTGAAATTGACTTTTATAGGTTTGTTTAAGTCACCATTATATTGCTGAGGAGGAATACAGCATGTGCCAGAGAAGAAGCCCCTTCCTAGAGCTTACATTGACTGTAATAGCACCTGACCCTCTGGTGAGTAACTGCTTATAAAAATAAATTATTGACCCTTGTGAAGAGAATACACTCTTTCATGGCTCTGATGAGCTCCATAACTTATATCTGATCCACCTTACGACTGGATCTCTATTTGCTGCACTATCACAATATTGGTAAGTCAGTATTATTTTTAGCTCCTTAACAATATTTAGAAAATATTTAATGCTAAAAGGATAGAATAATTTCATTTTGGCAGCACAGGCATTGTTTGTGCTCACTTAGATGCAAACCATAAGAACATCTGTCAATTCCTCTTTGTTAATAAGAGCCACAGCATTTCTTTCTGATGCTCTCAGGAGACCAATACACACCAGCCTGAGAACCTGCTTTGTGACTCCCACATCCCTCCTGTAAATTTTGCTGTCCAGCACGTGGCATTGAAGTTCTTCTAATAATTTATTGTTAAAAAGATATTAGGAGGAAGGTAATGTATAGATGAAGAAAACCTAGCCTGTAGAAAAACGACTGAATATTGTCAGAGTCACCTTATTGAAACTGTGTTAATTCAAAGAAATTAATATTGACCTCCAGGAGATAGAGCATTAGAGACTAGACCAAGAACCAGAGACCTGGCAGGGTCACTGTGACCAGGGCAAGTAATTTAATCTCTCTGAACTTCATTTTTCCTGTCTGTAATTTGAGATACTAAATGGATTTTTGTTATCAAATGGGATTATCTGCTTTACAGTGTATTGTGAGCTGTGAAGTGCTTCATGATGTGTAGAGTTACTGTTCTTGGTGTTGAATTCATATTTGCTAGATTAAGAACGTTACGAATTGGGAACTTCAGTCTAAAAATTGGTCCGTTTCCAATGAGTGAATGGTTTACAGTTTATTTCAGCAAAAAGCTTTTTTTCCTATTGTTCTCTAGAAAATAATTCTGTGCCTTTTTTTTTTTTTTTTTTTTTTTTTTACTACCATAGAATTCTGAGCAGTCTGGTAATGAGAAATACTTTATGATCAGATGGGTTTTGCTGAGAATGTTCTCTTCTCTGTATGGACCAAGTCCTAATAGTGGAGAAATCCAAGTCAATTTCATTCTTAACAATAGTATTTCTCTGCTCTCACACCACATTCCCAGAAAATGATTGTTCCTCTGGTAGGTTGAAATAACAGCCAGATTAGAGCTTTGCAAGTATCAAGGATAAAGTGCACTTTGAGACCTTGTACACAGTGGTTAAAACACTAATTAGTCTTTCAAGGAACCTTGACAAGAGAAGATAAAACTAGGAATACTTCTCTTCCCTTCTTAGCCTAGTTCATGTGAAAAATGTGTAGTTCACAATTTGGGAGGTAGGCTAGAAAAGAAAGGTGCATATATTTTGAAAAATCTCCCCTGATATCATGGTGATCTTCTTGTTAAGTCATTCCTCCCCCCCCACCTTTTTTATTGTTTCTCTGTTCTGTGGCTATATTTCTATATAAAAATTTATAAAACATAACTTTGTATTGGAGATAAGGACATTCTCTCCAGTGAGAAACAGATGAGAAATTTGATAAGCATTTATGAAACTCAAATTTGTTGAACCCTTGGGTCAGTACAAAGATAAATAGCAGGCAAGTATGTTCCTTCTATTAAACCAAATTTGTAGTTGTTATTTTGCTAGGATGAGTTCAAAGATGAGAGATGCTAATGCCTGGCTTATCAAAAAAGGAGATATACAAAATATGGATTTGGACAATATATTGTATATGACAGTTTCAGAATTTGTGAAATCGGTATACCTTAGTTATTTCCTTCCATCAGGTAGTGTATAAGCAGAGAATTCACTGAGTACCATCATGGCCATGGGGACTAAGTTTTATGATTTTGAGTCGTAGAAAAGAGCTTCTGAGACAGGAAGAATAAAAATGAAAGAAGAAAAAAAGTGGTACCACTATGGGAAAATAGACAAGAGGTTTCTCCTTTCTGTTTATTTCATGATAAATGGTATACCATGTACCTATGCCATTTTTGGTGATCAGATTAGCATCATGAAATATGGATTCTGACAAGGTTTGGAGGCTTAACACCGTGATGTGCAAAGCAAGATTTATTGCTGAGACGTTGGGCTAGGAACTGCAAGGGCAAGGGACACTTTCTGAAACCCTGTGAAACATGGGTGTATGTGTGGGTATTTTATAAAATGGGATGTTTCAGAGAATTCTCAGTTTCTGTATTCATGATGTTTACTTTGTTGGTGTCAGTCTTGTTTGAAACTCTTTGTATAGTCTTTTTTGACAGAAGAAGACTGTGTTGGCTACCTTGTAAATTATGTTGTCTGGATGTCTTGTATAAGGTTAATATTAACTGAAGTGAGATAGACTAAAGAAGTGATCAGGCCTGTGATGCTTTATGGTGCAATTCTGTAGGAAAGATCTAAATAATTAATTGTACTTCCTTTTATTTCAGATCATTTAAAGTGACTTCAAACATATGTAAAATAGAACAAATTAGAATCTGATAAAAATATTTGCAAAAGGAGACAGTAAATCCACTGTAGGAAAATGACTTAAGATGGCATAGCACAGAAATACTTATGTCAGAAGTTACTCAGTTGCTTTGGGTGAGTGCTAAATGTGGATCTAAAATTTCTAGTAGCCAGTAAAAATGTTTAGTTATTCAATTTCAAGTGTCCATTAAATAAAACAAAAATTCCTCAGGAGAACATTAGATTATAATAGAGCAAAAATGAAAGAACTATTCTCTTTCCTTACTTTTGAAATTTTTTATTGTTTTCATTTTTTTGAAGATTTTATTTGTTTGAGATAGAGAGCACAAGCAGGGTAGAGTGACAGAGGGAGAAGGAGAGTAAGATTCCCTGCCCAGTGGGACCCTGGGATCATGACCTGAGGTAGAGGCAGACACTCAACTGATGGAACCACCCAGGTGCCCCACCTTTTTTAAAAAACAAAATATAACATGTTATAGAACTTTAGTCTTCAAAATAATCTAATATTTTGTAATTTGGAAATCTCCAAATTCACTATCTGAGGCTATGATGCCAAGATAACAGAGTGGCAAACTCCAAATCAGATGTGCAGAATTTCAACCACATGTTAATTCTGGGCTCTATTATCATCATTACTAATAAAAGCCTTTGTTGTTCTTTGTTGTTCTGGAGTGATAAAAAATAAAATCAACACTCATATTTGAAGAAATTGGTTTTAGTCATCCAGTGAAGCCTCAATATTTTATAATCTCTTCTAATCTGGGAGGATATGCAGTATTTTCGTTAAAAAAAAAAAAAAAATCAGTGTTCTTCACCTGGATAGTTTTTTTTCTGCCTGATACTCCATCCATTCATTTATGACTCTTTGCAATGAAGGGTTGTGTGACATCTGTTTCAAATCAGATTCTCCCTAATTTTTATGTATGCCCTCTTGTTCCATCATCTGCATTAAAATTCACAAGCAGACATGATCTATTCCACACTGGATTTCATCTTCTGTACTACAGATCTATAAAACCTATCTTTACTGCCTTGTTTCACAGGTCTCTTCTGTAAGCATTTGTCTTCTTGGCCTTTCTTTCTTTCACCTTTGACCTGAAATCAGGCAAGTTTTGGGTTTTTCTTTTGGCATGTCAATGGCTAAATCATCTTTCCGTAAAGGAGAAGAGCTAATCAAGTTGGCAATCCAGGAGAGGTCTGTGTATTTTCACTTCTCAGATTTGCAACACCTTCTAATCATTCTCCTAATGCCTTTTCTTATTTTAAAAATCGTTCCCCTATGCAGTGAAGACATCTGGACATTTTGAATAAGTGTCTGGTTGTACGTTGTATATGTGTTTTCCTTTAAAAGGAGGCAAATTCCAATCCTTCTGCTTGTGTTCATTCTTAGAGGATTGGTAAAATTCTTACTTTGAATGGAGTCATTCTTTCCCAGCAAGGTAAATCTTTTGGAAATTTTGTTGGAAACATCTGTGTGACATTTCTTTTATCCTGGAAAGCAGCCTGCTCGCGCAGTGCTGAGGGATTTGTTTAATTAAGAGGGACAGGAACCTGCTTTGAATCGCCAAATGGTGCAGCTCTAAATGTTCTAATCTTCTAGTAAGAACTCTGGTCTTTGCAGCACATCACTGAGAAGTAGAAGACTGAGTGTTACACTTTCAGGAAATATCTTGCTATTTAGATGCATGGGTTTTGCGATAATTATATAAAGAGCAAATTTGTGACTTCTTTAACTCCATTAGGGTTAGTGGATTGAGTGTTCTTGAACAATAATTTGCTTAGTACCTACTATTTTTTAAATTTTTGGCCAGTACACCTATATTACTCATAGCTTATACTAACAGAGATGGTGAACAGTACATTGTTCATGACAGTGAGTTCACCATCTAATAAGAGAGAGCTTATTGACCAATGAGAAAAAATGAGTTGATTGTTTTAATGCTGATCTTTAGAAAGACCTTTGGTGCAATAGAAGAAAACTACTCAACCATCTTCACATAGCAATCTTTTACTTCTTTTAACTTTGTTTTTCAACTTCTGTGATTTGAAACATGCTTTGTGGAGGAGGATTACCAAATGTTTTGCAGTATCTTTGTTGTTCTCTCCATTTGTTCAAATATCTAAAAATTCTTTTGCATTTGTAGATTCAGTGATTTATAATGCTTTGGCTTAATCTTATTGCAAGTGGGGGGGATTAAAAATATTTTAGTTTGGTTTTTCATATGGTCTCCAGCTACTTTAGATTAGTTACCTAGTTACCTAGTGATAATTTTCTGTTCTTGCCTGGTTATTGGCATAATTTGTAACTGGCATACCAGTTAATAACAAGTTATTATGTGGAATATTCCCTTGATTGACTGGAGCCTTAAACTATGGCCTTTGGGGTTGGCAGATGTATTATATTGGGTTTTTATGCTAGTTAGGTATCATGCTATTAGTTATAAATTTATCCATCTTCCTTTCTTGGTCCACTCTTCTATATTTTTCTAATAAACTTTTTTAAGAAGAATGTGTTTAGAATTTATACCTAATCTTCAGTATGCAATTGTTCTTTTAATATGTTCTCTAAATCTTTGCATATGGTTGTGACTATCTGGCTGACTAACAGGAAATATCAAGAATATAAGAAATCATGTAAGTGGCAATTGGTTGAGTATTGAGAGATACTTCACTATTAAACAGGGGCTGGAAAACCATGGGTTACAAGTCAAATCTGGTCCCCCACCAATTTTTGTAAATAAAGTTTTATTATAATGCAGCCATACCATTTGTTTATCTGTTGTCTATAGCTGATTTTGTATTGGGTCTGGTGTTGCAACAAAGGCGATGTGGAATGCAAAGCCTAAAATAATTATCATCTGGTCTTTGCCCTTGAGGATGGCTCTATTTATCATTTTGCAACTTGTCCAGTGCAATGGTGAAGTTAGAGTTCAATTTATTTTTCTTACAGTATCTGAATATTTAATTGTCTTGGGCAAACTAGGGCATATGAAAATATAATATACAAAGTCACTGATTCACATATATGAATATATTTCAAACTCTTTATAGCTTTCTGTGACAAGATGGCCAAATCTTGAGTGATTTAGTATTTTGATACTTTTATTATGTAATGACATAATGATATGATTAAGTCATTAATTTTAATGACCTCTCAGGAAAAGGAAATAAAATCAGTTGAGTACCTCCTGTGATTCAGACTCTGTGCTAGCTTCTGTCCCCAGGTGGCATTTAACATCTAGAAAGAATATCAGCAACACAAAGAAAAAAGGCATGCTGGGGTCCATGGGAGACACTTTGCTTCTCATATCCTCTTTCATCCAATTCTCATTTTACCAATGAGAAAATTAAATTCACTATTGTTAAACAGCTAGCCTGAAATTAGAAATTAGGAAGTAGCAGAGTTGGACATCCGAATATAACGTCTGCAGGGTTCCAAAGCCCATGCTTCTTATGCTAAGCCATGTTACCTATTATTTTATAGGTAGTGTATCAGGATATAATGTGTCTTCAGAAAAATCTACTTGATTTTTGTGGTTTTTTTATTCATTTATTTATTTGAGAGAAGAAGAGAACAAGCCATGGAGAAGGGTAGAGGCAGAAAGAGAGAGAAGCAGGGAGCCTGATGCAGTACTAGATCCCAGGACTCTGGGATCACAACCTGAGCTGAACGCTTAACCAACAGATGCTTTAACCAACTGAGCCACCCAGGCGCTTGCCTTTTTTTTTTTTTTTTTTTTTAATAACCCTAAGACCTTTCTCAAAAGTTATTAACTACTTGCAACACTTTATTAACCCACTAGGTAAGATGATATTGAGCAGGTCTAATGTAATATCATCTGTATAAGGGAGGAGTAAGTACCAAAATCAGACCCACTTCAAGAAACCAACAACATTTTATAGGAAAAGGGAGGCTGGGGCTAAAAGCACTCTCAGTTGTGACTAGATACATTATACCCCTTTTGGCACACGTGGAAAAATGTTTAATTTCTCTCCTAATTTCTTCTGTCCAGGCTGCTCTTTTCCAAAGGCTAATATTTTTATATGACAAAAGCAAGGAAAGACAGTAAGCCAGCAGGACAATGAACAAATTTTTGAGCTTATTATAGGCCCCAGTGTAATAAGGGATATATCAACCAAATGACCCCTCCTATCCTGCTATATCTCTTGATGCTAGTTCTTTGTGGTTCCTTATAATGGTATACTTCTGCTAGAGTCCCTGTTATTATTCTACTCCTTGACAGTAACTTCATTTGGAGAGAAATTAGCAGCTACACAAGAGCTCCAGACTTGTAGAAATATTTGTAATACTTTAGTTCTTTTGTGACAAATTGCTGGCCCTTTTTAACAAGCTGAAAATGAACTTTTCTAAGAATCACAAAATTTTCAGGGATGACGTATCAGTGGATTGTCACTTTTGTCATCAATTCTTTTCCCTGTGTAATAAGTCTTTAACTTGCCTGACTGAATCAAACCCTGAAGCAATTATAAACTGGTTTATAATATTTGAAATAAAATTAAATCTGCATGTATTTATAGCTTAGGTTTCAAAATGGTTAAATCTAGTGAATTATAATCCTGAACTGCTTTAATTATATTTCTTTCCTGCATATAGAGGTCAAATAATTATGGCCACAGGGAATATATTTATTAACTTACTTGTGGTGATATAAAGCACATTAGGTGAAAACAAATCAGGGAGTAAATACTTTGTTTACCGCTTTATATAGGTATAATAAATGCTTGCCAAGTGAAATCTAGTGGTCCTTTTGGGACAGAAATAAGGGAAAGGATTGTTTTGGCTCAACTGTTTGGGTAGTTCTATGCATAAGATTTCATTACGGGTATAAACTTTAGAGGATATGGATAAAAAAGAGTTGAAAAAATACATATATTTTACATATTCTACATGTAAGATTGTATCCATATCATAACAGAAAACATATGTGGTGCCATTAGCCTGACTTGAATTACTGAACATGCCCATAGACTTTTAAATTCTCCAGCATTTTAAATAAGGGCATACAGTTCTAAACGTTTTAAGAGTAAATGTCAAACCAACCTGACGATTAAATAGTATCAAAAAATAAAGAAGTTTAGGAGGAAACGCTGTCATACAAAATTTGGACGTTAAATTTATAAATAAGGAGATGAATTTCAGTAATAATTAAGCTGGCATTTAAGCACTTTTTTTCTGAATGAACAAATCATGCTAATCTTGTTGTCTGGATATGATTAGCTTATTATAACAGACTGTGAGGTCATTAAGAAAATTAACATATTCCAGGTGCATTATTCTACTGGCATAATGCCATGGGGGAAATGTGTTTATTCATCTGAAACCAAGAAAAATATAATTTAATTCAGATGTGCAAGATAAAACTCAGTTTAAAACTACTAGTGGCATTTCCCCCCATCAGCACCAAAAAGCACAATCTGAACTTTCAATAATATGTTTTAACAAATCACAAATGTATTTTACAGGAGTGTTTTCAACCCCAAATTCTATCAACATAGTGAATGAGGGATGTAATACATTTTGGGGTGCTGACTTGAAATGTTTTTTTTTTTTTTTTTTTCAGGAATAAGCATATGTCAAGTTTTACGAAAATTATGTTAATGAACATATATACACGAAACATTTGTCTGATTTATTAACTTCGTAAAAAATCTTGAGTGCCTGCTATGTGTCACGCTTTGATTTTAGGTATTTGTTGATGAGTAAAATGTCTCTCAAAATGCCTTTTATGTTCAGTTTGCTCTGAAATGACACTTTTATTGTGAATAAAAAAATTAAGATTTAAAAAACTCTTACTTCCCAATTATTTGATTAACTTTTATTTAATTCATGAGTTGATTTTACAATATTGAAAGATACCTAAATATTTAAATCTGAAGTGTTGTAATTTTTTTAATATAACACAGGAAATTCTGATGTTCTTCCTAGGAAAAATAGCATAAAACTAAGACTATGTATACCTTGATTTAATATGAAATCCTCCATGAGCTCCTCAAAATAGTTTTAGCCTGTTAAGTCTTTATACTTTCACAACTAAATTAATATTTCTTACTCAAAATGCTTTTTAAGATTCTCTTTTAACCTTTTTTCTCAACTTCTCACAATAATAGAGGAGAAATTGACATTTACAGAATGGTACATTGTTCCTGATTATATAGAAATAAACCACACTTTTCTATAACAATTTTTTCCCTAAGAAAGTATACATGGGAGTGGCAGATTTGAATATACCTGACTTATTATTACTTTTTACCTAAAGCAAGTGTATTTTAATTATTTTAAGTCACTTCTATCTGCTTAGTCTAATATTAGTAAATGGCAGTTGGGAAGAAAAGAGAAAAATAACCAGTTGGAATTTAACTATTTCAGTAGATTACATTGCGGGGGCGGGGTGGGAAATTTTCCTTTTAGGAACACAGGTGCCTTTTAAATTAGTATTTTTGCATCATAAGGTGTTCGAACATCCTACTGAAGCCTGAAAAATGTGATTCAGAACTATAGTCTGGGGTAATTCCTTACCTGTCTCATCTTAAAATTCTTGATTAAATCATCAAATCATATTTCTACTTCTACTTGTATTTTCAGGTAAAACTCTATTCTGTGGAATATCAGCCATACCTAAAAGTTCATAGGCCCTCCACTCCCATTTTTTTCATAAAATATGGTAAATGTGAATGAATTTTTTTTTTTTCTTTTTTTAAGAGATGATGATAGAGAGATGGGGTGGGAAGGGCAGAGAGAGGGAGAAGGAGAGAGAGAATCTTAAGCAGGCCTCCTGCTCCTCCCTACTGACATGGGGCTCGATCTCACCACCCTGAGATCATGACCTGAGCTGAAATTGAGTTGGACACTTAACCAACTGAGCCACCTAGACACCCCAAGTGAGTGAGCTCTTAAATAACAGTTCCATTACAAAAACAAAACAAAACAAAACAAAACAAAACAAAACAAAAACAAAAAAACCCCAAAAAACAAAACAAAAAAACAAAACCCAACCAAAAAAACCCCCAAAACCAAAAACAGTTCCATTACAAAATAGTTTGGGAAACTGCTGACATTTCTGTTCTCTAACCTAATTTACATATTTTTCACATTAGGCCTTGTATACTCAAATTTTACCTTTTTTTCCCTTAATTTAATAGTCTGAAAAAGATATGTGTAGTTTACTTTGAATTTTCAGTATTTTGAAGTAGAATTAAAAAGTTCTTGTTTGTGTAAAAGGCTCCACAACTAAAAACTAGAACAAAGGAGTCATTACAGATTTCCAGTGCCATTTCATAAGGCACATCTGTACAACTACTAAAGCAGCCATTTCCAAGTGGTTGAATTCTTGGCAGATAGGCTTTATTATCCAAAACACAGCTAGAAATGAACTTGAGTAATAGGCCACATTGCATTGTTATCTCTACAGCTCTTATTCAGGCATAAGCTAGATCTCATTAACTATGACCTTGGCTGTGCCTCTGGAATCTACAAATAGGAATCAGATTATTATTTTTCCGTAAAAGAAAAAAAATGGAAACTGAAGGGAGTGAATGTCTGTGGGACACTTAACTGTATGCCTTTGCTCTGCAAAGTTTTATTCTGGCAGAAAGAGAACCTGTCTTGAGGAGACCAGACCTTGTAGAGGCTGGTCACCATTGCTTTGGCCTGATTGTCCAGGCTTATATAACAAAATGCTTGTTTGGAAGAGTGTAATGTAGGTATGTGGGGATTTTGTCAAATTTCAGATTGAGTCATTGGCTATCATTCTTTGTATTTTTCTAAAAGAGTTTAGAAGCAAATGTAAATGAAAAGGTATTAAAATGATTGACCTGTTTAGAGGAAAAAACAATTATCATCCTTATTTGCTAAAGCAATTCCTTTAGGGGAAACTTCCTAGAATGGTTCCATAGTGTATTTTGCATCTGATATAATCTAACTTTATAAATTACTTTTAAAATAATCTCATGATTCTGAATTTTTACTTTAGTAGGTTTTGCTTTTTCTCACACTCAGTTATATTTTCCACCCTCTGGCATCACAATATTCTATGATTTTTTTTTTTAACAGTGGAAATATGAGTCTTTGACCAATACTTTCTCATGTTATGCATGGCTTACATAATATAATTCTGAAGAAGAGACTTCATTCTTAAAAATTTTTAGTGTCCTGAACTGAAAGAAATTTTAAGAGTCATGAATCATTCATTACATGATAAGGGACATGTCTTTTCTGGACTTGCCTTCCCAAGTGGGAAAATATCATGTTGTATTTTTTTTTTAAAGTACCAGTTCAACTGAATTGAAACCTCATCAGAATTTTATAGAGTAAAAAATATGAAACAGGAAATAATGGTCTAACATAAAGACACAACTAGCACAGAGATAGAGATCTGAACTGTAGTTTTGTTTTGTTTTTCTGCAGTGATATATGAACTTCTATACTTTTTCCTGTTTTCTAATACTAGGTCGGTTATTTTCTGTCCAAAACAAACTATTTAGTATGGTCTTTTAGAGAAACTCTATTTACACTTGCTTTCTATTATGTTGGTAAGACTAACCAACACACCAATGTCTCCTTACATGTTCAGAATGCTCACTTTCTTAATAGAGGAAATTCTCCAGCATTATTCTTTTGTTTCTCAAAAAATATTGACAAGTAAAATAGAAAAATATTTCAATTTTAACTATAGTAGAGAAGAGATCCAATTTGACTCTGTTACAACACTTTCAGTGTTTGAGGCCTAGATTAATCTTGAAATTTTAAATTTATATACATATATATTAAATACATATAAATTATATGTATATATATGCAAATATATACACATATATATAATTAACACAAGTATATACTTCAATATATACAACACAAGTATATATTTCATATACTGAAATGAATATATGTACCTCAACATCTTAGCTATAGCATTATTTGAAATATTTGAGTTATTTTATTTCCCTTTCTGCATGTTTTGATTCAATATAGGTACAGTTTTAATGTCTTGACTGAGAAATAAAGCTGGTCTTTTTTTTTTTTTGAGAGAGAGAGAAAATACACATGCATGCCAGAGTGGAGGGTGGAGGGGAGAGACAGAGGGAGAGAGAGAGAGAATCCCAAGCACTCTCCACGTCTAGCACAGAGCCAGCTGTAGTCTCAGTCACATGACCCTGATATCATAACATGAGCCAAAATCAAAAGTTAGACACTTAACTGACTAGGCCACCCAGGTACCCCGATAAATCAAGCTTTTGAATAATTAAATGATAAACTAACAACTTAAACATATAATTTTTTTTTTAAGATTTTTTTGTTTATTTATTTGACAGAGATCACAAGTAGGCAGAGGCAGGCAGAGAGGGGAGGGGGAAGCAGGCTCGCTGCTGAGCAGAGAGCCCGATGCGGGGCTCGATCCCAGGACCCTGGGATCATGACTTGAGCCAAAGGCAGAGGCTTTAACCCACTGAGCCACCCAGGCGCCCCTAAACATATAATTTAACAATAGGACTAATATATTAACAAATTGGAAGGTGTTACTTGTGCTCAATAAAATGGATATCAAGAAATATCACATACTGAACGAATAGTTCTAGGTGGGTTTCTGAAGATTATAATTACTAGAGATAATGACTTGAAAATCAGAATGTTTTCAGTGCTGATAAAAATTAATAGGAAGATAGTTTTAGGGTGGCATGCATATGAAACTGTAAACATAAGTCCTTTGTTGAGTAACTGTCTTATGTTTTCTATGATTCATTTAAAATTCATTATTTAATAGTTCAAATAAGTGAATTCAATTTAGTTAATTTTTTCAGAATTAGTGACTATTTAGAAAGTTACTAGGTGGAGAAGTTGAGGCCCAGAGAGGCTGTATGATTTGTTTAATCAAGATCGTAAAATTTATTTGTTGTCCGACCAGAACCAGATTGAAGGTTTAGGTACTCCTAGTGTTGTGTTTTCATACCCAACTAGACCATACTATTATAATGTAAATAAACCTTTGACAACCCTTCCCCCACAAGATGATTTTATCCTCATCTCTGGAAACTTTGACTATGTTACAGTATTACATAGCAAAGGAGAATTAAAGTTGTAGATGGAATTAAATTTGTTGATCAGTTGAATTTAGGTAGTGTCTCCTGTATTATCCAGTTGTGCCCAGTGTAATTACAAGGCCCCTTAAATGTGGAAGAGGGAGAGAGAGGAGTCAGGGTCAGGGATCAGGAAGATGTGACATGAGAAAGATTTAATGGCCATTGCTGCCTTTGGATATGGACCAACAGGGCCAGCAGTTAAGGAATGCAGGCAGCCTCCAGAAAGGTGAAAAGCCCAGAGAAAACAGATTCTCCCCAGAGCCTTAGAAAGAATGTAGCTCTGCAGACAACTTGATTTTAGCTCAGCGAGGCCGATTTCAGGTCTCTGACCTCTAGAAGTATATGTAAGATACCAAATCTGTGTTGTTTTAGGACACTAAGTTTATGGCACTTCTTTATAGCAGTAATAGGAAACTAATACACATTGAGACAGAGTAGAACATTTTAAATTATAAGTAGAATTGAGTGATTTCCACACATAAAAGAATGAAAGATCTTGTTAAAGGAAAGTTAAGAATAAAAAGGATATAAATGGATGCTTTTTCTCCTTTAGGGTTCACCAACAAATTCATTCTCTCAGTTCTCTCAGATCGATGAGCATCATACAGTTGGCATGTTTTATCCACAACTGGGAAATAGCACACATTTGTGCTGTGACCTCCTTTAGAAATGGTGTGGCCTGATTTGTTAGATGAACATAAAAGTTTCTGCTCACGGTTGTGCTTTAGGAATTTATTATTTCTTCTTCTTCTTCTTCTTCTTCTTCTTCTTCTTCTTCTTCTTCTTCTTCTTCTTCTTCTTCTTCTTTTTTAATATGTGAAATGGGAGTAATGCTACTTATATCCTAGATAAGGTTGGGATTTTCTCTTTGAAGACTTAATGTGGTAGAAAATTCATTTGCATGTTTATTTTTTACAATAGAGAGAGCTAGTCTATAAGTAAATCCTGATGCTTTGATCTTGATCATTGACAAACTGGTTTTCAAAAACTACATTGTTTTCTTTTTCTTTGTTTTTGTTCACACACTTAAATTTGCTTTATTTGGGATTATTTGGGTTCACTGCTATTTTCATGACAGCTGAAGGACTGTAGTAGTGACCTCCTGCTTCCACTGTGGCTGTAATAGCTTCCATCTTTTGTTTCGTAGGTCCCTCTCAGCAGTCATGGTGAAAGCAGTTTTATTAAGACCAGGCAGATTTGATTTCTTGGAAAGAATCCTGGGAACATTGTCATATGAACTTTACCAAAGCTTGTATCCGATAAACAAGGATCTTACTCAGATTCAAGCAAGAGGGTTAGTAAGCTGGCATAGCTGGAAGACAGGTCAACATCACACAACAGTATGTTCTCTAGTTACTAGCCCTTCATGGTGGCTGATTCGCTTTCTTGCAGGAGTTACACCAACTGATGTCACTAGACTAAGCATTAAGGACCCAGCATTGCTTTGCAATCAATTTCAACTTTTAAAATCAAACCTTAATTTTAGTCAAACGAGGCACCTGTCTTCCTTTTGTATTGACATGAGAAAAAGAAACCTTAAAAACTGTAGAGAGTCATTACTCTCATATTAATGGATAGATTTACAATGATAGAGATTAAATTCCAGTGTGAGTTGGTACCTGAACATATGACATTATTTATAAAAACTATGTATGTGAATTTGTTAATGGCTAGGAAATTCTACTATATAACATGTCGATAACTTACTTTATTTCTATGCTTTTGAAAGATATGTTGAACAATTTTATTTAATGCTAGTGTTGTAAAATAAAGTATTTGGCTGACCTCAGGTCCTGGAATTTCCCAAACTCTAGGATTGTCTTTGTTATTAATGGTGGACACCTGGGATCACACCTGAGTTTATGTTAACAAGGTGACTCTTGGTGGGCCCTAGATAATTTCAGCATGGCAGCTGATTAGACAGTTAGGGCTTTGAACCATATGATATAAGACTGGACTCCTGACCTTGAGTGTATGAGGGGAGCTGGAGATTGAGTTCAGTGACTCAATCAATTATGCCTACATCATGAAATTCCAATAAAACTCTGGACATCTGAAGCTTGGATGAACTTTCTGTTTGGTGATATACATCAATTTGCTAGGAGTATAATACATCCTGAGAACACAGAAATTTTGCAATTAGGATCCCCCTGGATCTCATCCTATGCATATTTTCATTTTGATGGTCTTTGTTTGTATCAATTATAATAAAACTATAATTATGAGTACAGTGTTTTCCTAAGTTCTGTGAATCATCTCAGCCAATTATTGAACCTGATGAGGTAGTGGGAACTCCTGAATTTGTAGCCAAATGGTCAGACATGTAGGTAGCCTGGGAATCCCAGAGCTTGGCTTATATCTAAAGTGAGGAATGTGGGGGCACCTGGGTCACTTAGTCATTAGGTGTCTGCCTTCAGCTCAGGTCATGATCCCAGGGTCCTGGGATCAAGCCCCACATCAGGCTCCCTGTTCAGTGGGGAGCCTGCTTCTCCCTCTTCCACTCCCCCTGCTTGTGTTCCCTCTCACGCTGTCTCTCTCTCTGTTAAATAAAAATAAAATATTTAAAAAAAAATAAATACAGTGAGGTGAGGGATGTCTTGTTAGGATTGTGCCCTTAACTTGTGAAATTTAGCTCAACTCCAGGTAATTAGTGTCATAATTGCATTGTAGTCAATTAGAACTTTCATACATAGAAATACATACCTATTTTAAAAAGGGGGAAAAAAGAAATACATACCTATTTACGTATGTCTGCATCATTGAGTTAATTTTGCTGTTTTGATTTAGAATTTTGATACTTATTTTTTATCCTGAAATATAATATATGGAACTAACATGTTTTAAAATCATTTCCAGCTTCAGTGAATTCACATAGTTCTTCAGTGATAAGCCATATAGAAAGGAATTATCCCAGTCTTCTGATGAAACTAAAATTATTTGTTCTTTGATTATTAAAATGCTTCCTGCATTTACTATAAGACTGGGCTAGGAATACCAGGATAGTTGTTTGATAATCCCAATAAGGCACTGATATGCATAGTGTTGATAGGTTAAGGTAATTCGTTTACCCAATCATACCCTAAATCTTATTTTTATCTTGGACTCAGGGCTGTTATGGGGACAAATTTGTCTTTTGATCAGTGTCCAAATGCAAGCTGCCATTCATTTATAATTGTTAGAATTAGGCACTAAAAACTTGCCTAATAGTTTTTAATTGAAACAAAATAGAAATGATACAGATATTAAGAGTAACTTTATTACTGATGACAAAACTAAAACATGGAAAGTAAACTGTGAATATTATGTAAGTTGAGGGTGTCAGAGCCAGTGTCCATTTTGGTCTTTTCCTTGTCCTTGACCATTAAATAATTCATTGGCCAGTTGTGTTCACACCTCACATTCACTTGGTGATGCTGATTTTCAGACACTGTTAGAATTAAAATATAATTGTATACCTTAAATTCAGTGACAATGATTCATTTATTAGTGATAATTAGAGAGCACCTATCAGGTGTCAGGTACTGGCAGGTACTGAAGAGACAGAATTGTTTCACTTTACTTCAGGACAGGGACACCTGGAAGGATTGCACCAGCTGTTTGTCTCAGACCCAGCCTCCTCCAGCACAATCACTGAGAACATCCTGGGCTTGACTTCTTCTTTTTTTAAGGTTAGCCATTGTGTTTACTTTTTTAAAATAAAGTTTTTTAAAATTTAAATTCAGTTGATTAACACAATGTATTATTTGTTTCAGGGGTAGAGTTCAGTGATCCATCAGTCTTGCATAACACCCAGTGCTCTTTACTTCACGTGCCTTCCTTAACGTCCATCACCCAGTTACCCCATCCCCCTGCCTCTCCCCTCCAGGAACCCTCAGTTTGTTTCTAATAGTTAAGAGTTTTTTAGGGTTTGTCTCCCTCTCTGATTTCATCTTGTTTTATTTTTTCCTCTCTTCGCCTGAGCTTGACTCCTTTTGTGCCCTTTGTGTCTATGGGAAAAAGGCATGAAGAGTTAAAAGGAGAAGGAGAAAAGAGCAAAATCAATTCGATCAGACTAGGAAAATACTGTGAAAGAACTGCTTAAAACTGATGATATTTTTTGGTTCACATTTTCATGTCCTGTTATTTTTAGTCCTTTTCATTTGAAAATCTACCTAAATTTAAATGAGTTCTGAATTTATGTTACCAGAACATTTTCATATTGAAGACTCCCAAATGTTGCTTGCCCTTACATGTTTCTTTCTATTTAACTTTTCTTTCACTTGTCATTTGAGATCACTGAGGTACCAAATTATGGTTCTAATTACCATAATGTATTAGTTTTGACTTTCTTTTCCTCCCTCCCTGTGTCTCTGTCTCTCTCTCTCTCTCTCTTTTTTTTTTTTAAGATTTTATTTATTTATTTGACAGAGAAAGACACAGCAAGAAGGAAAACGCAAGCAGGGGGAGTGGGAGAGGGAAAAGCAGGCCACCCGCCAAGCAGGGAGCCCTATGCGGGGCTTGATCCAGGACTCTAGGATCATGAACGGAGCCAAAGGCAGATGCTCAACCACTGAGACACATATACACACACACACACACACACACACACACAACTGAGAAGAAGTTGATTTTTCAGATGGAGACAAAAATGTAATAGTGTTTTATATATAAATTGTCTTTGAGTCTGCATAGGGACTCAAAGTCAAATTTCTGTTGCAGGAAGACTGGAAAATAAAACCATACAATATTTAGCTAAAATTAGCTAAATTACATTATAAATCATATGTAAGTATTTGAGGGCAGTGTTATGCATATTTTTAAATTTTGTGCCTTCATTTGAGATTGGAAGTTCTTTTTAATGTAAAAAGATCAAAGCACATATGTGCATCATAGTGATTATTATATACCTTTAACTAATGGGCTCATTTGATTTTAAATTATTTCAGATATGTGCTGTTGCTCTATGTTGGCATACAGGCAATTAAAAAAACAATTTTTATGTCATTTGTTTCAAGAACTGTTAAGGTATTTCAAGAAACTGCTTAGTTGTAATCTGCATATGTTAGCTGAAGTGGATAATTGAAATAATTACTTGCATTATTACAGAAAAAGCTGTATTTCAATCAACTGTGTCTTCTCTTATTTTTTTTTTTACCTATTTAGCCTGATTATTTAGATTATATTTTCATTTTTTAACATCAAGTCCTATATACCTAAACATGCCAATATACTTTTTTTTTACATCATGTGGGACTGCAGTTAAGAATTATTGTTAAATATGGGGCGCCTCGGTGGCTCAGTAGGTTAAGTGTCTGCCTTTGGCAGATGTCCTGGGATGATGTCAGTGTCCTGGGACTGAGCCCAATATAAAGGAAATCTTTCTAAACAAGATAGGAAACTCAGAAAAGATAAATATATTTGATTTGAGAAGGAAGTGTGAGAAGTTTGAATGATTAGGCTATATCATAGTCAGAAGGCAAACTTGTCTGGAAAGAAGGACATCTGTGTCAGTCTGATAGTCAATATTTCTGATAGAAAAAGGACTCTTGTAAACTGAAAATATAAAAACATATTTGAAAAAAATGGGTGTGGAATATGTATTATGCATAGTATTTTGTCTATATTGAGAATTTTCCAAAAATTATTCACCATATTGGAAATCACATCACAATTTATGGTACTGAATTCATTAACACAACACACTTGCATATACATTTGTTTATAACAAAATATTCATTATTTTTATTTTCTTATTTTCTTATTTTTTATGGAGGTATAATTGACAGATAACACTATATTAGTTTCAGGTGTACAACAGCGCTTTGGGTTTTGTGGATGTGAGTCCTGTTGACTTTCAAAGCCAGAGGTTTTAGGGGCTCAGAGCTCAGGTGCAAGTCTGAAGTGTTGTGTTGTTTAATGTAGAAAAAAAGCCTTTGCTCCTCATTGGAGCCTTAGCTCGGGTTTTTCTGTTTCCCCCGACTGTGGGTCCCTGTACCAGGGGTGGGGTTTATGGCGAGACCCTGTCTCAGCTTCTCCTACCTGCCTGGGTGTGGCCCTTTCTCATTTAATGTGAAGGAGCTATTCAGGTCATCCTCAGGTCTTTTTCAGAAGGAGTTGCTTGATATGTAGCCATAGATTTGGTGTGTCTGTGGGAGGAGGGGACTTCAGAATTTAACTTCATCACCATCTTGGACCACCTCTCTTCACCTGTCCATTATTTTAAAATGGCAAATATAGAGAAAAAGTATTGATAATATTTCAGCTGAATATTGATAATGGGTGTTATGATATTTCCCACAACTGAACAGGTAATGAATGCTTACCCTGCCAATACACTGTTTTCCTAATAAAGCAACAAACCAGTCAAGAAAAATGAAAGTTTTAGAAGCAAACATGTTGATAAAATCAGAGGGTGAAAGATATTTCTTGGAATGTTTAAAAAAATCTGCTGATCAGAAGGATGCACACTGTATTTAATGAAATAGGTCAAAGACTTGCAGAGTGCCATAATTGATACAACATAAGGGGAAAAGTAACCTTTAACAAGTTGACCAAAATCTAAATGCAATAACCTTGTCTGTTTTATTTATAACTGAAGTTTGAGTAATATTGTCAAGATGATGAAAAATGTTGAAATTTATGTAATGAACTGCAGTCAAGTGAATTTTCATCTTGATAATGCCGTTTCACTTTTGGCATATAAAAGGTTCATAAGGAATAGTCATAGTGTGTATGTGCCGCCAAAGCAAGCACGAAATAACCATAGTATAAAGGTTACTTTCAGAATTACTCATGATGGCTATATAGGGCTGCTAATATATAAAATATAAGTTATTTCACAGAAAAATGTTTTTTCATCCAATGTCATTGCTTACACCAGAGGTATGACATAAGATGTGATTATTCACTATACGAATTTTCTGTCCATTTTAAAAACTAGCATCAGATGTTGTAGGAATTCATTGCCTTATACTTTGACAACTCTTAGTCTAAGGGGTCTGAAAGAGTCAACAAATTAATGAATGTTGTTTTTAATTCTATTAAAAATATATGATTGACCGTTGGATTAATAATTATTGCATATATTGTAAAGAGTCTCACTCTACACCTAGTAGATTACTCTCCAAAGTAAATAGTTTAACATTAAAAAATATTTTATATTGTTTTATATTTTTTATTCAACCAATAAAATAATAAACATCATAATTGAGGGTGGCATCTGAGTGATACACTGGTTGAGCATCTGTCTCTTGGTTTCAGCTCAGCTTGTGATCATCGGGCAGTAAGACTGAGACCTGTGTCAGACTCTGTGCCCAATGCAGAGTCTGCTTGAGGCTCTCTCTCCCCTTCCCCCTTCCTGATACTTTCTCTCTCCCTCTTTCTTTCTAAAATAAACAAATCTTTAAAAAAAAATAAACATCATAATTAATATTATTAGTGAAATTGTTAAAATAATATGATAGCTTTTGAATGTGTTTGCAATTCCTCAAGGATATAAGATTAATTTCATTAAATGAAGGGAAATTTGTGATTTATAAATAAATTTACTTTAAGCAAACACATTTGCTTACCAAGGGATTTTCCATTTCCAAATTTCAGCCATTTATTTAATTTATTTTGGATAGATTTAAAGACTGACTTGAAAATACTGCTTTTACTTGAATGCTCTTTAAAAATGGGTCAGATTTAAAAATTTCCACCTTGGTCTTTTCCAGTTCAGTTGGTGATAATGTCATCCTTCTAAGCCAAAAGCTTGGAGCTGTTCTTGATACATCTTTTTCTTTGAAACCTCACATCTGATCCTTCAAGAAATCTTATTGTCTCTCTATTAGGAATTTGACCACTACTCACCACCATTACTCTGTTCTTTTGGAGTGATTACAGTAGACTCCTAACTGGTCTCCCTGCTTCACCCTTGCTGCCTGCCCCTCTCTTCTTCAAATAGGAGAAGAAATTACCTGGCTCCTGTGATAAGTCATGTAAATTGGATCTTTCTTCTGTTCAAAACTCTGCAGTGGTTTCCAGTTTCACCCAGGGGAAAAATCCAAAATCCCTATGTAACCTGTGTGATCTGACTCCTCAGTGTTAATTCTCTCAGCTTCTATCTCATTCCCTCCCCTTGCTCATGCCAGAGCAGCCACAATAGTTTTCTTGCTGTTTTTCCAGTGGGCCTGTTTCTCCAGCTGTGCCTTTGTTCTAGCTATTGCCTTTCCATGGATAAAAATCTTTCTCCATGAGAGGCACCTGGGTGGCTCAGTTGGTTAAGCAGCTACCTTCAGCTCAGGTAGAGATTCTGGGGTCCTAGGATCAAGTCTCGCACTGGGCTCTTTGCTCAGTGGGGAGTCTACTTCTCCCTCTACCCTTTGCCCAGCTCATGATTGCTCTCTTTCAAATAAATAAATCTAAAAAATCTTTAAACAAACTAACAAAAATCTTTCTCCATGAAAAACTTCAACCTACTGCCTTATCTCCATCAAGTCTTTGGTTAATAACTCCTATCCATGCCACCTTATTTTACAATAGCAATCTCTCCTCTATCCTCCTTTATAGTCATTTTTTTTCCTGTGGATTTATTGCCATATAACACAGTATACATTATTACTGTTTATATTTCCTTTCTATCTATCCTTCCTAGAATATAAGTTCCACAGGGTGAAGAACCTTTTTCTGTTTTGTTCATTTCAGCCCCTACCAAATAATGACTCAAAATGTATAGGAGGATATTTGAATCTTTCAAAAGATGGGACTCAAATAAAATATTATTGAGTAAGTAGAGATTCTAGGAACTCATTGCATTAGATTAATGCAGGATTTCTTAAAAGTATTTCATATTATTTTAAGCTTATAATGTTTAATTTTTTATGGCACAATAAGAAATTTATATTGTGAAATTAGATATGGGAATAATTTAATAATGGCTTACCTGTTGTTTTTTTCATCTTATTCTGATGCTGTCCTCAGAGATTTACTCTTTCTTGTTTATTATTTGTTCTTTTTCCATTCCAGTCTTCATGTCTCCATCACTTATTGAAGGATGCATTCTTCCAAGGTCTTTTGAAGTGGTAGATGCTGAATATATGTTAAATGTCAAGATAAAGATTTGTTTTCTGTAATTTTTGTTTGTTTTCTGTAATTCTTAATTACTACTCTCTCTTATGTTGTGTTGGCCTTCTTATTGCTACATAATAACTTTAGAGGCTTAATCAGCTATATTTATTGTCCCAAAGTTTCTGTGGGTCAGGATACCAGGTACAACTTAGTGGGTATGCTGCTCAGTGTCTAATAAGTCTATAATCAGTGTTGGCCAGCATTGGACTGTCATATAAGGGTTGAGAGCCTTCCAAGCTCATGTGTTTTTTAGCACAGTTTATTTCTTTGCAGCTCACAGAACTCATAGAGACTTACTTCTTCAATGTCAGCAATAGAATCTCTCTGGTCTCTATGTTACTGTTAAAGGCTTCACCTGATTAGATCAGGCCCACCCAGGATAATTTCCTTTTCTATTAACTCAAATCCAACTGACTGGGAACCTCAATTACATATGCAAAATGCATTTTGTCATGTTACATCTCATTAAATGATGCTCTATCACCTTTATTATATGCTATTGGTTAGAAGTAAGTTACAGGTTTCTTTCACATTCACAGGAAAGGGATTACACAAGTGTGGGAATCATTATAGAATTTAGAATTCTACCTATCACATGTCATCATATAGGAAAATAATTGGATGAAAACACTCATAAATGAGACCCATTTCATTTGCAATAATTTGATACTTCCTTTACTTCAGTCATTTACCTTGTTATATTACTTCTATTTCAGTTAAAGTTATTTCCCTCTTTTATTTTATCATGTAGAAATAAATAAGAAAATACAATTTACTTTTGCATTAGTTTTATTTTACTGTTTAGCCATATCAGCACTCTTTAAGATTTCCGCAAATTTCTTGTACAGAATGACTTTTCTTCTTTTTGTTTTACTTTTAAGATTCTTTAAGTAGGTGTAAGCGTATGATTACTTCATAGTATTATGTAATATAGTCATCACCAAACATTTTTGTGTTGATATTTTAAAATTATTTATTAGGAATACTTTTATTATGTTCTGTCTTATGTTGCAGTTAGAAATTATATGTGTAAATAGATGATATATCTATGACTTTAATTTCAAAATGGCAAAAAAATTGTTACATTTAATTTTAGGATGGTGAAGGATGCCTTACTAAATATTTCTAATAACAAGTGGGCACACAGATAAGCTTTAAAATTGTTAAGGTAGAAATTTAAATGACTCATTTGAGTAAAATAGAACCAAAGGCTCTACTACAACACTGATATGTAAAATTATAACCTGAAAGAAGGTTGAAAAACTTTTTAAACAGAAGTGGAAATGAAAAAAAAAATACAGTAAAGCATCTTAAATTAGAACTTAAGTTATGTATTTGGGCAGGAATAATACCGAGATGCCAGTATGAGTTCTTGATTAAAATCATTATTATACGTGTGTGCCTAATGTGCGTGTTCCATTGCTATTTCAGTGATCATTCTCATTAACAATAACAGTGCAATTAAGAAATATATAAAATGCCAGTGAGGTTGAAATGTAAGTCAGATATTGAGTAGAATATTGGTTATGTGCCCACCTCTGGCAGCCATGAGAATGTGTGTCACAGAGTTCCATCTTTATGGCAGGTAATTGAGAGGGCCCCAGCTGCCCTACTGTGAATCTATCAAGGCATTTGTTTCCCATGGGCCATGATTCCCATGGGCTGTTTCTAGGCTGTATCAGCACAGCAAGGATGCTAAGGCAAGCCTGTTCTGACCAAACAGAAGTCTCCTCTGATGGGTAATTGTGTCTTGGCCATCCTGACGGTCTTGTTGAAGCTTCCGCAAACTGTATGGAAGTCTAGAATGCTTTTACCCAACCTTTCTTTTGACTCTCCTTCACTTGGAGTTAGAGTTGTATCAGGTCTTGCTATCTCTTCTAGTCTCCCTGACTCCCTCCCCATTTCCTCACACAGGTATTTTCCTTAATAAAAACTTTACATGTTTAATCCCATCTTGGATCTACTTCTAGGAGGACCTGAACTAATTTCCTCTTATTTCAATGAAATGGAACATGAGAGTCATCTCATAAAGGTCTAACACAAATAGGATTTTTGAGTATTTTTCATTTCTTTGACTTGTAAAGTAATTATTTCAGGTGGTAGTTTAAAGCCTTTGTTCATTGTCTAAAGGAATCTAATTACATCCCTGGGATGGCCAATATCACTTATGATTACATGTTTTGGCTCAACATAGTGGATTCTGTTATGTTTTTTCTTCAGGTAGGGGCAGTGTCTTTTTTGGTTACCAAAGCTATTATCTCCATTTACTACATACACTGTGGTTTACATACTTTAAAGTTGCATTGAGGGCATTGGGAGGTTTTTATGATGATTGCTCTGAAATGGAAGATTGAGCGATAGGATGTCATTATTTTTCTCAAAGCAGTGCTGGTTAGCACTGTATTTGATGGGACACCAGGAACCATCAGTGTGGATTTAGTTAGAAACAAAAGCCTACATGAGGTAGATTTACAGATAAAAATAGTTTCTATTTAATTGGGAAAATAAAACAATTTTCATTAGTCTGTCTAGAGTTCTCAGAAGAATTCTGAATATGTTTAAGAAACAAATCCCCTGTCCTAATATCTTTTTCTGATGATTGCTACTTATATTTCCCTCATTGTCTGTGGAATATACTCTTTTTTCCTTTCTTACCAGATTAATATATGCATCAGAAATACTGTGACAAATCTAAGTGAGAGGTAAATGAGTATTTGAGGGCCTGTAAGGTTAAGAAAGTAATTAGAGATTGATTAGGTTCAAGAAAAAAATGACCATTGATCAGAAAGAATTCATGAAGTCAGTTTTAGGTTCTGTAGTTATCTAAAGTCATTTCCTAAATTTTTGTCAGGTAATAGGAAACAGCAAAATCAGAATTCTAAATGGTGTAAAAGAGACAATGGCTTTACTTCCCAACCCTAGCTGCTAACCACTCAACCTTCCTGAAGTTAATGAGACATAAAAAGAGTGAGACTGTTTGAGGTTCATGTGTCAACAATGCAGTTATGTTATGCTGGAGTACTCTGATTCACTGGGTATTTCTCATATTAATATCACATTGATTATTATGATCAGATCCCTTATTGACCTAATAGAATTATGCCCATTAAAGAATGTAAATTTTAATTATGAAAAATTATGTGATTCTATTATTTCAATGAATGGTACTTATTTTCTATTGTTTTTCATGCTTCTTAATGTCCAGGTTAACATTAGTGAGGTAACAAAGTGCAAGATCATCTCCTGAGAGTACATGCCTCATTAAGTTTTAAATCCTGAATGCCTTGCTTGCCTTACCTTAGTAGCAGATCTGGTGTCTTTCTTTCTGTTGTGACAATATTTGATAGGATCAACTTCCTTAAGGATGGTTTATCCTGTGCCAATGCATCTCAGTTCTTTGACTTGACAGACATGTCTTCCAATGATCTTTCTTTTAATCCCCTCTGCTTTTTAATGGTAAACCACAGACTTTCTTATTACGAAAGACTGTACCAGTTCCAATACATAGATAGATGCCAAACATCCCACTTTCCATTAACTCTACTAACTTTCTAGCTTACTTTCTCTAGTATCCTAACTGGATGAATTCTTACGCCTAGTTTTATTTTCTCCATAATGCTCTCCTTCATGTGCTATTTTTTCCCTTTACCATACTTAGAGCCTATTATGAAAATCATCCCTTTGGATGCATCTACATTTCTCCATTGTATAAATTTACCAAACTCCTTTCCAAGTTTTCTGCTCCACATCTGTAACTTAGAGATGGCCATGTTAAAAACAAAACAAAACTCCCCCCCCCAAAAATAACCAAAAAACCAACAAAACAACCAACAGACAGAAAACTCAGTGGACTGGGCCTGTTTTTCACAGATTTCGAGCTTTCCCTGAGCTCTGTTCAACTGTTCCACTATGTTTTCCTAGTCATTTTTTCTCCTAAGCTTCAATATCTATTTTGCAGTTTCTCCTTCTTCTCAAACCTTCAACATCCATTTCTTATTAATCATTTTGAGCTAATAAGGCAATGAGGACACAAACCTCCTTGTAATTTATTGTGTTCTTATTTATCAATTCCTCTCTATTCATGTTCATATTTTCAGCCTTCCATTATGTTAGATGAACTGCCTTAGAATCTGTTTACAACCAACCCTTTGTTGGGTCCCCATTTGCTTACTCAAGGATTTCACTTCTGCAGTATCTCCTTTCTGTCCTGCATCATCAGTTTCTCCTTTTGAATCAATGCCTTTGGCATACAAACATGCCATAATATATCTGATCTTAAAAAATATAGAAACTTGCTCTTGACTTTTTTGTCTACATCTAGGTGTTTCCAATTTCTCTCCTTCCCTTTAAAACAATACTCCTTGAAACATTTTATACTCGTACCAATTTTATACTTGTACTCACGGAAACCAAATGAATATTATGGAAAATGGGATTAACTATAGAAATTATGTGGGAGAAGCTGGGAAATAAGGCCACAGCAAGGGGAATTGGAAGATCATAGGAAAGTCTCTAATCACTCTTCTGAAACACTTGTGTGGGTGAATGAGTCAGAGACTTCTGGAAAGCCAGGCATGTCCAGCTTCCAGAGTGGGGCCATAAAGCAGAGCTAAAGGAGAAGCCTATAGAAGACTGTTGCCTATGAACCTGGGGATGAAACTGGGGTTGTTGTATCAGCAGAGCTGGTAGTAAGGAAGAAGAGCTACATGCAGAGGGAGATGAGATAGCGGTCCAAGCTGACAAATTCTGTGTCTCTCACTTCATCTAACTTTGGTTGCCTTCAGAGAGTAATGGCTACTGATTCATTCTGGATGCAAATTTCTCTTTAATCTGAGTCTAATCTAGAGATATACAGAGAATGGATTTTATAAAACTTAGTTCTAGCTTACTCAAATCATCACAGTATAAAAGCACCACAACACTTATTTTATCAACTTCTCCTGTTTTCCATTATTGCTTCAACTCATTCATATCAAGAGTTTAATACCATCAAATCATTAAATCATTTCTTAATAAAATTTACCTATGAGTTCATGTCATAAAGTTCAATAATTTCTCAAACATTGTGTTAATTAACACTTCAGGTACATTTTTGCTACTCTTGAAAGAATTCTTTGCCTTGTGTCAGGGACATTCAGTCTCATATTTCTTCCTTCCTCATGTGCAAGGACCTTTCCATTTTTCTTCATAGGTCCCTTTCCTTTTTCCAACCTATACAGGTTGGAAGGCCAGAGAAAATGCTTAGTCCTCACCTTTTCTACCTCCTAACACTATAGATATTGTCACTAATTCCCATTGTTTAAATATAATGTATATCCTCATGGCACTCATATTTATATTTTAGCCCTAACATCTCCTCTAAACTCCAGACTTGTATATATAGTTTCCTAACTGATAGCTCACTTTCAGTGTCTAATTGACATCCAAAACATAACTATCCAACAAAGAACTCTTTATCAATTTCCTTAATCTTCCCAAATTCTTCCCTACAATTAAAGGGCACTATTATTTATCCAGTTGTTAAGAAATTCTCAGGTGCTACTTTAACATTGCGAATGCTGTCTCCCATTATACTGGTTTGACTGGTTAAAGAAGAAATCTTTCAATATCAAGTGACCTCCAAAAATCATGAGACATGTTGGATGACCCACTAAGTTTCTATTCCAGAGCTATCTATGATGGATAGACTATAGCCTAGGAAATGTACCTTAGGGCTTATCTGATATTTTTATGCAAATCAGTGCCCCACATACCAGGCAAGTTCTCTTGTCCACTTTCCTCAAGAAAAGCTATCATCATGACTTCTAGCTTTCAAGGGCTGTAAAATTTGATAAAATAGTGCAACCTAAAATATTGCAGTCTGGATGATGGTTAAACACATTAACATTAAAAGCAGATAATTGTCTTAAATTTTATCATATACATCCAGGGCTTAGCAGCAAGGAAGCCTAGCAGCAAGGAATGAATGATGTACGAATTTCATTTACTGTGGTAAGACTGATGGGGGGGTTAATGTTTATCTCATTACAGAACCTTGTGAATCTAAGGTTGGTTTGTTGTTGTTGTTGTTATTATTATTATTATTATTATTATTGTTATTATTATATATTACTTTAGGCTCCCAGACCAGGGGGATTATGGCATTTGTCTAGTCTATGGAAATAAACTTGACTTTAGAATTAGAAAAGAGAAACCTTTATAGTAGCAACAACAGTCAAGGCAATTAGATACTCAGGTGTAAAGGAGATGATTTTATTTTCATATGATGTAAATCCTTTTTCTCATGAAGATAACATATTCTAAAAGATGAAATATCATGCTCTGAAAAGATGGTTGCAGGTCATGAAAGTTTATTCAAGAGACTCTCGTTACTTGAATTATCAGCACTTATATTCTAAACTAGCAGAGTTCTTATCATTGAAAATGCATCTCCTGTGGCAATTTTCCTTCCAACCACCATGAGACCAGAGGCAGTAGAGTCTCTTACAAACCCTCCACTCGTTTCAGAAAGAATGGTGTACGTTTTGGCTTCCTAAACTCAAGTTGTTTCTGCATCAGATTACTGCTTTGAAAATAAGCAGCATTTTTTCTGCTGTGGTCTTGTGGTCTAATATTAATACATTTTCACAATGGAAACCCGATGGATTAGATCATTTTCCTAGGTTTGTATCCCAAGGGATATCTAACCTATGTTGCTTGTTTTAATTAAATTACCACATTTTCCATATGATTAAATGCCTGAATAATGAAGACTTATGGGACTAAATGTTAATGCACCATACATTAATATGAGCAAAGGGGGGGGAAACATATGATTTTACTTAAGTAAAATCTTTCAGTAGCAAATGTTTCATCTCTTCCCTTGTTTTCCCAGAGCAAATGAGAGTTTCAGCACTGCAGAGCACCAACCAGTGGAGCCTCCTGCAGTGGCCCTCAATGAATGGGAAAGAGCATCTTTGAGATTTTCTTTTAGACCTTGGAATATGGAAGGATATTCTGGGTAGGAGCCCATGTTTGTGGAGTAATGATATTGACTGACTCCTATTCCTATTGGAATAGGACCACTTGCCTTTTTCTTTTTTTCTCCCTACATGTCGGATATACTTCACATCAGCTATGTAGACCTATCAGCCCATCAATATAGATAGTCATGGGTTATCTAATAGGAAAATTGTGTACAATGACTTTACATTTCAACTCAGAAGAGTTTGTACAATCCTTTTCCTTTTCTGGTATCATCATGATAGCCTCAAAATCAAAAATAATTAGGCTAATAGGGAAAAGAATATATCTTGATTTGTATGTCAGAAACATTCCCTAAACTATGGTTATTAAGCTAAAAATAAACCCTCTAAAACCATTGTAAATGTTGTGCATACTTTAGCCAAAAGTGATTACATTTAGTTACATCTGAGATCAGTTAAATGTTTTATTTTCTATTTGATTATTCAGTGATAATTCTAACCTAAAATTATATATTTTGTTACCTTAACCTAAATTTAATTGAATAGACTTTATGAGAAGTACTGTAAATATAGTGACAAAACTGTTTTCCTTAGACTTTAAAAAGAGAAATTTGAGGATCTTTGAAGAGTTCTCACATAATGTTTTGTTTGTTTGTTTAGTATTTTGGACTTTTTTGAGAAAAAAGATACAAAAGGAAAAAAATCAGAATACGTTTGGCATTTTTGGATGTAAATTGAGAGGGTAGACTAGGGAAATAATACAGATTTTTGGGGGGGCAAATTCTGGTCCTTGCTAGCTATATGAGTTGGACATCAGTTTTTTCATCTTTGTAATGTGGTTATGAGTACTTACCTCACAGGATTATTCTGAGTAAATGAAATGCTTCTTTTGAAGAATCTAGTAGGTGTCATGTAGTAAATTCTCAGTAAATGTGAGGTTCCCTTTCTTTCCTCTCTCTCTCTCTCTCTGGAAACTTCCACCATATGTGAGTGAAAGAAATAAAGGAAAAAATTCCCCTTTTTTTTTTTTTTCCTTTCCCCTTTTAAAGCCATAAAGTATTTAAGGAAAATACTATACTAGATTTTGAGATGGATAAAACACATGCATTTGGTTTATTAACTTTCTAGTTAAGAGATTTATTCCCTAGCTCGTTTAAATATTTTGAGAAACATACTGTTACATTTAAACATGAAATCTGTCTCCCTTACACTTCATGAAGCTTTTCCAGTTTCCTGTCTTCAAGTTAGGAAATGATGAGGTTGAAAGCATTCTGGCCTCAAGACACTGACCACGAAAGTTCATTCAACTTCTCATAAATGCCTCAAGACTTTCAAATGTAAAACATTTGGGCAATAGGCTTAGTCAAGGGACATGATACCAGCCTCCTTTGTTATGGCATTTATCAGACCCTGATTTGTAGAGTACAAAGTTTCAAAGCTTGACTTTTCTTCTCAGATGCTGCATACCATTCAGACTATCTCATTCCCTGATGTTTGTACTCCTTTTTGCCCATGATTCACTTCCTATTCTGCCCGGCTTCATATCGTCATAGTTATTCTGCTTGTGGTTTTTCTCCTCCTTTAAGACATTTTTCAGAATTTAGAGTTGTGGGAAGGAAATATAAGTTTTGACTCATTTAAGGAGCTTCAATTATACTTTTGACAAATATTTGCCCAAAATAATATCAATAGAGTGCCATTATCTTAGTGTGTCTCTGGTCAGTAATAGCCTTAGTCTTGCCCTTCTTAGTGTAAACAAATAAGATCTCATAGTTTGTAACCATGGAGAAAGCAAGCGTTTACAAACATTTATACACAGTTATAAAGCTTCCCTGGAGCAAAATGGATGCAACTGAGGGGAAGATAGATTATCTTTAAAGATGTTTCTCAGATTGGATTGTTCTTAATAAATAACTCCGTTCTACACGTTTCTCTTTTGGAGCCAAATTTTGCTTTTGGTTTCTTGGCCTGTTCTGTGTATTCACAGAGGGAGGTCCACATGAGAAAGCATACTGTTGCCTCAACTTTAAAGAATTTAGAAAAAGTAAAACCATGCTTTGTTTTGAAGGTTTGTTTCTCAGTGAATATTTCCTGAGTGCCTACTATGTGATCATCATGAGTAGAGGTTTATTAGGGAGACAGACAGGTGGAAAAATTAGGCAGTGACAGAGGACAGCAGATAGAGTACCAGATGACTATACATAACTGTGGGACAGTAATTCTCAGGGGGGGTGACTTTGCCCCCACCCACAAAGGCATTTAGCAATGTCTGGGGGCATTTTTGATTGTCACAACTAGAGGGGGGATGCTTCTCACATTTGTAGGGGCAGCCTTTGTAGGATGTTTAGTAGCATCCTACAATACACAGCATAGTTCCCACAACAGTGAATTATCTGGTTTAATAATGCTAAACTTGAGAAACCCTTCTGTAGAAATGTCAAGGAAGAGAGTCTGACAAGGGGAAAGCCCTTTCTTTTACAAAATTCTGTCAGAACATGATAATTTAAATAACTTTTAAAAAATGCTTGTTTCTTTTTGGAAAATATTTGTTTCTTTTTTTACAAGGAGTTGAAGTACCTTGTAGTTGTTAGCTAGACACCACAGTGGTACTTTTTTTTTTTTTTTAAAAGATTTTATTTATTTATTTGACAGACAGATCACAAGTAGGCAGAGAGGCAGGCAGAGAGAGAAGGGAGGAAGCAGGCTCCCTGCTGAGCAGAGAGCCCGATGCGGGGCTCGATCCCAGGACGCTGGGATCATGACCTGAGCCGAAGGCAGTGGCTTTAACCCACTGAGCCACCCAGGCGCCCCACACAGTGGTACTTTTGAGTTTCTGAGTATCCAAGGTTTTGTGGAAAATGCTTCTTGAGTTTTGGCTTTATAGCCTTTCCCTCTTTGAAGCTCAAATAGCAGTCCATGAGACATGGTGAGGTAACCAATGTCCATGATGCACAAAATTCTGTCTTTTCCTGACGTTTACTTTACTCATTCCAGAGCTATCACATAAATTATCTCCTAGAAGGTGCCCCCACTGATCCATCATACCTGCCAAGACACACTTGGCAACCACCAGAGGATGGAGTTAAGGCCAAAGCTGGTATCCCTGCACTTATTTTGGTGATTTGTAATCAGAAAATAGATAGATGAGAGAGAGAGGGCATGAGATATGGAGAGTGGGGAGACAGGGAAAGGGAGAGGGATTGAGGGGAGAGGAGAGGGCAGCATGCATGAAGGATGGTACTTTTGACATCAGTTTATAACTGTTCTAACATGCTGGATTTTTTGGAAGATCTTTGGTTTGGCCACGGTTGTTCTTCTTCTTCCCTTTCCTCTTCAAAAAAATGTTCTTAATCTTCACAGAGGCTTAGAGGACTTTGCTCTATTCTCCTGCACAGTCTCTGCATCTCTCTGAGTATTTATATGATAATTGTCTCTTTAGGTGTTCATCTTCCCTAACAGGCTGAAAGCAACAGGAGGGCAAGCAGGGTGTTAGCTCCATTTCTAGGACAGTGCCTGCTGCATGATAGCCACAAACACCTGTGCAGTTGATAAAAAGCCAGTACCTATTATGGTGCTGAACCAAACTTCAAACAAGAACACTAACGAAGTTTTCTGTTTTCTGGGTTTGATACGGCTCCAGTTCTGCCTGACACCTCTTTCTTGGGGGGGCGATAGAGGGATATAAAGCATAATATCCTCTTACTTCTTTCACCCATCAGCCCAATCACAGTACAGGCTTTATTTTTTGTTCCATTTCATCTTGAAATTTCTTATTCTAAGTCTCTTTTCAGAATTACTGTCTTTATTTATAGTGATTGTGTGTTTTATCTCTTCATTGAATTATTGATTCCCAGATGACAAAGACTCTGCCATATCTTTGTTTTTTATATTCAAAGTACTTTATTTTCACCAGGGCACATGACAATGTCTGGAGTTGCTGTAAATGTGTTAAGAAAGATGACAACAGCTAGGGTTTAGTCTTTGTCTCCTAATGAAGAGCGCTATGAACAAATTTTTTTTTTTCCTTTTCTTTCGTTCTTTCTTTCTTTTGTTTTTTTGGTGGAAAGGCAGAGAAAAATGAAATGAGGAAGATTGGCAATAAAGTAGAAGTATTAGTGGGAGGGGGAAGAACAAGGTTTTAATGGAAAGTGAAAGAACAGTGGGGTAAAGCTTACAATAGAAGTGACATGTAAGGGACATAGGGGAGATGCAGAAAGTTAAGTGAGGATGGAGACTAGGTGGCAGGAAGCATATGCTCTCAATGTGCACTTGTGCCAGGAATCTTAGGTTTCTGATCATTTTTAATTTTTATAGCAGATGAGTAGCAGACTCAAAATAGATAACGTATTAAGGGATAATTATCTCAATTCTTTAGTCTCACTGCTGCTCTAATGGAGAAATTACTTCATACAGAGAAATAATTATGCCATTTTTCATACTCAGCTCCATAGTGCTGAATTACATTTGTTTAGGCAAGATCTAATTTTTCTCAGATACTGTGGGGAATCCTACAAATCTGTTACTCATGTTTTCATTTTATGATTAACTTAGTTATTAAGTAAACTTAGAGATAACTGATTTTCTCTCTCTGTCTTTTCTCCATTGATCAATTATTGTATCTTGGCAATTAGAGTGAACATATATCATCTGATTTCAAATAAAAATTAAAGGCATGCAAATCATTTTCCTGTGGCTCAAGCTTTGCTCTTACATTATACATTTGTAGACACACCCTCTTTCTCATTGCAGAATTGTGAATTGTAAAATATATGCAGCATTCTTATACAGTTTATGATGAGCAACTGACAAGAGGGATTAAATCAGGAGGCAAGATGCTCTGCTGGGAATGACTGGAGTCACTGCTGTTGAAATGCCAGAGCACAGTATGTGCATATTTTCCCTCTTCTCTCACTGCCTAATTGAGAGAGGCGTTAATGCAGTGAACAGTGCTGAAAGCAAAGTGCCAGCTCTGTGAAACAGGAAACAGATATATCCAATTATTTTTTGGTTGGACTACTGTCCATGATAAAGCAGAACAAATGTTGCTGCTTTGCCTATATTGAAGTTATGAACAACAGAGAAATTGGGCATGAATTCAACTGTTGATAGCACCAAAAAAACACCAGGAAACTCAAGGTTCTGGTTATTTAGATGATAATAAGAGTCTCAGTTGATAAGTATGATGAGTTGAATAAAAATAGTCAATTTATGTTTGGTCTTCTGCATTCAATGATATATATTGAAAGAAGAGAAAAATTGATCTCACATTTCACTAGTGTCTTTAGGATTGGAAGAGTGAATTTTTCTCATTGTCTCAAACTGCTTTGGATGAGGCTCTCTCTAAAAGGATAAATTGCGATTATGAAATAGTGTTCAGTGTTAACATGAAAGAAGATTGGATAGGCCAAAGTATCATCATTAAATACAATGCATGTAACATACTGGCTCATGTTAATTAGTTTGTTAATGAAAAGCAAGGAGCTCCAAGTGACTGTGGGAAAGTGACTTGGTGATTTGCTATTGCTGGTCAGTCTAACAAAAGGAGAATTGTCTATTGTAAAAAATTAGAGAGTGGGAAATCAAGGAATCTGATAGAATTTGGATGTAGTGGTATTGAGAGAGATAATTAGGAGGAAATCTAAAACCTACCAGGTTGATTTCCTGAAAATATAATCTGAATTTATCTCTGGAGTTCCAGAGGAGTCTAATGGTTAGAAGATTGGTATTTTATCATGTAAACTGTTTTGTCATACTTATTCACTTTATTCAAGTCAGCCAATTTAAAATCTGGTAAAAAAAGGAAAGAACCCACATTTTAGACACCAGAATTGATCTTCAGTACAACACACAAAAATATAATGCAAAGCAGAAACACAAGAAACTGAACTTACTATGCAAATTCTTTATTAAACTTTCAATTTCTAGATGCTGCTGCTGCATGCACATTACTTCCTTGGTTTAGCCACATGAAAAAGTCACAGTCATGGAATATAAAGTTAAATTATTCTAATGAATAGAAACCATACTCGACTAGTATATTGTGACTTTTGTTATAGTATTAAAAAAGCTTGGAACAGAAGATAGCAGACTGGAATCACCACACAAAGGATCTGCCACAGACAGCACTTAAAATAATTTATTTTTTTAAGTGAGTATAATGTAGGTGGTGTTTAGCTAGTAATCTCTTGGTCTGATAGGACTCTCTCCTTGGATAACAGGTTCCCTAACTGAGCATGACTGACATAGAAGCTGAAGAAGCTAGAAAATTTTCACTATGATTGTCAAAGGATAAGCCAAATGCCTTTCAATCACATTGATTTTTTTTCTTATATATCATTTAAATATTAGAAGAAACTTCTTTTGGGGCACCTGGGTGGCTCAGTGGGTTAAAGCCTCTGCCTTCAGCTCAGGTCATGATCCCAGGGTCCTGGGATCAAGCCCCGCATCGGGCTCTCTGCTCAGCAGGGAGCCTGCTTCCTCCTCTCTCTCTGCCTGCCTCTCTACCTACTTGTGATCTCTGTCTGTCAAATAAATAAGTAAAAATCTTAAAAAAAAAAAAAAAAGAAGAAGAAAGTTCTTTTAAAATAAAATAATATTGTATGACATTCTTGGATGTAATCTTGTGAACTAGTTTCTTTCTTTCATCTCCTCTCCCTTCCCTTTCCCTCGCCAGCCCTCCCCACCCCTCCTGAATTCAAAGTTCTGCTTACATAAGGGTAACATGTTTTGAACTCACTTATAATAACACTGACTTTTTGGTTAGAAGGTATAAAGGTTAATGTGACAAGATACATGTCACTTAAAGCTCAAAATTTAGGGGCATCTGGGTAGCTCAGAGGGTTAGCTGCTGCCTTCAGCTAATGTCTTGGTCCCAGGGTCCTGGGATCGAGCCTTGCATGGAGCTCTCTGCTTAGTAGGGAGCCTGTTTCTCCCTCTCTCTCTCTGCCTGCTGCTCTGCCTACTTGTGATCTCTTTCTCTCTGTCAAATAAATAAATAAAATCTTAAAAAAAAAAATAAAGCTCAAAATTTAGTTGGGATCAGCCATTTAAATAAATAAGTTGAATTTGATATAATAAGCCCTATAATATAAACAAGTGCAAGTTTCAGGGCTTAACACAAAAGAGAGACAATAAAATACACACTTTAAATAAATGTTTTCCTCATTATACTTTCTCCAATTGAATAGTTATTCTTCCAGGATTAAAAGACAATGATTCAAGAAGATAGAGTATGAACTATGTCTAAATGGCAGATTCCACATTTTGTATTTGGAGTAGAATTATTTAATATGAGTGTTCTAGACACAGTGCATGAGACGGATGAGAATGGGAGAAAATTCCTTTTTTTTTAAAACTATTTTACCACTTCTGTGTGACGTCTCTCAACATTTCTTTCCAAATTGTCTCTTTTCCATTCTACCTTCATATTTCCCCTTTTTTGCAGTCCTCATTGCAATCTTGCAATGTCTGTTTAGCTTAGACCCTCTCCACTTGTTTTTACATATCTCTAATTCATATTTCATGGATAAAGAACCAGGATATTTGTCTACAGGCATAATAAAGACTTTTAATCTAAAAACAGTAACAATGAACATCTCAACTTGATAATAAGTAATTAAGAAAATCATGAAAAACTTGAGTTGCCTGGGTGGCACAGTTGGTTAAGCCTCTGACTCCTGGTTTTGGCTCAGGTCCTTATCTCAGGGTTGTGAGACTGAACCCCAGATCGGGCTCTGCGCGGAGTGTGGAGTCTGCTTCAGTTTCTCTCTCCCTCTTCCCCTCCCCCCATCTAAAATGAATAAATAAATCATTAAAAAAAAACAACAACACTGCACTCAAGAGCTGGAGTTGTTCTCTGCCCTTGTTGGGAGTTACTGCAGCTGCTCTTAAGTAGGTAGTAAAAATTTTATCGATGGGGCATCCAAATTTTTTAATTTTTAATTTTTTATTAACATATAATGTATTATTAGCCCCAGGGGTACAGGTCTGTGAATTGCCAGGTTTACACACTTCACAGCACTCACCATAGCAGGCATACAAATTTTAAAGAACTCTGTCTTTAGTTGCAAGTTTTCTTTTTTTTTTTTTATTTTTAAGATTTTATTTATTTAATAGAGAGTGATACAGGGAGAGAGGGAACACAAGCAGAGGGAGTAGGAGAGGGAGAAGTAGGCTTCCTGCTGAGCAGGGAGACGGATGTGGGGCTTGATCCCAGGACCCCGAGGCGAAGGCAGATGCTAAACAACTGAGCCACCGGGGCACCCTTAGTTATAAAGATTTTCTAGTGCCACTTTTAAGAAACCAAATATGTAAACTGCAAAAAGAATAAAGGAGAAATTGTGAGTGTGCTTGAGTAATAAATGATACAAATGTTCTACTCTAGGCTCCCACCTATTTTCAGGAATAAAATTAGAGTGAAGTGGATGACTACCACCTGAATCTTCTTCCTGTTTCCTACAATTGCATAGTGAGCAATTGGGGCTGTGTGTGTTGGAGGGTTGACTACCCTTCAGTTCAGTTTGGCCCATGTGTGGTCATTTGGACTGCTGTTTTTCTTGCATTTTTGTGTTTTTATAGTCAAGGGTTATGGGAACAATGGGGATACAAACACAAATATTTGTTAGGGGAAGTATGATGGCTCCAAAACATAGAGTAAGTTTAGAAGTCTGTGTTGGAGAATTATTTGTGGATGTCACCTTAAGGGGCTAAGCATGGAGCTTCAGAAATCAGGCTTCATTTCAAAAGTACAGGGAGAAGGAAGAATGCACTAGGTTGGCTAACTGGAGTATCTAACAGTTGTATTTTTATTAATAAATTGGCTTTCAAGTATTAAAAAGAAAAGAAAACAAATCAGGCTTAGTCTGTGACTTCCCAGGCATGGTATCATGGTTGGCTTAAAGATATGACCTTCTTAAAAACTTATATTGATTTTAAAAGTTATAAAGATTAACTTAAGCAGGAAGATGCTATCTAAGTGATGCCACATTTTTCACTGTGATTCCCAATTAGATGAATAGATTCAAAATAATATTAAAAAAATTAGAATTATAATAGAGATACCCAAAATAATGCTCTTTATTGAGAGTCTTCATTCTAAGTAACTGAAAATGCTTTGACACCTATTCTTTCCTTCAAACTCATAAAGGAGACAGGGCAAGGTTGAGGCATTTTAGAAAAAATAAAGAGTAATGTTAGAGGTGGAAAATAACCTAAAACTAGGTTGTTCTGCAATAGGATGGGCCTATCCAATTTTAGGGAGAGGAAGCTTTCATTGGGCCACCTTTGTCCTTCCCATAGTTTCCTTTGTTCTTTCATTATTTCCTCATCCAGGGCAATCTCTGTCTGCAGTCTCTTGGATGGCCATGGAATTCTAGTGTGGTTCCTTAAGGACGAAATTACTGTGTTTGACCTCTCCTTTCTTTTTCTCATTTATTCCATTTCTCAGTGTTTGACTGGATGGATAAGGTATAACCTTCTTCCAAATAGTGCCTTGTCTTTCAGGAGGCATGAGTCCGGGAAATTTTAGGTACTTTGATATTCTCGTGTTCTGTGTGTAGTGGGCTTGGGCTATATGATGGAAAGAAATCTGTGATATATTTCAAATCACACTTCAGCTTACTTTGGTTTAATTGTTTGGGAAGTAGGAATTGTCTTCAACTTAGAATTCTAATTCTCATAGTACATGCATAGTACATGTTGGCCTGATACATTTCTTCAAGATAACTGAGATCCTGTGAGTAATGAGTACATAGAGATACAAATTTTACTGTTGTAGGACCATCTTAATCATCTGTGTCACATTGCACTGGTCAAAAAATTGGTTCCATTCACTAGTGGTGGCCTTATGAACAATGAATTAATTAATTTGAGAATAGTATGTTAGTTCTTATTAATTTTTGTTACTTTACTGTTCTAAAGCCATTTCTAACAATAGTATCAGATACTTTACTGTTTTAAAGCCATTTCCAACAATAGTATCAGATACTGCGTAAGCCCTTCAGTTTTGTTTGTTTGTATGGGTGATGTCAATAATACAGAGTTCTGATGTTACATGAGGGTTTCTAATACCCACGTTATTTCTTACCAAATCCATTTAAAAGGATAAATAATGTGTAATATGTCAGACCTGTTAATACTTCTTTGAACATATTTTTCAGGTACACATAATCTATGCTTTGTAGAATAGTGATTTATGTGGTTCGATTAAGAAAAGAAGGTTGTTCAGGGCTTAAATGCTCCTGTGGGTTTATTATGCATAAAATCCTGAGATTTAAACATTTTACTGAAGTGGTTCCATGATCATGCAAAGCAAGTTATTCTTGGCTGCCTAAAAAGAAAGTAAAACACATTCTTGGTCTTATATCTGTCTTTTATTCCCACCTGATGTCATCCTCAAATCGTGCAATATCCTCAAACTGGGAGGTTACAACTAATTCCAAACAAACTTTATTGGGGACTTTCCTTCCTGCAGACATTTCCTAACACAAAAAATACTATAAACATTCTCAGGGCTCCCAGATTGTCCTAACGTTTGGTTCTCCCTGCAAACCCTCAGCTTTGGTCTGCTACACATCATTGTCAATCAGAAACCTTCCTTACCCCAGCAGAACGTTGCATGGCATACTGAAAGACTTCCATTAAAGCAGACTCAAACAGATGAATGCTGATATACTGGGGAAATAAACAGAAGGAAAAATGGCACATTTTCTGGGAGGCAGTCAAAAGCAGTTGGGTTGCTAGGCAGGAGGAAATCATATAAACAATTTTAGATCCCAAATTCTATTTGGATATCTGAATGAATCCAGTTGAATTCATGGCAGAAGTGTAAAATAAAAAAATTTAAAGGAAAAAAAGAAATTATTGATGCATGTCAACTCCTTCCCTCCGCATTTTCTTTCTTTTGGTTTCCAAGTTTCCATTCTCCTAAATCAAACTATATAATCACTTCAGATAGTTTGCATTTGAGATTTGTTTTGGTCTTTGTGAATAGTTATAATTTACATAAAAAGAAGCTGCAGTTACACTTTAAACTATCTTTCCAATAAGGATTTAATTTAGGTTTAATAGGACAGTTATCATATGTTAATTAAATACTGATGGATTGTGAGAAACGTATTTACTCTGGTTTACGAATAAGGTACAAAAATATGTTTTTAATCTAAGTTTGGCTTTTAGCTAGTTTGGAGATTCTTCTGTAGAGAGATAAATTTCTTCAGAGTTAATAATATGTTTATTTTACTGAGATTAAATTGTACGTGACAGTTAAAGTATTTGTATTTGCTATAAGGTTTATTGTTATGTTAGAGTTATATGGATATGGATATGTTTTAGATCAGTGAACACTGACTCTTCCAACATCAATTATATATTAAAAATCAATTGATCTTTTTTATAGCTACATTTGTATTTTTGGAATTTGTCTCTAACAGGTAGTTATAAAACACTGTCTGATAGAATCTCTTCTTTTTATCAGTTTTTCAGTATATTACTTATTAAGCAATGATATATATTTAGGAATATTTTCTTCACATCAACACTTGTAATCTATAGACCAATTGTATTCTCTCTAATTGAGTTTATTTTCCCTCACCATAGTTATGAATACACTTGATTAAATCCACCTTTTTTAAGCAGAGCCAATATTCTTCCTCATCTCTCTCTCTCTCTCTCTCTCTTTTTTTTTTTGTATGAGTGATTATAACCCACTTTTTTTCTGTCTCCTCTTGTATCATTTTATCCCAAAAGTCTCCCCCCAAGGACTTAAAGCCTGGCTTTCCACCAAAGTACATTGTCTGGAGTCAGAGATCTTAAGAGTGTTGAGTTAACTTATCTCCTGAGTTTCTAGGCACTTTATAAAAGACTACACAGTAAAACAATGGGAGCCAGTAAAAGTAGAGAGTTGAGGAATTATCTGAAAAATGTGACCAATATGCACAGCAAATCTGGATCATTTCATCTCTAATTTTCCCCCCTCAATAACAGGATTATGTGGGTCTTGACACTTGCATTAAATTTCCAGTTCTTTGTGCATACAGAGTTGCAGCCAAAGGCAAGAGGTGATTTTGAGTTTTCTTTTTATTAAAGCAAAATATCTGAAATCCTTGACACATGAGCTCTTATAACATGTCTCATTGTACTTAGGAAAAAAAAGAAAAAGAAAAAAGAAAAAAAAAGCTACAATTACTTGTGTGCTAAGGAAGAGAGAACACAAGGTGGCAGGGCCACAGCAGAAATAACATCAATATTCTGAGAAAACACATACAGGGTAGGTCAGAGATAAGAATAGCTTTAAATTCTCCATGAAGTGCATTTTTCTTCATTCAAATTTTACATAATGTATTATTTTCTTTACCAGTAGCAAATCACTACTCCCTTTAGAAGGCACAATAGGTTGGTTTCTAAGTTGAAATTCATAAGGACGGCAAGCAGACACACTTAGCATTGTAAATTATTTATGTGAAGTGTGTGCTGCATTTTTTCTCTTAGCTTTTTTATGACATAAGCTTCACTTTAATGCAAAAATGCCTTAGGAATAATTCTATGATCCAAATGATTTGAATATTCCTGGTCTCTGTTACGTTTCAGAGTGTTTTGATTTTTTGGGAATTACTGGCATTTTTAGTATTTAATGAAATAGATCAATGAATTTTCCTCTGTGTGGTTCAGGCAAGAGAAGTGTACAGTAGTGATAGATAATCCAAGGCTCTGATGGTAATAAACGGGAATACTTATATTCTGGAAGAAATGGGAAGTGTTTGGGCTCACTGTGTCTGGGTTGTCTTTCCACTTTTTTAAATAGTAGCAGAACTTGTGTAAAATATAAACACAATAATTTCAGTTACTTTACAGAATGGGAGTTTAATTCTTGCTAATGAAAAGTGTTAAGTAGATATATCAGAGTGGCAGGCAGATTTTGTCAAAGCATTGATTCAGTAACCCAGTTTACCCCTATATGCTGGCTTCCTAATCTTCCACACCTGGCTTCTAAAATTGCCACAGAAAGAGAAAGAGCATGGGAGATTGCAGATGTTAGGTTGTGTGGGCAAAACCTGGAAATAGTAGTTAATTACTTCTACTAAAATTCTGTTGGGGGCGCGTTGGTATCTCAATGGGTTGAGGCCTCTGCCTTCAGCTCAGGTCATGATCCCAGGGTCCTGGGATCAAGCCCCGCATCATCTCTCTGCTCAGTGGGGAGCCTGCTTCCCCCTCTCTTTCTGCCTGCTTCTCTGCCTACTTGTGATCTCTGTCTCTCAAATAAATAAATAAAATCTTAAAAAAAAAAAAAAAATTCTGTTGGCCAGAACTCAGCCATGTGGCCTCATCTAACTGCAGAGGTTGCTGAGTGATACTGTTTATCTATGTGTCTAAGAGGAAAAAGAATTAGGTTTGATAACCTCCTGCCTCACCTTTGCCATAGTGCTATTGGTAATTTTGAATCAAGTACTATAAGAGCAAGATTAAGAATCATGCCTACAAATAGGTATTTGGTAGGGTTCAACCAGAGAAACAGAACCAGTGGGAGGCTCATATTAAGAGAATTGGCTTAGTACATGAGTACTAGCTAGGCAAATCTGGAATCCTAAAAGCTATCGGGAAGGGTAGACTGGAACTCTCTGGTTCAGATGAAGCTGCGGTCCGTAAGTGAAAGAGCTTCCTCTTTATGGAATCCTCAGCTCTGCTCCAGAGGCTTTGCAACTGGTTGAATCAGGCCCAGCTAGATTGTCTAGGATAATCTCCTCACTTATAACAACTGATTATGGATTTTAATCACATCTACCAGATACCTTCATAACAACAATGCCTGGATTAACGTTTATCGAATAGCGGGGGACTCTAGCCAGACTGCCGCAAATTGAGCATCGCAGTATTTTTCTATATATGTTTGTGTATATAGTTATAATATTTGATTGTTAATATAATTCAAAATTGTTTTCCATTTGTCTTTTGACACTTAGTAACTATACAGACACATCTCCATATGTACTATATTTTGGAAGTCAAAACATTCTTCTTTGCATTTGTACATCATTTAATTAGGAAATAAATAAAATGCAACATGACATCAGTCGGATAAACCCAGCTTTGAAGTAAGAGACTTGAGTTTGAAACCTTGTTACACTGTTTACTAATAATTCTTTGACCCTGCACCATGTTGCTCAATCACTTTGAGGCCAGTTTTTTTGTTTGTTTGTTTGTTTTTGTTTTTGTTTTTATTTTCTGTTGTAAGAGGTAATAATAACCATATCTGTGTGGAATATACTATGACAGTCCTTGGTTTGGGAAAGTTGCTCAATAATTAATAAGTATTATTAAATGAGATAAAAGATAGCCTACAGACAGGGCTGGACTCTTCTAGAATGCTGACAAGACTCAGGAGCCAGGAAACATTCCTGTGACATTGTCTCCCTACCTCAAAGTGGAAGTGGCAGGCTCACCAAGACCGAGATAGTGATTCTCTACTAGAAGTATGACAAGAGAGGCAGTGTTCAGAGCAGTGTTGATATCATGGAGAGTGGTTTCTAAGGCCATAAAATTCTTGCCTTAAATCCAGGTCTTTGCACTGAAAATATTAGCTGTTCTCAAGTGACTCCTGAAGAACAGTATGAAAGTCAGAATTTCATTCATTGTGTTTATTCTTCTTTTTTTCATTCAGCAAATATTTATTGCGTTTTTATTAACTCTTTGACATTATTCTAGATGAACTAACAGAAATATGCTGAGATTTGTGGAGATGTGCGCTATAGAGTAATAATTTATGGATTGGAAAGGTGAGGCTGGTAATTAAAATATTTCCAATAGTGGGGCGCCTGGGTGTCTCAGTCAATTAAGCCTCTGCCTTCAGCTCAGGTCATGATCCCAGGGTCCTGGGACTGCGCCCCACATCGAGATCCCAGCTGGGCGGGAAGCCTGCTTCTTCCTCTCTCACTCCCCCTGCTTGTGTTCCCTCTCTCGCTGTGTTTCTCTCTGTCAAATAAATTAAATCTTTAAAAAATAAAACAAAAAAATAAAATAAAATAAAATAAAAATTTCCATTAACAATGCCCCTGATCAGGGTGGTATTGCCTTCTGCTATCACAATAAAGACTGATGTAACAGGTTGGGTTTTCTTGATCTCGATAACTCTTCTAACCTTAGATTATTACATTAAAAAAAAAAAAGAACTTCCTCAGAATCTGAACTTTTCTACTTGCTATTTATATAATCTATGTATTTCCTTTAAAAAAAAAAGATTTTATTTATTTATTTGACACAGCGAGAGAGGTCACAAGTTGGCAGAGAGGCAGGGGGAAGCAGGCTTCCTGCTGTGCAGAGAGTCCAATGAGGGCCTCAATTCTGTCCCTGATATCGTGACCTGAGCTGAAGGCAGAGGCTTAACCCGCTGAGCCACCCAGGTGTCCCTATGTATTTGCTTCTTAAAACAATTTTAGAACATAGTCGGTCTGATTGCTATTTCCTTCATATGACTTTTGATAAAATATCTGTATCCTAAAGCCAAATCCTAGAGATCTAGTTTCTAAGAAACATCTGAATGTGAACAGTGTATGAAAGGGACCATTAGGGGCTGGAGAATCATTCGACTAGTGGTGTTTTTCATAGATGCAGCAAATTGAAGACAGCTCTTTTTACTTTCCATTTGTTGGAGATAGTTAATATGGTTTATGAGCTCAGTAGTTAAATTCTTTCAAAAGATTTGAAATACTTCATGAAAAACTATCGAAGGCAGTACCTACTGGTGATTGTGGAGACAGGCTGGAAAACACTTTCACAATGACAATGTCTGACAAACTCTGCTTTAGAATGTTAGTAATAATGTGTAAGTGCATGTGACAAGGAAAAATTATTTTAGACCATATACTATTAAATGTTTTAATATAAAGTTTATATTATTCATAGGGAAAACTTGTTATTTTCCCACTTACTAAGTGTCATATACTGTTTACCTCAGACAGTTCAGGTTTGGTTCCAAATTACTGTAATAAAATGAATACTGCAATAAAGTGAGTGAAATGAATTTTTTGGTTTCCTGATGCATATAAAAATCTTGTTTATACTGTAATGTAGTCTGTTAAGTGTGCAAAGCGTTGTCTTAAAAAGATAATATACATACCTCAGTTTAAAAAGATGTTTTGTTGCTAAAAATTGCTAACCATATCTGAGTTTTTAGCGAGTCATAAGCACTGATCACAGATTACCATAACACAACAATAATGAACAAGTTTGAAGTATTGCAAGAGTAACCAAAATGTGACATAGAGATATGAAGTAAGCAATGGCTATTGGGGAAATGGCATCAAAAGATTTGCTCCACACAGCTTTGCCACAAACCTTCAATTTGTAAAAAGCACAGTCTCTGTGAAGTGCAGTAAAACAAAGTGCAATAAAATGAGGTATGCCTATAATTTTAAAAAGACATAACTTGTCAACAAATGCATTTTCAAATGACACATTACATGTTTGGTTTAGGGACTGCGTGTGTAGTCAGTGCCAGCTAGAATATAAAACTACATTTTTTTTGTATTAAAAATAAACCATAGAAGCAATAATCCTGTATTTGGCTGGTTTATTTTTATAACTTTGTTACTTTTTCTATATGAAAATTGTATGTATATTGCAGGAATGGATACTTATTTTTTCTCAGCAAAGAAAAAAAGATAATGAATGTTCTCTTATTTTTTTTCACATTTTAGAGACTTCTTAGTTTGCTACATGAAAAGTTTGGTCAAATTTACGCAATTTATAAATAAGATGAAAGTATTATTTTCAGGATGTTGGCTATTTTATGGCAAGGAAAGCTGAGGTTTAGAGTGTTTACCACTGCAGATCAAGTATGAACCCAGAATTGTGGATGGATATCAAGATGTGTCTGTAGGTGTATGTGACAGAAGATTTGATAGCTAGATTTGTCTTTTCTTTTTTTTTTTTTAAACTTTTTTCTTTTTTTTTAAGATTTTATTTATTTATTTGTCAGAGAGAGAGAGAGAGAGAGTGAGTGAGCACAGGCAGACAGAGTAGCAGAGGGAGAAGCAGGCTCCCTGCGGAGCAAGGAGCCCGATGTGGGACTCGATCCCAGGACTCTGGGATCATGACCCGAGCCAAAGGCAGCTGCTTAATCAACTGAGCCACCCAGGCGTCCCAAGATTTGTCTTTTCTTTCCTTCCTTTTTTTTTCTTTGAAAAATTATTTTTGTTTAAGAAGCTGGTAGAACTGTGTGTAACTTTTAATATACTTGAACCAACTTCCTTTCTTTCACAGAATTATAAGTGGCATTCACTCTGGATTTTCAGTGATGTTTCACTGAATTGGCTTTTCACCAACAGTAATAATGTGATTTTATTTAAAGAAAGCAATAACAGAAAATAGGTATGAATAGTGACCCTTTGGCTTGTCTTGTAAAGTTTATCATGGCTTTATGATCCAAGAGCATTTTTATTAGGATTACTACTTGCTTCTTATTACAAACTGGTTTTAGTTGTGCTCCTCTCCGCCAGACAGCCCCTCATCCTCACCCCAGGGACTTGAAAAACACTCTTTTCCATTTATTTTGTAGTTTTGAAATGCCCAAATGGATTCCATTTCTTTCAGTTATAATGTTAAAGTTAACTGAGTGGTATCAAATTTCACGAGATAATCCTTTGTAAGGTATGTGAAGGTGTATTTAATAAGGGAATCAGAAGGAATTGACACCTGTAAGCTGCAACAACACTACATGGGAAAGGTAATAGAAACTGGGGAAGCTGTAACAGTTTGAGTGATTTGTAAGACTGTAGGAATTAAAGAGCCATGGTGAATGTGCCAGTGATCAGTAGTGGGTTGTAATAATGAATGCTAATTTAAAACTATTTCTTCCACAGTGTCACTTTTATTATCAGGAGCAATTTGGTTATTTTTTAGTGTAAGTTTTCAGACACTGTATAGTCCTCATTGATTTTCTGACATTCACTATATCCTGAAGTCCTGAGAACCCTCTTGATGTTGATTTTTATAGTGCATATACCGAAAAATATGCTAAATACTTGCAATGTTCCAATCCTAAAATCACATTTTGCAACCAGATGATCCTTATAAATTTGTTGCCCAGAAGATCATAATCCAGTATTGAAAAATTTGTATTTTAATATCAGACGTTTTGTTAGCATCTGTTTGGTAAAGTTCATAATTCAGTAAAATGTCATGTTTCAAAGAACAGAGTATTTTTAAATAATTAGGAGTGGGTAAGCCAATTTGGAAGTATGACAAATTTTAATTTTGTGACTATTAGAAATGTACTGGTAGAAGGAGGATCTGGGATATGGTCTGCTCTGATATTAGAAGTAAGAGAAAAAAAAATTCACCAGAAAGAGCCAAATGAGATATATTGTTATGCATAAATCATTACACAGCTGTGTAGCAGGCACCTCATGTTGGATTCATCAGACTGTTGGTGAAAAAAAGAAAGTTTTGGAAAATGAGGGAGGCGACATGGAATAATCAGGAGCAGGTAAAAATCCCGTTATAATGGATTTCATGAGACAACTAAATATTTTTGTGGTGACTAGATACATTGCTGTAAATATTTCCATTCTACAGGAGGGAGAACAAGCTTGAGCAAGGCTTGTCCAAAACAAATTAAGAAGGGAGAAAGAATCAGTGCTTTGAAAACAGAAATAAAAATGGAGTGGTCAATAATATACTGTATTCTTGTGACTCAGTGGCTTTTGTTGTTCTGTTTGGAAGGTTCATAGATTTTTAGAGGTTAGGGTATTGGTATAATTGAAGAAGGAAGATGCAAAAGACACTAATCTAATATTGTTGATATAGTAAGTTCACAAAATATTGAATGAAGAAAGAAAACTTGAGAGTTAATTTCTGTTTGAGGCAGATCTGTGGTGATATACAGTCATGGCCTGATTCAACTTCAGTGTGACCTTCCTTGTCTTTCTTGTAGAAAGTGTGTTCTAAAACTGTGATCATCATCTCTTTCTCTGTTTCCCTTTGATACTCTTCACAGAAACTTGAAAGTCACAGGAGGTGGGCTCTTAAATTTACTCAGGTGGTTTCCAAGTAGGAAAAGTGGTTTTCAGTGTAGATCCAGCAAACTGATCAAGAAAATTACTTCTTTCATAGAAGGTACAAACTTTTGCTGTAAAAATTGTTTTTTTCAGTGATGGTGGATCATTTGGAATAGAATGGTAACAAGAATAAGTAAAACACTCTTGCATGGGCAATCTCTTGAACTCCATACATCAGTGTTCTGTAGAATGCATCTTAGTAGTTTTGGCCCTTCAACATTATTCTTCCTATACTAAAGACTAAGTCTTTCATGTACTGTCTGCATTGGTAAAATAAGATATCATTGCCCTTCTAATTACCCATTGCAGACACTCACCATCTGATATCTTTGAAAACATGAATTTTGGAGACAGAATGGTCATCATAGGTCATTTTATAAATGCAGACTTTTTTTTTTTCCCAAAATAAAATTTTTATTTATTTATTTATTTATTTATTTATTTATTTTTATAAACATATATTATTAGCCCCAGGGGTACAGGTCTGTGAATCACCAGGTTTACATATTTCACAGCACTCACCATATTGCATACCCTCCCCAATGTCCATAACCCAACCACCCTCTCCATACCCCCCTCCTCCCAACAACCCTCATTTGTTTTGTGAGATAAAGAGTCCCTTACGGTTTGCCTCCCTCCTGATTCTTTCCTCATTTTTTCCTTCCCTAACCCCCAACACCCCCGCCTTTCAAATTCCTCATATCAGAGAGATCATATGATAATTCTCTTTCTCTGATTGACCTATTTCGCTCAGCATAATACCCTCTATTTCCATCCACTTCATTGCAAATGGCAAGATTTCATTTCTTTTGATGGCTGCATAGTATTCCAATGTGTGTATGTTTGTGTGTGTGTGTGTGTGTGTGTGTGTGTGTGTGTATACCTCATCTTCTTTATCAGTTCATCTGTTGCTAGGCATCTAGGTTCTTCCCATAGTTTGGCTATTGGGGACATTGCTGCTATAAACATTCAGGTGCATGTGCCCCTTCGAATGACTACATTCATATCTTTAGGGTAAATACCCAGTAGTGAGATTGCTGGGTCAAAGGGTAGCTCTATTTTCAACTTTTTGAGGAACCTCCATACAGTTTTCCAGAGTGGCTGCACCAGCTTGCATTCCCATCAGCAGTGTAGGAGGGTTCCCCTTTCTCCACATCCTCACCAACATCTGTCGGTTCCTGACTTGTTAATTTTATCCATTCTGATTGGTGTGAGGTGGTATCTCATTGTGGTTTTGATTTGTATTTCCCTGATGCCGAGCGATGTGGAGCATTTTTTCATGTGTCTATTAGCCATCTGGATGTCTTCTTTGCAGAAATGTCTGTTCATGTCCTCTGCCCATTTCTTGAGGATTATTTGTTCTTTGGGTGTTGAGTTTGATAAGTTCTTTATAGATTTTGGATACTAGCCCTTTATCTGATAAATCATTTGCTAATACCTTCTCCCATTCTGTCAGTTGTCTTTTGGTTTTGTTAACTGTTTCCTTTGCTGTGCAAAAGCTTTTGATCTTGATGACGTTCCAATAGTTCATTTTTGCCCTTGCTTCTGTTGCCTTTGGCGATGTTCCTAGGAAGACGTTGCTGCAGCTGAGGTCGAAGAGGTTCCTGCCTGTGCTTTCCTCAAGGATTTTGATGGACTCCTGTCTCACATTGAGGTCTTTCATCCATTTGGAGTCTATATTTGTGTGTGGTATAAGGAAATGGTCCAGTTTCATTCTTCTGCATGTGACTGTCCGATTTTCCCAACACCATTTGTTAAGAGACTGTCTTTTTTTCATTGGACATTCTTTCCTGCTTCATCAAAGATTAGTTGACCATAAAGTTGGGGGTCTATTTCTGGGCTCTCTGTTCTGTTCCATTGATCTATGTGTCTGTTTTTGTGCAAGTGCCATACTGTCTTGATGATTACAGCTTTGTAATAGAGCATGAAATCTGGAATTGTGATGCTACCAACCGTGGCTTTCTTTTTCAACATTCCTCTGGCTGTTTGGGTTTTTTTTCTGGTTCCATATAAATTTTAGGATTATTTGTTCCATTTCTTTGAATAAAATGGATGGGATTTTGATAGGAATTGCATTAAATGTGTAGATTGCTTTAGGTAGCATAGACATTTTCATTGTATTTGTTCTTCCTATCCATGTGCATGGCTTTTCCATTTCTATGGAAAAGCATAGGCTTTTCCATTTCTTTGTGTCCTCTTCAATTTCTCTCTTGAGTGCTTTATAGTTTTCTGAGTACAGATTCTTTGCCTCTTTGTTTAGCTTTATTCCTAGATATCTTATGGTTTTGGATACAGTTGTAAATGGGATCGAGTCCTGAAATTCTATTTCTTGTGTCTTGCTTTTGGTGAATAGAAATGCAACTGATTTCTCTGCATTGATTTTATATCCTGACACTACTGAATTCCTGTATAAATTCTAGCAGTTTTGGAGTTGAGTCTTTTGGGTTTTCTACATAAAGTATTATGTCATCTGAAAAGAGTGAGAGTTTGACTTCTTCTTTGCTGATTTGGATGATTTCATTTCTTTTTGTTGTCTGATTGCTGAGGCTAGGATTTCTAGTACTATGTTGAATAGCAGTGGTGATAATGGACATCACCGCCATGTTCCTGATTTTGGCGGAAAAAGCTCTCAGTTTTTCCCAGTTGAGAATGATATTCACTCTGGGTTTTTCAGAGATGGCTTTGATGATATTGAGGAATGTACCCTCTATGCCCTCACTGTGAAGAGTTTTGATCAAGAAAGAATGCTTTGTCAAATGCTTTTTCAGCATCTATTGAAAGGATCGTATAGTTCTTGTTCTTTCTTTTATTAATGTATTGTATCACATTGATTGATTTGTGGATGTTGAACCAACCTTGCAGCCCAGAAATAAATCCCACTTGGTTGTGGTGAATAATCCTTTTAATGGACTGTTGGATCCTATTGGCTACTATTTTGGTGAGAATTTTTGCATCCATGGTCATTAAGGATATTGGTCTGTAATTCTTTTTGGTGGGGTCTTTGGCTTTGGGATCAAGGTAATGCTGGCCTCATAAAATGAGTTTGGAAGTTTTCCTTCCATTTATATTTTTTGGAACAGTTTCAAGAGAATAGGTATTAATTCTTCTTTAAATGTTTGGTAGAATCCCCTGGGAAAAGGATAATATTTTTAAAATGAAAATAATTTAATAGCAGAAAAATGAAAAACATGTAATGTTCTCAAAATGTCAGTGCTAAATATTTGGAGATTTAAAAAATCTATAGGCCTTTGATTTGCCAGATATTCTTTGAAATTGTTATAGTCAGGAGGAAAGAAAGATACAGGCCAGAATGTTGGACATTTACATGTAATGTAAAAATAGGCCATCTTTCAATGGAGTATAGAATATTCAACCATTTGTTTACTTGTTGATACTTGTGACAGTGTTCCCTAGAGCTAAAATAAGTGGGATTAGGAGCATAACATTTCTCTTAAGAATTCAAAAACAATGTCCACTTGTTTGTGGATAGTTTTTTCTTGGTGTATGCTTAAAGACTGTCCAATTGATTAGGAAACATTGCATAAACTTATTCCTAAGTATATTTGTTGCATTTCCAATAATATACTTAATGTATTTTTTTCCTCAAACCTCTAGACACTTTTTCAGGTCAAATATCTAAGTTTAAAGCAGTGGTTTCAGTTTTTCAACTAAGTACAAAAATATACTAGCTTCCTATTTGTTGATGCTCTGTAATGTGTTATATTTTTAACATAAATTTTCTTGATTTCTGTTATATGTAAACATTTATGATCCCCATATCAAACAAATGATAGATGGCTGCCAGTGAGGCACATTTAGGGAAAAATCAAGGTATACTAAGTCACTTCATGTTTCATTAATAATAGAGGAGTTCCAGGTTAGACCTGGAAAACTTTAAATGGAGAAATGGAAAATATTACATTGCAAAGGAACATTGATTAAACATGAGGGCAATAATCAAAATGATTTCATATACTTGATTTATTATGAAATGTATGAAAAAATTACATGAAGTAAAAAAAGATTTTTTTACATGTTGCAAAGTGAAGTTTTACCCAATTTATCCTGATTGCATTCTCTATAGACAGCACTGTTTCTGCCTGCTTGATTCTATATTCTTTTTAAAAATTTTTTGGTGTATTTTGAATAATGAATAATTTTCTCATGTTTTGTAAAATGAGGTCCAGTGTAACAATGTAGACATTTTATTGTCACCTTATAGATGAATTTAAAAATATTTTTTTATTTTCTAATTTGACAGCAGTTGTTGCTATAGGGAAGTTACTGCATCATAGGTCTTTTTGAAAATTTTAAGTATTATACATCTGTGTGTTTAAAACAAGCACACACACCCAAATAAAAACAAATAAAACCAGAATCCTCATACTGCTGTTTTAAGTGCGTAATAGCTAAAATATATTATTATTATTATTATTATTATTATATCTTTAGGGGTTGGGTGAGAGACAGAGGGAGAGGGAGAGAGGGAGAGAGAGAAAATTAAACAGGCTCTATGTCCAGCACCCAGCCTGTGTGGGGTTCATCTCACAATCCTGATGTCTTGACCTGAGCCAAAGTCAAGAATGGGTTGCTTAACTGACTGAGCCACCCAGAAGCCCTTAAAGAACATTATCTTTAGAGCTGAAGGGTTAATTAAATTCAGCCAATACTTTTTAGCAGTTTGCCTACAGCATCTCTCAGAATGCCGACTGCATAATTGGCACTCAATTGACACTGGATTTTTGGGAATGAGTGAGCAGATGGAAGCATTTTGTTAGCTAAAGCCAGTTATATATAAAGGTATGTAAATATTACTTGTTCTCAAGATTCTTTCAATTAGCTGGGGATTCAAGCAAGTAAAGACAGAAAAGCAGGCATTTGGGGGAGAAAGAACTGAATGTGGAGGAGAAGGAAATGCAAACACTTAGGAAGTGCATAGGCGTGGTGCGTGGCCCCATGTGCTGAATTTAGTGCTCTGTAGGGTGGAATGAAAGCTAAACCTGGAAGAGGGACTTGACTCCTCATTTTAGAGAGATTTTAACCTGGATGACGTTTGTACTTAAACGGTTAGAAAATGTGAGCATCTTGGAAATGTTTTGATTAGAGAAATGACATGGCTTAGGGAGCTAATTGGATGGCAGTGTTCACCAAGTGAAGTGTACACCTGAGAAAGGGAGGCTGCCAGAAGTGTTACAGACCAGAGACAAACCAGGCCATTTGGCTACAGTCTGTGCTATGTTTCTCAAATTAGTATTTTTATTCTCTGAATTCTTAGGCTAGCTTTCCACTGTTTACTGGCAGCTCTACAACACTTTTTCTCTTAGCTTATCTTAGCTAATGCTCTCTTAATTCCATATCATAATACCTTTCTTCTCTTTCTTAGGTAAGATATTTAGCTATAGGGACCTTATTAAAATACCTCCGTAGTTAAGATCGTGTGTGCGCGCGCGCGCGTGTGTGGAGCATTGGCTGCTATTGCTGCTCATCCTGGCTGTCATTAGAAACTCCAAATATATGTAGGACATAATTGGAAAAGAAGAAATGTATGTATGACTGCCCTTAAGATAATTTACCTTTGTATTTATCATAGTCAGATTTGACTAATACTTTTGGAATATGAACTGTTTTCCAGGTACTTTCATTTACTAGTGATAATTAACTTTTATAGTATATAATGAGCAGTCATTGTGCTAACACATTACATATAGTATCTAAACTCATGATTGCAATCCTGTGGTTTATATATTATTTTACTCCTTTCTTAGAAGAATAAATTGAGGTACAGAGACATTATATATTTTCCTACATGTCAGGCAGTTATTAAGTGATAAAGTAAGTAACAAATTGGTCTGGTTCAAATAATGCTACTTTTTCATTGAATCCTTGCAGAATTAGCTTTATGCAGTCTACATTATTCCCATTTTTGGATTAGGGAACAGATTGATTCATCTAGGTAGCGAAAGGCCAGGCTCAGAATAAAACAGGGGGTTCAGGTTTCACGTTTCATGACCTGCATGTTGTATCAACTTTCCCAAGTTTAGGACTAAGAAACAAAGTAAAAAACAAAACAAACAAGACAAACAAACAAACAAAAGAACAAATAATTTGGGGCCCCAAGCTCCCTGTTAATCAGTGACCTCTCTAAAATAGCACTAGTGTTTTGTTTGTTTTAATCATTCATACTCCTGCTTTGTTTCTATTAATTACAGTCTCGGATTCGGTGGTGTATGGTGTTAAATTTATCACCAGATACGTACTTTTAGTAAGTTTAATTTCTATTATTGTCTAGCATTGGGACCTTAAAGTTCCATATTCTTCCCCAGAGCTTTATTTAATGTTGCCTCTAGTCATCCACTGGAAATGGTATGTATGACCCTAGGCATCTTCATGGTAGATTTTCCTGCCACTTTCTTCTGTCTATTCTATGCAGCTGCCTAATGAGTCATTTCAATGTCTACTTCATATTTCCCAGCTGCATTTCATTTAGTTACCCAATATACTGCACATGCATGAAGAAATACTTATAAGGTTCATGTTCAAGAATGCTTAGATTACTGGGTGGCTTAGAGAGGGGGAGGAGGATGACATAAAGAAATTCATGGATTCCCCACAGAAAGGTAATTCTTTAAAATGCACAATAAAGAATTTCTTATAACCCAGATCACCTTGTCAACACACATAATGCAGTTTGAACATACACCTATCTTAACTTTTGAAACTCTTAATTTATTAAGGTGAAAGAGCTTGTTAGCATTTGCTTCAGCATGTACAGAGAAGGTGAATGATTGGTTTTAAAATGTTTGATAATGCAGGGTTAATTGATGGGCCTTAAGGGCTTAGGATTCTTAAGAATGATATTTTAAAATCCAAGCTTTAAAGCACCACCTGCAAAATGAAGAAGTATTCTGGTGCTTGAAATATATTGATATGAACTAAAGTGAGGCTCATAAATTTTGTTCTGTTTCTCTTCTGAACAAACACAGCTTAGGGTTGTGTAATGCGTGCCTAGGCTGGTCTTGGTCATTGTGCTGTCAGAAAGCAGCATGCTGTGTTCTTCTAGAAATATAGATGTGATATGTTATATGCTGGGAAGAGGTGTGTGTGTGTGTGTGTGTGTGTCTAAATTTTCAGTCTTATTCTGCCTTCCTTTGGGTACAATTCTACTTTAATATAGAATAAGCAAAATATTACTGACAAACAGTGAAAGAGCCAACCTAAAAAACCATTTTCAAGGGTTAAACAGACACTCCGAACTAATCATACCATGTTAGATCTAAATGAAACTAGTGAACACTAGATAATATTCCTCTTAGAAGTTGCAAATGATATTCCCAAATATGGTTTTGTCTTATGTTTGTTTGACCCACACAGTGTTTTTTAACAATTGAATTATTTACCAATATCCAAAATTGGAAGATTTTACCTAAAATACCAGATTTCTGGCTTCTCTTGAAAAATATGAAGATCTGGCAATATTAAAAAGACCTTCCCATATGGCCACATTTGATGAGAACTGCAGAAATTGCCCACTATACACATTTGTTAGAGTATGAATTCCATAAAGACTCATGAAGAAGTAACTGTTCCATGAAGAACTGAAGTCCTATGAATTTCCATGAAGAACTCGTTTGTGACTTGAAGTAATCTAAATATCTGGAAGAGTGTCTGGCTGTAGATGTTCAATACATTATCACAAAAATCAGACTTTAATCTCTTAGTCAACATTTGTTGAAGTAACAGGACATGAGTTCACCAGTATGATACCCATCAATCCTTACTGTATTGTACTTAAACCATTTATGTTATCTCTTCCAGTCTTTCCTCAGACATTTACATTATTTTGTTGCTTTTTACAAATTGTGGTAAAATATACATAACATAAACATTACCATATTAAACATTTTTAAATGTACAGTTCAGTGGCATTAAATATGTTCACATTATTATACAATTGTCACCAGAACTTTCCATTTCCAGAACTTATCTTCTGTATTTAGAATATGGTTCATATAGGGAATGTCTTTATAAAGAGACTCATCTAAGTCATTGTGGAAATTTTTATTTCATTTGTAATGATTTTGGGGAAAAAAGGTTGGCCACTCTGGTGAACATTTAAGCACCACTTTATCAACTATAGATGGAAGAATGTTTTGTTCTCTTCAGTTAGGTTTAGAGATTTGTTAACCTAATGTTTTGATTTATATTGAGATTTTATTTTCAGAAAAGTAATTTTTTTTTCTTGCCCAACATGTCTTTGTCTTTAGATTGATGTTCTCAGTTATAGCGGTCTAGAAATGCAGATATCATTTGTTAATTTTAAGAAACTCTGGTTTAATGAGGTTAAGTGATTGCTAGAATTTTAGCCCAGGTTTCCTGATTAGTGCAGTGTTTTTTACTGCACCAGGGATTCCTGATTATAGAGATTTTTCAAAATCATTCAAAACCCATAATTTTAAAAGATTTTTGGGGAAATATATAGATTGCACATCTATTGTTTTCTTAATGTTAAGAGAACTCTGGTAGTATTCTAATAGCTTAGCCTAGTCCTGGGAATACACAAACATTTTGCTATGGCAATTCTTTGGATTTGTGGTCAATGGCATATGTAAGGCAACTGCTTTGTAATGGTAGAAGAAGTTTACAAATCTTGTTAAAGAGCAAACAAACACTGAGATCACAAACAATATAGATATTTATTAAGGACAGCACACTTGCAAAGCCAAGGTTTTCTTTAAAAAAAAAATGAGGCATTTTACTCTGACAAGAAAACAGTGGAATTTTATTAAGTTTTGCGTATGATACCATATACTTCGCAGTTGAGATCCAGTGATGTAATCTAATCTTCTCACTATCATTTCATTTCCCACTCTTTCTTAACTTTTGGTTGAAAAATGGACTTGCAAAAGCTTGTGTTGACATATTTTGCTCATGTTTAATAAATTTTCTGGGAAGTTTTGTCAATTAAACTATGTGTTATTAACATCTGTGAAGCAGTATAACAGGTTTAAATGCTAAAAAATGTGATATTAAAGGCATTTAAGTTGTTCACTGTTAATTTCAAGCAAATTAGTAGCCCTGTTCTTAGATATAATACTTACTGAGTCGAGTGATTCATCTCTTGAAAGACACATATTGTTGATAATAAAGGTATATGCTTTTGAAAAAAGTTTCCCCTCTGACTTTCTGATGATATTTGGAAAAGGCTAGATTTATAGGACCTATAAATTTATAGCATCTTTTGAAGAAAGTCACCTTTATATTAGATCTAATTAGTGATGAGGCCAGTTTTCAAGTTTATCACGTCCTTAAAATTGTAACACATATTTCTGAAATTATGCCATGTATCATGTTAGCAGCTTGCTTATTTTTTAAATCTGTTATTTTATCTGATTAGTCCTGTCAAATTGCAATCTTTGTATTCTCTGATCTTTAACTAATATATTGTTAGCACTTTATTGATTTCTCAGATTAATTTAATCTTAAATTAATTATTTTCATACTTAAAACATTTAAACTTCTTACCAAGTAAATAGATGCTTAAAATGTATACATTTGTTTAATAAAACATGAAACAGTGCTGTGTCTAATGTAAGGAACCCTCAAAGTGGATCATTTTATAATACTCATTAGATAACAATTATTTTTAGTAGTAATCATGAAATGAAATATATATTAACAGTAATAATAACAGAAAAATGAATAAAAATAGCAACTGAGTTTTATATATAAAATCATGCAGGTAAAAATTAAAAAAAACAATAATAGTAGTGGATTAAGATTTTTTAACTTCATAAAGGTACTATTTTTGAAAAATAGAAAAGACACAAATGAAGAATACCTTCAAAAGAATACATTCTTCAAGATTCAGGGGGTGATTTGTGCAAAGAATTACAATATTAAGGTAACTCAAGTACTATTTTTTCATCTTTACAATCACTGTGTTATCATTGTTTATTTTGAATTTATAGATGCAGCAGTACATTGAGCCATAGGCATTGGAATTGTGAACTGTGTCCAAACTGGGCTCAAATTATTTCACACCATTTTGAATTTATTCTTGAAATGAATGAGGGCAGAAGTACAGCTGTTTGTATGAGTCAGGGCTGACTAAGTGACTCAGTTTTCCAAATTAACTTGCCTGTAGAATATTATTCCATTAAAGGTAAGTAGTAAATACATGCTAATTTGGATTATACATGTATTTTATGAAAACTCTACAGTAACAGCAACTATGTTTAGAACAAAAGAGCAGAGATTTGCAAACTACAGCTTGTGGGGCCAAATCCCCCATAATCCCAGGTAAACCAGTTTTAGGGAGAGTAAGAGGGGAAGAAAAGGCTCACGTGCCATTTCTGAGTGTGTACATCCACAGTGGGGCTAAATTCTGTTGTGTATGTGAGTGTTGTTCTTAGCTCACCGTATTAAAAGCAAATACAGACTATGCCATTTTACTTCCCAGGTGTTGTGTATCTTAGGTGTTGACTCTTTCAGTGGTAAATGTCGTTAACTTGAGTGTGGTTCAGAAAATGTGTCTCATGTGTCTTAACCTCTGTTACTTTTTTGAGGAAATAGTCCAAGCTACAGATTTAAATCAAAATCTTTGAGAAATTATATTTCTTCAAGCAGCTTTATCTTGATATAGTTTTGTTATCTCTTTTATATTTATAAGCTTATAAGATAGCTTAATGACCAGAAAACTGTTTTTACATAAATATTTGGAAGCTATGTCTTTGAAATAATTTCTCCCCTTTTGATCTAACCTTATTTAAATAAACAACTGTTGATTATGTAATTAAGTTTCCTTGACTTTTTCTTTTAAGTTAATTACTTTATAGGGTCTCAAAAAATGTTTCTGTACAGTAAAAAAATAACTCTGTCATATTTTAGCAGACCAGAAATATAACTTGTAAGGAAAGTCCCTTTTGTACTACTGTTTGCTTTAGCCATTATAGACTGTCACATTCTCAGTCTCTCTGAGGATCTGTGCCCAAGTGGAATAGTCTTTGCTTTCTTCTATGGTTTTTATCAATAGATATTTTTTAATTTATGCTTCAGTGACTGCAAATTTTGTAGCATAGACTACTTGGTTATGATATTTCAATTATGCTCATTCTTTAGTCTTTTTCATGCATTTTGTGTTTATCATACTAAATAAAACACAAGTAGTAAATACCAGTTTTAAGCCTTCAAACTATGTAATTGCATCTGTAACCAATAAAAGGATATGACTATATATTCAGTGCACTTTAAGTTTCCAAAACTTTGAGAAATTAAAGAAAAAAACCATGGTGTCATTTAGCTGTGTAATTTGAAAAGTGAAGGCCTAAGAACTAACTCTTACATACTCTTAAATGTAAGACCAAGAAGGTTCTGAGGCTGGTAAACTTCAGTACATTGTACCCCTTTGAAATACAAGTATCACCAATCAACCATACTATGTCTAAGAAAACTAGACTATAGTTTCTGTGGAAAATTTAATTCTGGGAAGACTTGAATACTGATGAAACTCAACAAGTTAATAGGAACAGAATAATTCTGAGTTTTATTTTATGTCAGTAAGTATTCAGCTGTTCAAACTGTTTAAGAAATTCACTACTTTGAAAGAATCAGGCACAGGTAATCAACTGGTTAATTTGTAATTTAAAAGTAATAAAGGATTCCCCTCTGTTGAGATGGTAGATATAAAATTTTACATCCACTCTAAAGGCAGTTCAAGACTAGTATAAAGAGACCAGCAAGAACCAGGGATCCAATATTTAGGAGTCAGTGGAAAGAAATCAGTTCCCATGTGAGGTGGCTCCTTCCTCACCTTCTTTTCCTCCTTTCCTTTATCCTTCCTCCTCTCCTCCTGCTTCTTCTTTTTTTTAAATTTTAATATATATTTTTTTGTAATATATATTCTTATTGATTAGTTATGTGTATAACAAATCAATAAGAAAAATTCCTATAACATATTGGAAAGTTATATAAAAGACATGAACAGGCAGTGAAGTTCCTTCCTGGTTTCCCTTTAGGAAGAAAGGACTATTGCTACACTATTACCCTAAATGGGGATGGGGAAGTATGTGCTATAAATCTACAAGGAATCCTTTGCCAATTGTTATAGGTACTGTATCTGCATCACACAAAAGAGTAACTCTTCTCTTTTTTAAAGCTTTATTTATTTGTTAGAGAGAGAGGGAGAGAGGGGCAGAAGGAGAAAGAGAGAGAGAATCTCAAGTAGACTCCCCACTGAGTGTGGAGCCCTACTTGGGGTTTGGTCCCAGGACCCTGAGATCATGACCTGAGCTGAAATCAAGAGTCAGACACTCAAATGACTGAGCCAACAAGTTGGCCCCAAAATAATGACTCTTAAGGCAATTATGTGGTATTTTTTCATGTGTCGGTCAACTTGAGAAATACTCAAACCTGCAACGGAACTCCACATTATGCTGCTCAGAAAGATACAGCACAACCTCAATAGAATTTTCAAGGTGACAAGAACATGATGCAAGAATCCCTCCACCCCTTCAAAAAAAGGCACATCTGAGAGTGGAAAATCAGCTGTGACCATGAAATATATATGCATATAGTTTGGGTTATAATTTTTAATATTGGATAACCAGTTTACCGAAAAGAAGTGCAAACAAATTATCGTCACATTGAACTACATAATGTTGCTCATAATTAAAGAAATAAAAATTAAGATAATAAGAACTTGACTCACACTTATTTTCTTATAGACTAAAGTACCTGATGATGTATAGTATGTAAATATATTGAATGGAGAAGTCATAGTTCTTATTAAAAGGTGGTGAAGTTGAAATTATTTTAACCTCTTTTAATGGCAGCTTGTCATATCTATAAAAATATAAATGTATATTACTTTGACCTAGCAATTTTGCTTCTAGGAATTCATCATGCATATCTTGTACATGTATGCAAGGACATTTCTACAAAGATATTTTCTGTAGCCCTGTTTATGATAGCATAACTGGAAACTACCTTAATGTCTTTTACTTACTTATGCTATACCTATACCATGGAATATTATAAAACCACTACCTTAAAAAATCTCAAATATATTACTAACTAGAAACATCAATTCCCATTATAGTATTAAAATTTATGTGAAATTATGTTAAGATGAAAAATATATAGGTTATATGGATAGTTCTGGAATGATGCAGAGTAACTTAAGAGTGTCCTCCTGGGAAGGAAAATGAGGACTAGAGAAGTACTTTTCACTGTATTAACTATACTGTGTGAATATTTATCCTGAGTTTAATTTTTCTTCAGTAAATCAAAAATCTAGTAAAAAGAGCAAATGGCATTTTGCTAATACTAATGTTGGCCATCACATTGAAATGTCTGTATTTGTGAAGTTATTTTAAAATTGCATCAAAATTAATACTGTTTATGCAAGGAAGATTTGACATCAATATTTACCACCTCATCACTAATATCTTTTTACTCTATTAGTAGAATTGTTGATCATCACAATAGATGCAGAAAAGGAATTCAATAATATTCAATATTTTACCCACATACACTTGCCTATGTGTATCTGTGTATGTGTATATTAAGAATAGCAGAGAACTTCATTGAACCTGCTTGTGAATATCTACTAAAATTTAATGTAAACCAATATACTTAATTTTAACTTTATTTTTATAGTGTTTAACCCTTTTAAAGTTTACAGTTATTGGTATTAAGTACATTCACATTGTTGTGCAACCATCATACTATCCATTTCCAGTACATTTTTATCTCCTCAAGCTAAAACTCTATACCCATTAAATAACAAAATTCCATTTACCTCTCATCCCAGTCCCTGGCAACCACTATAATATCTTTTTTATCTCTATGATTTTAACTTTAGGTATCTAATTTAAGTGGAATTACATAATATTTGTCTTTTTGATGTGGGAAACAAAGGCAGAGGAAAATTCATTAAATTTCTTTACTATCTACAGTCCACTGACAAGTCCTTGAAACAGGAAAAGTAACATTCCTCTAGGGACTCAACTGACTCAATGTTGATACTTTGCTAAGGGCAAAAGGCAATCTTAGCTCAACCCCTAGGACCCTGTAAGTCTACTTTTTATTTTATTTTATTTTATTTTATTTTATTTTATTTATTTTAAACATATAATGTATTATTTGCTTCACAGGTATCAGTCTGTGAATCATCAGTCTTACACAATTCACTTGCCATAGCACATACCCTCCCCAATGTCCATAACCCAGCCCCCCTATCCCTCCCCACCCACCTCCTAACAACCCTCAGTTTGTTTCCTGAGATTAACAGTCTCTTATGGTTTATTGTCCTCTCCAGTGCCATCTTGTTTCATTTTTCTTCCTCCTTTCCCCCTACAACCCGCCCTGCCCTGCCTCTCAGAGAGATCATATGATAATTGTCTTTCTCTGATTGACTTATTTTGCTTAGCATAATACCCTCTAGTTCTATCTTTGTCATTGCAAATGGCAAGAAGATGTGGCATATATATATGTAATGGAATACTATACAGCCATTAATTTTTAATTTTAGAAGCATTTTAAAAAGTCATGCCTGCTATCAATGCTAGTGCTCAAACTGTAATCAGTTTTGGAGGTCCTGGGCAATGTAATTTTCTCCTTACTTCATGCATTACTGCATTACTTGAATGCCATTTTTGTGGTGTTAAGTATGTGGTATTTTTATCCTTTTTTGTTTTAGTTCTGTTGATTTCTTTTAACTTCATGGGACTGTGATGAGAGAAGAGAGTCTTGGAATATCAATTATTTGGAATTTATTTTTATGGCTTACTACATAGTCAATTTCTTCATGCTGAAATAGCCCGTTTATAATTTTTCAGTGAGAGACTGATGAAAATTTCTGTGTTCTTGATTTCTAAAAATGTCTTTAATTCACTTTAACTCTAGATGAGTGATAGTCTGTCTGGGCATATAATGAAATACAAGGTAATTTTCCCAGAGCTATCTAAATATATTAATTATCTGACTTCTGTCACATATATCAGTCAATAAGAAGTCAGCCATCAATCTGATTGGTGAAGTTTTCTTATAGAAAATTTAGTCTTTTTCTGGAAAATTTAAAAATTTTTCTTTGTTGCAAAGAGTAACAAATTTCATTTTGATGTATAGAGATTTGGATTACCCATGTGGCAGATTTTTTTTTCTTTTTTTAACCCTGAAGAGTGATACCAATAGTTCTGGGAAAATCTCAGCTCTCTGATCTTTAGATATTACATCTTTGTGGTATTTTCTGGTTGTTTTTTTTTGTTGTTGTTGTTGTTTGTTTGTTTGTTTATCTTTCTGGAGTTAGGCAGGTATATATGGTCTTCAAAGTGTTTCTCATGTCTCTTGATTACACTCCTTCTCCCCTACTCCGTTAGTTTCTGAAAGATTCCATTAGTTTTGTTTTTACAAATCACTGATTTGGTTTTTAATTTTCCTTAAGCTAAGATTTAGGCTATAGGTTTTTAAATTTCCTTAATGACTCTATTTCTTAAATTCTAAAATTTTTTAATTTGTTTTTTTCCCTATTGTCTCATCATCACGTATTATTCTTTCTTAAAATCTTTTTTCTTTTTATCTCTTTGAGATATTTAAACCTACTTCTCTTAATATCTTTACATTACTTGATTAGCTTGACTGGGTTCAAATTCTCTCCTGCTGGAGGCAGTAAACCCTCTTACATACTTGTTTGTGTGTTTGCTTTTACTCCACCTGTGCATAATGTATGCTTTATGAGGGCATGATTTGTAACTATTTGTTTTTCACTGTTGGTTCTCTAGCACTGGCAGAGCTTCTTGCATATAGAAGATACTCAATAAATTGTTGCATCAGCAATTCATGTACTTTTGTTCTTTGTGAATCTTGTTTGTAAATTTATCCTGTATGGGCTTTTGATGGTCTATATAATTGCTTTATGTTTGTTTCTGTCCTGGGCTTATAAGGTGCAGGTCTTGAACATGGTGGCTGTTTGGCTTAAAATTCTTGGCCTGTGTAGTGGCCAATATCCATGCCACATACCCCTAACTTTGCATCTATGCTGGGCTCTTGTCTGGTAGTTTATTTCTAACCCCTTTCATAGGAAGAAGGCACAGATTTGGCTTCCAGGTTTATGCAGGGCTAGCCCATGACCTCTTAGCCTATATTTGGCACTACATTCAGTTCAATTCCTTTTTCTTCTTCTAAGTTATCTTTTTCTGCTTCATGGATATATACCTGATCAATTCATAATTTTGTCTCCATATTTTAAATAAAAATAAGCCATGGTCTATCATTTCTTTATTTGGGGAATAGAAGAGATAATTTTCTTATGTTTTACTCTCTGCAGCTAGAAAAAAATAAATATATGTATGTTTTTGCCTGTAAAACCCAGAATTATTTATTAATCCCTTTATTTCAGCCTAAAAGGGGAACAAATACAGTTGTAGGTGTCCAGTGGAGTTAGACCACATAAATATGTACTCTCTGCATGAAGCAGAGCTAATCTGCATATATTCCATTATTTGTGTATATCTGTGTAGTAAATAGGAGCAAAAACTATGACCTTAAATATAGTTCATGAAAATGAAGCAATAGAAGCCTGAACCATGAACACCATTAAGTGAGAGGGCTTAGAAATCTTTGCTCATAGACTATAGTCCTCAGTGGGAAGAAGTCACCTGCATGTGGATCTGCTTAAGTTGTAGCACAATTTGGTGGGAAACAGCATAATATGCATGCATTACTAGATAAACCTAGCCAACTTACAAAACAAAGACATTCTGTTTCCTGTAATGGAATAATAACAGCTCCTCTTACAGAACAGTGATTTAACAAGATTGATACCACAAATTATACTACTGCATCAAATCCTTAAACTTCAGAAAGTCAAGTAAGGCATTTATGATGGTCTGCTTTCACTTTCACCTTCTTAAACCCATGTTCTCCCTGGCCCAGTTGTATATTTAGAGAGAGAATTAAAAATAGGTCAAAAGAAGAGGTACACAATCCCTTTCAACATGATTCATGCATCTATAGGTATTCATAAAAAAACGCCAAATGAGGCATCTGGAGGAGAGTGGGCTTTCCTACAGCATGAATGCCCTAGACTTCAATCACGGTTTTTTTTTTTTTTTTCAGTCCTCATTTGAGTTTCTTTGTACCAGTTATCAGTGTCTACTTTCATGTCTCTTTTCAAACATCTAATTGGAATCTATCATTGTCTTAAGTTTACCAAACTTTAACCAGTTTCCAAATAAACATTTCTGAAATACTGTTTTGTTTTGTTTTGTTTTGTTTTCTGGAACACTTTGAAGAACATTTAGAAAAAAAAGATACTTTCTAGTCTAGGTTCTCTCATAAACATATATTACTCATAAAATGCTCTCACCACAGTTAGCTATTTTCTTCAGTGATTTCCCATATGATTACTACATTAATACACATGAATTTAAGTCATATGATATGTGTCTATTTTATCCTTCTTTTGTACACGTAGATAATGATTTTGGGGTTGTGCCTTATACTATTAGAGCATCTGAATGAATAGTAAAAAATAATTTATCCAGATATTCAGCTCTATAGTGCTTACACTTTATATGCTTATGCTTAGTTGACTTGTTTTTGCATTTTACCTGTAGATTTGATGTTCTTTAACTGCATAGTTAACATAAGTTACCAAAGAGACCTGTTATCTTTCTCCATATATTCTTTTGTTACTGTAAAGTAAATTATTATACAAGTAATTTAGACAGTACAGAATTATGAAAAATAATAAAATTATAGCTTTACTCTTCTAGTCCTACTTGTCTGAGGTAACCAATTCTAAGAATTTGGTAATATACTCTAGAAATATTTAAATAGTACTTTTTCCATTCCTGTTACAGTTCTTAAAATTTGCCCCTATTTGATTTTACTGCATGTTAGTTTTCTTATATGATTTTACTATTTCTTCATGGTCTACTTTGGCAACTTAATCTAGTTTCACCTTTTATATCTTTCCAGTTGATATAAAAGTTTCTGGTATATTTTGCCAGATGTGGCATCTACCATTACCATGTCAAAAATGATAGTACCATTGATTTTCCTTTTTTATGTGTAGCGTTAGCTAAAATACTAGATGATGAACTACAGTGACTTCTACCGTGAATGCTCTAGTATAAGTTATTAGTGTCACTTGGTTATAATACCTGCCACAAACAGGTAAATTATACTTTGATCCTTTCCCCCCAAATAAAATTTTAGCCTAAATGATCTTACCACAGTTCCAGTTGCACCAGAAGGGTCTATTAAATTACTGTAGTTTCCTCTTAGAGAAATCAATACCTACTACCTATAGGTTACACTTAAAAATATGGGACTGTTTGAATTACTATGAATGGGTCTTGGTATCTTGTAAATGTATTTTTAAAAATTAGTATTATAAGGAATTAGTCGGCTTATGTCGGGCTTATAAATAGGAGAAACTTATAGCTGAGAACCTGAATGAACAACAGGAAAGTCAGCATTTCAACTTTTACATGTTTAACAAAGGATTATGGAATTGTCCCACAAGCATAAGCTAAATCATGAAAATTTACATTTTCCTTCTGTAGGACAGTTCCTTCTAACATTATCCTCTGAACAACAGCTCGTTTTCTTGTGCCAGTATTCTATTCTGTGAACTGCAGCTTGGCAGCAGCCAGGTCTCAAATTTCAACCACATGTATTTCAAAAAATCAAAAGATCCTTATTTGGCACTTTAGTCACATATCTTTAAAAGCAGTGTTTGTGCGTCAGATTTAAAAATAATTGAAACCAGGGGGTTCAGAAAACCAAACTTTACTTCCAAGATGTTTCAACTTCAACTGATTCCAAAAACATTGAAAGCAACAGAATGGAAACGAGAATAGAAACTTCATGCAGACTGCAGTATATTAACTGACAGAGCCAGCAGGAATGGGCTCAAAATGTGCACCCTACCCCCAACCCGAGATGGGGATCCTTGTAATGCCTTGACCCTGTTTGCATGATGGCCTGCCTGAAAACAGTCCTATGGGTTCTGCAAGTCTATGGGTAAGTATGTGGGCCCATGAGATCATTTTCTCTGAGACTGAATGAACTCATACCCAAAGATGGGAACATATGTAGTTGTTTTGGGTTGGTTATCCAATATTAAAAATCACATTAAGAAGGATATGCATATATATTTCATGGTCAAAATTGACTTTCCATTCCTCAGATTTGCTTTTTTTTTTTTTTTTTTTTTCCCCAGAGATTCCTGCTTCACGTTCTTGTCACAACTTTGAAAAATCCTTTAAGGCTCTACGCATGTCCTTGTGAGCAGCATGGTTTGGAGTTCTGTTTCAGTTTTGTGTATTTGTCAAATTGACCTAATCATGTGAAAACAGCACTATATAATTGCCTTAAGATAGGTTCTTTTGAATTTGTTGGTTTTAAGCTGAAAAGAGCCCAGATGACTTGAAAGAGAAAGAAGGACTTGCTGTAAAATGCAGATAAAGGACATATAGAAGTTAGCAAAGGATTCTTTGTAGATTTATAGCACATGCTTCCCCATTTTGTGCAGTAGGGTAGCAGTAATCTCTGCAGTCTAAAAGAGCAATTACTCTTCTCTCCCTGAGAGACGCTGAGAAGGAACTTCACTCTGACTGTAGAGGAAATAGGATAATAGAGATGTATAAAAACGGTAAATTGAGAGAAAATTACTCCAGTTTTATGTGTGTTTAACTCTAATGTTACTCTAATGTTACTCATATAATGTTACTCATATAAACCTTCTTGTGTATAATTGAGGGGCATAAAAAGATTTAATCAGACAACCTTTTATTTTAGACCACACTGCTAATTTAATAATTGTCTGGTTCTCCCAGATTCCATTCCTTCTGTGTTCCAAGCATTGTTCATATTGTGTGGATTCACCTTTATAGAGAACTCCTTTCATTGTTTCCTAATCAACAAAAAACCGCTCACTAATTTGCCATTTTCTTTTATTCAATCAAGGCCAAGTACCTTAGCCTGGAAGTAAGCCTCCTTACAATTTTATATTTGTCCTTCAGATTCCTTCTAGTCTTAAAGTACATCATCCCCTCACCTCTTCCTTGGCCATCTTCATTTGTAGAGTGGAAAAATCTCACTTTTTTTTTTTTTTTTTTTTTTAAGCAGAACATATTGCAAAGAGAACAGACTTCAGAGTTCAGTAAACCAAAACTGAGACTTTAACTTCATCACTTACTTACCTCTGAAATCTTGGAAAACCCATTTAGTATTTGTAAAGTATTTCTGTGCTACCTTTCTCTAGGGTGATTGTACTTCCAAAAGAGAAAATCCAAACGAAATGTTTTTGAAAACTAAAACGTGATCTACCATTACTTTCAAAAGTATATCAGAGTACTAATTGCATTTTATTTTCATACTTTTATATTAGAAACTGACTCCATGCTTACACGTTTGATGAATCCTTGCCACAGATTATTAGCTGCTGACTTGCATAATTTACTTAATTTATTTGCGACATTAAAATGGAAATTATAATTCGTAAAATGGAAATTATAATAGCGCCCCCCTCAAATAGTTCTTATGGGAATTTCAATTGAGTTAATTTTTTTTTTAAGATTTTATTTATTTATTTGACACAGAGAGAGAGAGACAGTGAGAGAGGGAATACAAGCAGGGGGATTGGGAGTGGGAGAAGCAGGCTTCCCGCTGAGCCTGGAGCCTGTTGCGGGGCTCGATCCTAGGACCCTGGGATCATGATCTGAGCTGAAGGCAGATGCTTAACAACTGGGCCACCCAGGTGCCTACAATTGAGTTAATTCTTGTCAGAAGTTTAATCAAGAGTTAATGTTTGAAAAAATGCCTAGAAGAGTACCCCTTGTGAAGAAAATGTCATATACGGGTTTGCTGAATACATAAGCACTACATTAAACAAATTTAAATGGGTTTCTTTATTTCAGGACATGTTTAGCAAACATACACTGTTGTTTTCTAAGAGAGAATATGGTAGAGTTTTTCAAAATTATTTCCTAAGGGAAAATTTCTTTGATGAGTACCTTGGAAAACACTGAAGTTTACCAATAATTATTTAATTTTTTCTTAATAAATTGTTCATTTTATTCCCACTGCCTAGCTTCCTATTAGGGAGTTATATGTACTTTGGCAAGCCCTATTTAATTTGCATAGTGCTGAAAATAATCTTTAAATTTTTTGAAAAATTTTATTTTGGGGGGCAATTTGATTTTCAATTGAGATATAGCAGAATTGAGTAGAAAATGTAGAGTTCCACACCACAGACGTGTATTTGTTATGACTGAAGAATCTACAAGGACACATCATTATTATCCAATATCCATAGTTTATATAAGGGTTCACTCTTGCTTTTGTATATTCTGTGAATTTCTGACAATGTATAATGACATATAACCACCCTGATAACGTCATGTAGAATAGTTTCACTGCCCTAAAAATCTGTGATCTGCCCATTTATCTCTCCATCCCTACTATGCCCTGCAACCATTGAACTTTTTACTGTTTCCATAGTTGTCACCCTTCTAGAATGTCACATGGTTGGAATTATACAGTATGCAGCTTTCTCAAATTTGCTTCTTTCACATATGCAACACACGATATGTTTATTTTAATTTTTTATTTTTTATTAGCATATAATGTATTATTTGCCCCAGGGGTACAGATCTCTGAATTGTCAGGCTTACACACTTCACAGCACTCACCATAGCACAGAACCTCCCCAATGTCCATAACCCAACCACCTTCTCCCTACTACCCTCCCCCTGGCAACCCTGTTTGTTTTGTGAGATTAAGAGTCTCCTATGGTTTGTCTCCCTCCCGATTCCATCTTGTTTCATTTTTTCCTTCTCTATCACCCAAGCCCCCCACATTGCCTCTCAAATTCCTCATATCAGGGGGATCATATGAAAATTATCTTTCTCTGATTGGCTTATTTCGCTCAGCATAATACCTTCTAGTTCCATCCATGTCATTGCAAGTGGCAAGATTTCATTTTTGATGGCTGCATAGTATTCCATTATATATCTATCTATCTATCTATCTATCTATATATATCTCACACCTTCTTGATCCATTCATCTGTTGATGGACATCTAGGCTCTTTCCACAGTTTGGCTATTGTGGACATTGCTGCTATAAACATTCGGGGGCACGTGCCCCTTTGGAGCAACACGTTTGTATCTTTAGGATATATACCCAGTAGTGCAATTGCTGGGTCATAGGGTAGCTCTATTTTCAGTTTTTTGAGGAACCTCCACATTGTTTTCCAGAGTGGTTGCACCAGCTTGCATTCCCACCAGCAGTGTAGGAGGGTTTCCCTCTCTCCGCATCCTCGCCAGCATCTGTCATTTCTTGACTTGTTAATTTTAGCCATTCTGACTGGTGTGAGGTGGTATCTCATTGTGGTTTTGATTTGTATTTCCCTGATGCCGAGTGATGTGGAGCATTTTTTCATGTGTCTGTTGGCCATCTGGATGTCTTCTTTGCAGAAATATCTGTTCATGTCCTCTGCCCATTTCTTGATTGGATTATTTGTTCTTTGGGTGTTGAGTTTGATAAGTTCTTTATAGATTTTGGACACTAGCCGTCATTTGCAAATATCTTCTCCCATTCTGTCAGTTGTCTTTTGGTTTTGTTAACTGTTTCCTTTGCTGTGCAAAAGCTTTCGATCTTGATGAAGTCCCAATAGCTCATTTTTGCCCTTGCTTCCCTTGCCTTTGGTGATGTTTCTAGGAAGAATTGCTGTGGCTGAGGTCGAAGAGGTTCCTGCCTTTGTTCTCCTCAAGGATTTTGATGGATTCCTGTGTCACATTGAGGTCGTTCATCCATTTGGAGTCTATTTTTGTGTGTGGTATAAGGAAATGGTCCAGTTTCATTTTTCTACATGTGACTGTCCAATTTTCCCAACACCGTTTGTTGAAGAGACTGTCTTTTCCATTGGACATTCTTTCCTGCTTTGTCAAAGATTAGTTGACCATAGAGTTGAGGGTCTATCTCTGGACTCTCTCTTCTGTTCCATTGATCTATATGTCTGATTTGGCACTACTCTTTTGAGTTTATTTTTAACAACTCTTACCCAACAAGATAAAGCAAAACCAAAAAAAAAAAAAAAAAACCCTGAAATATATTGGATGAGTTCAGCCTTTATTTATATTTACTTATTTATTTATTTATTTGGTTATCTTTTGAAATATTCATAAGTACCCTTTGCTTAAACTAATAAATCATCTGGCTACTGCAAACATTAGGACCATCTGTCATCCTTGCACATAGTTTTTCTTCCTGGTATCTTTATAGGTTTGTAACAGAATGAACTTATGGAATTTATTCAATTTTGTTAGTGAAATATGTTAGCCAATAAATACAGCCTGGAAAATTCCTTATGTCATAAATGTTTTTATTGTGGTCTTTTATCATTTGATTTATCAAGTTAGGAGGAATCAGTCTAATAAAGTAATGGGGCTTAAAAGAATAATGCTGTTTTTCTTTAAGAATAAACTGAAATTGTATCTTGATTGAAAAAAAATGTGAATAGACCTACTTTAAATCTGACCTAGAAAGGACAGATTCTTTATAAGTCTAAAAGTTGTACAGAATCAAACATTCAACAAAAGTCTAATCCAAAAAGAAAGAAAGAGAGAGAGAGAGAAAGAAAGAGAGTTTAGTTCAGTTTTCTTATTTTTGTGCACATCTTGGATATCACATATACCTTTGACAGATATTTATTTCTATGTAACTATATCTAAAGACAAAACATGTTGTTGACCACACCCTCCTCCTGTATTTTTGTATTCATTCATCACTTCTCTTTAATATGAACTGATAAATATATACCAATTTATTAAGAGAAAATATAATATTAAATAATATATAACATACAACAGATATCATTAAAATAGTATTTCCCAAGGGGAGATAAATATATTATTGATAGAGTATGAAACTAATATTAGGGGTAGCCACAAGAACAATCTTTTTATTTTTTAACTGTTTTATGTGAATTAGAAAAATACATTCAAATCTTGATTTCAGGAAAGACAGAAGGATATCTTTAAAAAGTAGACCATTATGGGGGCCTGGGTGGCTCAGTTGGTTAAGTGTCTGACTTCTGATTTTGGCTCAGATCATGATCTCAGAGTCTTGGGCTCCAGTCTGGAGTTGGGCTCCGCCCTCAGCAGGGAGTCTGCTTCCTCTCCCTCTGTCCCTCCCCCTGGTCACAAGGGCTCTCTCTCTCTCTCTCTCTCTCAAATACATAAGTCTTTAAAAAAAAAGTAAACCATTAGAAAGAGACATGCTATGTTATTGATGATAAGATTGTGTGATGGTATGACAAAATGATAAAGATAAGTGAAGTATGGAAGTTTTGGAAATAGTGCATTATATGAGTGCATTATATGAGTCAATATAAGCATTATAGTGAGATTTTATTTTATATATGACTAATTTCTGTAGCCTATCTTCCTAGTGTATTTTATTATAATTTAATTCACAAAAGATGATTGATATCTATTAGCTTAGGTCAGGTTCAGGTAAGACAAACTTGTGGCTATCATACGAGGCAAAAAACCTAAAAACCACAAAGTTGCATTTATTCACTAAAACAATTTTAGTGGGAGTGCTTTGCAACCTCAAACTGTTGTACACAAAAAAGGAATTAAGACACATACTATGACTTATAGAGCTTATGTATGACTGAACCCTTTAATTTTGTAGTGATTGATCTCTCCCCTCTAGTTTCCTCTGAAATGAAACCATTTGCCTTAATGCTGCTGAATCTCATCAGTACCTATCCACTTTCACTATATAACCCATACCCTAAAAACTGTCAAGCTTTGGAACATAGATATAGTCTTAATAAGTTTGTGGTATATTTTTAGCAAAAGCAATTCTGAAATTGGATGGGGGAAAAAGATGTTTAGGGATAGAATACATTGGCTTTAATCATATATATTATTCACACAACAGTCTTTTACAAGTATACATTTTCTTCCATGCTCTCTACTTTCCCTATTTTTTGTAATAATTTATGCTTAATGCATTGATCATAAAGGTCTTTTAAAAAAAGTTTATTGTCACCCATTAACACTTATTTAGATACTAACTTGTGATATAAAGAAATATTGAATTATATTGTGATGGAAACAACTCTGAAGTTTGAATCCCAAGGTTTTTTAATCTTTATAGAGAAATATAATCATTCTTGGAAAGGAGTAGATAATTTAGGAGGTGCTCAGACTTGTAGTGCTTGAAGAGAAAGTCACAGAAAAGGTACTTGATGTAAGTTCAAAACTTTTACTTTGTTCATTTCTTCACTCTTTGTACGTAGTCTATGATGTTTTCCCACCAAAGGAGATGTGTTGAGCATCTCCTTGACTTCCCAGATAGCACTGGAATCTGTTTCTCAGTTTTGTGGGGTTCTTCGTATTCCTTCATCACACGTTGTTTGGTGAATATACTTATAAGGAAATTAAAAATTTACAAGTTACCATGTTTTTTAATGACAAATATATGAAGTGATTTACTTCTTAACCTAGGGTAGTTTTTATTTCATAAACCACAGCCATTTAAAGATGAAAGACGTCTTAAGGATAATCTTTGACTAGTTTCCTTGGTGAGGAATTTTTAAATCTTCAAGGAATTTTTTTTTTGCCACTTCATAAAGTATAACAACACACCTGTGTTTAACATATGAATATATATATTATATATTATATATATATTATATATATATATAATTTGGAGATAAAGAGGAGAAGAAAGGAAAAAAGGAATAATGGGAGAATTTTCTCTTAGGGGAAGACCATAAGACTTAGTATAAAAATGGACATGTGTAGAACTGTTTTGTCAGAAAGATGTGGATCTTTATAAATCTGGCTGGAGAAATAGAAGTTAAGTTGATTTTCAATAGAAAGAATAAGTTATAGATGTGGCAAAGCAGATAAGAAGGTGGTCCAAGTTGAAAAGAGAGGTGCCTGATTTCTTAGCAGTTCAGGTTATGTAATATTAAATTAATTTCCTACCTTATGATGTAAAATTCTATTCATTGCCTCTTGTTTTGGCTTTGAGTTGGAGGTGCTAAGGAGAGAGAAGAGGCAGGACTCCATCCAGAAGGATGATATGATATAGACAAGGGACATGCTTCTAGGTTGTGAAATGCAGAACATAATTTAAAAATTGAATTAAATAAATGTCTGCTTCTTGTCTTTGTAACTCATACTAATTTGAGAATCTGTTTGATTTTTTATTATTTATCATTGCAACTTCAAATAATATACTACATCTCATTCCATTGACTTTGATCTGAACTTCCGTCCTCTTCTGTGTAGGGTGAAGAAAACTTTCCTTTTTACTTTCTACCCTTTCTATATCTTATATCCTTTAATTATATTTATATTTTTATAAACTCTAAGATTTTTCACATTGTCTTTCTCTTTTAAAGTTGTATTTTCTTGGATTATTGTTTCTTTTTTTGGAGTTTATTTTATTTTATTTTTTTTAATTTTAATAAACATATAATGTATTTTTATCCCCAGGGGTACAGGTCTGTGAATCACCAGGTTTACACATTTCACAGCACTCATCATAGCACATACCCTCCCCAATGTCCATTTCCCCACCACCCTCTCCAGTCCCCCCTCCCCCCAGCAACCCTCACTCTGTTTTTTGAGATTGAGTCTTTTATGGTTTGTCTCCCTCCCAATCCCATCTTTTCATTTTTTCTTTTCCTACCTCCCTCAAACCCCCCTGCATTGCATCTCCACTTTCTCATATCAAAGAGATCATATGAGTACCACATATGGTGGCTCAGTGGGTTAAGCCTCTGCCTTCAGCTCGGGTCATGATCCCAGGGTCCTGGGATCGAGCCCCACATTGGGCTCTCTGCTCAGTGGGGAGTCTGCTTCCCCCTCGCTCTGTCTACTTGCCTCTCTGCTACTTGTGATGTCTCTCTCTCTCAAATAAATAAATCTTTAAAAAAAAAAGAGATCATATGATAGTTGCCTTTCACCAATTGACTTATTTCGCTAAGCATGATACCTTCTAGTTCCATCCACATCATCGCAAATGGCAAGATTTCATGTCTTTTGATGGCTGCATAGTATTCCATTGTGTATATATACCACTTCTTCTTGATCCATTCATCTGTTGATGGACATCTAGGCTCTTTCCACAGTTTGGCTATTGTGGACATTGCTGCTATAAACATTCGGGTGCATGTGCCCCTGTGGAGCACCACGTTTGTATCTATAGGATATGTACCCAGTAGTGCAATTGCTGGGTCATAGGGTAGCACTATTTTCAGTTTTTTGAGGAACCTCCACATTGTTTTCCAGAGTGGTTGCACCAGCTTGCATTCCCACCAGCAATGTAGGAGGGTTTCCCTCTCTCCGCATCCTCGCCAGCATCTGTCATTTCTTGACTTGTTAATTTTAGCCATTCTGACTGGTGTGAGGTGGTATCTCATTGTGGTTTTGATTTGTATTTCCCTGATGCCGAGTGATGCGGAGCATTTTTTCATGTGTCTGTTGGCCATCTGGATGTCTTCTTTGCAGAAATATCTGTTCATGTCCTCTGCCCATTTCTTGATTGGATTATTTGTTCTTTGGGTATTGAGTTTGATAAGCTCTTTATAGATTTTGGACACTAGCCCTTTATCTGATATGTCATTTGCAAATATCTTCTCCCATTCTGTCAGTTGTCTTTTGGTTTTGTTAACGGTTTCCTTTGCTGTGCAAAAGCTTTTGATCTTGATGAAATCCCAATAGTTCATTTTTGCCCTTGTTTCTGTTGCCTTTGGCAATGTTCCTGGGAAGAAGTTGCTGCGGTTGAGGTCAAAGAGGTTGCTGCCTGCATTCTCCTCAAGGATTTTGATAGATTCCTTTCTCACATTGAGGTCCTTCATCCATTTTGAGTCTATTTTCATGTGTGGTGTAAGGAAATAGTCCACTTTCATTTTTCTGCATGTGGCTGTCCAATTTTCCCAGCACCATTTGTTGAAGAGGCTGTCTTTTTTTCCATTGGATATTCTTTCCTGCTTTGTCGAAGATGAGTTGACCATAGAGTTGAGGGTCTATTTCTGGACTCTCTATTCTGTTCCACTGATCTATATGTCTGTTTTTGTGCCAGTACCATACTGTCTTGATGATGACAGCTTTGGAATAGAGCTTGAAGTCTGGAATTGTGATGCCACCGACTTTGGCTTTCTTTTTCAATATTCCTTTCGCTATTTGAGGTCTTTTCTGGTTCCATATAAATTTTAGGATTATTTGTTCTATTTATTTAAAAAAAATGGATGGGATAGGGATTGCATTAAATGTGTAGATTGCTTTAGGTAGAATAGACATTTTCACAATATTTGGTCTTCCAATCCATGAGCATGGAATTTTTTTCTATTTCTTTGTGTCTTCCTCAATTTCTTTCATGAGTACTTTATAGTTTTCAGAGTATAGATTCTTTGCCCCTTTGGTTAGATTTATTCCTTGGTATCTTATGGTTTTGGGTGCGATTGTAAATGGGACTGACCCCTCAATTTCTCTTTCTTCTGTCTTGTTGTTAGTGCAAAGAAATGCAACTGATTTCTGTGCATTGACTTTATATCCTGACACTTTACTGAATTTCTGTACAAGTTCTAGCAGTTTGGGAGTGGAGCCTTTTGGGTTTTCCACATAGAGTATCATATCATCTGCAAAGAGTGAGAGTTTGACTTCTTCTTTGCCAATTTGGATGCCTTTAATTTCTTTTTGTTGTCTGATTGCTGAGGCTAGGACTTCTAGTACTATGTTGAACAGCAGTGGTGATAACGGACATCCTTGCCGTGTTCCTGACCTTAGCAGAAAAGCTTTCAGTTTTTCTCCATTGAGAATGATATTTGCGGTGGGTTTTTCATAGATGGCTTTGATAATATTGAGGTATGTGCCTTCTATCCCTACACTTTGAAGAGTTTTAATCAGGAAGGGATGCTGCACTTTGTCTAATGCCTTTTCAGCATCTATTGAGAGTATCATATGGTTCTTACTCTTTCTTTTATTAATATATTGTATCACAGTGATGGATTTGTGGATGTTGAACCAACCTTGCAGCCCTGGAATAAATCCCACTTGGTCGTGGTGAATAATCCTTTTAATGTACTGTTGGATCCTATTGGCCAGTATTTTGGTGAGAATTTTCGCATCTGTGTTCATCAAGGATATGGGTCTGTAATTCTCTTTTATGGTGGGATCCTTGTCTGGTTTTGGGATCAAGGTGATGCTGGCCTCATAGAATGAGTTTGGAAGTTTTCCTTCCATTTCGATTTTTTGGAACAGTTTCAGGAGAATAGGAATTAATTCTTCTTTAAATGTTTGGTAGAATTCCCCTGGGAAGCCGTCTGGCCCTGGGCTTTTGTTTGTTTGGAGATTTTTGATGACTGTTTCAATCTCCTTACTGGTTATGGGTCTGTTCAGGTTATCTATTTCTTCCTGGTTCAGTTGTGGTAGTTTATATGTCTCTAGAAATGTATCCATTTCTTCCAGATTGTCAAATTTGTTGGCGTAGGGTTGCTCGTAATATGTTCTTGTAATTGTTTGTATTTCTTTGGTGTTGGTTGTGATATCTCCTCTTTTATTCATGATTTTATTTATTTGCATCCTTTCTCTTTTCTTTTTGATAAGTCCAGCCAGGGGTTTGTCAATCTTATTAATTCTTTCAAAGAACCAGCTCCTAGTTTTGTTGATTTGTTCTATTGTTTTTTTAGTTTCTATTTCATTGATTTCTGCTCTGATCTTTATGATTTCTCTTCTCCTGCTGGGTTTGGGCTTTCTTTGTTGTTCTCTCTCCAGCTCCTTTAGGTGTAGGGTTAGGTTGTGTATTTGAGACCTTTCTTGTTTCTTGAGAAAGGCTTGTACTGCTATATATTTTCCTCACAGGACTGCCTTTGTTGTGTCCCACAGATTTTGAACCGTTATGTTTTCATTATCATTTGTTTCCATGAATTTTTTCAATTCTTCTTTAATTTTCTGGTTGACCCATTCATTTTTTAGAAGGATGCTGTTTAGTCTCCATGTATGTGCGTTCTTTCCAAATTTCGTCTTGTGATTGAGTTCTAGCTTCAGAGCATTGTGGTCTGAAAATATGCAGGGAATGATCTCAATCTTTTGGTACCGAATGAGACCTGATTTATGACCCAGGATGTGGTCTATTCTGGAGAATGTTCGATATGCACTAGAGAAGAATGTATATTCTGTTGCTTTGGGGTGGAATATTCTGAAAATATCTGTGATGTCCATCTGTTCCAGTGTGTCATTTAAGGCCTTTATTTCCTTGTTGATCTTTTGCTTAGATGATCTGTCCATTTCAGTGAGGGGAGTATTAAAGTCCCCTGCTACTATTGTATTACTGTTGATGTATTTCTTTGATTTTGTTATTAATTGGAGTTGGCTGCTCCCATGTTAGGGGCATAGATATTTAAGATTGTTAGGTCTTCTTGTTGGATAGATCCTTTGAGTATGATCTAGTGTCCTTCCTCATCTCTTATTATAGTCTTTGACTTAAAATCTAATTGATCTGATAGAAGGATTGCCACCCCAGCTTTCTTCTGATGTCCATTAGCATGGTACATTGTTTTCCACCCCCTCACTTTAAATCTGGAGGTATCTTCGGGTCTAAAATGAGTTTCTTGTAGGCAGCATATTGATGGGTTTTGTTTTTTTTATCCATTCTGATACCCTGTGTCTTTTGATTGGGGCATTGAGCCCATTAACATTCAGGGTAACTATTGAGAGATATGAATTTAGTGCCATTGTATTGCCTGTAAGGTGACTGTTACTGTATATTGTCTCTGTTTCTTTCTGATCTACTACTTTTAGGGTCTCTCTTTGCTTAGAGGACCCCTTTCAATATTTCCTGTAGAGCTGGTTTGGTGTTTGCAAATTCTTTCAGCTTTTGTTTGTCCTGGAAGCTTTTTATCTCTCCTTCTATTTTCAATGATAGCCTAGCCGGATATAGTATTCTTGGCTGCATGTTTTTCTCATTTAGTGCTCTGAATACATCATTCCAGTTCTTTCTGGCCTGCCAGGTCTCTGTGGATAGGTCTGCTCCCAATCGAATGTTTTTACCCTTGTATGTTATAGACTTCTTTTCCCGGGCTGCTTTCAGGATTTTCTCTTTGTCGCTAAGACTTGTAAATTTTACTATCAGGTGACGAGGTGTGGACCTATTTTTATTGATTTTGAGGGGCGTTCTTAGCATCTCCTGGATTTTGATGTTTGTTCCCTTTGCCATATTTGGGAAATTCTCTCCAATAATTGTCTCCAATATGCCTTCTGCTCCCCTCTCTCTTTCTTCTTCTTCTGGAATCCCAATTATTCTAATGTTGTGTCGTCTTATGGTGTCGCTTATCTCTCGAATTCTCTCCTCGTGGTCCAGTGTTTGTTTGTCTCTCTTTTGCTCAGCTTCTTTATTCTCTCTCATTTGGTCTTCTATGTCACTAATTCTTTCTTCTGCCTCATTTATCCTAGCAGTGAGAGCTTCCATTTTTGGTTGCACCTCATTAATAGCTTTTTTGATTTCAACTTGGTTAGATTTTAGTTCATTTGTCCAGAAAGGGCTTTTATCTCTCTGGAGAGGGTTTCTCTAATATCTTCTATGCCTTTTTCAAGCCCGGTTAGAACCTTGAGAATTGTCATTCTGAACTCTAGATCTGTCATGTTACCAATGTCCGTATTGATTAGGTCTCCAGCCTTTGGTACGGCCTCTTGTTCTTTTTTTTGAGGTGAGTTTTTCTGCCTTGTCATTTTGTCCAGATAAGATTTGCTTTCTCCTGCTGTGGAATTCTGCTGTTCTTGGTGAGTGAAGTTGGTTTTGGATGGGTTTCTTGTTGATCTTCTGGGGGAGGGGCCTGTTGTAGTGATTCTTATGTGTCTTTGCCACAGGTGGAATTGCACCGCCCTTGCCAGGTGCCGGGCTAAGTAATCAGCTCAGGTTCGCTTTTGGGAGCTTTTGTTCCCTGAGCGCTTTCTGTAGAGTTCCGGAGGACGGGAATGAAGATGGTGGCCTCCCAATCTCTCGGCCCGGAGGAGAAAAAGCGCCCAATCTCTCGGCTCTCAGAGAAAAGCGCCCAACTGTCCCCCCTCCCTGGCCTGTGGTGGTGCCTTGAGGAAAGCAGTCAATTGCTGGAACCTGGAGAAAAGCCCCCGGTCGGTTCTGTCTTGTGGCCTCCACCCGCGCTCCGAGCCCACCCAGCCTGCGACCGGCATAAGGTAACCCTGGGATGAGAGCTCGCTCCTCGGCTTTGTCCCTGTAGCTGGCTTCCCCGCTCTGATACCTGCAAGATCTGCGGCACTCAGACACCCCCGGTCATTCTTTGACCCCGAGGGACCTGGGGTTATGCTGACCCCGCCTGGGTTTCCCCCTGGTTTAGCCTCTGGAGCGATGTCTCCCAGTGGAGCAGACTTTTAAAAGTCCCAATTTTGTGCTCAGTTGCTCTGCCGCTTGCCGGGAGCCAGCCCTGCCCCCGCAGTCTATCTTCCCGTCGCTTTGGATTCACTTCTCCACAGGACCTACCTTTCAGAAAGTGATCGATTTTCTGTTTCTAGAATTGTTGCTCTTCTCTTTGATTTCCCGTTGGATTTGTAGGTGTTCACAATGGTTAGGTAAGCTATCTAGCTGATCTCCTGCTACCCGATGTCGTCTCAGCCTGCTACTTCTCCGCCATCTTGACCTCCTCCCCTGTTTCTTTTTTTTTTAAATAAGTTTGATACATACATTTTTCTTAACTTTAAAAAAAGATCTATTTATTTATTTTAGAGAGAGAGAGTGTGGGTACACACACAAACATGGAGGGGAGGGGCAGAAGGAGAGAGTTACTTGATCCTGAAATCATGACCTGAGCTGAAACCAAGAGTGGGTCACTCAACTGACTGTGCCATCCAGGCACCCCTTAATTTTTTCTTGACAAGTCAAAAAAAATTTTTTTTAAGTCCAATATGGGGCTTGAACTTACAAGCCTGAGACCAAGACCCTGAGACCAAGACCTAAGCTGACATCAAAAGTCAGAAGCTTAACCAACTGAACCACCCAGGTGCCCATATATATATATTTTTAAGTACCATTCAAGAAAAGACGGGAGGTAAATTTCCTCACCCTTGATTTATGCACATTTCTTTATTCTGTCTTCCAGTTGCTTTCAGTTTGTTGGGTATAGAATTCTAGGTTCAAATCACTTTCCTTTAAACAATGAAATTGTTGCTTGATTATCTTTTAGCAGTTTTCTTGTGAGAAGACGAATAGTGATGTAGCAGAACAATACTTTTAAGTTATTAAACTAATGGATCTCTGCTCTGGGTAATCCCTGTTCCTTTTTCTCCGATGGCTCAATAATCAATGAGACCAATTCAATGGGAGAGCAATTCAGTCTAGAAAATAGTGATCTTTGCCCAGTTCAAATTATACTTTCTCAATGTATGATAAAACATTTATTTTGAAAGCTTTACTGTGAATAAAGGCTTTCTAAATTCTAAGTTTTTATTTATATAACCAGAGTAAGTTTTTTTTTTTTTTTATTTTAGAGCTTAGAATTTAAGGATAAACTATAGTGAACAATAATGTGTTTTAAGATAATATCCTCTTTGATTGGAAGTGTAAATTCATTTGAGTTTTAGAAGCCTGGGTAAAGGGTAAAAACAAAATAAGAGCGAGAAGGGGAGAGGAGAAGAGACATATCCTTGATCACATGTTGGTATATTGAGTTTTTGCATATTGAATTTTATACATGTTTTCTGCAACATAGCATAGAGACAACAGAGTAGTCTCAGTAATAAAAGTGTCCTAATAGAAGGACCTGAGCTATCACTCCAAGTTGTTTAGACCTGCATGTGGTTGGTGGGGCATAACACAGTTTTGGTGCACTTTGCAGGAACAGGAAAGGAGTGTTGAGAGAATCCAATTGTTTTGGAAGGATGAGGCACTAATAAAGGGGCTGTAGAGTATGAGTACAGGAGAGACCATGGACTTGAATAGGGGCACTAGTATAGGACTTGTAATGACTGACCAATCAAGCTTTGTCTCCATACGTACCAACAGGAGGGCTCATGGCCTATGGCAAGGAATGTCTCAGAAAAGGTCAGAGCATCTAGAATATAGAATGTGGAGCAGAGGCTACATACTTCCTTCTACCTAAGAATCCTGCAGCAGCTCACCTGACAATAAGAGAATAGTCAGCTCAAATTGACTTAAAATAATGAAGGAACTTAACAGTATGGCTTGAAGTCTCCACGTAGGGTGGGCTTCAGTGTGGTTTCTAGTGTCTTTTACCATGATGCTCCTCATTCTATTCTCTGTGCATTGACTTGTTTCCTAGGCTAGCACCTACATGGCTACAGACTCTCTGGGCCTTCTGTCCATGTTGGCTAATGGCCAGATAAAGAGAGCAGCCACCTTTTTCTTATTTCTTTCCTAATAGCAAGGCTACTTTTCTTAATATTTTATGTGTCTAAATTTTTATATGCTCATATTTGACACTGTCCTTGAACCAGTGGGTTACCATAAGCTGACAGGGAATGATACTGAGTTTCTTGTGTTGTCTTGGATTAATCCATTCAGGACTGCTCCACAATACAAAAGGATTATTGATGTGAGAACCACAGTTGATTCCAATACCTGATTATATATTGGAAAGAAGATGGGTGAGTGGAAAGAATGCTTGGGAACTGAGAAAACGCCTGATAGGTTATTTGTAACTAAAATGATGGAATATTGTCCACAAAGTGACTCACTTAAAGCTGTTTTACCTAAAGTTTACACCTTGCATGTGTAAGTTTTCATATTTTCAAGACTTCCATCTGGTGTACATTACTGGGAATCCAAAATTCCTCTTTATTATTCCCCCTGCATTTGAGTTTTACTATACAGATTTTGATTTGTTTATTCTAGTTTTACTTTTGTGCCTTTGTATGTGATACTTTTTCTTTCTCTGGAAACTCTTAAGGTCTTTTATTTTACCTTAGAATTCTGAAATTTCACAAAGATGTATCTAGGCCTAGATATTTTATTAATTTAGCACATGGTACTTAGTGGGTACCCTTTTGAAATTGTTTCATGTTTTTATATGAACATATATAACATCTTTTTCTCTGATTCCTTTTCATGGATTTATTTTTAGTTGGGATTAACCCTTTTAGATTGATCTTCTATGTTGTATATTTTCTCTCATATTTCTCATCTCTTTTATAATGTATTTTGAGACATTTTCTGCATTTTACATGATAGACTTTCTACTAAATTGTTTAGCAGTTATACATTTTAATTTCCTGAAATTCTTTGTTTTCTTTTTGTTTCTTTTTTGTAACTTCCTGATCCTGCCTTACAAATGGAATTTTTTCTTATATCTCTATAACAAATCTCTTAAGGAATTTCTTTTAAAATTTTATTTATTTATTTGTTGGAGAGAAAGCACAAGCAGGCAGAGTGGCAGGCAGAGGCAGAGAGAGAAGCAGGCTTCCTACTGGGCAAGGAGCCCGATGCGGGACTCGATCCCAGGATACTGGGATCATGACCTGAGCCAAAGGCAGCGGCTTACCGACTGAGCCACCCAGGCATCCCTGTTAGGGAATTTTTAAATGTTTTCTTTTTTTTGCCCCTGAATTATACTGATTCTCTTGAGATTAATCTTTTTTTTTTTTTTTTTTTTTTTTTACTTCCTGTTTTAAACCATCCTCATGTTTGAAGATCCTAGTTGTCCATTTATACTGAAAGTTGAAGAACCAGACTGATTTTTTTTTTTTTTTTTTTTTCCCTAGGTGGCTCTGGAATTCCTCTGCTCTTTTCCTGATAGGACACCTGAGGAAGAAGAATCATTGGTGAGGAATCTTATGTTTCTGGGTGAATTCAGTCCACTGTTAGGTTCTATTTTAAATGAGAGGGTGGGATGCCAACTTTAAGGTCGTGGGCCCTACATATAACTCTGGAGTAACATGCCAATTCTAAAAGCCAGAAGTTCTTCCATGTTTAAAAAAATTAAATTATAGAAAAGATACTCTTTTTTTTTTTTTTAACCTGGGGATAAATACTGTTTTGTCTGCTGCTTAAGTAATGAAATGAGACTGAACCAACAGTTTCTTATATGTCAGCCAGTCCAACTCTCAACATCCCTCCATCATATTAGCTGACTGTGAGGTGGGATCTTCTCCAGGGTTCTAAGGATAGAGACTCATCTCAGATACAGTGCCTCGCAGCATATCCTGGGACACAGTTTTCCTTCTCTCTGTGTTGTTAGAAGGCACCCATTTTTTTTATTTGCTTTGTTCCAGGAATATATTGAGATTTCATATTCACTTAATGACTCTCCTTCACATTTTCCTGTCTGACTTTTTGCAGTTGTATACTGTCCATGGAAACTTGAGAGGCTGACAAGTACACTAAATGTAACAGGTGTTTATTGTTCTTCATTCTTGTGCCATACCTTATTCCATATACAAGGGACTGAACTAAATTACGTGCTTACTTCTAAAATATGTCTTAGCCTCAAAAAGCTTACAATAGGTGGGGAGGGTGGTGGGTGTTGAGGTCAGGGAGCAGTTTTTTTTAAACAAAAAAAATACTAGAAGGAATAACAAGTGATCTGAAAGTGGAAATACAAAATGCTTCAAGGTTACCCAACATGCGCAGAGGAGTTCTGTTGAGAACACAAACCATTTAAATTAAGAAAGGAGGGGCACCTAGGAGGCTCAGCGGGTTAAGCTTCTGCCTTTGGCTAGGGTTGTGATCTCAGGGTCTTGGGATTGAGCCCCGCATCAGGCTCTCTGCTCAGCAGGGAGTCTGCTTCCCCCCACCCCCCGCCTCTCTGCCTACTTGTGATCTCTCTCTCTCTTTGCCAAATAAATAAATAAAATCTTTAAGAAAAAAAAAAGGGAAGAAAGGAAAGATGACTAAGAGACAGCTAGATTAAAATGGGATTCGGGGGGCACCTGGGTGGCTCAGTGGTTTCAGCCTCTGCCTTCGGCTCAGGTCATGATCTCAGGGTCCTGGGATCGAGCCCCCCATCGGGCTCTCTGCTCAGTGGGGAGCCTGCTTCCCCCTCTCTCTCTGCCTGCCTCTCTGCCTACTTGTGATCTCTCTCTGTCAAATAAATAAATAAATAAAATATTTTAAAATGGGATTCAATTGCAAAGAGGGTGAACTACGGTGAGCTGCCAGCAGCAGCAGAGGATAGAGAGTTAACTGCATGTGGGGAGAAATAGAAAAAAAAAATTAGTTGGCTGGGCCATGAGGGCATGTGACTAGAGAGGGAAAGGGCCCTGCTGATGCAGTCATTCTTGTTAAAGGTTCTGACTGTCATTCCAAGAGTAATAGAAAGCTTCTGAAAGTTTATAGCCTGTGGAAAAACAAGAAGCACTTTAGAAAACTCATATTGCTGTCATGAAGAATGAGTTGAAGGGAAAAGAGCCTGGATATAAAGAGGTCAGTTAGGGAAACTTTAGGAGTTTCATGTGGGAGCCCTGGTCTAGTGTCTTGGCAGTGGAGAAGAAGCCAAATGGAAGGATTTGATAGGTACTTAGGGGAAGATTCAATGGAGCTTTAGTGATTTGGGGGGTATGAGGAATGAGGAGAAGGAAGGACTTAAAGATGATCCTCATTCAGGCTGTGCCATCTGAGTCTAGAGTGAAACCTGGAATTAGGGACAGGTGTATAGGGAAAGTGTGAGTGCTGATGATTTGTTCAGTGTGGGATGTGTTGAACCCAGTTGAACCAAGAGTCAGTAGTGAAGAGAAAGAAAAGCTGATAAAAATTATTGAGGTGTGGGGGTCAGTTCCAGTGCCATTGGTGTTAAATTCTTACCTGGGTTTCCCTTCATGTGGAAAGCAGAAACATTTTATTTTTTTTAATCAAGGATCAAAAATTATCTGGGCTACTCTAACTAAACCCATAATGTGAATAAAGTACTCTATAGAGAAACATCTTGTTTTAATATACTTAAAAATAAATGAATTAATAAAAAACATTGTTATTTTGAATTCAAGAAATATGGAATGATAAAGAAGTAGATAGATAGTAGGGCTTTTAAAAAGGCAAATTAGGCCCAGTTTATTTGAGGTTTTCTTAAAGCACGGACCATGTATTTCTTTTTTTTTTTTTTTCCCATTTTTTATTTATTTTCAGCATAACAGTATTCATAGTTTTTTCACCACACCCAGTGCTCCATGCAATCTGTGCCCTCCCTAATACCCACCACCTGGTTCCCCCACCCTGCCACCCCGCCCCTTCAAAACCCTCAGGTTGTTTTTCAGAGTCCATAGTCTCTCATGGTTCACCTCCCCTTCCAATTTCCCTCAACTCCCTTCTCCTCTCCATCTACCCTTGTCCTCTATATTATTTGTTATGCTCCACCAATAAGTGAAACCATATGATACTTGACTTTCTCTGTTTGACTTATTTCACTCAGCATAATCTCTTCCAGTCCTGTCCATGTTGCTACAAAAGTTGGGTATTCGTCCTTTCTGATGGAGGCATAATACTCCATAGTGTATATGGACCACATCTTCCTTATCCATTCATCCGTTGAAGGGCATCTTGGTTCTTTCCACAGTTTGGCGACCGTGGCCATTGCTGCTATAAACATTGGGGTACAGATGGCCCTTCTTTTCACTACATCTGTATCTTTGGGGTAAATACCCAGCAGTGCAATTGCAGGGTCATAGGGAAGATCTATTTTTAATTTCCTGAGGAATCTCCACACTGTTCTCCAAAGTGGCTGCACCAGTTTGCATTCCCACCAACAGTGTAAGAGGGTTCCCCTTTCTCCACATCCTCTCCAACACACGTTGTTTCCTGTCTTGCTAATTTTGGCCATTCTAACTGGTGTAAGGTGGTATCTCAATGTGGTTTTGATTTGAATCTCCCTGATGGCTAGTGATGATGAACATTTTTTCATGTGTCTGGTAGCCATTTGTATGTCTTCCTTGGAGAAGTGTCTGTTCATATCTTCTGCCCATTTTTTAATATGATTATCTGTTTTGTGTGTGTTGAGTTTGAGGAGTTCTTTATAGATCCTGGATATCAACCTTTTATCTGTACTGTCATTTGCAAATATCTTCTCCCATTCCGTGGGTTGCCTCTTTGTTTTGATGACTGTTTCTTTTGCTGTGCAGAAGCTTTTTATCTTGATGAAGTCCCAGAAGTTCATCTTTGCCTTTGTTTCCTTCGCCTTTGGAGACATATCTTGAAAGAAGTTGCTGTGGCTGATATCAAAGAGGTTACTCCCTATGTTCTCCTCGAGGATTCTGATGGATTCCTGTCTCACGTTGAGGTCTTTTATCCATTTCGAGTTTATCTTTGTGTACGGTGTAAGAGAATGGTCAAGTTTCATTCTTCTACATATAGCTGTCCAGTTTTCCCAGCACCATTTATTGAAGAGACTGTCTTTTTTCCACTGGATATTTTTTCCTGTTTTGTCAAAGATTATTTGACCATAGAGTTGAGGGTCCATATCTGGGCTCTCTACTCTGTTCCACTGGTCCATGTGTCTGTTTTTATGCCAGTACCATGCTGTCTTGGTGATCACAGCTTTGTAGTAAAGCTTGAAATCAGGTAACGTGATGCCACCAGTTTTATTTTTGTTTTTCAACATTTCCTTAGCAATTCGGGGTCTCTTCTGATTCCATACAAATTTTAGTATTATTTGCTCCAGCTCTTTGAAAAATACTGGTGGAATTTTGATTGGAATGGCATTAAAAGTATAGATTGCTCTGGGCAGTATAGACATTTTAACGATGTTTATTCTTCCCATCCAAGAGCATGGAATGGTCTTCCATCTTTTTGTGTCTTCTTCAGTTTCTTTTAGGAGTGTTCTGTAGTTCCTCGAGTACAGATCTTTAACCTCTTTGGTTAGGTTTATCCCGAGGTATCTTATGGTTTTTGGTGCTATAGTAAATGGAATCGATTCTCTAATTTGCCTTTCTGTATTTTCATTGTTAGTGTATAAGAAAGCCACTGATTTCTGGACATTGACTTTGTATCCTGCTACATTACTGAATTGCTGTATGAGTTCTAGTAGTTTGGAGGTGGAGTCTTTCGGGTTTTCCATATAAAGAATCATGTCATCTGCGAAGAGAGAGAGTTTGACTTCTTCCTTGCCAATTTGGATACCTTTTATTTCTCTTTGTTGTCTGATTGCTGTTGCTAGGACTTCTAATACTATGTTGAACAAGAGTGGTGAGAGTGGGCATCCTTGTCGTGTTCCTGATCTCAATGGGAAGGCTGCAAGCTTTTTCCCATTGAGGATGATATTTGCTGTGGGTTTTTCATAGATAGATTTGATGAAATTCAGGAATGTTCCCTCTATCCCTATACTTTGAAGCGTTTTAATCAGGGACGGATGCTGGATTTTGTCAAAAGCTTTTTCTGCATCAATGGAGAGGATCATGTGGTTCTTCTCTCTTCTCTTATTGATTTGTTCTATCACATTGATTGATTTGCGAATGTTGAACCATCCTTGTAACCCAGGGATGAATCCTACCTGGTCATGGTGGATAATCTTTTTAATGTGCTGTTGGATCCTGTTTGCTAGGATCTTGTTGAGAATCTTAGCATCCATATTCATCAGTGATATCGGTCTGAAATTCTCCTTTTTGGTAGGGTCTTTGCCTGGTTTGGGGATCAGGGTGATGCTGGCTTCATAAAAAGAGTCTGGAAGTTTTCCTTCTGCTTCAATTTTTTGAAACAGCTTCAGGAGAATAGGTATTATTTCTTCTTTGAAAGTTTGATAGAATTCCCCAGGGAATCCGTCAGGTCCTGGGCTCTTGTTTTTTGGGAGGTTTTTGATCACTGCTTCAATCTCGTTACTAGATATCGGTCTATTCAGGTTGTCAATTTCTTCCTGGTTCCATTTTGGGAGTTTATAGTTTTCCAGGAATGCATCCATTTCATCTAGGTTGCTTAGCTTATTGGCATATAACTGTTGATAATAGCTTCTGATGATTGTTTCTACTTCCTTGGTGTTAGTTGTGATCTCTCCCTTTTCATTCATAATTTTATTAATTTGGGTTTTCTCTCTTTTCTTTTGGATTAGTGTGGCCAATGGTTTATCGATCTTATTGATTCTTTCAAAAAACCAGCTTCTAGTTTCATTGATACGTTCTACTGTATCTCTGGTTTCTACCTCGTTGATCTCTGCTCTAATCTTGATTATTTCCCTTCTTACGTGTGGAGTTGGTTTGATTTGTTGTTGATTCTCCAGTTCTTTAAGGTGTAGAGACAGCTGGTGTATTCTGGATTTTTCAATTTTTTTGAGGGAGGCTTGGATGGCTATGAATTTCCCCCTTAGGACCGCCTTTGCTGTATCCCATAGGTTTTGGAGTGAAGTGTCTTCGTTCTCATTGGTTTCCATAAATTGTTTAAGTTCTTCTTTGATCTCCTGGTTGATCCAAGCATTCTTAAGCAAGGTGGTCTTTAGCTTCCAGGTATTTGAGTTCCTTCTGAACTTTTCCTTGTGATTGAGCTCCAGTTTCAAAGCATTGTGATCTGAGAATATGCAGGGAATCATCTCAGTCTTTTGGTATCGGTTGAGCCCTGATTTGTGACCCAGTATGTGGTCTATTCTGGAGAAGGTTCCATGTGCACTTGAGAAGAATGAGTATTCTGTTGTTTTAGGGTGGAATGTTCTGTATATATCTATGAGGTCCATCTGGTCCAATGTGTCATTCAATGCTCTTATTTCTTTATTGATTTTCTGCTTCGATGATCTGTCTATTTCTGAGAGAGGCGTGTTAAGATCTCCTACTATTAATGTATTCATATCAATATGACTCTTTATCTTGATTAATAGTTTTCTTATGTAATTGGCTGCTCCCATATTGGGGGCATAGATATTTACAATTGTTAGATCATCTTGGTGGATAGTCCCTTTAAGAATGATGTAGTGTCCTTCTGTATCCCTGACTACCGTCTTTAGTTTAAAATCTAATTTATCTGAGATGAGAATCGCTACCCCGGCCTTCTTTTGAGGCCCATTGGCGTGAAAGATGCTTCTCCATCCCTTCACTTTCAGTCTGGGTGTATCTTTAGGTTCAAAATGGGTCTCTTGTAGACAACATATGGATGGGTCCTGTCGTTTTATCCAATCTGCAACCCTGTGTCGTTTTATGGGTGCATTTAGGCCATTCACATTGAGAGTGATTATTGAGAGATACGTTTTTATTGACATTGTGTTATCTTTGAAGTCTTTCTTTCTGTCGATTGTCTCTATATTTCTGTTCAATGCTATTCTTAGGATTTTTCCTCTTTTATAGAACCCCCCTTAATATTTCCTGCAGTGTCGGCTTGGTGGTTGCATAGTCTTTCAAGCCTTGCCGGTCTTGGAAACTCTTTATCTCTCCATCCATTTTGAATGTCAGTCTTGCTGGATAAAGTATTCTTGGCTGCATGTTCTTCTCATTTAGTGCCCTGAATATATCTTGCCAGCCCTTTCTGGCTTGCCAGGTCTCTGTGGACAGGTCTGACGTTATTCTGATGGGCTTTCCTCTGTATGTAAGGAGGTTCTTTGTCCTAGCGGCTTTCAAGAGATTGTATCTACAATTATGATTCCTCAATTTTACTATGAGGTGCCTGGATGTTTTTTTTGAATTTATAATCTTGGGGGGGGGACCTTTCTACTTCTAGTACATGAACACTTGTTCCATTTGCAAGATTGGGAAAATTTTCATGAAAAACTTGTTCCACTATATCTTCTAGACTTCTTTCTTTCTCCTCCCCTTCAGGGATTCCAATAATTCTGACGTTGGAACGTTTCATGGCATCATTTATTTCCCTGATTCTGTTTTCGTGGCTTCTAAGCTGTTTGTTCCAGGCTTCCTCCTGATCCTTTCTCTCTATTTGTTTGTCCTCCAGATCACTAATTCTATCTTCTGTCTCAGTTACCCTAGCTTTTAGAGAATTTAGATTAGATTGGAACTCATTGAGAGCGTTGTGAACCTCATCCCTGGTGGCCTTCAGCTCTGCCCTAACATTATGAACCTCCTCTCTGGTCGCTTTCAATTCTGCCCTAATCAATTCTGTTTGGTCATCCATGGCTTTCTCCAACCTAGCTATTGCCTGGATAATTGTTAGCCTGAATTCTCTTTCTGACATATTGTCTATGTTGATAGCCGTTAGCTCTGTTGCAGAAGGCCCATCCTCTGTATTTTTCTTCTGTTGGGGATTCCTCCTCCTAGTCATTTTGGTGAGAGATGACTGGACAGATGTAGCTGGATGTATTGACCGTGGTGCAGTCAAGGTGCACCCTGGAACGCTTCTGAGCACTCAGGATTCCCCACCCAAATGAGAGAAAAAAGAAAAGAAAAAGAAAAAAGAGGGAGAGAGAGAGACAGGAAAAAAAGGGAAGATAAAAGTGAAGGTTCAGCCCAAATGGGCCCCAGGGTAAGGTTTATGACGTATACGAACAAAAACAGACAAACAAAAAGACTGATAAAAGTATATGACGAGAGAAAAAATATATATATATAAGCAAAAAAAAAAGGAGGAGCCTCGTCAAGAAGAACCCCAAGTATAAGATTTATATACTATCCAGACAAACATAAATACACAGAGACACTGGCAGAAGAAAAAGATGGGAGCATGGTTATAGATTCTCGGTGTGGGCGAGGAAGGTTATTTTGATTCTTCCTGGATGTATCTTGATATCTTTGTTAAAGGACTCAACTTTCCTAAGAAAAAGGGGGATTAAAAATTGGTTCACCTATAGGGGTAGCATTGCTTGGAGAAAGGGGGTTACCTTGAAGTTTAACTCTATATGAATATTAGAAAATAAAAATAAAAAAGGAATAAACTGGACTAAACTAAATTAAAAATTTTTTTAAAAATTAAGAAAATAGAAAAGCAAAAGAAAAACACATGTGTATGTATCAAAAAAAATTCAGGTTAGAAGTTTATCATGGAATTTGATGTACTGGACATCTCACTGTGATGGTAAATAGGTTAAAAAGTTATCTATATAAAAAAAGAAAAAAAATGAACCAGAATAGTGGGAAAGAATTAAAAATAAAAGTTGTATCTATGAAGTAGTGGTGGTTGTTCTCTTGTAGTCTTTTTTTTTTTTTTTTCCTGATTTGTTTTCTGGGGGAGGGGGCTGCCACATGGGTTTTCAGTCAATGATGTTCCCTGAGTTAAGTCCTCCCGACCCCCTCAAGGGGGTGGGCTCTGAGAAAAACGTATTTTTTTTCAGGTTTTTGTTCTCTGGAGGTTTTTATGTTTGTTCACTTCTTTTCTCTCGCCTTGACAGCTTTTGATGGTTTTTGGAGGTTTAGAGGAAAGAAAACTGCACCCCAACCTCCCTCTCAGAGAGAAGCCTCAGTCTGCTCCCCTGCAGGTGCTGCAGCCGCTGGGCCGCTGGCAGAGCAGGTTCTGAGTCGCGGTCCCTGGGGACGCAGGATCTCCTGCTTGTACGCAAAACCAAGGCAGCTGTGCTGTCTGGGCAGCTCCAGACCGCCAGAGAGGTTCCAAGCAGCAATCGCACACTGAGATTTTCCCACTGGCTGGGGCTGAGAGCTCAGGGCTTGCGCGCACCTCTCCCAGGGGATGGTTTGGGGCGCAGCGCCTCCAGCTCTATCAGCTCTATCGCCGCGTGGGTCTATCACCGCGTGGGTCCCAGAACACCAGGCTGGGCGTTCGTGCACCTCTCTCAGGGGAGGTTGAGGCACGCGAGCATCTCCAGTAAGGTGCGCGTTCTGCCGTCTGGTGTGGCTCCCAGCCCCTCACGGGAGCTGGACTCCACCCGTTCTCGGGCGCACTGTCGGCTCCGGGACAAAGACCAGGTTTCTCCGCCGCACTCTCCGGCTCAGCGCCAGGGGATGCTGCCCTGGGTCTGGGGACTTAAGCCCCTATCCCTATCCGCCCCGATTCCCACAATTTCCCCGCGCGAGTCTTTGCTCTTTTGAGTGCTTTCAACAAGACTCCAAGTTAATGCTGGTCCCCAGATGCCGGGCACTCTCGTATTGGGGTATTATTTTCCAGTCGGTCGCCTCTGGTGGCTCCCTCCCCCTTTTGTTTATCTTCCGATATCAGTCCGACGTTCCCACTCCACTTTACCTGCCCACTGGCGTCTTCTGGCCCCCGTAGAGATCCAGACGTGTATAATTCTGATCTCAGGCTGATTTCATGGGTGATCGGAGTTCTTTGGTAGGTAATCAGCTCACTTTAGGGTGCAGGTTGAAAAGGCGCCTCCTCCTACTTCCCCGCCATCTTGTCTCCCCCCCCATGTATTTCTTTTTATACAGATCTAGATCTGTCTATGTATCTATTTGAAATATAGAATAATGAGGTCTTCTTAAGGTAATTGAGAGAACTGGAAACCTAGAGTAAAAAAATTAAGAAGTAAAAAAGAACAATAAAAAAACCTTTCATAAGGTGCAAACCATGTGCCAGATCCTGTTCTATGCATTTCCCACATATGAAATTCACTAATCCTCATCCAGTAATGTAGGTGCGGTGATTATCCCTTTTCACTATGGAGTATACCAAAGCATAAAGTAATTAAAAAGCTTTCTAATTTCACACACTTAAGAATTCATGGTATTAGGATTTCAACCTGGAAAGGTTGGCTCTGGAGCCCACCCACTCATTTCTCACATTATATTGACTCTATGTAAATACTATATATCTATATGTTAGATAGTAATAAACAGAATATATGCAACTAGGTAACATATCCCAGATCTATACCTAATAGAACCACTGGGTAGTCAAATGCTTGACTGAATGTGCAGGTACTTTCATTAATACATTGCAAAAATTAATTTAACTAATATATATGGCTTTGTCCGTGTTATAAGTGTATATATATCTAGGGTAGCACACACTAAGTTGTGAATAATGATGGATGGAATGGGAAACCAACTAAACTTCTGTGTACACATTGCATTTCTTTGATGAAGAAAGAGGGAAAAATAATTTAATGACTGGTTAGAGAATTTGCAGGACAGGCCAAGAAAGTGACATAACTGTGTTCTCAGAGTCCCTTGATATAGCAAGATATAGAAGTAGAATGACTTTAGAGTGACAGAATAAGTAAGAGAAATTTTAAAAATTATTATTTGTATGTTTAGGATTTTCCCATGTAAGTTGCTCATAATATAGGCATTGCTAAGCACAGCTGTGCCTGTTTTTATTTTAATCGCTTTAACATGATTTAATATGAATAAATAAAAATTTGTCTAAATAAATATGCATAGTCTAATTTTGACTTTTTTTAACAACTACAGAAAATTTCAGTTGAAAATATTCTTGTGCATATTTTTTTCATGTGCATATTTTTAAGAGAAATGTAAAGTCATTTAAAGCTGCCTGTGGCTGTTTTGAAAGTATGAAGATAAATAAGGATTTAATTTTCTCACTCGAATACTTTCCTAATTCGATGAACATACTGAAAAAATAGAAATGACAGCCATTTAAATGATCTTCCAGAGAAGCTTAAAGGGGGCCTCACAATCTCATTTTTTCTTAAAGGCAGTTCTGTGTGTGTGTGCCCAGGCATACATGCATTTCGTAATTAAAATTAAAGCTTTAAAATGCTGTGTTAGATCGAGTCATCCCATAGCTGTGAAGAAAAGGATAAACCAACTCGGGGCTCCTGGGAATATTTAAGAAGGGGGCATAATTCATGCCTCCAGGAGACAAAATCTATTTATGTAAAAGTATAAGAAGAGATGAGTCATGAGCATAAAAATATCATAAATGGAAAAAAAAATCTAGACTCTAGTAGGGGCAGAGGATTGACCTAAAAGAATTGGGCATACTCGAGTATCACTTATGTTTCTTTTTTTTTTTTAAGATTATTTATTTATTTGATAGACAGAGATCACAAGTAGGCAGAGAGGCAGGCAGAGAGAGGAAGGGAAGCAAGCTCCCTGCTGAGCAGAGAGCCAGATGTGGGGCTCGATCCCAGGACCCTGGGATCATGACCTGAGCTGAAGGCAGAGGCTTTAACCCACTGAGCCACCCAGGCACCCCGAGTATCACTTATGTTTCTAATAGACTTTTGTTGTTGACTTAAAATCAGTGACAGGAAATAAAAAAGGTTGAAATGAAATATCACATCACCCACATGTAACTCACAGCAAATAGCAAACAGGACAGACATTCATCAGAGCTAAACAACTCCCCGATACCTGTTATTTAGGTAGTATGCTGTTACCAGTTGAGGGGTTTTCTAAAATGAAAGTACTAACATTAATTTTAATAATTACAACCAGTTCATAATTACCAAGATATCCAAAAGGATTTATATTATTATTTTGGATGGTACTGTGAAGTCTCAATCTCCTACCCAGAAAATTTGTGTATGTATGAATGGATATGCACAATTGTTTTGGAAGACAACATATTAACAATTTATTCTCATGCCATTTGTTTAGTGGCTAGTTGTCTATGTGCAGCTGGATAGCTTATTCCTGGTTTATATAAATAGTGGAACCACAAGATAGAACAGTCACATGCCAATTGAATTGTTCATGTGCTTTCATAGATGCACCACAAAAAACAAGTTGACTAAAACACTTTTCATGTAGTCACTTAGTGTGATAATACAGGCACTACTAGGTCAAATTATATTTAAATTTATTGTCTAGAATTATTTTTCAACTTTGAGTTGCGTGGAGTAGCATAGGGACCTAGTCAATGTATTCATACCTGAAGACTTGCTCTAACAATTTGATTTAAAAGCCTCATTCAGGAGATGTTTTCTTTCATTTTTTACCTAGCTTTCTATTTCCAAATTTTATCCATTCATCATTTTTTGAGAACTTGGGGATACAAATCATTAGACATAGTTGTTACTTTCAGTATTCTTACAGTCAAGTGAAATAGTAAAATAGAGAAGCTATTTTCACATCGTATATCTTGAGCCATGGTTTTCTTTTAAATTAGGAGAGTTATTTTTTTCCTGCACATGTATAGTCTTTTCCTGCTGCTGAGTTATAAAAATTAATTCAAAAATCTTGCAATTGTTAAACTAAATGCGCATTGATGCCTTTTGAACACACGTACAAAAATGGGTCAACTCCAACAAATAAACTGGCAATAAATAAATAAGTAAATAAAAGGATTAGTTAAAAGGTGACTCAGGTGCTAACATGCTCAGAGGGATTATTGGAAATTGAAACTCACGGAGCAGAGTCAGGCAGCTTGGGGGACTCAGCACCAGGACTCTAGCGGAGCTTCTCTCTCCTTCCACAGTCTGAAATCGATAGTCTGCATGGCATACACCAAACACCGAGCACCATTGCCTGTTTTGCGCAGCCTGTAATGTAAGAAAGGTTTATTTCATTTTGTTTTATATTTTTGAATGGTTGAAAAAGATAAATAGAATACTATACTATTTTGTGGCACATAAAACCTATGTAAAATTTAAATTTCTGTGTCCATAAATAAAGTGTTACTGAAACATAGTCCCACCCATTTATTTATGTATTGTCCATGGCTGCTTTCGCTCCACAAAGAATTGTAGTGACAGTCACCCTGTTGCCTGCAAAACTGAAAATATTTGCTATCTGGGCCTTTATAGGACAATTTTGCTGACCCCTGAGCTAGAGAACTGACTTAGCACTCTTTTATAATAACTCTCAGTGGTAGTGTCTCCACTCATTTCAGATAGCTAGAAGAAAGAGTCTGATAAACTCAAATAAACTTGGCTCAAGTTTCCATCCTCTGACCTGTGATCACAGGTCAGGAGATAGGTTTATAATTGGGCTGGCCTTGTGTTTTTTGTGTCTAAAGGAGTGGAATCTGTTACAAACAGAAGGGAGGACCAGTGAGGAAAACCTCCCGGCAAACAAAAGCAATGGCCATTTCAACACAACAATCAAATTATCATTGCTATCTATTCTCTAATTCCTTCATTAATGCAGCTTACATTTCAATAAATAAGCACTTACTATTATCTATTTTTATGTTCCTTTTATTGACTCATGCACCAGATAGATAGACATAGAAACAGTTACTACATTTGAGAATCTCATAGTCCTAAGAGAAAGACAGTTATTCAAAAGGTGAAATAAAAGACTATGTTTTAGATATTGCAAAAGAGATATAAACCAAATGGAAGAATAACAAAGAGAAAGGAAAAAAAAACTAGTTTGCCTTAGAACTTTAAGAATGTTATAAGGAACACATGAATTTTGAACTGCATCTTTAAGGATGATGTTCCAATTATTTATTATTATAAAACAACCCTAAAACTTAATGGCTTAAAACAATGATCATTTATTTTACTCATTAATCTGTATTCTGTGCAGTGCTTGGTAGAAATGAATAATGTTTGCTCTATTGGACAGCTTAACGAGTGACTAGAAAACCTCCTTTCAGGTGACTCCCTTACTATCTGGCTAGTTTGTGATGGCTGTTGACTGAGAGGTGCTTGGGTCTTCTACAAATAAGCCTCTCCACAGGCTGCTTGGGATTCCTCACAGCATGGAAGGGTAGGTTCCAACAGCTCAGGAAGGTCTCAAGCAAACAAGGTGAAGATATATTTCATTTTTTTTCTCAACTAGCCTTGCATTTCACATTGTGTTATGGTGTTATACTCTATTGGCCAAGCCAATCACGAAGTCCCCCACTCAGGTTCAAGAGGAGTCATACACATAGACAAGAGTCTTTAGAGAGAGACTACAAAAATACATTAAGTGTTTTTCACATAGTATTTGATTTTTTCTTTTGAATAATATCTTCATGCAGTTATAACAGCAAACCTACAGAAGTATTTGAGTAATAGGACTATATTATCAGTTTTGTTTATAAGCAATAACTCCCCCTTATTTTGTTTAGTTATATCCATGTATTTAGGAGTATAAGCATGAATATAAATATAACCGTATTTTAGAGCATGAAATTTTACTAATATACTGTACTTATACCACTTTATTGTAACTTCACTTTATTATTATTTTTTCAAGTTATCACAAGCTGAATGTATGGCTAACTTGGAATTTTTAGTGATCAAATGGAAATATTTCTTGCTAAATACATAAACCACAAATTGCAAACCTGAAGTTTCAAATTTTGCAAGTAAAGCATGTGGCTGTTCATCACCAGCTTTGGTCTAAGAGTTTTCAGTTTTCAGAAAGACTCCTGCTCCTTGTATATCCTATTATTTTGACAGATTCATTAATACAGTCTTAACACCTGATCATAATTTTGAACTCTGTGCTTTTTGTTTAAACTCAACAATTTTTTAAACTTCTTCTTTGGTAACTTTTCTTGTACCATATAACTTGAAACTAAAATTTGAATATTCAAGTGTTCCTAGGGTTAACTGAGTTTAATTGCTATGTAACAAATTACCACAGACCTAGATGCTTTATTAGCTCATACTTTTGTAGGTCAGAAATCTGGGCACAGTGTACTCCAGGTTTTAAAAAGCTGAAACGAAGATGTTGGCTAGCGCTGAAACACATCTAGAACTCTTCCGAGATAACACAGTTATCTCGGTAGAATTCAGGTCCTTGTGGTTGTAGGACTGAGTTCCCAATTTCCTTTTATCTTTCAGCCAGAATCACTTTCAACTCCCTAGAGTCTGACTATATTTCTTGTCATGTGACTTCCCTCTGTTTTACAAGGAATGGACAATCTCCCTTGTATCATATTCTTGTTACACTTTAAATCTCTTTTTCAGGAAGAGCCCCGTCCCTTTCAAGGACTCACTTGATTAAGTTGGATCCATCCCAGACAGTCTCTCATAAAGCCAAATGTACCATATAACATAACCTAATCATGACAGTGAAATCTATCAAAGCCACAGTTCCTGATGGGCAGGAATCTTGGTAACAAGTGTTCAAAATGGGACACTTTTGAAATGAAGAGGACACTATTACTTTGTTAATGAGACAATAGGTAGAAATGGTGATGTCTTAGGAAAAATATGGTTGTGTTTATACTTAATTATTTCCTTCGTTTTCATCTTTCATTAACTCTAAAATCCTCATGTTTACTCTCTACTCTTTTAAAATTTTCTTTTATTTTCAAATTTATTACTTAGTTTTTGAAAATTCACAAAAGAGCACATGCAACAAGTTATGAAACACAAAACCTCTAGAACCATGAATCCAACATTGAACCAAGATTTTTTTTTAAAGTTTATTTATTTAGTTAATCTCCACACACAACTTGGGGCTCGAATCCACAATCTTGAGATCAAAAGTCGTCCACTTCTCCTACTGAGCCATCCAGGTGTCCCTCAACTTAAGATTTAGAACATATCAGGATCATTGTTTCTGCTTTTGGTCTTCTCTGTGGTCCCATTGCCCTGCTCTTCCTGTTTGTTCCACCATTATCTCCAGCTTCTGCTAGATCTTGGTTGTTATCACGTTAGATCTGAACTTTGACTCTCTAAGAGAAGAGACCCCTGAGTGTGGAGTTATCAGAGGGAAAAATCACCAAGGTACAGAATAGTTCCCTACGTTTATTGTGGTAGCTTATAGTTAGCATGGTGCTGACTCCCTAAACCCTTCAAAGTAGAAAAGTCATCATCCTTTGGAGTCACCTACAATAGTGTCCCTTTGTGACTTAATGTATTTAGTGTATTATTCCTGGCCATTTGCCACTTGGAAGTGAACCTTGTTGACCAGGTACTTTCATCTCTGTGCTCTGTTGTTACCAATCAGGGTCCTCTAATTTTCCTTCCCAGTAATCCTTTCCCCACCTGATCCTTGCACAATCATCCATCTTTTACAGATTCTGCTTTCTGTGAAATTGTGTCCACTAAATTCCTAGAAGAGTCCTTTTAGGAATTTTAATTTGACTATTTTGAGCTACAAATATCTGGATGCTTCCCATATGGCAAATTCATTGACATCATATTGTACAACATCATTGAAATAAATGTCTGCTCTAGTGACATCAGCAATATCCCACCCCACCTTTTTTTAAATCCTCACATTTCTTTAGTTTGCAGTCTTACTGTGTTAGCAAGTTAGTTTGAAACCTGACTTCAACTGGCCATCTCTGTCTGCTCTCATCTCTAAAATGCACTAAAATCATAAACTACTTTGCATTGATAATACTGTATTTTTCCAGTGTCAAAGGTGAATTCTACCCCCTATATTTCCAAGGAGTCCTTTTTTTTTTTTTTTAAAGATTTTATTTATTTATTTGACAGAGAGAGGGAGAGATCACAAGTAGGCAGAGAGGCAGGCAGAGAGAGAGGAGGAAGCAGGCTCCCTGCTGAGCAGAGAGCCCGATGCGGGGCTCGATCCCAGGACCCTGAGATCATGACCTGAGCCGAAGGCAGAGGCTTAACCCACTGAGCCACCCAGGGGCCCCCAACGAGTCCATTTTAAAGACACAAAACATTAATATCTAAGTTGTCAGGACCTAATTCCTAGAATTTCAGACTTCCACTTTCATAGTCAGTACCAATTGATTGCAATGTGCAATCTCAGTTCTACTTCTGCCATAAGGATAAGTTCTGGCTTTAAAAGGAAGAGTTGAAGTAGTTTTAGCTCAATTCTATTTGACTGAACATAAAACTCTCCTGCTTGTCCCTGTCTGACACTTGCACAGTTCTCATTGTTGGTGTTTTGCCTTGTCCTGGCTAACCAAACATTCTTTCTATTCAAATCCTCGCCTAGATGTGTGCCTTAATGGGACCGGGCCTTTCCTAATTCATATCATGACCTTTTCTTATTCTTGACAATATAGCCTGGGATCTGTAACTTGGTGGTACAGTATCCAGACACTAGCACCAATCTTCTTCCATTCAGGGCACTCTTTGATCCTGACCTCTGTATGGCAACTGCCCTTTAAATTTTTTTTTTCTCCATTTTCCAGGATGTGCAGCTCAATCTCTGCCTTCCAGTACCTGACTATTGCCACTGCACATCTGTTATAGACCTCTGGCTCTCTCTAGAGAACTGGACCAAGTCTGCTTGTGACTCCAGAAATGAGGCAGAACGGGAGCCATATCAAATTGTGTGAATAAAATATTAAGTTTTACATGCAGTAAGGTGAGTCAACAAACATTTATTATGTTTCTGTCATGAATCAGGTATTGTCCCAGACAATAATTTTCAGTGAATTCAATTCCAAAGTCCCTTCCCGTGGTTTGTCTTCTTTTGACTAAAAGTCTCAACCTTGCCTGCACTTCTGTGCCGTTTTCGGACACTTTCTTTAATCAAGTTTTAATTTCTTTATCTTAACTGATTATTCCTAAAGAGAATATACTCCTTATCTGAGATCTGATTAATAAACTCGTCAAAATCATCACAATATGATTTAGATGATTAATCCTGGCCTTATGATAAAGCTAACTACAGTACTTGGCAACATGTTATTATCACCTGCTATTAATCTTGTGTTTTCTTTGAATTCACATGACATTAATGGGTTCCATCACATAGCGCTTGCTAAACAGCTGCTCTCATCCCTTTGAAGTGCAGCTTCCTGAAGGTGCTCTTCATGGTCCTCTTTCCCTTGCGAAAGTCTCTAAGATGTTCTTACTTTCACTCTTCTTTCTTTTGTTGTATCCTGTAGTTTTGCAAATGACGAAGGAGCTAGACCTACAGACATGATTTTCCTTTTTCACCTTACTTTGCTCTCTTCTTTCAGGCCTCATTTTTATTATTGTGTTCCACTTCTTTATCTTTATTCTGTAATTCCGCCCCTCGATGGTCCTGATTATAGATGATAGCTGAGACTCACCAGACTCGTGGCAGAAGCAAGCGGAACACAGTTGAAGTTGTGTTTTTCCTAACTCCCACAGGCCTGTTCCTCCAGATGTTCTCATCGCTCTTCCTGCTCCACTGGTCCTGCCTGCTTGTGTCTTCATGCCACACTTCCCAGGCTCTGCTTCCTCTGCCTCTGAACAGCGTGTGGGAGTTACTGCAGCAAGTTCTGTAACCTCTCAGTGTCATCCTTCTCAGATTCTCAGATGTGAAAACCATCCTCTCTCCCTTGATGCAGTCCCTCTACAGGTAAAAATCATTTGAATATGCTGTCATCTCATGTACACATGTTATTCCTCAAGATCTTTGCTTACCAAGATGATGAAATTGGGGCATAGATAGATTAAAAGACTTTTAGTCACAAGGTAGTTAAATGTTAGAAGTTGAGCCTATAACTAGGTCTCTTGACTTATAAACTCAAAAAATATGGAACAAATTGGGTGTTTGGAATATCTGTATCCATATGGTCTAGTTTATTCTCAGCCAAAAGTACTAATTTGTAAACATGCCAATCTACTATTATTACATTGGACTTAAATTTGTCATTAGGAAGGACATTGCAATTTTAAATAAAAAGATTTCAGTTATTTTTTGAGGACCAGACCAAAAGTTGAAATAGAAAGATCTTGGAATTCATCTTTATACATTTACTGGCTTGAATGTAGACTTTGAGGGAACTTGAAGTTTAGTTTTATAAGCCTTGTTAGAGTGTATTGCTTATAAAAGAGGGGTGCATGTGATATGATGAGCACTGGGTGTTATACACAACTTCCAAATCATTGAACATTAAGTCAAAAACTAATGATGTATTATTTGTTGGCTAATTGAATTTAAATAAAAAAAATGCCCATTTACACAAATTAAAAAAAAAAAAAAGAGGGTCTCTTGTTTCTTTTCACCTAAGAAAAGTGAATCTATACCATCAATTGCAAATACCATTTCAGTCATTATAAACTAATTAGTTTTGTAAAGTAACTTAACTCTTTACAAGCATATCTCTAAACAGCTTTGATAACTTTCTCTTAACCTGATTTGTAATCCTAGTAAAAATAAATGTATAACTCCTCCAAAATATAAAACATCAGAAAATATTCCTGCTGGCTTCACAGTGATGATCTTAATTTCTATAAATAGTCTTTACTCAGAATGAACATTTTGGGCTGTATTTACCCAAAACCAAAACAGTCTGAGTAACGAAAGGTTGAGTCAAACTAAAAATAGATGTTATGGTCCCCAACCAACTGAATGGCTCAAATTTAACCTTTTTGCTTAAGCTATTTCTAAATGATATGACTCATAGTATGTTAAAATGCATGCAAAATAAGTTTTAAGTGAAGGTGTATTTATTTTAAATGTTTTATACAGTATCAAGTGTAAGGCAGCTAACAATGTTATGTAAGCTACTCTCTAAATAAACAACACTTATGAGAACCTTGTATGTTCCTGATATTTTCCTAGTATTCTGCTTGATGGACATCATGGTGGTCCCTGAGGGCAGTAATTTTAACTCATGAGGAATTTAAAGCTTTGTTTTGGAAATAAGAGGAAAATAATAGAGAAAATGTATAAATATAAAATATTACTATTTTAATCCAGTTTCTCATATCTTAAAATCTTCTGTAAGCAATCTTAAGATTTTTAAAAGTAATACATTCATATTGTGACATATTTATGACTCATATAATTATATATTATTTGTGAATTTTCCATTTGTTTTATATAGGGACAAATTTCTCATCTTTTAGAAGGGCTTGAACTTTTTCACTGAAGTTCTATTTAGTGACTGAAGAGTAGTATTTGAATTTAAAAAAAAAAAAAACCTTACAAAATGGACCCATGTAACTGGAAAGATTAATAAATCTTCAAAGAATGACTTCACTGAAATGAGTAGATTCCAAGACATTTTAAATGAATTTCTAATGTAAATTTTACTCCTTAAAACTACAAAATATGTAATGTTTTCCTTACCAAAAGTATAAATCCCTAAAGATTAAGGTCCTCTAGTATAGTACATTTTTTCTTTTACAGGTATAACTACTCTTGTGTTTTTTTTTTCTTGGTCTATTTGCATGTGAAACATTCTCCATATTATTTTAGTGTGAAAACATTTTTTTCTGAAGTTTCTCACAAAGCTTCACACCTTCTAGTGTGTAGCTATATTTACCCTACAATTCATCTAGCTATTTGTTAATTTACAAAAGATGACTGAGAAATATAACTTGTATTTTAATAGCCTTTGGAATAAATAGACACACATGTAGGATAAATTGCTAAGGTATGAGGAGAAAGGAATAATGGAAGAGACGCTGAAGAGAAGTAGGATGAAACATAAAGAAATATGGATTCAGTAGAGAATTGCACTATTTTGTATATATGTATTTTTCAAAGTCAAGTGAGAGCATTTTCTGTAAGATCATTTTCTCCAGCTGCTCATGTGATTAACTTACCTTTTTTTTTTTTTTTTTGGCATGTAAAAACTTATTTACTTATTTTAGAGAGAGGAAGAGAGAGAAAGAAGAAGAAGAAGAAGAAAAAGAGAGGGTGAGGGAGAGCAAGTCCCAAGCAGACTCCATGTTACCCACAGAGCCCAATGTGGGGCTCCATCTCATGACCCTGAGATCATGACCTGAGGTGAAACCAAGAGTTGGTCTCTTGACTGACTGAGCCACTCAGGCGCCTCTCATGTGCTTCAAATTTAAGACAATTTTACTTTAATCATACTGAATTAAATTTATTGCTATAATTTTCTATCAGTTCTACCTCTAAAAATAATGTTAATAGACACAGTAATTAGTCCTTCATTTCAGACAGGTATGTAGATATGATATTAAAAACCAACAAAGTAGCAGTTTTGTGCCATGAGATACTATTAATTATTAACCAATCAAATGAATGTGATTAAAAAGCTTATAAGTTACTAGAGTTTGAAAGCTGAGCTTTTTGAGATTAAAGGGATCACAAAAGGAGTATATAAAAGTCATAGTTTACTAGTTTGAAAAATAGCATTCAGTTACTTGATATTTACTTCTGTTTATGATATCTTAAGATGGAGAAGGGGAAGTCATATATTCTCTCTCTTCCTAGCCCTCACTAGCTATTGAAAATTGAATATTACTTCTAAGTCTCTCATGTTATGAGTGTTCAGGATACTCACTTAACATTACACCAAAGTTCTAAGTGATTACTTGCCATGCAATCAAACTGATCCTCATGTACATTAATTTTGTGAATCACTTGCTCCCTACCCCATCTGGTCTTCCATCCCTTGTTCTCTCCAAGGCTTTATTATATAGGCCAAATGGCATATTTTGGAAGACTTAGCTCATTCCCAAGGAATAAGAACACTTTGCATATCTTTATTATAAAACTTGACATATTTTACTGAATGTGCCTACTTATGTCTCTAAGTCTTTCCCATGTAAGATGGTAAATCTTGAAGTTAAAGATGAAGTGAGGGATAAGAGAATGAAAGAGAAAGCAGACACAATGTAATTAGTATTTTGTTCACCTTGTTTTCTTCAGACATAAGAGAGAGTAGGTGTTCTATAAATATGTTTTAAATAATTGAGGATGAAGCTACTTCATGATCACCAGCTGTTCTTACTCCATTTTAAGGCCTTGTAGTAATCTGCATTGTGATTAACTAGTATCTTATTTAATGTAGAACTATTTTTACTTTCATCTTTTGTCTGTTAAATTTATTCTAATTTTGTTGGTGACTCTGGGGTGACATGATACTCAGGTCATTTATATAGACCAGTGTGAGGACTATTGAATTTAAAAATCAATTTCATAGTCCAAAGATCTTTTCTAGTACTGTCAAATAATTCAGCAAAAGGGAGACTTTGATGATTTAAGGAGATTTGCTAAATGAGTATAGATTTTTCTACAACCTCATAATTACTCCCCTCCCCCTTAAAAAAAGTCTACTCCTTAGAGTAATTTTGGAGTGTGGAAGACAGTCTTTCACTTAAGTGTTTATTCACTAAAAGGTCTCTGATAATTTTGCTTCAGTTTGAGGGTTTAAGTTGCTAAATTGGAGTAATACTTACATACCTTTCTGGGTGCCTGGGTAGCTTAGTGGGTTAAGCCTCTGCCTTCGGCTCAGGTTATGATCTCAGGGTCCTGGAATCCAGTCCTGCATCAGGCTCTCTGCTCAGCAGGGAGCCTGCTTCCCTGCACCCTTTACCCCCCCACCCCCACCCCTACTGCCTCTCCGCCTCCTTGTGATCTCTCTCTGTCAAGTAAATAAATAAAATCTTAAAAACAAAACAAAACAAACTTGCGTACCTTTCCCTCAGCCTAGTAAGCTTCTAAAAATGGTTTGGAAAGTTGATATGAATGACAAAAATTGACACTCTTTTTTTTTTTTTTTTTAACTTTCCCACAGCATGAGAGTGTGAGGGTGGAGGATACCATATTGGGCTTTATTAGGGAGAGTATATGCCAAACAGGCCCTATGTTTTAGCTAAGGTTCCACTTTGAGAGGGTGTATTTAAACTCAATCCCCATGTCTGGAAATGTTGAGCATAATTGCAATCTGACACTGGATGAAGTAAATGTTTTCTTAGAGTAAATGTTTTCTTGCCTGAAGAAAGCCCCTTTTCTTTGGGAGGACCCAGGCGCCTGCTGATGAAGAGGTCTAGATCCTCAGGCTGGGAGTGATAGACATTCTCCTGTTTTCGTGCTCTATTTGTCAGCAGGATCCTATGATTCTCAAGATGGGAATGCAGTCGGTCCCTGGAATTTTCACCATCCTCACACTCACTTGGTCATAGGTAAATTGATTACTGTAGCTCAGTTGCTCTGTGAACAAAGCGCTCTGTCTGTTTTGATTCTCAGTCCTCACTCTTCATCTGTCATGCATCATATATTGTTTTTTTCTGCACCATTACCCACAGTGACAGACGAGACAAGACTGTGTCATTGACTGCAGACTTCATTGCAGCCCCTCCAGAATTGAAAACATATTGCTGATTATTATGTTTAAAGTTCCTAACCTGTATGCACTCTGTTTAGGGTAAGAAGATTTTGATGTTAGCTTTCTGGTTTTGTGAACCATGACAAAACTTAAATCTCTCAGGCTACTTGCAAGGAAAACCAGATCTTGACCATGTGAAGCTAAGAAAAGGCAGTAGAAAAAGAAATATAGAGCAAAAGAGCGGATGGCCGGCTATGCTAGGAATCAACTCACAGAATTGACAAAAAGGATACAATTTAAAAGTTAAACTTAGTTTTTATCCCATCTCATTGCAAAGGATTTGAGTCAGAGAGTAAAAGTTCTCTCTTTTCTGTTTAGAAATTTCTGTTTAGAAATAAAAGGTAGGAATATGAAATAAACTGAGTATTTTCTTTTAAATTACCCTGCCAGAACTTATTTGTTTAAATGTATTTTCACCTTCAAGCTAGATGCCTTACGGTACTATAAGCTTAATCACACAGTCTGATCCTTTACACTGCTTTTCAATTCTACTGCATATTTTTTAGGATGGCTCCAGTGATGGCAATTATTAGTCTTTGTGGATTGTATATATTTTTGAAATGGCTTAAAGTCCTTTAGTTACATATTTCATCAGCAAAGAGCATATAGAAGCTGGATAATATACAGTTTTTATTCTAGAATATCATAAAAAATAGAATTAATTTTTGTGTATGTTACTGATAAAAATTGAGTCTAAGATAATGCCAGAAAAAAAGTTTCAATAATTCACTTGTATATATACTTTATTTTTTTATATTTTACTCCCAAATGATAATTTAAAGATCCTTGCTATATATTTCAAATCTATTGAAAGATAACCCACTAGCCATCACATGACTTCTCTTGTCCTCTCCATTCATACCGAGGCATTCTTTTAGGGAAATTATAGCACCTGAATGTGAAGAAAGTTTCCAGGTTTTCTTCTAATTCCATGCATGTTTGTATAGAAGATAGTGTCACTTTTTTCATAGTAGAGCTACTAGCTTCACCTTGTCATATTCAAAGGGGAATAATTATTCTTATTACCACTGGTCGTAACTTTCAAAGTATCATATTATTATCAATGTTATCATCATTTTGCACTTGTCAGTTTTGTGTTTTTCTTTTTTTTTCTTTTTTTTATTTTAATAAACATGTAATATATTTTTATCCCCAGGGGTACAGGTCTGTGAATCGCCAGGTTTACACATTTCACAGTTTTGTGTTTTTCTTCTTTGAAATTGCAAATAGCAATCTTCATATTTTCTCTGATATCAAATTATGTCTGCTTCATATTCATCAAATCCACACGGCTATTCCATTACATTCCTCTATACTCATCCTAGTTTACATACATTCATGTGCCACTTTACTTTGATAATTATTTTACTTATTTAGTAGGTCCATGTTTAGCTGCCTATTATGTTGGTCGTGGTTAAGAACTGGATCTCAACTACATTTGGTAACTGTCCTTTTTGATTAATAAAATATGAAGCACTAGGGAAATGAAGATGATTCAACATATAAAACAGTCCTTAGTGACCATGATATTAGTTTATATGTCAAGAAAAGCAATCGCAAGAGGACACATGCTAACACAATGATATTCTGCTGGGCCTATCAGTGAACAATCTGACAAACATCTTAGGTGCAAGCTCACCTTGAGAGATCCTGTTTTTGTCTCTGCTGACCTTTCCCCCAGTCTTCTCTGTTCATCCACATCTGTAGTTTGAAGGCGTAAGCAGAAGGAAAGATGCTAAGAGGAATCAGTCCCGAACTAAGTTCAAAGTCTTCCAGAAAATTATCACCACATATCAATATTCCTTTGTGAAATACACAGTGAACTTGTTGAATATATCTACTCATAGATTGTTTGAAATGGACTTTGACAGAGCTGTCAGACATAGCTTTAAAATGATTGTCAGCCAAGTGTGTCATACCATGGGCTTCGTGATTATCTATCCTTAGAGTTTGTCTGTGTGCCCAATTCAGAATATTCAAATTGTGGAAGAGAGTTGACTCTCTGATGTAGTAAACTATAGATCAACATAGAGAAAAAAGATTAGTTTCAAACTGAAAGGATCTTTATAAGAAAAACAACACACTTTATTGTCTTAATGATAAACACTATAATGAATTAAGCTTGCTTTCCCAAGTCTACAACCATATTTTTTAATATTTAAAACCCTCATGTCCCAGGATAAATACTGGCTAAACTATCCAGAATCAATTCTAAATTAATTATTTTCATAAGACAGTAAATTCTCTAAGGATGCCACCTAATCATAAGGCTTTCCTTTTCATATCACCCGGGTTTTATAGTATTGTCAGTGCAGCAAAGGTTATAGATTCATTTATAGTCTGTGATGTGAAAATTTTTAAGGTCTTCCTAGCTTCAGGGTTATCATCTTAATGCATAACCCAAGACACAACCTATATAATTAGTTTATAACATTATACATAAATTTTGTCTTGAGTTTAATTATCTTTGATTTAAAAGTAATATAATTCAAATAAAAATTAAAACGGGTTTTCTTTTCCTTAATTCTTCCTCAGCATAAATACATACATTATTTTCAAAATCCCTGTGGGGAAGAAAAGTGAGACCTGGGAGAAATTACTTCCTTCCAACTAGATGTAAACATGAAAACCAGGAGTATGGTTTTTCATTTGTTACTATTTTTATAATATGGTTGCATTTGTGAGACAATAATTCATCAGCTGATGATGTTTAATTGAGTCTTCCTAAAAAGGGTACTTGGATTCTGGAGAAATTCTGAGGGGCTCTACTGCTCAATCTCATCATTTTTTTTTTTCCTTTTGTCAGTATTAAAGTTAGCCCTTGAAGGTAAAAGTTGAACTCTCCTCCCTGCCAAATAAACAAAGTTTGACACTGATGAATGCCTATAGTACTTTGTTCTAAACTGTGTCAAAGAACACTAGTTCTGTAAGTTATTAATAGGAGTTTAACAGGGGAAGAATTGCATAGCCAAATGTTGTATTCTTTCTTTTTCACCCAGTTCCATAGATTTTTTAAAAAAAAGATTTTATTTATTTATTTGACAGACAGAGATCACAAGTAGGCAGAGAGGCAGGCAGAGAGAGAGGGGGAAGCAGGCTCCCTGCCAAGCAGGGAGCCCGATGTGGGGCTTGATCCCAGGATCCTGAGATTATGACCTGAGCCGAAGGCAGAGGCTTAACACACTGAGCCACCTAGGCACTCCTCACAGTTCCATAGATTTTATGACACACAATCTATTAAAAAAAACAAACCAATAGCTTATTTATTTGGTGGGGAGAAGGTTAAAAAGCAACACTGCCACAGAAAATTTACCAATTTTAAGATATTGCCTAGTATCAGGTGGGTTAAACATAGTATATTTGGGAAAACGCATTAACGTATTTACCTCTTGGAAATTTACATTGGGCATTTATAGATTAAAAGTTCTATTTATAGATAGTATTTGGAAATTACACTTCTAGAAAGTAAAGTACAGATTTTTTTCAAAGGAGATACTTTACAATATGTTCTTTTTACTTCTGTTGTAATCTTGTCTTTTATGTTTTCACTCTATAGTTTTTAGTCACAAAAAAATACGTAAGTTTCCTGAACAAGGCTTTTTTTTTTTTTTTTTTTAACCTTCATGCCTTTTATGTGTTGTTTCTTCTATGTGGAATGGAATTATGTCTACTTCTTTTTTGGTGAGTTTTCATTCTTTCCTTAATATTGTTTCCTTAGTATTTACTTAATATTCATTTGGAGATCTATACTTGTCACTACATAAATTCATACTGCATTTCTTTTAATTCTTACTATGCAGGTAATAGTTTAGGTTCTAAAACCTAAAATTTCTTCTGTCCTTTGTATACTTTTTCTCTTTAAGTTTTTTATAAAAGCAAAAGCAACCATCTTATTTTGTTAAGCAAGAGCAGGATTATTATTTTAATAAAAATTAATATGTGCAACAGGAATATTCTGAGTATCTAATATAGGCATGGTCTATGCCGGGGCTCAGTGATGGTGGATCAAGCATCAGCCACTAGAATGAAGCCAAGAAAAGGAAGTTGATTCCACTTGTGAATTAGTAAATAGAACTGGTTCCTGACCTCAGTTTTTTGTGTGTGCGTATGGTGTGTATATGCCCTGAATTGTTGACCGCCATTCAAAATGAATGTCATTTAGTTTGAGCATGTTTTACAGTTCACACTACCAATTCACTCTTAAGGGAAGAGAGAATGGTGTAGTCCATTATTTGCTGCATTAAAGACGTCTGTAAAAATCTGGGATGGCCTATCACTATCATAGTCTTGGTTGATATCACAAGTTGATTAGGAATGAGGAAGACTTGAAAGAGATTGCACATGTTATTTTTTACTGAGATATTTTTTATTATTTCTAGAACTAGAAATAATGGCCATTTCCCTGGTTGGAGAAGCCTACTTACTAAAGCCTAGTGCAGGATAGATTTGCTAATTTGTATATTCTAAATGGTCAAGATTAAATTTTTATATGTAGAGGTTACACTAAGACTTAAAAGAGACCTGGAGAAGTATTACAAAGAGTACTTAAATCTCATCCTGTGGGAAACATTTATTACTCTTGTATCTTGAGATTTCCTGTTGCTTCCTCATGCACCCATATATTTCTTCCTACCTGTAACACCATACTTTTATATCCTGGTATGTATTGTTTTTTTTTTTTTTTTCTTCTAGATCGTGAAATCTTGCAGAATGGCAGCTAACTATGACTTACTCAATTTTGCATCCCTTTCACATAGTAACTAGCACTGAGCAAATGCTGAAAAAGGTTCAGTGAATGAATGGAACACATAAGTGGAGTAGGAGAAGAAAGGATAGTATGGGAAGATGAAATTAAATTGTGGTTAAGTATCTATAGCTTTTACAGTTAGATAGATTCTTGAGTTCACTTGCCAGGACTATGACTTTGAACATAGTTTAAACTTTTACAAACCTTAACTTTTTCATCTTTAAGCCAAGAAACATGACTACACCATGGGTTTCTTTTTTCTTTTTCTTTTTTTAATTTTTTAAAAATTATTTATTTGAGAGAGAGAGCATGGGCATGGACAGGGGGAAGAGCAGAGGAAGAGGGAGAAACAGACTCCTGCTGAGCAGGGATTCCCAATACTGGGCTTGATCCCAGGACCGTGGGTTCATGACCTGAGCTGAAGGCAGACACTTAACCAACTGAGCCATACAGGTGTATTTACATCAGAGTTTTTTGTTGTTGTTGTTGTTTTTCATTTTGTTTTTTGTTTTTTTAAATGAAGACGTAGCTAAATGTCAGGTATATAAATACTTAAGTTCCATACTTGGCACATGGGAAATTTCCATTGTGCTATTGTTATTATGTTAACAAGAACTGGTATTTTGGCAAGAATTAATTGTGTGTAGAAAAGCAGAAAAGACCTTCTTTTTAGATGTCATTTGGTGATGAGACTTTCCTCTACCTTCTGCGATATGCACACCAAATCCCTTAGCCTTTTCCTCATTTCTGTCTTTGTTGTTATTTTTCATTTCTAGTCTTAGTGGAAGAGGTTCACTGAAGGCACAGAGATTTGAGTGATGGGCCTAATTTGATGTAATTCAGAGATGGTCCTTTGTAGTAATCCAGTATGATTTTGTTTACATATTATGTGCTTAATGGTACATGATCATACAGAAATGAATGAATAATTCACTTTCCTCTAACTTTATTATTGACCAGTAAGTAATCTCATTACTGGCTTCACATTTATTCTTTCAAACTCAAATGCCCATCTATTTGTGTATCTTTGTTAAGAAGCTTTGATAAAATTAATTTTTAAGAAAAGATTTTCTGAGCATAGCTGCCAAGTGGCACAGCGCTTGGGGACACAATTCATATTGTATTTGTCATAGATTCTATGAGAATGGCAGTCTTTGTGGCACAATTTCATTCACATAGAATACAACTATAATAATATCTCCTGGACATTGATACTAAGTATCACTGTAAGCAACAAAAGCATACTAGTCTATTATTAGTTTTCCTAATAGTGCTTCACTCTCTCCATTTAACAATGAAATTTAGGGAAAATATCACTCACTTCTAACTTGATTTAATAATTAAAATGCATTTTCCATAATTAGGGCATAATTTAGTAATTTCATGAGTCAGAATATTTCAATAAATAGTATAACTAAAGAAGAAACATGAAATGATGATCTTAGGGCTTCACTTTATTTCCTACAAGTCATAGTCATATAGCATGATTATGCAAATAAAGCACTAAATCTATTTATCTTTAATAAAAACTAGATATGTAAAAATATTGTACATATTGTAGTGACTACAGTAAGTTAAAATCATTGTGGATAAACTAGGTTCTTTAAGTGAATTTTATTTTAGAAGAGGGTCAAAGAAATTAATTTCAAACCTGTCTTCATATTTTAGGTTTTATTTATTTTTTATTTTTCTTTTTTAAAGTTTTTATTTATTTATTTGACAGAGAGAGACACAACGAGAGAGGGAACACAAGCAAGGGGATTGAGAAAGGGAGAAGCAGGCTTCCCACTGAGTAATTAACCTGATGTGGAGCTTGATCCCAGAACCCTGGGGTCATGACCTGAGCTGAAGGCAGATGCTTAATGACTGAGCCAGCCAGGTGCCCTGATATTTTAGGTTTTAAAATAATGCATAATTTTAATTTAAAGATAAAAAGTTACATAATGTTTACTTGGAAGGAGAAAATATTGATTGGATTAAATGTATTAAGTTTTGCAGAAAAGGTATTTGGAGTTTCCAGTTTTAAATAAAGAATATCAGAGATGTTTCTTGAAATTCATATTGCAGAATTATTAGTGTTGCTATCACTTCCCCACATACCTATAAAATAGTTGTAGCACCATGTCAGGAGGTAGTCGTTTGTGTATGTGAATTGCACTCTGGCTAAGGATGAAAGGTTGTAAATGTCATCTATTCTTAAGAAACCCAGTAGTAGTTGAGACCAGCTCTTTCCCTAGAAAATGCCAGTATAGGCTCTGTTCTTTTTTTTTTTTTTTTTAATTTTTTATTTATTTTCAGCGTAACAGTATTCATTGTTTTTTCACCACACCCAGTGCTCCATGCAATCTGTGCCCTCCCTAATACCCACCACCTGGTTCCCCCACCCTCCCACCCTGCCCCTTCAAAACCCTCAGGTTGTTTTTCAGAGTCCATAGTCTCTCATGGTTCACCTCCCCTTCCAATTTCCCTCAACTCCCTTCTCCTCTCCATCTACCCTTGTCCTCTATATTATTTGTTATGCTCCACCAATAAGTGAAACCATATGATACTTGACTTTCTCTGTTTGACTTATTTCATTCAGCATAATCTCTTCCAGTCCTGTCCATGTTGCTACAAAAGTTGGGTATTCGTCCTTTCTGATGGAGGCATAATACTCCATAGTGTATATGGACCACATCTTCCTTATCCATTCATCCGTTGAAGGGCATCTTGGTTCTTTCCACAGTTTGGCGACCGTGGCCATTGCTGCTATAAACATTGGGGTACAGATGGCCCTTCTTTTCACTACATCTGTATCTTTGGGGTAATTGAGATACCACCTTACACCAGTTAGAATGGCCAAAATTAGCAAGACAGCAAACAACGTGTGTTGGAGAGGATGTGGAGAAAGGGGAACCCTCTTACACTGTTGGTGGGAATGCAAACTGGTGCAGCCACTTTGGAGAACAGTGTGGAGATTCCTCAGGAAATTAAAAATAGATCTTCCCTATAGGCTCTGTTCTACCACTGTTCCCCCACCAGTGTCACCATCAATGTATCTACCACTCAGTCAGTGTAACTAGAGGACTACAGATTCAGGTGTTTAGCTTTGTACTGAAGAATGCTTATGGTGAAAGTGGATTCTCTTCTTTTCCTGTGGGAAGAAAGGAAGGGAGTGATCTACTCCCCAGTTGGCCTGTGATGAGACCTCTTAGAAAATCATTGAAAGATTGAAAGTTCCTATGGAACCCCAAAGGCAAAATGCTGCTGTTTTCTGAAAGGGATTTAGAAAGAATGCTTTTGGGAGAGTTTTAGGGTGTCCAGAATTGTGGCACTCCTGCTGTGGGGAATATAAGAAGGGAGCATAAAATGCGTGCCTCAAAATTTTGAAGTGTCTTTGAAATGAGGTACTTGTTATTGAATCAGATCTACAAATTTCTACAAGTCAAGAGTATCTATCGATCAAGATTGCAGTTGCGCACATTCACAGGCTTGCACAAACACTGGCTTGGGGGTGCCTGAGCATAAGAGACCATCTCTACTACATCCAAGTTGTCTGTCATCCCAGAGGGTTCAGAGGAGAACACTAACACTTTTCAAGGCTGCAGGTGAAGGAGCACAAAGGTTAGTGATGTTATTGTGTATCCAGAGAGCTGGTAGTGGGTGATGGGAAACTAAGGAGACCTGGTGGTCAGGGACAGAAGGCATGGAAGAAGAAAACTAGTTTTTGGGGTGTGTGTGTGTGTGTGTGTGTGTGTGTGTATATTATTTGGGACTTTCTATATGTAACATCATGTCATCTGTGAATAGAGATAGATTTGTTTCTTCTTTTTCAATCTGGACGGTTCTTATCTTTTTTTCTTGCCTGATTGTCCTGTCTATAACTTCTAGCACAGTGTTAAATAACAATCCTAAAAGTGGGCATCCTTGTCTTCTTCCTGGTAATAGGGGAAAAACTTCCAGTTTTTCACCTTTGAATATGATATTAACAATGGTATTTTCACAAATGCCTTTTGTCATGTTGACAAAGTTCCCTTTTATTCTAGTTTTCTGAGTATTTCCTATCATGAATGATAGAAATGATTTTTACTGTCAACTATCAACTGAAGTAGTCATTTTGTTGTTGTTGTTAATGTGGTGTATTACATTGATTGATTTTCTTAATGTTGAGCCACTCTGTGTTCCTGGGATAAATCTCACTTGGTTATGGTGTATAATACTTTTAACATGCTGTTGGACTCTCTTTGCTACTATTTTGTTAATAATTTTTGCATCAGTATTTAGAAGGAATATGTGTAGTTTTCTTGTGGGTTTTTTTTTTTTTTTCTGATTTTGGTATCAGGATAGTACTGGCCTCCTAGAATGAATTAGGAAATGTTCCTTCTTTTACTTTCTAGAACATTTTGAGAAGGATTGGTATTAATTCTATTTAATTTTTAAATTTAATTTATTTTATTTTATTGATAATAGTTTTTAGTCTAGCATGCTATCGTTTCAGTCTGAGGGATTCCCTTTAGCATTTTTTTTTGGGGGGGGGCAAATTTTATTGTTGACAAACTCCCCTAGCTCTTGTTTATCTGGAAATGTCTTAACTTTTATTTCATTTTGAATGATGGTTTTGCTGGATATATAATCATTGACTTTTTCTTTCTGTGCTTTACAAATGTCTTACTCCCTTCTGGCCTTCATGATTTCTGATTAGAAATCTGCTTATAATCTTAATGATAATTTCTTGTATAAGATTTTTCTTTCTTACTGCTTTCAATAAGGTCTTTATCTTTGGCTTTTGACAATTAAATGATAATGTGTCAAAGTGTGGATCTCCTTGTGTTTATTTTGGAGTTCACTGAACTTCTTGAATGTGTAGATTCATGTATTTTATCAAATTTGGGAAAAAATTAGCCATTATTTTTTCAAATATCCTTTCTGCCTCTTTCTCTTTCTTTCTTTTCCTACTGGGATTTTCATGGATGTAAAGTCCATTTCATGGTATCTCACAAGTCCCTTAGGCTTCATGTGCTTTTCTTCGTTTTTTTTTTTTTGTTTGTTTGTTTTGTTTTGTTTTGTTTTGTTTTTGTTTTTTCCCTCTTTCTGATCTCAAATTGGATAGTTTCAATTCAAGCTATTTTTTTTTTCTTCTGCCTGTAGAAATCTACAATTGAAACCTTCTAGTGAGTTTTCATTTAAGTTTATTGTAGTTTCTAGCTCCAGAATTTGCTTTGTTCCTTTTAGTAATGTTGTTACTCTTTATTTGGTAAGTGTAATAACTGTGCTTTCTCAGGAAGAAATATATATATACATATATACATATATATAGATATACAGATACACACACACCATACTTTTTGTTTCTTTTCATTTTTCATAATTCTTTATTAAAATTTTGACATTTTGAAAATTACAATGTGGTAAAATCAAATACTTTGCCTTACTCAAGGTTTGTTCTGTTCTTTGCTGTGTGCTTTAGCTTGTTTGTGTGCCTAGTGACTTTCTAAACTATTTTTTTAAAGTCATTATTCTTTGTCATGTGGGTTTATGAGAAAGAGAATGAGAGAAAGAGAGTGATAGGAGACAGAGGCCAAAAGAGATAGAGACAGAGAGAAAAGAAGAAAGGAATGAAAGAGGAAGGAAGTAAGGGAAGAATAGAAGCCTGAACTACTTCCTATATTTACTGATTGTGTGTGTGTGTGTGAGAGAGAGAGAGAGAGATTGCTTTAATGCATTACCCGGTTGTTTACACTCTAACTTAGTCTTCACTTCTTATTTGCACCGAGCCTAAAGATGAGTCAGAGCTGAAAGCTTAGGGACTTCTTAAGTCATATCTGAGTTTGTGTCTTAGTTCACTTGGGTTATCATAACAAAAATACCATAGACTGGGTGACTTAAACAAGAAACATTTATTTCTTGTAGTTCTGTAGGCTTAGGGAGTCCAAGACCAAAACACTAGAAGATTCAGGGAAAACTGAGTGCCCACTTCCTAATTTGTAGAAGCCTGTGTTTTCACTTTGTCCTCATGATGGAAAGAAGACTAGCAAGCTCTCTGGGGTCTCTTTTATAAGATTACTAATGCCCATTTCTATAGGATCTGTTCTCATGATCTGGCCATTTCCCAGTGCTCCTGTCTCTTAATACCATGACATTGGAAGTTAGGATTTCAATGTAAGAATTTGGGGAGGAGGGGAGGAATCAAGATGGCGGAGAAGTAGCAGGCTGAGATGACATCGGGTAGCAGGAGATCAGCTAGATAGCTTATCTAACAATTGTGAACACCTACAAATCCAACGGGAAATCAAAGAGAAGAAGAGCAACAATTTTAGAAACAGAAAATCGATCACTTTCTCAAAGGTAGGACCTGCAGAGAAGTGAATCCAAAGCGACGGGAAGATAGACCCCGGGGGGAGGGGCTGGCACCCGGCAAGCAGCGGAGCATCAGAGCACAAAATTGGGACTTTTAAAAGTCGGCTCCACTGGGAGACATCACTCCAGAGGCTAAACTGGGGGGAAACCCAGGCAGGGTCAGCATAACCCCAGGTCCCGTGGGGTCACAGAAGGACCGGGGGTGTCTGAGTGCCGCAGAGCTCGCAGGTATTAGAGCGGGGAAGCCGGCTACAGTGACAAAGCTGAGGAGTGAGCTCTCAGCCCGGGGTTACCTTGTGCCGGTCGCAGGCTGGGTGGGCTCGGAGCACGGCCAGAGGCCATGGAGATGGAAGCAATGGGGCGCTTTTCGCCAGGTTCCAGCAACTGACTGCTTTTCTACCGGCACGACCGCAGGCCAGGGAGGCGGGGTGGTTCGGCGCTTTGCTCTGAGGGCGCGCTGAGGAGCGGAACCCCAAGCTCTCGGCTCCTCCGGGCCGAGAGATTGAGAGGCCACCATCTTCATTCCCGTCCTCCAGAACTCTACAGAAAGCGCTCAGGGAACAAAAGCTCCTGAAAGCAAACCCAAGCGGATTACATAGCCCGGCCCCTGGCAAGGGCGGTGCAATTCCGCCTGCGGCAAAGATACTTGAGAATCACTACAACAGGCCCCTCCCCCAGAAGATCAACAAGAAACCCAGCCAAGACCAACTTCACTCACCAAGAACAGCAGAATTCCACAGCAGGAGAAAGCAAATCTTATCTGGACAAAATGACAAGGCGGAAAAACTCACCACAAAAAAAAGAACAAGAGGCAGTACCGAAGGCTGGAGACCTAATCAATACGGACATTGCTAACATGACAGATCTAGAGTTCAGAATGACAATTCTCAGGGTTCTAGCCGGGCTCGAAAAAGGCATAGAAGATTAGAGAAACACTCTTCGGAGAGATAAAGGCCCTTTCTGGAGAAATAAAAGAACTAAAATCTAACCAAGTTGAAATAAAAAAAGCTATTAATGAGGTGCAATCAAAAATGGAAGCTCTCACTGCTAGGATAAATGAGGCAGAAGAAAGAATTAGTGACATAGAAGACCAAATGACAGAGAATAAAGAAACTGAGCAAAAGAGAGACAAACAAATACTGGACCATGAGGAGAGAATTCGAGAGATAAGCGACACCATAAGACGACACAACATTAGAATAAATGGGATTCCAGAAGAAGAAGAAAGAGAGAGGGGAGCAGAAGGTATATTGGAGACAATTATTGGAGAGAATTTCCCTAATATGGCAAAGGGAACAAACATCAAAATCCAGGAGATGCTAAGAACGCCCCTCAAAATCAATAAAAATAGGTCCACACCTCATCACCTGATAGTAAAATTTACAAGTCTTAGCGACAAAGAGAAAATCCTGAAAGCAGCCCGGGAAAAGAAGTCTGTAACATACAAGGGTAAAAACATTAGATTGGCAGCGGACTAATCCGCAGAGACCTGGCAGGCCAGAAAGAACTGGCATGATGTATTCAGAGCACTAAATGAGAAAAACATGCAGCCAAGAATACTGTATCCGGCTAGGCTATCATTGAAAATAGAAGGAGAGATAAAAAGCTTCCAGGACAAACAAAAGCTGAAAGAATTTGCAAACACCAAGCCAGCTCTACAGGAAATATTGAAAGGGGTCCTCTAAGCAAAGAGAGACCCTAAAAGTAGTAGATCAGAAAGAAATAGAGACAAGATACAGTAACAGTCACCTTACAGGCAATACAATGGCACTAAATTCATATCTCTCAATAGTTACCTTGAATGTTAATGGGCTAAATGCCCCAATCAAAAGACACAGGGTATCAGAATGGATAAAAAAACAAAACCCATCAATATGCTGCCTACAAGAAACTCATTTTAGACCCGAAGACACCTCCAGATTAAAAGTGAGGGGGTGGAAAACAATGTACCATGCTAATGGACATCAGAAGAAAGCTGGGGTGGCAATCCTTCTATCATATCAATTAGATTTTAAGCCAAAGACTATAATAAGAGATGAGGAAGGACACTATATCATACTCAAAGGGTCTGTCCAACAAGAAGACCTAACAATCTTAAATATCTATGCCCCTAACATGGGAGCAGCCAACAATATAAACCAATTAATAACAAAATCAAAGAAGTACATCGACAGTAATACAATAATAGCAGGGGACTTTAACACTCCCCTCAATGAAATGGACAGATCATCTAAGCAAAAGATCAACAAGGAAATAAAGGCCTTCAATGACACACTGGACCAGATGGACATCACAGATATCTTCAGAACATTCCATCCCAAAGCAACAGAATATACATTCTTCTCTAGTGCACATGGAACATTCTCCAGAATAGACCACATCCTGGGTCATAAATCAGGTCTCAATAGGTACCAAAAGATTGAGATCATTCCCTGCATATTTTCAGACCACAATGCTCTGAAGCTAGAACTCAATCACAAGACGAAATTTGGAAAGAATGTAAATACATGGAGACTAAACAGCATCCTTCTAAAAAATGAATGGGTCAACCAGGAAATTAAAGAAGAATTGAAAAAAATCATGGAAACAAATGATAATGAAAACACAACGGTTCACAATCTGTGGGACACAACAAAGGCAGTCCTGAGAGGAAAATATATAGCGGTGCAAGCCTTTCTCAAGAAACAAGAAAGGTCTCAAATACACAACCTAACCCTACACCTAAAGGAGCTGGAGAGAGAACAACAAAGAAAGCCTAAACCCAGCAGGAGAAGAGAAATCATAAAGATCAGAGCAGAAATCAATGAAATAGAAACTATAAAAACAATAGAACAAATCAACAAAACTAGGAGCTGGTTCTTTGAAAGAATTAATAAGATTGACAAACCCCTGGCCAGACTTATCAAAAAGAAAAGAGAAAGGACGCAAATAAATAAAATCACGAGTGAAATAGGAGAGATCACAACCAACACCAAAGAAATACAAACAATTATAAGAACATACTACGAGCAACTCTATGCCAACAAATTTGACAATCTGGGAGAAATGGATATATTTCTAGAGACATATAAACTACCACAACTGAACCAGGAAGAAAGAGATAACCTGAACAGACCCATAACCAGTAAGGAGATTGAAACAGTCATCAAAAATCTCCAAACAAACAAAAGTCCAGGACCAGATGGCTTCCCAGGGGAATTCTACCAAACATTTAAAGAAGAATTAATTCCTATTCTCCTGAAACTGTTCCAAAAAATAGAAATGGAAGGAAAACTTCCAAACTCATTCTATGAGGCCAGCATCACCTTGATCCCAAAATCAGTCAAGGATCCCACCAAAAAAGAGAATTACAGACCCATATCCTTGATGAGCACAGATGCGAAAATTCTCACCAAAATACTGGCCAATAGGATCCAACAATACATTAAAAGGATTATTCACCATGACCAAGTGGGATTTATTCCAGGGCTGCAAGGTTGGTTCAACATCCACAAATCCATCAATGTGATACAATACATTAATAAAAGAAAGAGTAAGAACCATATGATACTCTCAATAGATGCCGAAAAAACATTTGACAATGTGCAGCATCCCTTCCTGATTAAAACTCTTCAAAGTGTAGGGATAGAAGGCACATACCTCAATATTATCAAAGCCATCTATGAAAAACCCACCGCAAATATTCTCAATGGAGAAAAACTGAAAGCTTTTCCGCTAAGGTCAGGAACACGGCAGGGATGTCCGTTATCACCACTGCTGTTCAACATAGTACTAGAAGTCCTAGCCTCAGCAATCAGACAACAAAAAGAAATTAAAGGCATCCAAATTGGCAAAGAAGAAGTCAAACTCTCACTCTTTGCAGATGATATGATACTCTATGTGGAAAACCCAAAAGGCTCCACTCCCAAACTGCTAGAACTTGTACAGGAATTCAGTAAAGTGTCAGGATATAAAGTCAATGCACAGAAATCAGTCGCATTTCTTTACACTAACAACAAGACAGAAGAAAGAGAAATTGAGGAGTTAGTCCCATTTACAATCGCGCCCAAAACCATAAGATACCTAGGAATAAATCTAACCAAAGAGGCAAAGAATCTATACTCAGAAAACTATAAAGTCCTCATGAAAGAAATTGAGGAAGACACAAAGAAATGGAAAAATATTCCATGCTCCTGGATTGGAAGAACAAATATTGTGAAAATGTCTATTCTACCTAAAGCAATCTACACATTTAATGCAATCCCTATCAAAATCCCATCCAATTTTTTTAAAGAAATAGAACAAATAATCCTAAAATTTATATGGAACCAGAAAAGACCTCAAATAGCCAAAGGAATATTGAAAAAGAAATCCAAAGTCGGTGGCATCACAATTCCAGATTTCAAGCTCTATTTCAAAGCTGTCATCATCAAGACAGCATGGTACTTGCACAAAAACAGACATATAGACCAATGGAACAGAATAGAGAGTCCAGAAATAGACCCTCAACTCTATGGTCAACTAATTTTCGACAAAGCAGGAAAGAATGTCCAATGGAAAAAAGATAGCCTCTTCAACAAATGGTGCTGGGAAAATTGGACAGCCACATGCAGAAAAATGAAATTGGGCTATTTCCTTACACCAGACACGAAAATAGACTCAAAATGGATGAAGGACCTGAATGTGAGAAAGGAATCTGTCAAAATCCTTGAGGAGAATGCAGGCAGCAACCTCTTTGACCTCAACCGCAGCAACTTCTTCCCAGGAACATTGCTGTTTTTTCTTTTTCTGATGAGGAGATTATAGAATTTTTTGAATCGCTTTCAACTCTTTTGAATATACCCCAGAAGTTGGATTACAGGATCATTTGGTAGTTCTTTTTTTAATTTTTTGAAGAATACAATACTGGTTTTTATAGTGGTTGGACTGTTTCACAATATCACCAATGTTGCTCAATGGTTATAATTTTTCTATATCTTTACCAGCACTTGTTTTATTTTCATTTGTTTTATCTTGTTTTTGGTAGTAGGCATCCTAATTAGATGTGAAATAATATCTTGTTTTGATTTTCATTTCTCTGAGGATCAGTGATGTTGGGCATCTTTTCATAAGTTTGTGAATCATTTGTATGTCATCTTTGAAGAAATCTCTAGTCAAGGTTTTGACCATTTTTTAAAATTGGGTTATTTTTGTTGTTGAGTTGTAGGAGTTCTTCATATATTATGGCTACAAATTCCTCATTAGATATATGATCAGCAAATATTTTTCCTTAATTGTGGCTTTCTTCTGTTTGTCTTGACATTGTCTTTCACAGAAAGAAGTTTTTAATTATAATCAAGTCCAGGTTATCAATTATTTCTTTCATGGATTGTATCTTTGGTTTTGTATGGTAAAGGCATCACCATACTCAGGGTCATCTAGGTTTCCTCCTACGTTATCTTCTAGAGTTTTATAGTTTTGTGTTTTGCATTTAGTTCTATGCTCCGTTTTGAGTTCATTTTTTGTGAGGAGTGCAAGGTCTGGGTCTAGACTCATTTTTTTTTTTTATTTGCATGTGGATGTCCAGTTGCTCAAGTGCTGTTAATGAAGAGACTAGCTTTGCTCTACTGTATTGCCTTTGCTTCTTTGTGAAAGATCACCTTGCTATATTTATGTGAGTCTATTTCTGGACTCTATATTCTGTTCCCTTAATCTACTTGTCTGTTCTTTCACCAATATTATACCTGCTAATTACTGTACATTTCTGATAAGTCTTAAAGTTGGGTAATGTCAGTCCCCCAAATTAGTTCTTTTCTATCAATATTGTGTTGCTTATTCTGGGTTTTGTGTCTCTTCATATAAACTTAGGAATCAGTTTGTTGATATCTAAAAAATAACTTGCTTGAACTTTTACTGGAATTGCAGTGAATTTATAGATCATTTTTGGAAGAACTGACATCTTGCAATATTGAGTCTTATTATCCATGAACATAAAATATCTCTTCATTTTTTTTAAGTTCTATGATTTTGTTCATCACAGTTTTATAGTTTTTTTCATATAGATACTATACATATGTTGGTAGATTTATACCTAAGTATTTCAGTTTTCTCAGTGCTGGTATAAATGGTATTGTGTTTTTAACTCCAATTTCCATTTGTTCATTGGTAGTATATAGGAAAACAACTGACTTTTGTATGTTAACTTTGTATCTTGCAACTTTGGCATAATTGCTTATTAGTTTCAGGGTTTTTTGTTTTGTTTTGTTTTGTTGATTCTTTTGGATTGTCTATTAGACAATAACAGCATTTGGAAGCAAGGACATTTTTATGTCTTCCTTCCCAGTATATAGACTTTATAGACTTTTTTTTTTTGTCTTTTCCTATTAACTAGGACTTCAGTACAATGAAAAGGAGTGGTAAGAGAGGATATTTTTGCTTTGTACCTAATATTAGTAGGAAGCTTTGAGGTTCTTGCCATTAAGTATAATTTTAGCTATAGGATTTTTGTGGATGGTCTTTATTGAGCTGAGAAATTTCCATTCTGTTTTTGGTTTACTGAGTTTTTTTTTATCATGAATGGCTATTGGATTTTGTCAAATGTTTTTCTGCATCCATTGATATGATTAGGTGCTTTCATTTTTAGACTATTCAATCATTTAGAAAAGCATTTTATTTTGGAATATTTTTAGACTTAGGAGTTGTGAAGGCAGTACAGAGAATTTCTGTATTTCACCCAGTTTCTTATAATGTTAACTTCTTAATACTATGGTACATTTATTAAGCTGAGAGATTAGCATTGGTGCATTACTGCTAACTACACTTTAGACTTGATTCAGATTTTACCCATTTTTCTCACTAGTGTCTTTCATATTGCATTTAGTGTATTTTTAGAGAAAATGTCTCAGTCTTTATTTTGTGTGTGTGACAATTTTGAAGAGGTCAGGTATTTTATAGACTCTTCAATTTGGGTTTCCTTATGGTTAGACTGGGATTATGGGTTTTGTGGAGGGACAACACTGAAATGAAGTACCCTTTTCACCACAGGAACTCAACATAATTTATCACTTGTTATGTTAACCTTGATCAGTTGTTTAAGGTAGTGCCTGTCAACTTCAATTATAAAGCTACTTGTTTTTCTGTTTCTATACTCTTTTTTGGAAGTGAGTTACTAAGATTCCCAAGTCCAGCCCCTACTTGGGGTAGGGAGGTGGGAATTTTAGCTCTAAAATAAATAATTTTAAATGTATCACCTTAAATTTCTAATATGCTATATGTTTACATAAATAAAATTCTAATGCTTTCAATCATTTTTAAGAATGAAAGGATTCCTAAAACCAAAAGTTTTGAGAGCCATTGTCCTTGTCCTTACCTTTTGAACAGTTACTATATTCTGCTAACCAATTTTTTTTCTCCAAAAACTACATATTTGATGATATGGTACTTCACTGTTGTATAGTTCCTTCTTTTAAATGCATCTCCACATCCAGACTTCATTTCACTCTTATGTAGTTTATTGCTGTATTTCTTTAAGTGTTATTGTTCCTTCCTCTCCCCATTTAGAGGTGGAAAAGTAATCTCAGAATGCTACTGACTCACCTAATCATACCTAAAGCCTTTGTCTTTCTACTTCTCTACCAGTCTTCTTCATTATATTACATGTACTTATAGATGTACTCATTTCAAGGGACTAAGGGTTCATGCTGTAAACTTTTCTTGTTGGAAACATACTAAAAGATAACAGTATATGGGGTGCCTGGGTGGCTCAGTGGGTTAAAGCCTCTGCCTTTGGCTCGGGTCATGGTCTCGGGGTCCAGGGATCGAGCCCTGCATCGGGATCTCTGCTCAGCGGGAAGCCTGCTTCCCCCTCTCTTTGCCTGCCTCTCTGCTTACTTGTGATCTCTGTTTGTCCAATAAATAAATTTTTAAAAAAAGATAACAGTGTAATGTTAAATGGAATCCACTTAAGGACTGTTAAGACAAAAACCCAAGAATGTGTCTAAGAAAAGTCTTCATGTTCAAGCCACACAAAAAGGATCAACTGTGACAAAAGTTTAGTTATCACTAAAACTACAGGATTTCTATCATTTATGAAAGAGGAATTTTCCCTCAAAGAAATTTAAACAACCTTATAATGCATGTATCATTATGATGGTTATAATAATTGAAATTATTTATCCCTTGTCCAGTTTGTGTTTTAGAGACACCATTATAATGTCTTAAATTAGAAATATATTGTTTTAAGAAACATTTGGAAAAAAATGAAAATTTCCTTCCAAATGCTCTTGATTTCTTTCATAAATTTCTAAGCCAAAATAGTACATTTTTTTTTAAAGATTTTATTTATTTATTTGACAGACAGAGATCACAAGTAGGCAGAGAGGCAGGCAGAGAGAGAGGGGGAAGCAGGCTCCCTGCTGAGCAGAGAGCCTGATGCGGGGCTCGATCCCAGGACCCTGAGATCATGACCTGAGCCGAAGGCAGAGGCTTTAACCCACTGAGCCACCCAGGCGCCCGCCAAAATAGTACATTTTTGCAGAGCTTCACAGAATAGAGCTTCTGGGTTAGAAATGCCCTAATAGAAACTCTTACACCACTATTTCTTTAAGTGGCATAATGATAGAGACATGAGCTTTTGTGTTCTGAACAGATATTGTGCTTCCCATGCGCTGTTCAAAGCATTGGCCAGTCTGTATTTCACATTAATCTGAATCATCTAGTGGCCTTTTTAAAATAATGAACTCATGAACCCTACCTGTAACCTCTTGAATCAGAATCTGAGTGTGACTTTATGGTCTCAATCTTTAAATATTAATGACATAATTTTGTCCATCCTAAACTGTAAAGTAACTAAAGTAGAAGGAAGCACTTAGGTAACCTTTTGCTTCAAGAAGTCATTTTGATAGTAAAAGGGCTAACTCATTATGTGCTCTCACCAAGAACAATCTAGGATTATGATGATATTAGAGCCTGAGTAAGATGATAAGATTTGGTCTAAGATCAAATACAAGGATATCTCAGTTTATCAGACTAAATTTTTGAAGGTACAAGTCTTTGAAGTCTGTCAAGAATGAAAAAGGACTTAGGTAAAGCACTTGAGCCAGGGTAGGTTCATCTTTGATTCAGAATTACTGAGGACAGCAGCACTCTTGAAGGCCTGGAGCCCCAGATCCATCAACATGCCACCATTAATCTAAAATGTGCAGTACTCTGAAACTTTTGTCTGATTGGCAACTCCGTAATTATAGAGGAAAAAAGAATTTCCTAATCTGCATCTTCACTGCTTTTGTACTAAACCCTTGGTGAACATAGGGAATTTTAAAAATATTAAGGAAACCTTACCATTTCAGCCATTATGCCTAGTATTTATTATTTTTTCTCTCTGAATCTAGTTACAACTCATTTGCAATAAAGATAAACTCATTTATATGTTTCAGTTCCAAAATCATATTGGAAACAGTATTTGAATAAAAACTGCAGTTATGAAAAAGAATTTACTTGAGCATAAGGACAATTAATCAAAAACACTATTGTAAGTTTTCTATCATTTAAAGAGGAAAAAAAAAGAGAATGTTTAGTAAAGAAAGTTGCATGTAATACATAAATCTGTTATCAATGTAGATGACTCCTAATCCCTACTCTAAAGAGAATGTGAACAACAGGAGTGTATCCAAGGATTCTTTAATATATCAGTGACAAGAATGCCTGTGGAACAGGAGAAGGGAGTGAAATTATGGTACTCTTTAGCCAAGATTCCTCTCAATGCAAAAAAAAAAAAAAAAAAAAAAAAAAAAAATCCCAGGACTCTTTTGGTTAGAATCAATTCCAGAAAGTTTTAAAATCTGTATGAAAATAGTTTGTGACACAATTTAATTATGTTTCTTGTATTAGAAGTCCTTCCTACAGTGTGGTAGTAAATCTTATTAAGTAGAATTCTTAGTTCTCATTACAACAAAGCCAATATTTTTCTTCATCAAGCTACATCTCCAAGTACAGATGTAGAATCCATAAGAAGTTAAGAAAAATTTTCATTTAATGACTAGAAATTTCATCATAAATATTATAAAACTCCATATTAATGAACTCCACAGTATTATAGAGAGTAAAAGAGATAAGTGGTATTTATTAAGTTAAAAATAAAACACCTGAATTTTATATATGGTTTGGCACCCTAATAATTATTTCTGGCACATGTATTAACACAATTATTCAAAGTAATAAATTATTCAAATTTGCTTTTATTGTCATTTATGTAAAATGGATGGGGTTATTTATTAATAGCTATTAATAGTTATTCACTTTAATTAAAGTACCTGAAAAAGTTTGTCCTATTTTTGAGGGAGGGTAACTAGATTATATGATCTCTGCTTGAAGTGCCATTGGAATATTTCAGACATCCAAAGGATATATAAATACCTTTTGTAACTGTTTTTATTTTGTCCTTACATTGGTCTATGAACCATTTTAAAGGTTTTGAAGGGTAATAAAGTCTCTGACCCATCATGGAATTCTTAGTTATAAAAACATTCAATTCGATTTTGGGTTTCTATTTCAATTCACATGTAAATTTTGTTGTTACTTTTATTACCTACTGTATACATATCTATTTGTCTCAAACAGCTATTGGAAGATAATAACTCCTAACTGTAGTCTTCAGCTACAATCTCAACAGTGGCCTTTGACAAATCTCTCCAAGTATTCAACTGAGGGGGTGCTATGTTTTTAATTTTGGGATCTTTATGGTTGATTATGTCACAGTGGTAGAGAGATGGACTTAAAAAAATGGGGTGGAATGCTCTTTTGTATAAACTCCTTCCTTTTTACCAGGCTGATGAAGAGCAAAAGGTGAGAGGGAGGAACTGAGAATGGGAGAGGAGTAATTTTCATGTACTCAGAAGTGAAAATGTGGGATGAATGTTGCCGAAACAACTTTTGGAATGACGTTCTCCTTTGTTTTCTCTCAAACTTAAGCACTCTTTAGATATTACAGATTTTGTGGGCAGGACTAGGAGTTAAAGACTTTCCTAAATATTATTAAATATGCTTCAGAGGAATATGTTTGTGCAATTTGAATGAGAAATGATTAAATTAAATCATTCAGCCATTCACTCTCAACTGAGGTCAAAGATATTTGTGTTTATATGTGTCGTATGGCATTTTACTTTGATACATGTATATATTCACGCTGTTCAAATTAAAACATTATAGGTGTTCTTAATTTAGGGTACGACATAAACAATTTAAAACTCTTGGGAATGAATAACTGTATTTTGCTATAATTAAGGGATATAATGGAAAAACATAAGTGGATGGTCAGTGCTCCGGTTGATCCATGGCCAGCCAGGTTCTGACTTCACTGACACGTTTCATGGAAAGGGTGTTTTAATGAAGGATGGAATTGTAGATAATTTATTCCATGCTGTGAGGTTAACCACAAGCCTCTAAGAAATCACAAAACTTATTTTTCCTGCAGATGTGCTGGAACTAAAAGCAGGGATTGAAATTCTGAAAGCACTATAGTTTTTTTCTGACTTGATTTTATTGTAAAGCATACCCTCATTAAGCGTGTGTGTGTGTGTATACACACACACACACACACACACGCACATTAATATAGATAGATAGATATATAGATAGATATAGATATTTCTGCTCTTTTGAGAACACTTCTTTTTATTGATGTTCTGTCAGTACAATTGAAACAATTTCAAAGCAGTAAAATGCGCAAGTGTAAATATACCCTGCATTTGTGTTGCTTCCTTGCATAACTTTTTCACAGGGTAGTCATCCTCAGTATTATTATTTCTTTTTTTTTTTTTTTTTTTTTTTTAATTTTATTTATTTGACAGAGAGAAATCAGAGCTAGGCAGAGAGGCAGACAGAGAGAGGGGGAAGCAGGCTCCTGCTGAGCAGAGAGCCCGATGCGGGGCTCGATCCCAGGACCCTGAGACCATGACCCGAGCCGAAGGCAGAGGCCTAAACCACTGAGCCACCCAGGCGCCCCCTCAGTATTATTATTTCTATTTGTACTCCAGCATTCTGCCTCTCACCTCTTAGCCCAGCAGTGTAGAGCCATCATTATCACATCAATAAGGTAGGAACATAGTTCTGAAACTTTGGGTGTTCTTCTCTCCTCCCTATTTTCAGTAACACCTGGGCATAATAATGGTGGTGTGGATAGCAGCTTGGCAGTTCTGAACCTGGGCCAAAGAAAAGAGAGATTTTGGAATTAGTCACTTAAAAAACAGATTAAAAAAAAAATCTCTTCTGGGTTTTGAGTATCAAAATTTTAGCTCCTGAGGGAAACTGAAGAATACAGAATGGATTTAGACATAGCAGGGAAAAATATATATTGAGGCAGAGAAATTCTTTCCATTATTGAATTTAGATGGATTCTTTAGGATTGGGGAAGGAGGTGGGACATGAGAAGAAAAGCAAGATGTGGAGCATTTAATTCTGTGCTCTCTCCCTTTCTTTCTGTCTCCCCACCCCTCATCTTCCCTAACCCTTTCTGCTCCAGGCCTTTGACAAGTAGGATAAGAGGTGACTGAAGATTTGTCTTTAAAGATTGCATGGTTAGAAAAGACAGGTGACTAAACATCAACCTCAAGGGCTCTTGGACAAGAAATGCAGGGCATGGTGGTATACCTCATGCCGTTGTGGCTAGTTGATAAATGACATCTTGACACTAACTAATCTCTCAAGAATTTAGGTACAAATCTGGGGAATTGGAAGAGGGTTTCCTAACTGAAAGTATTAATACCTGACAGTCTGGTAGAATGAAAGCTCAAGAAACTAGATTGAATTATGGAAATATTTTATTTTATTTTTAAAGATTTTATTTGTTCATTCAGGAGAGAGAGCACAAGAGAGAGAGCATGAGTTGAGGAGGGGGCAGAAGGAGAGGGAAAAGCAGACTCCCCACTGAGCAGGGAGCCTGATGATGGCCTCCATTCCAGGACCCTGAGATCATGACCTGAACCAAAGGCAGGTGCTTATCTGACTAAGCCACCCAGGTGCCCCTGAATTATGTAAATATTTTAAATAAGATTTTTCATAAGTTTGTGGCCTGAAACTGGTCACTAAATATGGGATTAGAACAAAGGATTTAAATGAGATGTTAATCTGAAAAATCAAATATAGAGTATGGACGACAAAGGGAAGGTAAAAGAGACCTGGATATATTTATAGATAAGTTGGTAATAGGAGCCTGGAAATAAAATGATATGTACACACTGGAGAATATATATGTTCTATGAATCACTACTTTATATAAGAAGTAAAAGAAAATGTATTTTTTAATACGGCATTCTCATTCCTTCAGGACAAGAAAGGAATTGTACATTGATACTCATATACCTACTGTCGGTTATATGGAAACACCTTTAGCTTCATTTGCTACACCTGTATCTTGTCATATTTCAAGTATCTTGTATTCATTTGTTGTGAATGTTAAAACCAAACATGTCTTTACTAGTCCCCAGCAATAATACGATACCACCCTAGACCTTTTCTTTCTTCAGTACCTTTCTTTTCCATAACTTCTCTTTGACCAAACTTTAGATACCACCTGATTTATTTTTAATTTAACAAAAATGAAAGAGTGAATTAAAGACCTCTTATAATTTCCCACCAAATTAGTGTCCCATCATCTATAACCATATACTCTGACACTTTGCCTATTACTATCGATGTATTGTCCGTATCCAAGCCAATATTTATGTGTTTTATTACATCATTTCCTGTTGTTTACTCAAAAACCATAGTCTACTAATTCTGCCTTCTTCTGGTTTATCACTTCCCTCTCATTATTGGATTATTGCTATCAGCTTATAAAAAAAAAAAATAAGACCCCATAATATCCCCCCAAACTATAATGACTGCCAATTAAATAATTATAAAATAACCAAAACATTCTTTGATATAGTCTCCTTATTTCTTTTTAGGTATTATCTCATTTCCCTCTTCCATTTTATTTAATTTTATTTTTAAAATTTTAATTTCTGTATAGTTAATATACAGTGCTATATATCAGTTTCAGGTGTGCAATACTGTGACCCAAGAGTTCTACCCATAAATCAATGCTCATCATGACAAGTCTATACTTAATCCCATTCACCTGTTTCACCCATCTGTCCACCCACCTTTTTTTCTGGTAACCGTTAGTTTGTTCTCTATAGTTCAGGGCCTATTTTTGTTTGTCTCCTTTTTCTTTATTCAGTTGCTTTGTTTCTTAAATTCCATACATGGGTGAAATCATATATTTGTCTTTCTCTGATTGATTTATTTAGCTTAGCTTTATATTCTCTAGCTGCATCCATGTCCTTGCAAAGGGCAAGATTTCATTCTTTTTTGATGGCTGAGTAATGTTCCATTGTATATATGTACACCATTTCTTTATCCATTCATCAATCTATGGACACTTGAGCTGCTTCTGTATCATAGCTATTATAAATAATGCTGCTATGAACATTGGGTTGTATATATCCTGTCACCTTTGTGAGGTGGGGATCCTGGTGATTGGAGCCAAAATGATGGAGGGACTACCGACTGATGATCAATAGAAGACTTTATTTCTTACAATCACTTCTTTTATACTTTACACAAGATCCAGTTACAAACAGGTTATAGATTTACATTCAGGACATGAGCTGCATGTGAGATGTGAGCTATGTGCAGGACGTGGGCTATGTGCAAGCAATTAAGAGTGACAAGTGAACAATAAGGATTATCTCTTAGCTTTAAACGGCAAAAGCAAGTTAAGGATTCTCCACACTTATCAGATCCATCTAAAGGAGGACATGAAAGCACTCCAGGGATCCTCCCACATTTATTCTGGGCATTGGGGCAGAAAGAGTCTTGTCCTCCATCTCCTGGAGTTTTCTCACAGGATCCAACACAACCCCAGTCACATTGGCAAGGATCCGGGTTGTGTTCCAACAATATCCCTTTGAGTTAGTATTTTTGTATTTTTGGGTAAATACCCACTACTACAATTAGTGGATCGTAGGTAGTTCTATTTTTAACTTTTTGAGGAACCTCCATACTGTTTCCATAGTAGCTGTACCTCTTTGCATTCCCACCAACAGAGCAAGAGGTTTCCCATTTCACAGCATCCTCACTAACACTCGTTGTTCCTTGTGTTGTCGATTTAACCCATTCTGACAAGGTGGGAGGTGATATCTTATCATAGTTTTGATTTGAATTTCCCTGATGATAAGTGATGAAGAGCATCTTCTCATGTGTCTGTTAACTATATGGATGTCTTAGGAGAAATGTCTATTCATGTCTTCATCCCATTTTTATTTTTATTTTTTATTTTTATTTATTTTTTTAGTGAACATGCTGAATTTATTTATTTATTTATTTATTATTTTTTTTAAAAAAATAAACATATAATGTATTTTTATCCCCAGAGGTACAGGTCAGTGAATCACCAGGTTTACACATTTCACAGCACTCATCATAGCACATACCCTCCCCAATGTCCATTTCCCCACCACCCTCTCCCGTCCCCCCTCCCCCCAGCAACCCTCAGTCTGTTTTTTGAGATTCAGTCTTTTATGGTTTGTCTCCCTCCCAATCCCATCTTTTCATTTTTTCTTTTTCATTTTCTTTTTCTTTTTCATTTTTTCTTTTCCTACCTCTCCCAGCCCCCCCACATTGCATATCCAATTCCTCATATCAAAGAGATCATATGATAGTTGTCTTTCTCCAATAGACTTATTTCGCTAAGCATGATACCCTCTAGTTCCATCCACGTCATCACAAATGGCAAGATTTCATGTCTTTTGATGGCTGCATAGTATTCTGTTGTGTATATATACCACACCTTCTTTATCCATTCATCTGTTGATGGACATCTAGGCTCTTTCCACAGTTTGGCTATTGTGGACATTGCTGCTATAAATATTCGGGTGCACGTGCCCCTTTGGAGCACCACGTTTGTATCTTTAGGATATATACCCAGTAGTGCAATTGCTGGGTCATAGGGTAGCTCTATTTTCAGTTTTTTGAGGAACCTCCACACTGTTTTAAAAGAGTGGTTGCACCAGCTTGCATTCCCACCAGCAGTGTAGGAGGGTTCCCCTCTCTCCGCATCCTCGCCAGCATCTGTCATTTCTTGACTTGTTCATTTTAGCCATTCTGACTGGTGTGAGGTGGTATCTCATTGTGGTTTTGATTTGTATTTCCCTGATGCCGAGTGATGCGGAGCATTTTTTCATGTGTCTGTTGGCCATCTGGATGTCTTCTTTGCAGAAATGTCTGCTCATGTCCTCTGCCCATTTCTTGACTGGATTATTTGTTCTTTGGGTATTGAGTTTGTTAAGCTCTTTATAGATTTTGGATACTAGCCCTTTATCTGATATGTCGTTTGCAAATATCTTCTCCCATTCTGCCAGTTGTCTTTTGGTTTTGTTAACTGTTTCCTTGGCTGTGCAAAAGCTTTTGATCTTGATGAAGTCCCAAAGGCTCATTTTTGCCCTTGCTTTGTTGTCTTTGGTGATGTTCCTAGGAAGAAGTTGCTGTGGTTGAGGTCAAAGAGTTGCTGCCTGCATTCTCCTCAAGGATTTTGATAGATTCCTTTCTCACATTGAGGTCCTTCATCCGTTTTGAGTCTATTTTTGTGGTGTAAGGGAATAGTCCACTTTCATTTTTCTGCATGTGGCTGTCCAATTTTCCCAGCACCATTTGTTGAAGAGGCTGTCTTTTTTCCATTGGACATTCTTTCCTGCTTTGTCGAAGATGAGTTGACCATAGAGTTGAGGGTCTATTTCTGGACTCTCTGTTCTGTTCCATTGATCTATATGTCTGTTTTTGTGCCAGTACCATACTGTCTTGATGATGACAGCTTTGTAATAGAGCTTGAAGTCTGGAATTGTGATGCCACCGACTTTGGATTTCTTTTTCAATATTCCTTTGGCTATTCGAGGTCTTTTCTGGTTCCATATAAATTTTAGGATTATTTATTCTATGTCTTTAAAAAAATTGGATGGGATTTTGATAGGGATTGCATTAAATGTGTAGATTGCTTTAGGTAGAATAGACATTTTCACAATATTTGTTCTTCCAATCCAGGAGCATGGAATATTTTTCCATTTCTTTGTGTCTTCCTCAATTTCTTTCATGAGTACTTTATAGTTTTCTGAGTATAGATTCTTTGCCTCTTTGGTTAGATTTATTCCTAGGTATCTTATGGTTTTGGGTGCAATTGTAAATGGGACTAACTCCTCAATTTCTCTTTCTTCTGTCTTGTTGTTAGTGTAAAGAAATGTGACTGATTTCTGTGCATTGACTTTATATCCTGACACTTTACTGAATTCCTGTACAAGTTCTAGCAGTTTGGGAGTGGAGCCTTTTGGGTTTTCCACATAGAGTATCATATCATCTGCAAAGAGTGATAGTTTGACTTCTTCTTTGCCAATTTGGATGCCTTTAATTTCTTTTTGTTGTCTGATTGCTGAGGCTAGGACTTCTAGTACTATGTTGAACATCAGTGGTGATAACGGACATCCCTGCCGTGTTCCTGACCTTAGCGGAAAAGCTTTCAGTTTTTCTCCATTGAGAATGATATTTGCGGTGGGTTTTTCATAGATGGCTTTGATAATATTGAAGTATGTGCCTTCTATCCCTACACTTTGAAGAGTTTTAATCAGGAAGGGATGCTGCACTTTGTCAAATGCCTTTTCAGCATCTATTGAGAGTATCATATGGTTCTTACTCTTTCTTTTATTAATGTATTGTATCACAGTGATGGATTTGTGGATGTTGAACCAACCTTGCAGCCCTGGAATAAATCCCACTTGGTCGTGGTGAATAATGCTTTTAATGTACTGTTGGATCCTATTGGCCAGTATTTTGGTGAGAATTTTCGCATCTGTGTTCATCAAGGATATGGGTCTGTAATTCTCTTTTATGGTGGGATCCTTGTCTGGTTTTGGGATCAAGGTGATGCTGGCCTTATAGAATAACTTTGGAAGTTTTCCTTCCATTTCTATTTTTTGGAACAGTTTCAGGAGAATAGGTATTAATTCTTCTTTAAATGTTTGGTAGAATTCCCCTGGGAAGCCATCTGGTCCTGGACTTTTGTTTGTTTGGAGATTTTTGATGACTGTTTCAATCTCCTTACTGGTTATGGGTCTGTTCAGGTTATCTATTTCTTCCTGGTTCAGTTGTGGTAGTTTATACGTCTCTAGAAATATATCCATTTCTTCCAGCTTGTCAAATTTGTTGGCGTAGAGTTGCTCATAATATGTTCTTATAATTGTTTGTATTTCTTTGGTGTTGGTTGTGATCTCTCCTATTTCACTCATGATTTTATTTATTTGCGTCCTTTCTCTTTTCTTTTTGATAAGTCTGGCCAGGGTTTTCTCAATCGTATTAATTCTTTCAAAGAACCAGCTCCTAGTTTTGTTGATTTGTTCTATTGTTTTTTTAGTTGCTATTTCATTGATTTCTGCTCTGATCTTTATGATTTCTCTTCTCCTGCTGGGTTTAGGCTTTCTTTGTTGTTCTCTCTCCCGCTCCTTTAGGTGTAGGGTTAGGTTGTGTATTTGAGACCTTTCTTGTTTCTTGAGAAAGGCTTGCACCGCTATATATTTTCCTCTCAGGACTGCTTTTGTTGTGTCCCAGAGATTTTGAACCGTTATGTTTTCATTATCATTTGTTTCCATGATTTTTTTCAATTCTTCTTTAATTTCCTGGTTGACCCATTCATTTTTTAGAAGGATGCTGTTTAGTCTCCATGTATGTGCGTTCTTTCCAAATTTCGTCTTGTGATTGAGTTCTAGCTTCAGAGCATTGTGGTCTGAAAATATGCAGGGAATGATCTCAATCTTTTGGTACCGACTGAGACCCGATTTATGACCCAGGATGTGGTCTATTCTGGTGAATGTTCCATGTGCACTAGAGAGGAATGTATATTCTGTTGCTTTGGGATGGAATGATCTGAAAATATCTGTGATGTCCATCTGGTCCAGTGTGTCATTGAAGGCCTTTATTTCCTTGTTGATCTTTTGCTTAGATGATCTGTCCATTTCATTGAGGGGAGTGTTAAAGTCCCCTGCTATTATTGTATTACTGTCGATGTACTTCTTTGATTTTGTTATTAATTGGTTTATATTGTTGGCTGCTCCCATGTTAGGGGCATAGATATTTAAGATTGTTAGGTCTTCTTGTTGGACAGACACTTTGAGTATGATATAGTGTCCTTCCTCATCTCTTATTATAGTCTTTGGCTTAAAATCTAATTGATCTGATAGAAGGATTGCCACCCCAGCTTTCTTCTGATGTCCATTAGCATGGTACATTGTTTTCTACCCCCTCACTTTTAATCTGGAGGTGTCTTCGGGTCTAAAATGAGTTTCTTGTAGGCAGCATATTGATGGGTTTTGTTTTTTTTATCCATTCTGATACCCTGTGTCTTTTGATTGGGGCATTTAGCCCATTAACATTCAAGGTAACTACTGAGAGATATGAATTTAGTGCCATTGTATTGCCTGTAAGGTGACTTTTACTGTATATTGTCTTTGTTCCTTTCTGATCTACTACTTTTAGGGTCTCTCTTTGCTTAGAGGACCCCTTTCAATATTTCCTGTAGAGCTGGCTTGGTGTTTGCAAATTCTTTCAGCTTTTGTTTGTCCTGGAAGCTTTTTATCTCTCCTTCTATTTTCGATGATAGCCTAGCCGGTTACAGTATTCTTGGCTGCATGTTTTTCTCGTTTAGTGCTCTGAGTATATCATGCCAGTTCTTTCTGGCCTGCCAGGTCTCTGTGGATAGGTCCGCTGCCAATCTAATCTTTTTATCCTTGTATGTTATAGACTTCTTTTCCCTGGCTGCTTTCAGGATTTTCTCTTTGTCGCTAAGACTTGTAAATTTTACTATCAGGTGACGAGGTGTGGACCTATTTTTATTGATTTTGAAGGGCGTTCTTAGCATCTCCTGGATTTTGATGTTTGTTCCCTTTGCCATATTAGGGAAATTCTCTCCAATAATTGTCTCCAATATACCTTCTTTTCCCCTCTCTCTTTCTTCTTCTGGAATCCCAATTATTCTAATGTTGTGTCAACTTATGGTGTCGCTTATCTCTCAAATTCTCTCCTTGTGGTCCAGTATTTGTTTGTCTCTCTTTTGCTCAGCTTCTTTATTCTCTGTCATTTGGTCTTCTATGTCACTAATTCTTTCTTCTGCCTCATTTATCCTAGCAGTGAGAGCTTCCATTTTTGATTGCACCTCATTAATAGCTTTTTTGATTTCAACTTGGTTATATTTTAGTTCTTTTATTTCTCCAGAAAGAGCTTTTATCTCTCCGGAGAGGGTTTCTCTACTATCTTCTATGCCTTTTTCGAACCCGGCTAGAACCTTGAGAATTTTCATTCTGAACTCTAGATCTGTCATGTTACCAATGTCCATATTGATTAGGTCTCCAGCCTTCGTTAAGGCCTCTTGTTCTTTTTTTTGAGGTGAGTTTTTCTGCCTTGTCATTTTGTCCAGATAAGATTTGCTTTCTCCTGCTGTGGAATTCTGCTGTTCTTGGTGAGTGAAGTTGGTTTTGGATGGGTTTCTTGTTGATCTTCTGGGGGAGGGGCCTGTTGTAGTGATTCTCAAGTGTCTCAAGTGTCTTTGCCGCAGGCGGAATTGCACCGCCCTTGCCAGGGCCTGGGCTAAGTAATCTGTTCGGGTTTGCTTTCGGGAGCTTTTGTTCCCTGAGTCTTTCCGTAGAGTTCCAAAGGACGGGAATGAAGATGGTGGCCTCCCAATCTCTCAGCCCGGAGGAGCCGAGAGGTTGTGGTTCTGCTCCTCAGTGCGCCCTCAGAGAAAAGCGCCCAACCATCCTCCCTCCCTGGCCTGTGGTCGCGCCTTGAGGAAAGCGGTCAATTGCTGGAACCTGGAGAAAAGCGCCCAGTCGCTTCCATCTCCGTGACCTCCAGCCACGCTCCGAGCCCACCCAGTCTGTGGCCGACACAAGGTAACCCCAGGCTGAGAGCTCGCTCCTCTACTTTGTCGCTGTAGCTGGCTTCCCCGCTCTAATACCTGTGAGCTCTGCAGCACTCAGACACCCCCGGTCCTTCTGTGACCCCGCGGGACCTGGGGTTTTGCTGACCCTGCCTGGGTTTCCCCCCAGTTTAGCCTCTGGAGCGATGTCTCCCAGTGGAGCCAACTTTTAAAAGTCCCGATTTTGTGCTCCATTGCTCTGCCACTTGCTGGGAGCCGGCCTCACCCCCCGGGGTCTATCTTCCCTTCGCTTTGGATTCACTTCTCCACAGGTCCTACCTTTCAGAAAGTGATCGATTTTCTATTTCTAGAATTGTTGCTCTTCTTCTCTTCGATTTCCCGTTGGATTTGTAGGTGTTCACAATGGTTAGATAAGCTATCTAGCTGATCTCCTGTTACCCGATGTCGTCTCAGCCTGCTACTTGTCTGTCATCTTGACTCCTCTCCTTCTTCCCATTTTTAAATAGAAGTATTTATTTTGGGAATGTTGAATTATTTAAATTCTTTATATATTTTGGATACTAAATCTTTATCAGATATGTCATTTGCAAATATCTTCAACTGTTTCATGGATTGCCTTCAGTTTTATTGGTCGTTTCCTTTGCTGTGTAGAAGCTTTTTATTTTGATGTAGTCCCAATAGTTTATTTTTGCTTTTGTTTCCCTTGTCTCAGGAGATATGTCTAGAAAAATGTTGCTATGGCTAATGTCAGAGAAATTAAACCTGTGCTCTCTTCTAGGATTTTTATGGTTTCAGGTCTCACATTTAATCCATTTTGAATTTTATGTTTGTGTGTGGTGTTAGAAAGTGCTCCATTTTCTTTCTTTTTTATGTTGCTGTCCAGTTTTTCCAAAACTATTTCTTGAAGACATGTCCTTTTCCCATTGGATATTCTTTCCTGCTTTGTCAAAGATTAATTGAGCATATAGTTGTGGGTCCATTTCTGTGTACTCTATTCTGCTCCATTGATCTATGTGTCTGTTTTTGTGTCAGTACCATACTGTCTAGATGACTATAGCTTTTAATATAGCTTGAAGTCTAGACTTGTGATGTCTTCAGCTTTTCTTCTCTTTTTCAAGATTGCTTTGACTCTTTCAGGTCTTTTCTGGTTCCATACAAATTTTAAGATTGTTTAGTCTAGCTCTATGACAAATGCTAGTGGTACTTTGATAGGAATTTCACTGAATGTGTAGATTACTTTGAGTGGTATAGACCTTTTAACAATATTTTTTCTTCCAACACATGACCATGGGATATCTTTCTATTTCTTTGTGTTGTTTTTAGTTTTTTTCATCAGTATTTTATAATTTTCAGAGTACAGTTCTTTCACTTCTTTGGTTAAGTTCATGCCTAAGTATCTTATTCTTTTGATGCAATTATAAATGGGTTTATTTTCTTCTTTTTTAAATTATTTTTTTTAAGATTTTTATTTATTTGACAGAGATCACAAGTAGAAAGAGAGGCAAGCAGAGAGAGGAGGAAGCAGGCTTCCCGCTGAGCAGAGAGCTCGATGGGGGGCTCGATCCCAGGACCCTGAGATCATGACCTGAACCGAAGGCAGAGGCTTTAACCCACTGAGCCACCCAGGCACCCCATTGGGGTTATTTTCTTAATTTCAATTTGTGCTGTTTCATTATTTGTGCATAACAATGAGAAAGATTTCTGTATGTTGATTTTGTATCCTGAGAGTTTACAGAATTTGTCTATCAGTTCTAGAAGTTTATTTGTGGAGTCTTTCAAGTTTTCTATATATAGTATTATGTCATCCGCAAATAATGACTGTTTTAATTCTTCCTTACCAATTTGGATGCCTTTTATATCTTTTTATAGTCTTAGTGCTTTGGGTAGGACATCCAGTACTATGTCGAATAAAAGTGATGAGAGTAGAAACCCTTGTCTTCTTCTTGCTCTTATGGGAAAAGCTATCAGTGTTTCTGCATTGAGGATGATGTTAGCTGTGGGTTTTTCATGTATGGCCTTTATTATGTTGAGGTATGTTGTCTCTAAACCTTCTTTGTTGAGGATTTTTATCATGAATGGGTGTTGTACCCTGTCAAATCCTTTTTCTGTGTCTATTTAAATGATTATATGCTTCTTATCTTTTCTCTTATTGATGTGATATATCACATTGATTTATTTGTAAATATTGGACCACCTTTGCAACGCAGAGTTAAATCCCACTTGATTGTGTTGAATGATTTAAAAATATATGTATATTGCTGGATTTAGTTTGCTGGTATTTTGTTGAGTGTTTTGCATCTATGTTCATCAGAGATATTGGCATATAGTTCTTTTTTTTTTTTTCTTTTTTTCTTTTTCTTTCTTTTTTTTTTTTTTTTGGTTTCCTAACTCTGTACTGTCACTTTTGGTCTCTCCTTTCCCCTCAAAGAGTCCCTTTTAATATTTCTTGCTGGACTGGCTTAGTGGTCATGAACTTCTTTCATTTTATTTGTCTCAAAACTCTGAATGATAGTATTGCTGGATAGAGTATATTTTGCCTGCAGGTTTTATTACTCAACACTTTGAATATATCATGGCATTTCTTTCTGGCATGGAAAGTTTCTGCTGAAAAATCTGCTAATAACCTTTTGGGGGTTTCCTTTGTACATAACTGTCTTCTTTTGTCTTGCCACTTTTAATATTATTTCTATATCATTCATTATATTTTTGCCGTTTTATTCATTATATGTTTTGTTGTAGATCTACTTTTGCTTTGATGTTGTTGGGGATTCTCTGCTTCCTGGATCAGGAGGTTTCCTTACCAGATTAGGTAAGTTTTCAGCGATTATTTCTTCAAATAAATTCTGTCCCCTTTCCTCTTTCTTCTTCTTCTCTGACTCCTATAATGCAAATGTTATATTTATCACTGAGTTCCCTAAGTCTTATTTTGCATAATTCTTTTTTTCTCTCTTCTGTTCAGCTTGATTACCTTACATTTTTCTGTCTTCTAGGTTATTAACTTATTTCTCTGCTTCTTACAGCTTGCTGTTGATTCTATCAAGTATGTTTCCTGTTTTATTGAGCCCCTTATCTCTGTATGTAGTTCCTTATCTCTGTGTTAATGGTCTCATGATGTCCTCCACTCTTTTCTGAAGTCCAGTGAGTATCCTTATGATCATTGATTTGAATTTTCCATCAGGTATTTTACTTCTATCTGTTTTACTTAGATCTCCAGCCATGACCTTATCCTGTTCTTTCATTTTGGTAAGATTCTTTGTCTTTTCATTTTGTCTAAGTCTCTTTGCCTGTTTCTCTTGAGTTAGGAAATTCAGCTATGTCTCCTGTTCTTGAGGGTAATGGTTTTATAAAGAAGATGTCCTGTAGTGCCCTGCAGTGTTGTATCTCCTATTCCTCACTACCTGGCACTTCCAGGAATATTTCCAATGTGTACTGCATGGACTCTACTGTTGTGTCTTGGCCACTTTATCCTTTAGACCATCATCTAGAGGCTACATTTGCCTCTTGTGGTCAATGTTTTGTCCTTGCCCTGACTGTGGTTGAGTTTTAACTAGTTATGCTCTGGTCTGCTTGTGAAATGAGACTTGCAGCTGCCACTGGAACTGAGGTCTTGTAAAACTCCCAGGTCAAGAAACATGGTGTTTGCAGGGATTTGGGCTGATCTTCTGGAGGAGGAGGCCCACCACTGGAACTGAGGAAAGTGTGACTAGAAAAGGCAGTTCTTTTAGAGTGGGGTGATTGTGAGGATTGGTGTAAGCAAGTTAGATAGTGTAATGTTGGTGCCCACAGGTTTCCCTGTGCTTATGCTATGGGGTGGGGGAGGGAAATAATGCCTGCCAGTTCCTTTGTTCTTGGAGGGGGTCTCTCCATGAATGCTGCTTCTCTGGGACATAGTCCAATATGTGCAACCACCCTCCCCACACATGCTGCTGGTGCCCTTTAGAGTGCTATTTACAGGTTCTATGTCCACTGGCTTTTTGCCCAGCTTTCTCTCCAAGAGTGGCCCCAGTGTCCTTGGAGCTCTCTCAGAGCCAAGCTTGCTGATATTTAAAACTTCAGGCTTTAAGTCCCATTGGTTGTTAGAACTCACAAAATTCAGGCCCTCTCACTTTCCACATCTAATGGTATGGGGATTTGTTTGCCCTATGTGCTCCCTTGTGTACTAGTTTATCCCTCACCCTTCTCTGTGACCATGGCTTCCTCCATATTACAGCAGCCATTATTCCTTTCTCTCCTAAGCTGCATCTCTGAAATTTCTACCTTCTTTGATGTGGTCTCTTCTCTACTGTTGGTTGTGGAGTTTGTTTTGCCAGTCTTCATATCAGTTTCTGGGGTATTTAAGATGATTTGATAGCTTTTTAGTTGTGTTCCTGGAATGAGGCAAGCATAGGGTCATCCTACCCCACCACCATCTTCCTCAAACTTTCCCCATAGTCAGTTCTTAATCTTCTTCCTTTGATTTTTCTGAAGCATTGGACAAAAATGAGCTTTTTTTTCTCTCTCTCTTCAAAGACTATTTTCACTTGCCTTCCATTTTCCTGCCTAGCTCACTAGCACCCCTTGTTGATAAAACTTTCAAAAAAAATGAAAAGAAAAGAATTTCAGTATTTTGCATATAGTACATCCTTAATCTCAATAAATAAAGGAATGCCATTATTAGTGGACTTTAACTGCAAACATTTACAATAAAATGAAGTTACCATGATAACTAAAATTGAATGAAAACCCAGATATTAAATTTTAGTTTCTATTTGATAAACCTTTAAACAAAGAGTGGTATTATTTTATTTCCTACTTTTTTCATATGGCTTTTTGAACATACTGGGTTATAAAAATTTGCAGAATATTCATTCTGATAGATATTAATGAAATTAATCCAGATAGTTTAAGTGAAGCTTGAAATAGGGAATATATCAAAGGTGTGAAAGAGATGCTACTGATAATATAACTAACAATTTAGTGTACAGAATGAAATTATCAATTAGTATCTTATGAATTGGGAATTTTGATCACTGTGGGAAAGAAAAGATTTTGTCAAAATAATAAGAATGTAGTCAGTTTTTGGGGGGGGGACTTTATTTCTTTGAGAATAAAATAAACATTTCATGAATTACTAAAATTTCTTAGTGTTTTTTTGCAAAATTTTATGTTTTCTATTTGTTTTATATTCCTTTTAAAATCAACATTTATCTAGGCTGTAGTGTGTTTTGTTTTTTGTAATGCCTATCCAAAGAAGCTTCAATAGATGATCTGTTTTTTTCCTTCTACTATTACACTGGTAAAAGATGAAGCCTGAGAAAAAACACAACTATAAGGTGAGTTAAATTTATTAGCAATATCAGTTTCAAATGATGTTAAACACTAGCTCAACTTATCCTAAACAATAAGGACTTTATTACTTGGCATAATAAAAAAAGTCTGGAGGTAAGGCAGACATAAGTTTGGTTAAAATTCTAAGTTAGCATTTTTATGACCTAATAAAAAATCCACGTTCTTTTCTCTCAATATTAAGACAGCAGTTAACTTTATGTTACAACATGATCACAGTAGGTCTAAATATCTCATCATCATACTCTAAAATGTAGAGGCAGAAAAAGGATTGTATTTTCCTTATATCTCTCTATATATCCATCTATCTATCACCTATCTATCTATCTATATATCATCAACTTTCCTTGGATCTCTCTAGCAGAATTCTTTTCAAGTCTCCATAGGCAGTCAAGAGGAGTGGGATAATCCTGTTTAGCCTAAGGTAGTCATTATTTCCACAGTTGAAATGGGGGAAAGATGAAGACTAGAACAAAACTCAGTACTTAGCAGACATGAGAGAAGAAAAAGTATTACTGAATAGGCAACCAATCTTTAATACTGGCAGGAACCAACCTATATGCCAAAGAAATTAGTCAAATTAAAAACAACAACAACTAGTAATAATAATAATAATAATAATAATAATAATAAAACATTTATTAAGCTGAAAGCAAGGTATTAAGAAAACCCATTGAAATGTATTTCATTATAATTTGCCATCAGTTAAGTATACCGGTAACTTCCAATTGGTAAATATGTCATATCCTTTCTCAAAGATTTTTCTCTGCATGCAAGTCATCATAGGCTGTCGAGGATTAAAGTAGAAATGTAAATGTAAATATTCAAGAAAATAGGGGCAGTCAAGTTATGCATCAAGTTATGCATCTCCCAATATTTCCTCCAAAAATAATATAGAATAACATATAGAATAACATTAAGAAAAAAGTAAAATTACACAAAATTGCACTTTCAGCATAGCTTGAAGACAGAATGCCCAAACTTTAATATAACTGTAGATAAAGAAAATCAAATCCCATTGATATCATGCAGAAGTGGTAGTGGGAGTCAAGGAGTGAGACTGAATGAGATTAATTGTGAGGAATGGGGAGCAAGGGGCTAGACACAGGCTTGTAGCTGATTTGAAACCATCACCAGAAAGAATTAGCCCACCCTCAGTATGAAATTTTTTAAAGATTTATTTATTTATTTGAGAGAGAGAGAGAGCAAGAGCAGGAGGGGCAGAAGGAAAGGGAAAGAGAATCCCAAGCTGACTCTGCAAGTGCAGAGCCCCATGTGGGGCTGGATCTCAGCACCCTCAGATCTTGACCTGTGCTGAAACTAAGAGTTGGATGATTAAACTGCTTAAACTGCTGCCCCACCCAGGCACCCCAGTATGAAAATATTTTTAAAATGTCTTGGTGAGTCGAAGACAAGCTACAGAAAAGGGACTTCAAAATATTAATGATATGAACAATAGACTAAGATGCGTAGCTTTCGATGAAGATAAAAGACAAATAGGAGGGAAGAAACATTCTTTAGAAACTGGGTGTCAAAGAGAAAAAGCAGCAAAGGGAGAAACTTAGGTCCTGCAAAATAAAAGCAAACCAAATAATTGAAATATACACAACTTTACTCTTTGTCAGAAAAAAAAAATCCACTTAAATATTTGGATTGATAGAAGAGGATGTTATCGAACTAGAAATCCCTTCACCAGTGTCGTAAGAAACTAATAACTAGATCCATACAGAGTTCTCACAAAAAAATCACAAAATGTGATCCTACACATCCAATTGATTAAAATTTTACTCCCACCCTAAAATTATGAAACAGAGGAAACTTGTAAGACAACATTCCAAACTGAATTAAATATATTGAAACAAATATTTAGGGATATAAAGAACTATTTTGAATCAGAAATTTAAAAACTACAGGCCAAAGAAATACATAAATGGAAGAAGTGAAGAGAATATTTAAATTAGGGAAGAAATAATTGAGAGAATGTTAATGTGTTAAAGGAAATAGTATTTATTTATTTAATTAGGAAGTTAGTTTACATAAGAGAAAAAGTAGTGAAAATGGAAGATACAGAAAAGAAGGATAGCATTTATAAAATTGGTATCTCTGAAGAAAAAGAGAATAGAATAATTTAGCAGAACTCATATTTAAAAGTATAATCTAAAAAAAATTCCAGAAATAAAAATAACCCCTGAATCTACAAATGAGAAGTTCCTATAAAGTACATGGGAAAATCAAGTTGGAATGTTCAACTCCAGTATGTATTCTTATAAAACTATTATATTTCAAAGATAAAGTAAAAATCAAATATTAAAAAGAGCAAAAGAGTTAGACTGGTGTCATGATTTTCAAAAGCATCATACAAAGCAAGGCAGCAATGTGGAAGGAATTTTTTTTTTTAAACTCAAAAATATGTTAACCAAGGATTTTATCTTAAACCTATCTTTAAAGCATTAAGGCTCTAGAAAAATTTTTTGACATACAAAACATAGAAAGTTCTACATATACATGAATTTTTCTTTTAAAATATACTAGCAGATGAGTTTCATCCTTTAATACTACAGTAAATGGGAGTATACTACAGTAAAGGGAGTATACACACACATACACACAGACACATATGGACATACACATCAAAGTTTAAAATTAAAAAAATGAAGATGAAATAATAATGGGCAAATATTACTTGTAACAAAGTAAAGTGCAGCTTAAAAATAGGGAATCAGGGAAAGACAAAATGAAAGTACAATAAGCTCATTTATTGCTGGATGGGCAACAGATGGGAATTAAGGATCCCATTAAAAGCTGACAAACTAGACAGTAAAAGATAAAAGGTAAAATAAGGAAACAGTGGATTAAGGACATCAAAAATATATGTGTACAGATATATCCACCAGAACATAAAGTCAAACCTTCCTAATACTGTGTGTGTATACTGTTACTGTGTGTATAGATATATTTATCTTGTAGAGAAAGAAATATAACAAGCATAATACACAGTATTTATAAAATATTATGACAAAGTTAAGTCAAATATCAGTTGTATATACTTAACTCACTAAAAGAAAAAAAAAGATTTCAATTTAGCTCATGAAGAAAGACTGAATGAGATAACAGGATAGCAATTCTATTTTCAGCAGATATAAAGTGCATGAGCCAAAAATTATTTAAGGCGATAAGGGCACTTGTACTAAAATTCACAAATCACAATGAAGTTATGACACAAATATTTATGCATCCAATAACATAGCAACCACTTCTGTGAAACAAACTACAGAGATAGAAACAGACAATACTACTCTTAGAATAAGGCAAGTGAAGCCCTCCTGTCAAAGACCACCAGTAAAACCTGTAGCTTAGTAAATTGAGTTAATGCTCATTGCATTGGGGAAAACTGCACACCATGGGGAAACATAGAGTATGTCAATAAGGGGTTACTAGAAAAGACTTACTTTAAAATTGGAGCTTATTTAGATGATATGGGAAGAGTTTATAGAAGAATATTATCAGGAAGTGGAGGTAATTCTACTTGTAGTTTATTGTAATAATAAATCTTATCTAGAAGGAGGGCAGTAGGAGTTAAGCTACAGCAGTAACTGGTAAAAGGGCAGAAGCCACTCATATTAACTGGAAAGAGAAATATTTACCATCTATGGCTTATATTATGACTTTCTTTTTAAGTCTGTGCTTAGGCAAATTATGAAATAGTCCTTTTTTTTGTTTGTTTGTTTTCTTCATAGTCACAAAGTGACCTTGTCAGAAATCAGGTTGTTTTGTCCAACAGTGGAACAACAGGCCTAGGTGAGAATACTAGGAGAGCTACAACACTGAGATTGAGTTTCTGGTTATCAGGGTCTGCTTTCCTCCTTTTAGATTAAATGCATACAAAATAAGTAAGAAGATGGAATTACTAAAAAACATAATCAGTAAGGTAAATTCTGTGGATATATATCAAAGTTTATACCTTTATAAGAGAATACCTCTGTATTTGTCTATGTATGTCTATGTAACATTACCTAAATGTACATGTATTAGGTCACACTCACATATACACACAGAAACTTTCCATAAAACTTCCCATAAAATAGAAATATTGTAAGCAATGATCCTTAATCACAATAAAACAAAACTAGAAATTTTTAATAAAATCATACCAATAAAGTTCTTTAGCCTAGAAATGTGAAAAAAGGTTACTAAACTAATAGGTTAAAGGAAAGATGCAAATTATAGTATTTTTTAACAAGTAAAGAATATGTGGTGTGCATTAAAAAATTCCAACCATGGAATACTTTAATAGTAAAATGAAATATTACAAATTAATTACTCAATTAAAAACTGTAATAATAATAATGTAAGTCAAAAGAAAGCACAAAAAGAAAACAACAGAGATAAAAGCTGAAATTAAGGAGCTAGAGAATAGAAAAATAGAAAAATTAAATATGTTTAATTACTAAATAAAAATCCTAGCTTTTGAAAAAAAATATATATGTGATTATTTGACAAAAATAAATACAGGAAGTTCAATCCAAAAATTGATGAGATTGGTTAGAGATGGCTGAAATAGGTGGAAAAAATGGGAAGGAGAGAATGATATGGAAGGAATGATGAAGGAGAGATATTCCAAGCATATGTTTTGCTTAGTTTGACTTTTAGTACATTGGTTATATTTCACATATGTGAAATACAAATAAATAACTAAAATGAACCAGGTCATGAGGAGAATCTAAACTAGAATAAAAATAATAAATAATAAACATAGTATTATAGATAATTACACAAAGGGGTTAGGAAAGAAAAATGTAACCTAATTAACTTCAGAAAACAGCAATTTGACTTAATACTTTAAAGCCAAAGATAAAAATGAATGTGTACAAATATGGTACTATAGTTGGTAAATTTTTCTTCATAAGGTTGTGGATTAACAATTCTGAATTCAAACATATCATGGATAATAAAAATGAGGTTTTTTTGCTATCAGAGAAACAAGTTACAAATGAAAAGGAAAATACTAGAATCAACTTTGTGGGGTTAGATTGGAATCAGATATGTGTGTCTAGAAATACTGACAGAGATATGTATATAGATCAATAGGTCATCCTCAGTTTACGACGAGGTTACATCATTATAAATCCATCATAAATTGAAAGTATCCTAAGTCAAAATGCATTTAATACACCTAACCTACCAAACATAGTAGCTTAGTCTAGCCTACCTTAAACATGCTTAGCATGCTTATGTTAATCTACAGTTGGGCAAAATCATATAACAGAAAACCTATTTTATACAAGATGTTGAGTATTTATGTGATTTATTGAATACTGATTGATTTCTTTGAATAATATTGAAAATGAAAAACAGACCTGGTTATATGGATATATAATGTATGCTATCTGGTTGTTTACCCTTGTGATCACATGGTTGCCTTGTAAGTGGGTGGCTGCCACTGCTCAGCATTGTGAGAGTGTCATACCACATGTCGCTAGCCTGGGAAAAGACCAAAATTCAAAACTCAAAGTGTGATTGCTACTGAATGCTTGTCATTTTCACAATGTCATAAAGTTGAGAAAAATCATGTCAAACCATTATAAATTTGGGACTGTCTGTATATGGATATACATAATGTTCCCTAGCTTTGCTCACTGAGAAACAATAAAACCTCAGTAGCAATGAGACAAGTTAGCTTCCACATTTTGGTTTCTAAATACCATTCTCTAATGAAAGGAATGGGATCAACTTGAACTGTTTGATCCAGGTCATTTCACTGCATTGAGGGACCTCTTGGAAAAGACTTTATGCTTTGGTCATAGCTGGGAAACTGACAAAGAGGAAGAAAGGTAGTTTTGAGGAATCTGTCAGCAAGACAATAATCAATAACAGTAATAATGAAGAAGATGATGACAAACTGGACCAAGCCTTATATGCTGAGTGGAAGAATGGCAATGAATAGACTTTCTCTTTGGCTGGCGTCTATGCTTAGATACCAGTGAGAGAGTTGGGAGTAATATTTAAAAGATGCATTTCCCTACACTGAATGAAACAGGGGTAACACTAACCCTGATTTCACACCAGTCATTCTTTTTAAATTTTTTTTTTTAAGATTTTATTTATTTGCCAGAGAGAGAGAGAGAGAGTACACACAAGCAGGCAGAGAGGCAGGCAGAGGCAGCGAGAGAAGCAGGCTCCCTGCCGTGCAAGGAACCTGATATGGGACTCGATCCCAGGACTCTGGGATCATGAGCTGAGCTGAAGGCAGCGGCTTAACCAACTGAGCCACCCAGGCGTCCCTCACACCAGTCATTCTTGCAGAAAGTTGTGGCTTTGACTCTGTCAGAGTCTTTCGGCACTCCCAGATGAAGCCAGTTCCAGATGACTGGAATTTTTCCTTTGCTCTTCCTGGAAGAACATTAGCAAAGATAGCCAGCAAAGTAGTGATGGGAAGGACTTGATCATAAGCACGTTTGTCACATACACCAGACTAATCTCTGGAGTACATATAGGTTGCTGACATTGAGACAATTTGAGTTCTAGCCATTTGTGAAACTGTTTTAATATTTTTGGTTTGGTGCTGGGGGAATCAGGAAACAAGGGTCTCTTTTTCCCATTCGTTCTACAGATCTACAGAAGTCAGATATGGCTGTTTTCTTTGGTCTCAGAGCTGACTTGGCCTACTGAGCAGAGTTTCAATAAATAGTGACTTTCAACACTTTCAAGTAAAATTTGAGCAAATCAGTAAAGTCACCGGAATGTATTGTGTTTGCAAACAAATATACAATACAACTTCTATAGTTAAACAAAACAAAACTTTTTTTGAATATGTTCTGCAATATGTCACTACCACATTATTATTTTACTCAAAATTGATGATCCTGTACCTCTAGCTGCATGCATGGATACATGTGTGTTATATGGGAAGGGTGCTGGAACGTTGAGTAGGTGACTGTATTTAAGTGTTTGACTTACGTTTTTTTTTCTTTCTTTTTTTTTTTATTATTTCTTTTCACTGTTTCAAAATTTGTTGTTTATGCACCACACCCAGTACTCCATGCAATATGTGCCCCCCATAATACCCACCACCAGGCTCACGCCACCCCCACCCCCCCAACCCTCAGTTTGTTTTAGTTTGCTTTGTTATATTTTGTTCGTGTCTCATTATTTGAGATTTCTGTGCCTCTTAGTGATAGATTTCTTCTATATTTTCTTCATCAAAACCTGTATGTCTGTTACTAAAGTGTCACAATGTTAGATTCATGAGTTATAAAATTCCTTTTTTTAGGCCTTCTGGATAGTTGCCTTTTATAACATCATCATTCTTCTAAATATATTCCAGGGAAGCCTGGGTGTGTGTGTGTGTGTGTGTGTGTGTGTGTTTGCTAGTGATTCTGTGTACAACTCTTGAGGATACACATATATTTTTCATCACATATCCTGTCTCAATTTACCTTTTCCTGGATATATAAAACTATATAGTTGCTCAGCTACAGTATTATATGTATTCTCAGACCTAGAGTTTTAATGAATTTTCCTGATATTCATGTTTCATGTAACTCCAATCCAAACAAAATACCCTATTCATTTTGCCACCGAATAGGAAACGATCCCAGGTATAGAACACCAAACCTCCTCTCTGGTTTGCTAATAGACTTTTATTAACATATTTTCGGACAATTAAGTTCCTTAGTTGAGAAGGGAGATTCTTCTTCCAAATGTTTAAGTTTCTCTTGCCTCCAAGAAGAATGATAGCTGTGATTGAAGCACAGCTCTGGGACTTGTCAGTCATCCATGAACAGTCTTCTCACTACCAGGGACATTCTCATCCAACTGGAGAGTTTTCTTCTATTATGTGAAAATCTACCCTGGCTCTCAGGGAAGATGGATATAAATGAACCTCCCAAGATGTTTGATACCATCTTACTACTCATGGGACTAATGGGGATTTGGGGAGAATAGTGGAAAGATGAACTGAACACTGCGGTGTAATTCCACTCAAACGTGGACTGCACAAAAAGACCATTATACATACATTTAAAATTAACCTTAGTTTTAAAAAAAATGCTCTTATTCCTATACACAGCAAACAAAAATTTGTTTTCTATCTTGACAGTTATTCCAAGCTTTAGGTACATATTTCTATTTCCAATATTGTATATCTAAGCCATTCTTTAAATTCCACTTATTATAATAAAGGTATAAGGAAAAATAATATGTTTGTGGAAAAGCTTCATAATTCAAAAATATTCTATCAAATGGGTTATCTTATTTGGTCTTGAAATAAACTACATGATGTAAATAAGAATTTTATTATTATTATTAATTTTTTGGTTGGGATACCAGAAGACTTAAATAATTTGCTCATTGTCATATAAACACATAGTAAAGGTTATAGGAAAAATGAAATTGAAGTCTAGGTCTCACAACTACAAATATCAGGACTATTTCAACCATGTTGTCCTCATATTCCCTTGTTGATTTTTTCTCTTAACTTTTTTTTCTGATATTGTTCATATTTTTCCATGGTGTTCAGTCACCTTGATACTTGCTCTTTGTATGAGAACTTCTTATTCACTCAGTCGTTTAAATTCTCCATTCATAACTTATTTTATCATCTCTTCATAGAATTATAAATCATAGGTCATTAATCTTAGAAGGTACATACTTTAGATCCAAATTCCAAAGGATGTTCTAATTATTCTCACAAAATCCTAGATTTATATTCTACTTTTTCTTTAATACCTATGCAAATTTTGATCTCAGTTCTGCTACCTGAGGCTATCAAATATTCTTTCAGTACACAAAGATAAATTTCATTTTCTAAAACCTCTTTTATAGGCTAAATAATCTTAATCTTAATTTTATTATTCTTCTCTGTGTTTCACTTCAGTTAGGAATTTTTTTAGATCCAAGGGGCAAACAACATGACCCAAACTAAAAAAAAAAAAAAAAAAAAAAAAAAAAAATGTTATTTTCTTACACAACTGAAATATTTAGAAATAGGACCAGCTACACAACTGGGTTAGTTATAGTTTCAAAAACACTCCCAAATGAAACAATATTGGACTGGGGAAGAACATAAACCATAAGAGACTCTTAATCTCAGGAAACAAGTGAGGGTTGCTGGAGGGCGGCAGGGGGAGGGATAGGGTGGCTGGGTTATAGACTTTGGGGAGGGTGTGTGCTATGGTGAATGCTATGAAATGTGTAAGCCTGATGATTCACAGACCTGTACCCCTGAAGCAAATAATACATTATATGTTAATAAAAAATCCCAAACCAAATCAAACAAAAAAAAAAACCACTCCCAGGTTGATGACAAAAGGATGTCATGAAGGAATTTTTGGAGTAATGGATATATTCTGCATTGTGATTCTGTTGGTGGTTACTCAGCTCTTTGCATTTGTCAAAGCCATAGAACTATATAAAATGATCCATAAAGAGTACATTTTATTTATGTAAATTAAAAAAATTAATCAAGATGCACACTAAAATACTTACCAGTGCCGAAGATTTAGGAATCAAATCTGTATTTATTTTTAATTCATCTAGTAAGCCATGCAAATCTTTAAGACACTATATTTGCAGTCACACTTCAAATGCTGTCAGTCAGTACACTGGGTTTTATGATGCATAGGATGTTTTTAAAATTATTGAAGATTTAATTTAGTTTTGCTAAGTCAAAGACTTCTTCTACATAAATGTAAGAGTTAAGCATTCAAAAAGCTCATTTGACTTGATTTTGTTTTTCTCATCTTCATTTTTTTGTTTCATTTACATTCTAGTTTCTCTGGTCTTTGACTACAAAAATAAGTTGCTTGTTGAACATTCTGGTATAGTTTGGCATTTATGTTTTAAGTAACTTTTTCCATATGCTTGTTTTTGCCTCCATGAGGTCTCTTTGTCTCAACTTTCTTCATCCCCTACTCTTAAAGTAAAGGAAAAAATCTTTAGCTTTCCTTGTTGTGTTTGGCTATGATGTGTAGAACCAGTTATACCCAGATTTCTACTGTATGTTTATAATTTTAATTAGCTTCCTATAAAATTTCCCTCTTAACTCCATTGCCCAGTTAAAATAAGTTTCAACTTCCTCAACTCCAAAGAAGTGGGATGTGCAGGAAGACAGTGATTAAAGGATTAAAAAGAAACCTCTAGAAATCTTATTTCTTCTTTGAACAAAATTAGGTCAGTTTTTGCCATGTTTTCTGCTTGGATTCTTAGTTCATGGCTGGTCATCAATATTTGATGATTTAAAATGGCTTTTGGCTCTCCCTCTTTAAAAACAAGATTAGTTACGTATGTCATATGAACTCCTACATTTGTGGTAGCACACACTAGAATTAAGGTTATTACTCTTTTTTCCATTACTATATGATGTCTTTACTCAGAAGTTTCTCAAGAATACTCCTTCTTAGATTGGTATTTTGAATGCTTGGTCACAAATATTGTCCAGTTACTGGTCATCTCAGCACATTTAAATTTTCAAAGGCAGAATCAAAACAAATATTGGAGCATGGTAGAGACAAAGATAAAGATTTAATACCCTTTAAATAAAAAAATAAAAAATTTAATACCCTTTAAATAGGCAGCATCTATATAATCAAGGCACAATGGGATATAATTGAAAGATGTAGTCATTCTAATTTTCCAAAGTCTTTTATCAATGTCCTATTAGAAGCAGAAATTAGGAAAAAGATGTGCCAGAGTAACAGATAATATTTTGAGAAGGAAATTTACCTATTCAATTTTCCATTTTATTTCTGTTATAGAAATGAATTCAAAGTCAGTATAAATTACATTATTTAGATATGCATTTCATTTGAATGTAGAACTATTAAGTCTGTTCTAACATTATTCTGTTCATGTTCTCTAGACAATCATAGATGGGGGCTTAGAAGTGTCACATCCAGTATCCTCGGTGACTTTGGACACTTTGGGGTCGGAGATGAAGTGCCTCTATTATTCAGTTCAATGGTAGTGGCCAGAATGTTGTGGTTTTTTGTGTCAGTTCCCCAGTGTCCATTTCTCACAGGTTTTCACAAAGAGGGCAAAAGGCCATATGCCATAGAGTGGGCTACATCACAGAGAGGGATCCATTTCTTAAGGAACTTATTCTTTTATAATAGGCAGTAAGCATGCTTGTCCTTTGTTCTGTACAGAAACATTATCTTTATATGCCAAGACTATTCACTATACTAGCATTCTTGATGATAGTCTGGAACAAAGGGAAGTTATTGCTTTGCTCACATGACATGCAGATATGAGAGACCTATGGAGAATTGCCTCCCAACACCTACCCAAGTCATTCATACATGTAAAAGATAAGCACCAGATGCATTAAAGATAAAAGTGTATAAATAAATAAGGCAATGAGTAAGTGATATTGTAAATGTTTTTGAAGAAAATAAAGCAGAATTGCTTTTGACCTTATGGTAAGGAAGTTCTTAAGTGGGTAAGTTCTTTTTTTTTCCTAAAAGAAAGAAAAAATTGATAAATGTAGTTACATAATCATTTTTGAATTCTAGGATAAGGTAAATGACAAATAACAGAATTGGAGAAATTACATATTATTAATACTGGCAATATTATGATATTATTGGAAATATGGTATGACAATACCCTAATAACTGACAAACATTACTCAGAATATATACAAATTTCCTCCAAGGAGTATATAAAAAAAAACCAAGGTAATGTAATATTAGCAAAAATTGTGATCAGGTTATTTACATAAGAAATAGAAAATACCAATAATACATTTTTAAAAAGTTCTCAATTTTACTGGAGGTAAATTCATGTTTATCTTTTTAATCTTTTAGTTTGATAAATAAAGAGATAAGTATTTCTGAGAGCATAGGGAAACATGCAATTCCATACCCTGTTGGTAAGTGTATAACTTATTATAGTCATTTTGGAGAGTAAATTGGCAGTATCTATTAAAATTTAATATTCATGTACCTCAAGAACCAGCAATGTTTTTTCATGTTTACTCTAGAGAAACACTTTGTATGTCCCCAGGAGCCATGTACAACCAACTGAAATATTATTTGTCATGATATAACATAAGAATAAACAAGATAGTCAATAAAGGAGTGGGTAAACAAAACACAGAATACTATTGACAGTTAAATATCCTCAAGATATAGTGAAAATTGTAAACTGTAGGCTGATACCTGGAACATGATGCCACTTATATAATTAGAAGGAGAGAGAAAGAGAAGGAGAGGGGGAGAGGTAAAGACTGAGGGACTGGGGGAGAGGGACTGGGGGAGAGATAGAGAGTGAGAGAGGAAGGGAGAGGCTGAGATAAAGAAGGAGAGAGAGGGAGAGGAAGGAAACAATATGCATGTATGTCTAAAATGATCTAGAAGTATACAAAGTAAATTGATAACCAGAGTGCTTCTGGGAGAGAAATTTCGTTTGGCAGTTGGTAGTCAAGAAGAACTTTCTTTTGGATTTATGGATTCAACATGTCCAGTCTGGTGATTTTTTTGACCTATGTATTCACCCATGAACCTACCATCCACAAAGATACAGAGCACGAAATAGGTAATTTATAGTATAGGTATATGTGATTTGACTCTCTTTTATTTAACATAAAATGGGAGACAGAAGGATGATGGAGTTGAGTAAATGCATAAGTAATACACCTACTTTAGTGACTGTTAACAGATTGGAACATTAGCATTTATCTCTAGATGGTAAAATATCAAAGTGGGAATAAAATATATATTGTATTGAAAAAGATTGATTTAATAATATTACAGTCAAAGTCTTCCTTGATTTGTTAGCATATTTGATTTTCATCTAATTCAATTACTCAGGATAATGGTGATTCTGGGATTTTCTCTTCCCTGTAATGTGATTTTTCCATTATCATGAGGATAATAATTAGCAGTATGAACTGAACAACAAATTATTTTGCTTTGGAAACAACTGAATAGAATTTTTTAACTTATTTGCCAGAGAAGTCATGCTTGGACTTTTTTGTAGGAGGTGATTACTTTAAAGTTAATAACTGCATTAGATATAGTAATGATTTTGATGCTTAGAAGAAGTGGAACCACAAACAGATGTTTTGCATTTTTAGATGATGAAAACATTTATTTGGAGCATTGATGGACCTTGAGTAGTTTTTCTAGTTTATTCTCAATCTTAATGATGTTTTTTTTGATTATGAGTCTAGCAAAACAGAAATGTAAATTGTCCCAGAAGCTAGAAAATAAGTTCATGTGGCCTGCACTATTCCTGGTGAGGACTTGACAGAGCTAAAATGTGAAACTAATTTTTACCCTTCTTTCTAATACAATATAAACACACACACATACCACAAGCAAATTGAAAAGTATAGGAAATAATATGTTGAGTGCTCATGCATCTTTTTCTAGGCTGGTGACATCTGAATGGCATATAGTGTTTGCATGTTTTAGGATTATTTTAAAGGAATAAATAATTGCATTTATGATTGAAATTAGCTTTGTACCTTTTCCTATTCTCAAATTTATCCTGTCCAGAGGGAATCTCTTTTGGATTAGGTGTTTACCATTGACAAATGTTTCATACTTTTTGTACATATGTATATTTAATAAAGAATACACATATCATTTTCTAAGTTTTATAACTTCACATGAATTATATTGTATTCCATGTATTCTTTTAAAACTTGCCTATTTCTTTTTTTTTAATTTTTTATTTCTTTTCAGCGTAACAGTATTCATTATTTTTTCACCACACCCAGTGCTCCATGCAATACGTGCCCTCCCTAATACCCACCACCTGGTTCCTCCGACCTCCCACCCCCCCCGCCCCTTCAAAACCCTCAGGTTGTTTTTCAGTGTCCATAGTCTCTCATGGTTCTCCTCCCCTTCCAATTTCCCTCAACTCCCTTCTCCTCTCCATCTCCCCTTGTCCTCCATGTTATTTGTTATGCTCCACAAATAAGTGAAACCATATGATAATTGGCTCTCTCTGCTTGACTTATTTCACTCAGCATAATCTCTTCCAGTCCTGTCCATGTTGCTACAAAAGTTGGGTATTCGTCCTTTCTGATGGAGGCATAATACTCCATAGTGTATATGCACCACATCTTCCTTATCCATTCGTCCATTGAAGGGCATCTTGATTCTTTCCGTGGCCATTGCTGCTATAAACATTGGGGTACAGAAGGCCCTTTTTTTCACTACCTCTGTATCTTTGGGGTAAATACCCGGTAATGCAATTGCAGGGTCATAGGGAAGCTCTATTTTTAATTTCTTGAGGAATCTCCACACTGTTCTCCAAAGTGGCTGCACCAGCTTGCATTCCCACCAACAGTGTAAGAGGGTTCCCCTTTCTCCACATCCTCTCCAACACATGTTGTTTCCTGTCTTGCTAATTTTGGCCATTCTGTCTGGTGTAAGGTGGTATCTCAATGTGGTTTTAATTTGAATCTTCCTGATGGCTAGTGATGATGAACATTTTTTTCATGTGTCTGATAGCCATTTGTATGTCTTCATTGGAGAAGTGTCAATGAAACTAGAAGCTGGTTTTTTGAAAGAACCAATAAGATCAATAAACCATTGGCTACACTAATCCAAAAGAAAAGAGAGAAAGCCCAAATTAATAAAATTATGAATGAAAAGGGAGAGATCACAAATAACACCAAGGAAGTAGAAACAATCATCAGAAGTTATTATCAACAGTTATATGCCAATAAGCTAAGCAACCTAGATGAAATGGATGCATTCCTGAAAAACTATAAACTCCCAAAATTGAACTGGGAAGAAATTGACAACCTGAATAGACCAATATCTAGTAACGAGATTGAAGCAGTGATCAAAAGCCTCCCAAAAAACAAGAGCCCAGGACCTGACAGATTCCCTGGGGAATTCTACCAAACTTAAAAAAGAAATAACACCTGTTCTCCTGAAGCTGTTTCAAAAAATTGAAGCAGAAGGAAAACTTCCAGACTGTTTTTATGAAGCCAGCATTACCCTGATCCCCAAACCAGGCAAAGACCCTACCAAAAAGGAGAATTTCAGACCAATATCACTGATGAATATGGATGCTAAGATTCTCAACAAGATCCTAGCAAACAGGATCCAACAGCACATTAAAAAGATTATCCACCATGACCAGGTGGGATTCATCCCAGGGTTACAAGGATGGTTCAACATTCGCAAATCAATCAATGTGATAGAACAAATCAATAAGAGAAGAGAGAAGAACCACATGGTCCTCTCAATTGATGCAGAAAAAGCATTTGACAAAATCCAGCATCCATTCCTGGTTAAAACGCTTCAAAGTATAGGGATAGAGGGAACATTCCTGAACTTCATAAAACCTATCTATGAAAGACCCACAGCAAATATCTTCCTCAATGGAAAAAGCTTGCAGCCTTCCCGTTGAGATCAGGAACACGACAAGGATGCCCACTCTCACCACTCTTGTTCAACATAGTATTAAAAGTCCTAGCAACAACTATCAGACAACAAAGAGAGATAAAAGGTATCCAAATTGGCAATGAAGAAGTCAAACCCTCTCTCTTCGCAGATGACATGATACTTTATATGGAAAACCCGAAAGACTCCACCCCCAAACTTCTAGAACTCATACAGCAATTCAATAACGTGGCAGGATACAAAGTCAATGTACAGAAATCAGTGGCTTTCTTATACACTAACAATGAAAATACAGAAAGGGAAATTGATTCCATTTAATATAGCACCAAGAACCATAAGATACCTGGGAATAAACCTAACCAAAGAGGTTAAGGATCTGTACTCGAGGAACTATAGAACACTCATGAAAGAAATTGAAGAAGACACAAAAAGGTGGAAGACCATTCCATGCTCTTGGATCGGAAGAATAAACATTGTTAAAATGTCTATACTGCCTAGAGCAATCTATACTTTTAATGTCATTCCAATCAAAATTCCACCAGTATTTTTCAAAGAGCTGGAGCAAATAATCCTAAAATTTGTATGGAATCAAAAGAGACCCCAAATTGCTAAGGAAATGTTGAAAAACAAAAATAAAACTGGTGGCATCACGTTACCTGATTTCAAGCTTTACTACAAAGCTGTGATCACCAAGACAGCATGGTACTGGCATAAAAACAGACACATGGACCAGTGGAACAGAGTAGAGAGCCCAGATATGGACCCTCAACTCTATGGTCAAATAATCTTCGACAAAACGGGAAAAAATATACAGTGGAAAAAAGACAGTCTCTTCAATAAATGGTGCTGGGAAAACTGGACAGCTATATGTAGAAGAATGAAACTCAACCATTCTCTTACACCATACATAAAGATAAACTCAAAATGGATACAAGACCTCAACGTGAGACAGGAATCCATCAGAATCCTGGAGGAGAACACAGGCAGTAACCTCTTCGATATCAGCCACAGCAACTTCTTTCAAGATATGTCTCCAAAGGTGAAGGAAACAAAAGCAAAAATGAACTTTTGGGACTTCATCAAGATCAAAAGCTTCTGCACAGCAAAGGAAACAGTCAACAAAACAAAGAGGCAACCCGCGGAATGGGAGAAGATATTTGCAAATGACAGTACAGACAAAAGGTTGATATCCAGGTTCTATAAAGAACTCCTCAAACTCAACACACACAAAACAGATAATCATATCAAAAAATGGGCAGAAGATATGAACAGACACTTGCCTATTTCTTTTAATCTAATATTGCTTTTGAGATTTAGCCAAGATGAAAAAAGAGTTCTGTTAGCCTCAGATCTTTGGTCAATAAATTAATTATTATAAAATAAAGTGAAAGCCTTTTATATTTCCATCCTCCACATCCCATCCTTTCTGTTCCTCCTGGCAATGAACACTATCATAAATGTTATTATGACCAGCCACAATATTTGTACTTCACTATATTCATACATACATACATACATACACATATGTATGTGTTTTATTATATATATTTTCTATATATTTTTATTTATATATTTCAATAGCAAGTTAGATTTATATTGTTTTGTGTGTTTGCATGTTTAGTTATGTGCACTTTGGCTTTTGTTATTATAGGACATTCTTTTATAATATCTGGTAGTACTTCTCATAATAAAGTCTGTTTTTATCCAAGTTTATTTTGACACTCCAGACTTCTTAGCTTTACTTTTTGCATACTTTATCTTTTTCTAGCCTTTTATTTTTAACTTTTTTTGTGCCTTTGTATCAAAAGACACATAGCATATAGTTGGGTCTTCTTTTTTTTAAGATTTTAATTATTTATTTGAGAGAGAAAGAGAAAGTATGAGCAGGGGGAGCAGCAGAGAGGGGGTTAGAGGGAGGGGGAAGAATCTCAAGCAGACTTCATGCTCAGAGGGGTCCGACAGGGGCTTGATCTCATGACCCTGAGACCATGACATGAGCCAAAACCAAGAGTTGGCTTAATTAATTGAGATACCCAGGTGTCCTGGGTCTTGCTTTTTAAATCCAGCATGATAATTTTCTTATTAATTGGAAAACTTAGTCCATTTATAATTAATGTGATTGCTGGTATGATTAGATACAGGTCTGTCACTTTATACTTTGTTCTTTATGTTGCCTGTTCTGTTTTTAGTACCTTTGATCATTTTCTATTGTCACTTATGTTAATCTGGTGTGGAGTTTTATCCCTACAGTATATGATAATGTTGAACAGAAATAGTGTCCCTTTTTTAAAAGGTAGCTTATAATGTTTCTTACTATGAATGATTATCAGATTTATCAAATTTATTAAGGTAAAGTATTTTCCTATATTATCAGTTTACTAAGACTTATTTTTATGAATAAGTGTTTAATTTTATCAAAGTCTTAAGTATATTTAATGGGATATAAAGGGATGTTTCCCTTTTTTACTATTCCAGTGCTGTAAAGGCCATTTCTAGAATTTCTATCTTAAAATCAGTCTTTGTATTCCTAAAATAAAGATAAGGTAGTAATTTTTAATTATCATTTTTTAAAAGATATATTTACTTACTTGACAGAGAGAGAGAGAGAGAGAGAGCAAGTACCAGCAGGGTAGGGGCAGAGGGAGAAGCAGGTTCCCTGCTCAGCAGGGAGTCCAATGTGGAGCTCTATCCCAGGATCTTAGGATCATGACCTGAGCTGAAGGCAGACAACCAACTGAGCCACCCAGGTGCCCCTTAATTACCATTTTTAGATATAGTGTGAAATTTAAATTGCTATTTTGGACTTCTACATTTATATTAATGAGTGATATGGATTTTTTTTTCTTTTTAAATATTGTTCTTTTTCTGGTTTCTTAGTCCTATGTTCTTTTTTAGTAGTTCTTTGAGTAACTATGCTAATGGCAAATTGTCTCAATTTTTGTTTACCTGTAAGTCCCTTAATTTCATTCTCATCTTGACTATTTTTCTGAGTGTATGTTAATTGTCAAAAATTATTTTCCAGCACCTTGAATGTATTATTCCACTTTTTTTCCTGACTTCTACTGTCCTATGAGAGTCATTTTATTTTTATAATTCTTCCTAGTAATTTGTCTTTTCTCTTTAGTTACTTTTAAGTGCTCCTTTCTTTTGGGGTTCTATAGTTTTTACGACTATAAATTTAGCTTTAGATTCTTTTTCATTTATTCAGTTCTTGTTGCCTCATGAAGTATTTAAGCAGTCTCTTAAATGTGTTGATGTCTCAACCATTATCTTTTCAAAGTTTGTCTCTGTATTCTGTGTAGTGTATCATTTTCAAAATCTTATTTGGATTTCTTCATTCTGTCCTTATGCTTTTTTCTTATTATCTATTTATTTGTCTCCCCGTGTTCTAAACTATGCTTCTGTTTTACTCCCAAATCTCCAATCTTTTTATGAGGTATTCCTTTTTCCTATGTTTTTGAAAGATTATGTTTTTATTAATTATTTTAAATATACTTATTTTCTATTTCATCTGAGAGGATTACTATTTGAAGTTTTTGGTGGCCTGATTCTGTTGGTGTTATGCTTGCTAACTTTTGCTTATGGTGTTTTATAATTTTGGAATTGTAAGCTTCTTTTTAGCATAACTTTAACTATGTGAATCTTGGAAAGCCTGAGGGAGGATTCGATTTACTTCTATCAGGGACCCATTTTATTGTTAATTTTTTCAGTTTGCAATGATCCCTCTCCAAACAACAAATATTTTAAAATCTATTGTACTTCATGGTAGTTCCAGGTCTAAACTTTTCTTCACCCTCTACTCCATGATTTTCAGTAAATTGGCCCAACAGAAGAATGCTTCACTGATAAACTGTAAAAACTACATATTATTTCTTAAAAAAAAAACATCGATTAGCTGAGAATTCTGAGTGATAACATTGGAAAAAAGATACATAAGTGATTAATGTATTACAAATACTCATTTACTGTACTGAATTAGAATATTTATTTAATACTGCTGTGCTGTATAATTTTAAGGGAGATTATTAATATATTACAGTAATTAAGAAAATAATTTCTATGATCTGTGCTTCTAGGCACTGAAAGTTACAGAAATAAACTAACATTTGTAATGTATAAATGCCAGAGTTTATATTAACATAAATATTTTATTACATTATTAGTGAATATGATAATAAAATAATAATTTATATTTATTATTTGACAGTTCACATAGTGCTTCCTTAGAAGCAGTTTATTTGATCTTTAGAAAAATGCTAAAGGAGGTATGGCAGATACCATTGTACTCATTTTACATATAGGTAAGTTTAGCTTTAGTCTAATTAAGTAAGTTTCTCTGTAATAGTTATAGGAAGGAGTTGATTCCAGTCTTTCTAACACTAAATCCATTACTTTTATAATTATACCTCTGTGCTAAATATATAAGGAATAATAATCAAAAAATACTTAAAGGTTTTTTCACACTCCCCTTTTATGCATTTTGCCAATCTCCCCAGCCCCTCTCCTTTGGCAACCATCAATTGGTCCTCTGTATTTATGGGTCTATTTCTGCTTTTTGTTTGTTTATACATTTGTTTTGTTTTTTAGAGTCCATATGTAAGTGAAATCATAAGGTTTTTGTCTTTTTCTGTTTGATTTATTATTTTTACAAGTACCAAAATTTCACCTTCTTAATGGTTGAGTAATAATCCATTGTGTATATATGCCACACCTTTATCCATTCATCTGTTGATGGACACTTATGTTGCTTCCATATCTTGCTATTATAAAATGCTGCAATAAACATAGAGTGCTTATATCTTTTTGAATTATAGTGTTTTTGTTTTCTTTGGGTAAATACCCAATAATGGAATTACTGGATCATATAATATTTCTATTTTTACTATTTTGAGGAACTTTCATACTGTTTGGCCCAGTGACCTGATTTAAATTCTTAACAACAGTGTACAAGGGTTCATTTTTCTCCACATCCTCACCAAAACTTGTTTTTTCTCATCTTTTTGAATCTAGTCATTGTGACAGGTGTAAGATGATACTTTATTGTAATTTTGATTTGCATTTCTTTGATGATTAGTGATGTTGAGCACCTTTTCATGTGTTTGTTGGCCATCTGTATGTCTTCTCTGGAGAAATGTATGTTTGTGTCTTCTGCCCATATTTTAATTGGATTGTTTGTTTTTTGAGTGTTTAGTTGTATAAATCCTTTATATATTTTGGATATTAACCTGTTTTTGGATATATCATTTGGAAATATATTCTTCCATTCAGTAGGTTGTCTTTTGTTTTGTTGATTGTTTCCTTTGCTTTTTATTTTAGTACAGGGCCAATAGTTTATGTTTGCTTTTGTTTCCCTTGCCTCAGGAAACATACCTAGAAAAATATTGCTAATTCCGAGGTCAAAGAAATTACTGTATATGTTGTTTTATAGGAATTTTATGGCTTCAGGTCTTATACTTTGATTTTTAATTTATTTTTGCATTTGGTGTGAGAAAGTGGTCCAGTTTGATCTTTGCATCTAACTGTCCAGTTTTCTCAGTATCATTTATTGAGGAGACTGTCTTTTCCCCCATTGTATATTCTTTCCTTCTTTGTTGTAGATTGACTATATGTGAGTTTATTTCTGGATTCTCTCTTCTGTTCCATTTATTAATGGTCACTTTTGTGCCAGTACAATACTGTTTTGATTACCGTAGCTTTGTAGTATTTCTTAGAATCTGGGATTGTGATACCTCCAGTTTTGCTTTTCTTTCTCAAGACTGCTTTGGCTACTTGAGGTCTTTTGTAATTCCATATACATTTTATTATTATTTATTCTAGTTCTGTCAAAAATGCTACTGATGTTTTGAATGTCTTGATTTTATTAAGAAAGTATGTGTGAATTAAGCCTTTGTTAAGTGTTAAATCTAATAGTACTTATTTTCTTGCAATCCTTTTTATAGATACACATATGTATATATGTATAAAAATGTACATATGTATAAAAAAGATATAATACATTTCTCTCTTGCTTTATTTACTAACTTCTACAATAACATATGGTCTAAAAAAGAGATTATAGATGTTGGTATAATTTTGTCAAAACTATTTTAATTTGAACTGTGATTTTGTATATTTTGCTATTATTCTATGAATTTTTTTCACAGGGGGTTCTGAACTCACATTTTTGTACTTTGGATATAATTTATAAATTATAGTTGAAGTATAAATGTTTGTCAGTAGCTGTAAATTATTGAGTAATATTTATTTAGCATATTATTTAAATATACATATTTCTTTAATGATATCCACATGTTTCTAACTGTTATTATCTTTGAAAAAACTGTATTTTGTATTAAGCAAAAAAGTGTATGCTTGCCTGTTCATTTATGTGAAGTTATTCATTACAAGTTATTGATCTTAATGAATTCTAGTATTTATATAATTATTAGTGATAAAAACTGCAAATATTCTATTAATTTTGTGAATCAAGTATCACCCTGCATAGTAGTATAAAATAAAACATTAATTAGAAACACAAGAGATCTAAAAATATTTCAATGTAATGCTTTAAAGATACTGCATATTATGTTATTAACAGTAACCTTTATGAGATTTCTAGAGGCTACATGGATACTATGCAGCATCTCAGATCTGGAGTTATTTATGTATTTTTGTTTGATTTGCACTTTTAAATTTTCCTTCCATGTTCTGATATGTTTTTTCTTAATTTATGTAATCCCATCTTCTTTCACTGAAATTATTTATTTGGTCTAACGAACTATTTTCATTCCATAGAGTTTATTAAGGTATGTAAGATGTATGGGAAAAAAATGATGACTAGAAACTACACAAAATATATAATTTAGGAGACTATTGCATTTGAATCTGATTTAGTTTCACTAAATTCTTGACTACAAAACAATAATTAATTGTAAAGTAAGAAATTTTTTGTTTGTAGAACTGATATGTATAAGAATTTTTTCATATTATTTTTTTTTTTTTTTTTTTTTTTTAAAGATTTTATTTATTTACTTGACAGACAGAGATCACAAGTAGGCAGAGAGGCAGACAGAGAGAGAGAGAGAGACAGGGGGAAGCAAGCTCCCTGCTGAGGAGGGAGCCCGATGCGGGGCTCGATCCCAGGACCCTGGGATCATGACCTGAGCTGAAGGCAGAGGCTTTAACCCACTGAGCCACCCAGGCGCCCCTCATATTATTTTTAATTTAGTAAAATAATTAGATATTGCAGTAAGAAGTACATCATATACTAAATATAGAACAACTTCAAGAGATCCAACTTATTTATGTAAATATGCACTTATTAAAGAATCATTCATATTTATGTTATAGTGGTAAGGAATTATAAATGCTAATAAAATATAAATCAAATATATAAACAGTTCCCTCTTACCCCCAAATAATCATAATTCAAATTTGTCTCCAAAGATAATTGTAAATCTAACCTACACTGGAGGTAATGCCACCATGAAAAAAAATCTATCACTATCACAATAGGGCAGGGGATAGTAAAAAAAAAAAAAGAAAAAAAGAAAAAAAAATGTTTCCCTGATGGTTCATTTTCTTTCCATTACATAATTTGCAAAAGGTTTCCCCAGGTCAGTCTTCCCTTAAGGACAATTTCATTTGAAAACACAGCATTTTCTCACAATGAAAGTATCTGGCAGTGTTTGAAAACCCCTTGCAAGTTGGAAAGATCGGAGATATAGGGATCAAATTTTTAAGCCAAAGCAGAAAACTGTGTCAGGAGTTCAACACAACAGTGATAAACAGTCATCTCCTGATGCCACATGTCACAGCTGATGGAGTCCTGCTGATCCATTTCTTTCACCATCCGCCTGACACTATGTTTTATATAGCAGTGTTTTAGGGCGTAGTGAAGGGCTTGGATGTTGAACAAGTTTCCCCAATGAGCATCTGTCTTTGAGACTGTCATGCATGTGTTATTTACTTTGTTGTGTAGCATATCTTCAGGCATGCAAAGAAGCATAGTGCATGGAATCAGAGTCAATAAATTGCTATGATTTCATCAGTCTGTATCCAGACATACTTTCTAGTGTATGTGAAACTAAGAAGCTCAAATTTCCAAAAGAAATACAAATAGAAAGTTTTTCACCAAAAGGTACTTACTATACAGCAACACACTATCTTATGAGAAACAAAACTTAAGATAAAAAATCTAAATAATACTCATGAAATTCAGTAGGTACTTTAAAAATAATAAAATTCTACATGTACATATACTCAACTATGTTGTTCTTTTCCTCAACCTGTTTATCTCATTCCAGTTCCTTTCAAGTTGTTTTCCTTCTTCACTATTTTCCTTGCTTCTCCCTTGTCAATTTAGAGGAATACTAGATTCAGTGTTTTCACTAAAGAAATTGAAAGCATCTGAAAGTATTCAGAGAAGCAGACAGTGCATTAAATTATTTCAAGAGCACTTCAACTTGATGAAACAGAGAGAAACATTCCTGTGTAATATAATAATTTGAGAAATTGAATATTGAAAGTAAGTATTAGGAAATAGCATTATTAATTTACCTTCAACAACTTAATTTTCCTATTTCTTTTCTAGATTTTATGCTTAATGATTCCAAAGTAATTGGAATCATTTTGGAATGATTATGGAAAAATCCAAAGATTTTTATTATTTTTTATGTTTTTATTTTATTTTTCTTATTTTTTTAAATTATTTTTGTGTCAAGGCTCTACGTTATGTAGTAGCAAATATTATTGTGGCAGTAAACAATACATACGAAATTAGCACAAAATGATCTTTAAGTCTAAAATAGTCCAAGAAATAAATACCTAGTCATTTTGTTGTATGATACAAAACACATGATTTAAAAAGTCAAAGCATCTGAAGAACACAAAATATAGAGATATTTAGGAATACTAGGAAGATTACTGATTTTTTAGTTTATTTTATAATGTAAATTTGTTCTGTGTTGCTAAAGGCATGGAACACAAAATTTGTTTTCTTCATTAGTTATTAAGTTTTATTTGAGCTTATATCAAGAGAATTTGGTAGAAAATGTTCTCTTCCTGAAATACACAAATGCCAACTCCATAAATTTTAATATAGACTTTTTAGTTTGTTCTTTTAATATGAATATAGTAGGAATGCCACATGAATTTAAACTTTATTTTGTCAATCAAAACTGATTTCAGTGTGATTGCAGTTAGTGAAAATAATTTCTTGTTAGCAGGGCCTGAGAAGAATGGGAAATAGCCACTAAAATTAGCTAAGTTTCATTGGAATTACTTTAAAAATGCCACACACACATCTTCAAGAGCAGATCATGGCATCAGCAAGATGGCAGAGTAGAGATCTAAGCCTTCATTTCATGGAAAACAGTTGGCTCTTCATGAATGAAAATAGCTCTGGGAAAGCTCAGGAGCCAGTTAAGGAGCTGCAGCAACACAGTAGAGGAAACAAAACAAAACAAAACAAAACAAAACCCTAAGAATACTACATAGAAAGTGTAAGAAGCACAATTTCATTTTGTATGCATTATCCCATCCCCTATGCTGAAACCGTTTAACACCATGAGTTTCCCTGACAAGGGAAGAGGAGAGCAGAATGAATGACCACCAATCCTAGTCTTGTGGGGGTACTGCCTGAAAAATCTGCTTTGATTTATCCCACCCAGGTTGCTGGGGAAATTGGCATAGCTGAGATGTCTGGAAACTGCTAAAAACAAAGAAGGGTGGAGACTATCAGTGTCAGCCATATGTCAGATTTAACATGGTGCCCGGTGGCCTGTTCTGCAGAGAACCCAAGTAGATTTTGCCATGGAGGACCTCACAGCCCTCGTGGCTGCCATGGACATCCAGTAGCTTTCACCACTGAAAACTTTGCTGTGTTCACCATTGTGGACCACAGCAACCTATTCTACAGAGAATCCCAGTAGCTTTTGCTAGTAAACCTTTGCCAATGCCAGTGAATAGCCGTTGCAACCACCATGGATTTTCTGCAGTTCTACCAGTGAAAGTCCTACATTTTTTTTTGCCTTTGGAGACTATAGCTGCCTAAGATGCCACCTTTCCGGAGCCAGTCCACCTAATGCTACTGCAGGTGCCTCAGTCACAGGAAACATTGTGGCTAGCATGTATGCACTCACAGTTTGCCTCAGTCCCTGCCACCAGCCCTGGCCCAAATACATGCTGCTGGTCCCCACCACTGAACACATGTTCACAGTTATCCTTAGTAGCCACACATATTTATGCCACTGGTTTTGTACCCCTGTTGCCTACCTAGGTGTGCTCACCAGTGGACTTGGAGGGGTTGCTGAGGACCCCCACAGCTAACTTGTATACCAAACTGCTTTTGCCACCAAGGGCTACAGAGTTGCTGACATTGTAGACCATAGCATTCTGAGCCACCAAGTCACTGTGACCCCAAGACCCAGAGCTACCACACACCACACATTTAGAAACCTGTATGCCACCAGACATTGTACCATTGAATCCTATATAGTCCCCTAGTCAGTGCCTTTGTAGCCCTCCCTTCAGGTGAAGGTCTTTCATTACTGAAGTTAATACATAAAATCTGGAAGAGGTGATTGCTTCTTCAAATGTGCAGGTATCAGTGCAAGGATATAAGGAACACAATAAATCACAAGGTTTGATGCCACCAAAAAAATACAATAAACTTCCAGTAACTGACACCAAAGAAATGGCTGTCCATGAGTTGCTTGACAAAGATTTCAAAATGATTGTTCTACAGAAGCTTAGCAAGCTACAAGGGAATACAAATTATCTAATAAAATTAGGAAATAATATGAGAACAAAATGAGAAGTTCAACAAAATATAGAAAACATGAAAAAATCAAATTCTGGAGCTGAAGAATATAAACCTGAACTAAGTAGTGCAATAGAGAGCTTCAATAGCAGACTTGATCAAGCAGAATAATCTGTAAACTCAAGTGTAGGTCATTTGAAATTATCTAGTCAAAGAAGAAAAAGAAAAAAGAATGAAAAAGAGTGATGCATGCTTACACAATTAATAAGACATAATCAAAGGGACCAATATACCCACTATAGGCACCCTAGAAAGAGAAGAGAGAGAGAAAGGGACACAAAGCTTATTTAAAAAAAAAATAATAACCCAAAACTTCCCTAATCTGGGGAAAGAAATAGATATCCAGATTCGGGAATCCCCAAGATGTTGAACATAAAGAGATCAACACCAAGACACACTATAATTAAACTATCAAAAGTCAAAGATAGAGAATTTTGAAAGCAACAAGAGAAAGCAACTTGTTACATACAAGGAAAGCCTCGTCAAGATTGTCAGTAGATTTTTCAATATAAAAGTTGCAGGGCAGGAGAGAATGGAATGGTATATTCAAAGTACCAAAAGAGGGGCGCCTGAGTGGCTCAGTGGGTTAAAGCCTCTGCCTTCGGGTCAGGTCATGGTCTCAGGGTCCTGGGATCAAGCCCCGCATCGGGCTCTCTGCTCGGTGGGGAGCCTGCCTCTCTGACTACTTGTAATCTCTCTCTGTCAAATAAATAAATAAAATCTTAAATAAATAAAATCTTAAACAAATAAAATCTCTCTCTGTCAAATAAATAAATAAAATCTTAAATAAATAAAATCTTAAAAAAAAAAAGTACCAAAAGAAAAAAACATTGTCAACTAAAGAATACTTTATTCTACAAAGGTATCCTTTAAAAATGAAGGGAAATAAAATGTTTCCCAGAATAAAAACTGAGGAACTTTGTCACCATTAGATTGCCTTACTTACAAGAAAAGGTTAAAGAATGTCTTCAAATGGAAAAAAAGACACATTGAACATCCATATGAAAGTATAAATCTCAGTGGTAAACGTAGATATATGGTCAAATACAGAATAATTTAATATTATAATGTGATATGAAAATTAGCTGTATCTCTGATATGGAAGGTAAAAGAAAATTTTAAGAATAACTAAAATAAAAAAATTTAAAAAAAGAATAAAATCACAAAAATTTGGTAACAGATGCATAATATACAAAGAAGTAAACTCTGACTTCAAGAACACACTCAAGAAAGTGTGGAGGGGTGTGGTAAAAGTATAGAGTTTTTGTATGCAATTAAACTGAAATTGTTATCAGATTAAAATTAAATGGTTATAATTTTATGAGAAAACTTACACAAGTCTCAAATAATCATGAAGGAAAGAACCATAATGGACACACAAAAGATAAAAAGAAAGGAATCAAAGCAAAGTGTTAAAAAAATCATCAAATAGTAAAAGAAGAGAGTAAAGGAGGAATAAAAGAATTGCAAAACAGACAAAAACAATTAACAAAATGGCAATAGTAAATCTTCATTTATCAACAATCTCTTCAAAAGGATTAAATTTTCCAATCAAAAGTCATTGAGTAGTTGAGTGGGTAATATACAATGAAATGCTGTCCACAAGAAACTGAAGTTCGATATAAGGGTACACAGAAACTGAAAGGAGATTAAAAAAAGGTATTCCATTCAAAAACCAAAGAAGAGCAAAGTAGACTATACTTATGTAAGAAGAAATAGACTTTAAATGAAAACAGTCCCAAGAATCAAAAGTTATTACTTAAAGTTAAATGGTTAATTCAGTTGGAAGAAATAATTTAAAAATATGTGCACCAAATGTTAGAGCACCTAAATATATAAACAAATATTTGCTCAGTTCATGTCTCTGTGTCATATTTTGGTAATTCTCCTAGTATTTTAAACTTTTCCATTATTATTTATTGTGGTGATCTGTGATCAGTGATCTTTGATTTTACTTTTTTAATTGTTTGGGGGGCTCCATGAACCATGCCTATATGGGACAGTTGTCCCCTATATGGGACAATTTGTCAGCTTATTTGATAAATGTGTGTCTGACTGCCCCACCAACTAGCTATTTACTTGCCTTTTTCCTCCCCCTCCTTGTTCCCTAAGACACAACAAATTTGAAATTAAATCAATTAGTAGCCCTATAATGGGCTCAAATGAAACAAAGTCTTCAAGTTACACATACCTCACTTTAAATCAAAAGCTAGAAAACATTAAACATTAGTGAGGAAGGCAGCAGGTCAAAAGCCAAGACAGGCTGAAAACTAAGCCTTTTGCACCAAATAGCCAAGTTGTGAATGCAAACAAAAAGTTCTTGAAGGAAATTAAAAGTGGTACTTCAGTGAATACACCATTGCTAAGAAAACAAAATACCCTTTTTGCTGACACAAAAAAAAGTTTTAGTGGTCTAATTAGAAGGTAAAACCAGCCATAACATTGCATTTGGCCAAAGCCTAATCCAGAGCAAGGCCCTAACTCTCTTCAGTTCTATGAAGGTTAAGAGAAGTGAGGAAGCGGCCCAAGAAAAGTTTGAAGCTAGGAAATCTGGCCATTTGTGACAACATGGTTGAACTAGAAGGGCAATATACTAAGTGAAATAAGCCAGAAAGATAATATGCATGATCTCACTTAAATATGGAATCTAAAAATGTTGAACTCATAAAAGCAGGGAGTAGAATGGTGGCTACCAGAGGCTTGCCAGTGGTATGTATGGGGGTAAAACCAAAAGTTTAGTTATGTGGAATTAATAATTTTTGGAGATCTAATGTACAACATGTGATGATAATTAACAATATTGTACTGTATACTTGACATTCGCTAAGAGGATGTATCTTAAATCTTCTTAACACACACACACACACACACATAATCAAATGGTAACTATGTTGAGATGATAGATACATTAATTACATGATTGTGGTGATCATTTCACAATGTTTATGCATATTAAAACATCAAATTGTATACCCTAAATATACAGAATTTATACTATAGTACACCTTAAATATGTGTAATTTTATATGTGATGTTATCTCAATAAAGCCATCAAAAACCCATAGCCCATAGAAATGTACCCTCTCTACATAAAATATTTTAGAATTAATATATAACTTGATACTGTTTATATAACAGACATTTTTTTTCTCATCTGAAGCTATTTGTGTTCATAAAAGTTTATTTGGGTCAATTAATAAACAGATGATTTGTGCAATGTTTGGAACTCAATTTATTTTCTATTGAACCACATCCAGATATACCCCCCAAAAAGACTTGTTCAAGAAACAGAATTAGTTAAGTGTTAAAACACTGGCTAAATAACTGTCAAAATGTAGGTAAGGGTGCATCCTATAGAAGGGTGCAGTTGCACATCAGGTAGGCTGAATCCTGCCAAATAAGTCATAAACTAACAAATTGTGGCTAAAAGAAAAATGAATGTGTATCTTTAGTCTCCATGTATTTGCGTTCTTTCCAAATTTCCTCTTGTGATTGAGTTCGAGCTTCAGAGCATTGTGGTCTGAAAATATGCAGGGAATGATCTCGATCTTTTGGTACCGATTGAGACCTGATTTATGACCCAGGATGTGGTCTATTCTGGAGAATGTTCCATGTGCACTAGAGAAGAATGTATATTCTGTTGCTTTGGGATGGAATGTTCTGAATATATCTGTGATGTCCATCTGGTCCAGTGTGTCATTTAAGGCCTTTATTTCCTTGTTGATCTTTTGCTTAGATGATCTGTCCATTTCAGTGAGGGGAGTGTTAAAGTCCCCTGCTATTATTGTATTACTGTCGATGTATTTCTTTGATTTTGTTATTAATTGGTTTATATAGTTGGCTGCTCCCATGTTAGGGGCATAGATATTTAAGATTGTTAGATCTTCTTGTTGGACAGACCCTTTGAGTATGATATAGTGTCCTTCCTCATCTCTTATTATAGTCTTTGGCTTAAAATCTAATTGATCTGATATAAGGATTGCCACCCCAGCTTTCTTCTGATGTCCATTAGCATGGTACATTGTTTTCCACCCCCTCACTTTAAATCTGGAGGTGTCTTCGGGTCTAAAATGAGTTTCTTGTAGGCAGCATATTGATGGGTTTTGTTTTTTTATCCATTCTGATACCCTGTGTCTTTTGATTGGGGCATTTAGCCCATTAACATTCAGGGTAACTACTGAGAGATATGAATTTAGTGCCATTGGAATGTGTATCTTTAAAAAACACAGAAAAGGCTAATGTGCTGGAGTAAAGCACAGGTTAGTATTCAAAAATCAGGTTGGTCAGGTTAAATGGAATTAGGTTTTGAAGACTTTCTCTTTTCATTATTAAAAGTTACAAACATTTACAGAAGTAGGATGAAAATATTTATTATCACCAGAGGGCCAATCTTGTCCCCCCACATATAATGCCTGGATTGTTTTGAAGCAAATATTAGCCATCATATAACTTCATGTACAAATAATTCAGTATGTTTCTCTAAGATATAACCATTCTTCATCCTTTTTAAAAACCATAACATAATTCTATTATCATACCTAAAAATAACAGTAATTCCTTCATAATGTAAAATATCCAATCAGTGCTAAAAAGAACATAAAAGCAGAAATGGGGTTCTGAGTTTATCATGTAGGCATTAAAGAATTGCAGGCATTTTTATTATACTGGGGAAGAACGCTACGAGAGAGTATTTCCAGATGGAAATCGGGATAAGTGACAGGACAAAAATAACTGGAAACATATGGAGTTTCAAGAAATGGTGTAATAATTATTTGATTACATTCTGTTTAATATAGATGGAATATAGACAGATATGCTCAGACAATATAGACAGAATATGCTCAATACAGAGCAGAAAATAAAATTGTGGATATTCACAAATGTAAAGGGTTAGCAGAGCATTTATTATATATTAAGCACAATTTTCTGTGATGGATTAAATATATTTGTTATGGAATCAGACAGAATGAAACTTGTTTTTTTTTTATATACTACATTCTAGAGGTGGAAGATATGTAACTAAACGAATAAAGGAAAGGATCAAATATTCAAAATAGTAAAAAATGCTGTGAATAAAATAAGATATAAGTTTGTGATAAAAAGAATAGTGGGAGGTGCAGATAGCTAATTTAGAATGAGCAGTCATGGTAGGATACTTTGAGATGGTGACAGCTTAGCTGAAACCTGAGTTGAAAGAAGAGGACTGCTTTGGAAGACCTAGGGACCTTCCCGTGGCAAGTCTTATGGACTTGTCTAGAGAGAACAGCAAATAGAACAGCACTGAAATGGAAAGGGTCTTGGCCTATCCAATGGGGATATGTGATAGGTGAGGGAAGGTGGCAGGGCAAGATGGTATAGGGCCTTGTAGATATCTAGATTTTATATAGTGTGCAATGGGATGATATTGAAAGGTTTTGAGCATGTAAATAACTTGAACTACTTTATAATGATAAAACACTGGTTGTGGTGGGAAGAACTGGATGAGACTGAAGTCTAAGATGTCAATAATACTACTTCTTCAGAATTACTTATACTTTAAAACAGTGAAACGACACCAGCCAAGATCAGTCAGTTCAATTTAGCAATTTTTGATTATAATATTTCTGTTAATGAATCCATGATGACAATGCCTGAAAAAATAAATGACTAGAACTACACTTCATTTATTTGTATGTATTTTCTGCAAATTGAAATTATATGTATGTAAAAGGAAAAAAAATTATGATGTGTTGACATTTACATTATAATGTGTTGACATTATGTTTGCATTATGAATCTGATTATATTGCAATAAAAGTGAAACAAGAAGGAATAGCTAAAATATTCCCTCAGATCAGGAAACAAAAACAAACAATGAGCACTATGAATAACATTTTGATGTACTTTGAATGTAGTGTCAATAAAAATATTACATATAAAGTTTTGTGAACTACAGTTAAGACCATACTTAATGGAACACTTAGCTTAAAAAATCCTTTTTTAAGAAATAGAAGAAAATAGAACGATTAAAAAACATAGTAAAACTTTGAACATCAAAGACAACAATACAACTTTAAAAATTTAGAAGAGAAATTCCTGTCAAAGGAAGCAAATAAAAGATTGACAGAATAGTAGAAGCCAGAAAAATCACAAAATTATCTTTTTAAAATGATGAAGGAAATAATTGTTAACTTGGTCAGTGAAGAATATCCTTCAAAAATGAGCAAGAAATTAAGAGTTCTTACTGGTGCTGTGGGAGCAGCAGAGATTTCTGCTCCTCTCCCCATGGTTTGGACTTTTGCTCCCTGTGTTTAAGCAGAGATGTTTTTTGCTTTTCTCACAGCAGTGGTCATGCTCTGACCGGTGCTTGTACCACTGAGCAAGGGTTTCTCTGCTCATCGCCTCCCATTTTCATATGCACACCTGGGAGCGATTCGTGGGAAGCTGAGTGTGAGTGTGACTTCAGTCCGAGTCTGAGGTACCCTGCAGTTCTATTTGTGGTCATACAGTTAGACTTGAGAGATCAATGAAAATTTCAGCTTATTTTTCCTTACCCATTTGTATGGCAGCTACAGTTCTTGCTTTGCCACAGATGAGCCAAATCATGCTTTCTTTCTTTTCTCAAGGGGACCTGACCTCTGTGGAATTCATGCTTTTTGGATTCAGTGTGATTATCTCTCTCATGAGGTCAAGAAAACTTACTTTGCAGTTGATCTGGATTTTTAGAGTGGGACTCATGCTCTTCCGGTTTTCTCTAAAGATATTTTTAAACAAACAGAAAATGTGAGGATTCACATTTGGACCTGCAGTAAAGAAGATAATAGAACATGTTCCTTCAGATAGAAGGCAAATAATCCTAGATGCAATCTCAAATATTAAGAAGTAATGATAACTAATAGTAAAGGCAAATATATCGATAAATCTAAGCAAATTTTGACTTCTCTAAAAATAGTAATGGCTTATGGGTTTAAAACATTTTTATAGTTCAAGGACATCACAGTAAAGGTAAATAAGTCAGGAGGAGAAGGACAATCATAGAGTTAAAGCCTTCTAAAATCCTTGCATTTTTCTGGAGGAAATAAGTTACTAATTTAAGTAGTCATGGATATTCAATATAAGTGCATGCCTGGATACATACTATTTCTAGAGTAATTATTAAAGAAATAAGGGGTTAATAATACAATAATTCAATCCAAAATAAACATTCAATTCAAAATAAACTATGAAATGAGAGAAAAGCCAACACAAGAGAGGAATTATAAACAGAAAGCAAATGGTAAGATGGAAGATGGAAATCAATATTTATTGGTAAGATGAGTATTTCATAATGATTAAAGACTAACATCAGAAAGATGTATAAATTCAAAATACATATGCGTGCAATAACATATTCTTAAAATGTGCAAAAATAAGTGGATTGGAGGGGCACCTGGGTAGCGCAATTTGTTAAGCATCCAACGCTTAGTTTCAGTTTAGGTCATGATGTCAAGGTGGCGAGATTGAGCCCCGCATTGGGCTCTGTGCTCAGCACCGTGTCTGCTTAGGACTCTTTCTCCCTGCCCCTCTCTCACTCTCTTTCTCTCTAAAATAACAATTGAATAAAGCTTTAAAAAATAATAAAATAAGTAACTAAATCTTTAAAAAAAGAAGAATTGAATTTAAAAAAGATATTGCCACACATTTAGTGGGAAATTTTAATACAGCTCTGGAAATTGATAAAGAAAAAAATCATTATGCATATAAAAAATTGAGCAAGCAGAGAGACAAACAACAGAAGATATTATCTTTTTATCTGCTTATATTTATTTTAAAGTTTTAATGTATTTTTAATTCAAGTATAGTTGACATACAATATTATTTTGTCAGGTATACAACATAGTGATTTTAACACTTTCATATCTTATGAAATGCTCACCATAATAAATATAGTTACCATCTGTCACCATACAAATTTATTATAATATTACTGACTATATTTCCTATGCTGTATTTTACATCCCCATGAATTACATATTATAACAAGAAGCTCATACTCTTAATTTCTTTCCCTTATTTCACCCATCTCCCCACTTCCACCCCACCCCACCCCCAGACCCAACAGGTCTGGCAACCACCTGTTGATTTGCTGTATCTCTGAGTCTGTTTCTGTTTTGTTGGTTCATTTGTTTTGTTTTTTGGATTCTACGTATAAGAGAAATCATATGGTAATTATCTTTTTTTTGTTTGACTTAGTTCACTTAGTCCAATACCTTCTCAGTCCATCCACATTGTTTAAATGGCAAGAGTTTATTCTTTTTATGAATAAGTAATGTTCCATTATATATGTATGCCATCTATACCACATCTTCTTTATCCATTCATCCATCATTGGGCACTGGTTGCTTCCATATCTTAGCAATTGTAAATAAGGTTTCAATAAACATAGGGGTGCATATATACTTTCAAATTAGTGTTTCTTGTTTTCTTCAGGTAAATATTCAGCAGTGGAATGCTAAATTTTATGGGTTTTTATTTTTTTAATTTTTTGAGAAATTTCCATACTGTTTTCCATTATGGTCACACCAATTGACATTTCTACCAGCAGTGCATGAGGATATGAGGGTTGTCTTTTCTCCACATCCTTGCTAACATTGTTATTCTTGGTTTCTTTCTTTTTTCTTTCTTTTGTTTGTTTTTGATACTAGCTGTTCTAATTGGTGTGACATGATATCTCATTGTAGTTTTGATTTGCATTTCTGTGGTGACTAGTGATGTTGAGCATTTTGTCATGTGTCTGTTAGCCATCTGTATGTCCTTTTTCTTTAAAGATTTTATTTATTTATTTATTTATTTATTTATTTATTTATTTAGTATTTAAGAGAGAAAGACAGAAATAGCAAAAGAGATAGCAAAGTGAACACGACCAGGGAGGAGAGAGAGAAGCACACAGAGCTCTATTGCAGGACCCTGGGATCATGACCTGAGCCAAAGGCAGACACTTATTTAACTGACTGAACCCCCCAAGCACCCCCATCTCTATATATTTTTTTGGAAAAAAAAGTCTACCATGTTCTCTGCCCATATTTAAACTGTATTATTTGGGTTTTTTTCTTGAGTTGTCTCAGTCCTTTCTATGTCTTTCAGATATATCATTTGCAAATATCTATGCCATTTAGTAGATTGCCTTTTGGTTTTGTTGGTAATTTCCTTTGTTGTGCAAAAGCTTTTTGTTGATGTGGTTTCAGTTGCTTATTTTTGTTTTTGTTACCTTTGCCTGAGAAGACAGAGCTCCCCCAAAAGTTATTGCTAATACTGATGTCTAAGAATTTACTCCTTATGTTTTCTTTTGTTTGTGTTTTTTTAAAGATTTTATTTATTTTTTTGACATACAGAGATCACAAGTAGGCAGAGAGGCAGGCAGAGAGAGAGAGGAGGAAGCAGGCTCCCCGCTGAGCAGAGAGCCCGATGCGGGGCTCCATCCTAGGACCCCAGGATCATGACCTGAGCCAAAGGCAGAGGCTTTAACCCACTGAGCCACCCAGGCACCCCCCTATGTTTTCTTTTAGCAGTTTTATGGTTTCAGGTCTTACATTTAGATGTTTAATCTATTCTAAACTTATTTTTGTATGTGATATAAAAAGTGGTCCAGTTTCAGGACACTTGAGTTGTTCAGTTGGTTAAACTTCTGCCTTTGGCTCAGGTCATGATCCTGCGGTCTTGGGATCAAGCCCTATATCAGGCTCCCTGTTCAGTGAGGAGTCTGCTTCTCCCTCTCCCCCTCTCTGGCTCTCTCTTTCTCTCAAATATATAAATTAATAATCTGTAAAAAAAAAAAAAAAGAAAGAAAGAAAGAAAGAAAAAGGAAAGAAAAAGAAAAAAACTGGTCCAGTTTCATTCTTTTTTATGCAGATGTGTGGCTTTTTCAACACCATTTATGGAAGAGACTGTCTTTTCCCCATTATATATTGTTGCCTCATTTGTTGTGGATTGGTTGACAGTTTATGCATGGGTTTATTTCTGGGCTCTTTATTCTGTTCCATTGATCCATATCTATTTTTGTGCCAGTACCATACTCTTTTGATTACTTTAGCTTTATAGTATATTAAAGTGTACATGAAACATTTGTAAAAATTAACCTTAGGCTAGGGAGCAAAATATGTTTCAACAAATTTCAAAAGAGTGAAATCATACAGAGTGTGTTCTCTACCCCAGTAGAATTAAGCTATAGATAAGTAGTTACCAATATGTACCACATGTTTGGTAATTAACTAAAACATTTTTAAATAATGATAGTGTTAAGGATCAGGAGAGTTCTTTTTGGCAGGAGGAATGGTATATTTATTGGGAAAAGTGCTAGTACTATTTTATTTCTTAATCAAGTTTACTCATTTAGCTGTACTCTCATGTTTTATGTACCTATTGAATATTTGTTATACTTAAGATGAAACATAACATGTGTATAAAAATAGTAATATTTGAATAGAGTAAAAGAAAATATTACAGAGTTGATATACAGTTATATGTACAGGAGTAATTGATCTTTGGCAAGGATAGCATCACAAATCATTGAGCAACGTTACACAAAGATAAGCTGTGCGATTATTTGGGGAAAATAGCCTACTAAATAAAGAATACAAAATAAAAAAAATAAAATTGTATCTATACATCAGAGTGTACATAATAGAATCCAAATAACTAAGGCTTAAACATGAAAAGTAATACAGTGAAATATATGTGTATGTGTGTGCAGTGTACACATGTACACATAGAGACAGAAGAATATCTGTACCTATGACGTGGGGAAAGTCTTTTTAAGACAAAATGTTCAAAGTATAAATTAAAACTTATGGATGTGACCATGTTAAATGTATGCTGAAGGACATCAGTGATGGATTTAGAGAGCACTTATAATGAATGTAGTTTTAATATCTAGAAAGCACAAGGGAACTTCTGCAAATCAACAATAACAAGAAAAGTTAAGAAACCTCAAATAAAAAAATAGGGAAAGCATGTGAATAGATAATTCACAAAAATTAATATATAAATTGGCTAATCATCACAGAAAAATGGGTGATTTTCAATCACACTATTGCCAGTTAATTAATTAATAATTAATTATATTTTTGGTTTCAAGTTTTTATTTAATTAATTTATTTAATTGGTTAACATATAGTGTAATATTTGTATTAGGAGTAGAATTTAAATGATTCACCTCTTACATTCATCTCTTACACTCAGTGCTCATCACAACAGGTGCCCACCTTAATCCCCAGCATCCATCTTCTTGCCCACCTCCCCTCCAGCAACCTCAATTTGTTCTTTTATAATTAAGAGTCTCTTATGGTTTGTCTTCCTCTTTTTTTCCTTCCTTCCCCTATATTCATCTGTTTTATTTATTATATTCCACATATGAGTGAAATTATGGTATTTGTCTTTCTCTGACTGAATCATTTCACTTAGCAAAACACTCTGTTGCTCTATCCATGTCTTCGCAAATGGAAAGATTTCATTCTTTTTTGATGGCTGAGTAATATTCCATTATAAATATAAATATATATATATATAATATATATATTTTATATATATTATATATAAAATATATATATTATATATAATATATATAATATATATATATTTTATATATAATATATATAAAATATATATTTTATATATATATATATTTATATTTATACACACACACCCCATCTCCTTTATCCATTTATCAGCTGATGAACATTTGGGCTCTTTCTATAATCTGGCTATTGTTAATACTGTTGCTGTTAATATTGCTCTTTCTATAATCTGGCTATTGTTAATACTGTTGCTGTTAATATTGCTGTTAATATTGTTAATACTGTTGCTATAAATATCAGAGTGCATGTGCCCCTTTGAATCAGTATTTTTCTATCCTTTGGGTAAATACCTAGTAGTTCAACTGCTGGATTATAGGGGGGTTCTGTTTTTAACTTTTTGAGGAATTTCCATACTGTTTTCCACAGTTTGCATCCCCACCAACATTCTCCTTTCTCCGTGTCCTCACCAACATCTTTTGTTTCCTGTCTTGTTAATTTTGGCCATTCTGACCAGCGTGAGGTGGGATCTCATTGTAATTTTGATTAGCATTTCCCTGATGATAAGTGATGTTGAGCATCTTTCCATGTGTTTCTTAGCCATCTGTATGTCTTCTTTGGAAAAATGTCTGTTCATGTCTTCTGCTTATTTCTGTTTTTTTTTTTTTTAATTTATTTTGACACAGAGAGGTCACAAGTAGGCTGAGAGGCAGGCAGAGAGAGAGAAGGGGAAGCAGGCTCCCCGCTGAGCAGAGAACCTGATGTGGGGCCTGATCCCAGGACCCTGAGACCATGACCTGAGCTGAAGGCAGAGGTTTTAACCCAGGCACCCCACATTTCTTAACTGGATTATTTTTGGGGGGGTGTCAAGTTTGATAAGTTTTTATATATTTTGGATACTAATGCTTTATTGGATATATCATTTGCAAATATCTTCTCCCATTCTGTGTACTGCCTCTTAGTTTTATTGTCTGTTTCCTTTGCTGTGCAGAAGTTTTCATATTGATGAAGTCCCAATAGTTCATTTTTGCTTGTTTCTCTTGCCTCCAGAGATGTATCTAGTAAGAAGTGGCTGCACCTGATATCAAAGAGATTGTTGCCTGTGTTCTCTAGGATTTGGGTGGTTTCCTGTTTTATACTTAGGTCTTTCAGTTTAAATCCATCAGACTGGCAACTATGAACATGTCAAATAATGCCAAGTGACTGTATAGATGTGTGGAAGCAACAAGCCTCATGATCTGCTTATAGGAGTAAAACAATATAGCCATTCTCTAGAGCAATTGATAAAACAATGAAATTGTGCATTAATATGGAAATTTTAAGCATATCTTCAAGAGAATTATTTGCATAGGTCCATAAAGTTAAAAGCATGAAGGATGTCAATGCAGCTTCTTTGTGGTAGTGAGGAGTTAGGGATAATCCATGTGTTTATCATTATGGGAACATAAATTAAATATAGTGGGCATATATGCAAAATGTTTTGAACCATTAAAAACAATTGAAGTATCAATATCTACGGAAAATTGGGTTGATGCTCAAAATTTATTTTTGAGTAAGAATTTGAAACAAGTATAATTATAGCAAAGTACTATCCCTATATATTAAAATACATAACACATACACAGAACACCTGTCTTTTGTGAGGGTACCTGAACATGCAAGAAAATTAATGAAGCACATTAAAAGGTATATGGGGGAGGGGGAGGTAAAAGTTGTGATGAGAAATGAAGGAGAAAAGTAACATAAGATAAAAGATGGCTCTTGGCAGGACTGATCGTGATACTGTTTCATGAACGGAAAAGTTATGAGAAACTCACTAGGGTCAAATAAAGTCATATATGTACAAAAGCAAAAATTGGGGGCACCTGGGTGGCTCAGTGGGTTAAAGCCTCTGCCTTCAGCTCAGGTCATGATCTCAGGGTCCTGGGATCTAGCCCTGCATCATCGGGCTCTCTGCTCAGCAGGGAGCCTGCTTCCTCCTCTCTTTCTGCCTGCCTCTTTGCCTACTTGTGATCTCTGCCAAATAAATAAATAAGTAATCTTAAGAAAAAAAAAAAAAAAAGGAAAAATTGCCTTGAGATAGATAGTATGCCACTATTTTACATTGATGAATGCTAGGCTTTTATTTTCAGATGGTTTCCCCTACCCCAGTTTGTTCTTTTTCACATAGATGTAACAGTGAAATTGAGCTGAATAAAACAGTGGAAATTCTTGGTTGGCGTTTTTTGCCAGAATGAATTATTAAAGTCATGTAAAAATTATACTGAAATATGATCCTTAAAATGAGAAACACACTGACACCAAATACTAGTTTGTTAAAATCTTTTCATACATTTTATTTCAATTGCTGAATTCTTAGGCCAACTTTTTCTACTAAGTACCTCACAGGACCTTAAAAATGTATACATCACAGAATTCTCAAAATTCTCAAAATTTTCTTCCACAAATTGTTCATTATTAATCACACTTAAAATGCAAGACCATTCACGAAAGACAACTTATTTACTTTTTCTTAAGTAATGTAAATTTAAAAGTTTTGTGAATGCTTTTTTAGAAGCAACAGTTTTAACATCACATGATAAGGATTCTGTTTTTTTCTCTCTATGAAATTCTCATGTAAAGATTGGTATTCTCATTCTGTTTGTTTTAGAATGCAAGCTGTGTTAAGTGCAACATTGTATAAGAGAAATGAAAGATAAAATGTTCAGAAATATAAAAGCTGCACAAAAGTAACCTCGTAGGCACAATTACCATATGTTTCTGGGCTCAACTAATGAGAGAACTTTGTTCAAATGCACATCGGCTCAATCTGAAAATAATAAAACCATGACTTCTATGAGTTAAAAAACATGCCCCTCTAACCTCCCCTTCTCAACCTCTAGTTTCACTTGTTGAAAAACAAGGAAAACAAATAGACATGTGGCCACCCACATGGTTGTGTAAATTGAAAAAAAAAAAAGTGAAAATAACGTGCGACAGAATGCCTGAAGGGTTTGCTTAGTCCTTCACACATGGACTTAATCACTTTGGCAAATTCTCTCTCCCTCCCATATGAACTTTATAGACCGTTCTTCAAATTAAAAGTGCCCTCTCTTCTTTCATGTCTTAAGAACTAGTGGCTGAGGGAACAGCTTTGAAGAGATTTGGGAAACTGTATCATCAACTAGGAATTTTTGCTGCTTTTTAAAATTCACTGGAAATATGCCAATAATGTAGGATGCTAAAAATTGTAGAGGAATTTCTTAGTATGTGAACTTCTTGGTGTGTATATGTGTGGAAGGTTGTTTATATGCATACACACACTCATTATCTAAGCTTAAGTCCTCTTTAAAGCCAGTAATGTTTAAATTCCACTGGATACTTATACCTTATAAGGCAAAATCAATATTCCATTGGAATTTCACTTTTCAAGTTATTTCTAGGGGCTAACTGCTGTGCAAATCAGTGATCAGAGCTAATGACCAAAACCATGTGATTGAGTTAACAATGGAGGGTGAGTTAATTCTAAACCTACCTGAAAAGTTTTCCGACAAAACCACATATTATTTAAAATTGGAAAATAATTAGCTCTCTAGTGAAATGGGGACCTTCCTTTCCTGATATCCTGTACACTTCGAGTTTATATGAAAAGTACGAATAACTACAGAGTAACAACTGTAGACCCTTATAGAAGGATTTCATAGATATGCATACCTATAGATGGTCAAAAAAATCACATCAGGATGTCCATTTCATTCAAGAAGTTAAAGGTCAACAGGCACCTTGGCCTGATTAAGGTGCTCTTGTGAGTGTTTCGTGGATGAACTGTTTAATTTCTATCTTTCCTAATTTCCTTGCTTTAATGCATGTCTGTTCTGTAAGCCCATTCTTCTTGGCATGCTTCCTATCTATGAGCTGATATATGGCAAAGACCCTCCACCTGTCAAAACACTTTTATATTACCACTTCCCTATATTTGTCAGTCAAGTAATTACAGAGGTCAGCTAATATTTTCTATAAAGAGCCAGATAGTATTTTAGGCTTTGCAGGCCAGAAGGTGTCTGTTCCAACTACTTAATTGCTGGGTGTAGTGTGAAGGCAGCCATAGATATGTGAAAGAATGAGAGTAGTTGTGTTACAGAAAATCCTTTCTTTACAAAAATTGGTGACAAGCTGGATTTGACCCTTGGACTGTAGTTTGTTGTACTTTGAATCATAAGACTACTCAGATGGGAGAGAAACTTCCTCTGATTTCCTGCAAGACTTAGTTGGGGGACTAAGTAACATAGACTTTGCATTCATGTAAATAGACTTTGTTGTTGTTGTTGTTGTTTGTTTGTTTTTTGCTGCATAGCATAGCGGTGAAGAGCACAGACTTGGTGACAGTCATACTAGAAGTTCTGTGGTCTTGCAAAAGCAACACACTTTCAAAGCCTCATTTTTCTCATCTATGAAACAGGATAATCATAACATATACTTCAAAGACTTGTTATGAGATACAATTAGAAAATGTCTATAAGGGGACAATATAGTTATATTATACTTCAGGGTTTGTTTTTCAGAAGGTGAGCCCTGGATACATTAAAAGATATTGGTACAAATTTCTTGGTGAAATCTTTTGTAATCCACAATTAGTTGGATATTATGACACATCTGCTTGAACTTATACTACCATTTCGTAACAGGAAGTATCCATTTACCATAAGGGTCTTTCATGACTTACTACATTTTCACATCATGGAGTATACTTTCTGTTTCTCCTAGTGTTTATTTGGGACACATGATTTATCTTTTAAAACTTGCTTTAATAATTGGCTTCTCTGTGAAGTCTTTTCCTAACTTTGCAACTTCTTAGGTACTCAAGTTTACTTGTGTAAACCTCTCTAGCAGAAGTTGTCACATTTTCTTATGTTGCTTTTTTAATTCTTTGTAAGTGCATTGTAAGGATATACATCCTTTTATTTTTTCCTGAAGTAGTGATGAATAAGCTAAAAAATGATGCTTTAAAGTAAAACCATTTGACCTTTATTTAATTCCACCAGTTGTAAGTTGTTATCTCCAGCAAATTGCCACAGATTCTTAGAGAATACTGAGGGTTTAACTTGAAGAGTTGTAATGGAAATTGTATGACATAATCTATGTACATGGCTTTGCATATATTGATAGATAATAAGCTGTAATAAATATTGTGATGTTTTTATTGTTATTATTATAGTATTTAAGACACTATATGACACTTAGTATATGCTTTTTCAATTAATGTAATATCACAAATGAATTTAATGAATATATTTTATATACTGTTGCAAAATATAAGGTAAAATATAAAGCTATCTTATTGTCTACTTTTTAAAGTTTTCCTTATGGCATACATCAACTTCAGAAATTATATTTTTTAGGGTTGCTAGATGAAGTATGTGCTGAGACACTTGTAGGAATAAGTTAATAACTTCTTGCATAACTCCAACTTATATTAACAGTTTTGTTTGGAAATTAATCCACTCAAGAAATATACTTGTATATGTAGCTTTAAGTGTTCTTTGGTAATCACAAAATAGAATTCTTGAAAAACAGTAGAAATAAGGATGTATTTTACTCTTTGATCATCTTAGCATTTTCTGTTGTCCCTTAATTGTAAAATTAATTAAAAACACAGAGTAATGTTACACAGAATTAACTAAACACAGTTGACCCATGAACAACTTGGGGGCAAAAGGGGTTGACCACCTGCAGGTCAGAAATTCATTTATAACTTTGAGTCCCCCCAGAACTTAAGTACTAATAACCTTGACTGTAAGCCTTATGGATTACATAAATAGTTGATTAACACATATTTTGTATGTTCATGTATTATACACTATATTCTTACAGTGAAGTAAGCCAGAGGAAAAATGTTACTAAGAAAATCATAAGGAAGAGAAAATACATTTACAGTGCTATACTGTATTTTTTGGTGGGAGGAGCCCACATGTAAGTGGACCTGCATAGTTCAAATCATGTTGTTCAAGGGTCAGCTCTACATTATATAAGAAAAAATGTCCTGGTTTAAATTTACAAATTTCTAACATAATTTTTAATTTATGATTTTAATATTTCTGATTAAGACTAGTTTCCTTGTATACCTTCATTAGAATCACCAGGAAGATTAAAATAAGACAAGTAAAACACAAGCAACATGAAGTTAAATAGATTTCTCTCATGCTTTCCCCAGTTTTAGTATTTATTTAACTGGAATGATGCAAAGACAGAGCTTAGCTATATGTGTTGCTATCACAATAATTTATGCATTTATAAAATGAAGTCACTTGAACATTTCCAAATTTATTTTCTTGTTCTTCTGCCAGAGCATTGTTTCAAGGGTCACTTAAATATTGTGAAATACGATAAATTGGATGTTATATTACTAATAATGATAAATGAAAATAAGAGCAAAAACAAGGAAGCAAAATGGAGGTTATGAGCAGCAAACCAGGATCCCAAAGCTTGAAAGATTCCATGGACTTCACCTGTTCTATTTAAGGGGTTTATTCCCTATATACCTAGAAAATTGTTTTAAGTTTCCAATGAATGCTATGAACATCTGATGATGACTTTTCATACATATGCACTTTTTTTTTTAATATTCATCTATTTATTTTAGACAGAGGGTGGGGCAAGGGTAGAGGGAAAGCAACTTCAAACCAAATCCCCGTTGAGCTTAGAACCAGACTTGGGTCTATTCCATGACCCATGAGATCATGACTGGGGCTGAAGCCAACAGTTGGATGCCCAACCCAGGCGCCCCACATATACATTATTTTAACAGAGATGAGTTATCTAGTAAGAAGGAGGCATTTGAAATGGCTCTCAACTGTATTCTAGAATTAAGTCATTTAGCTGAACAATATTTATCTAAAATTATAGTACTCTGAAGCTGATCTTCTAAGAAATGCCCATGTTTCCTCTTCATTTTCTTAGTCCCAGCATAACTGGGGCACATAATTTCCCCAGATTCTAAACTCAAATTGATGTTTACTTCGTCAATTCAGTTAGATAATTTCACATTCCTTGAAAGAAATAAATTAACAACAAAGATCATTATTGCAGTATGAAGCCAAATTGGTATGGTACAAAATATGAATCTAGTAAAGTATTTATGTTCAAGTTTAGTTAACTTAGTAATATGCATTGAGTTAAAACTATTTCTTGACTGTTGCTTTAGGAAAAGTGTAATATACTAAATTAAGCATGTATTTTAAAAATTCTCTTCTTGCGATGTAATTGTTTCACTGATAAGCCTTGATATACAGCTTTGACTGTAGTGCCAGACTGAATGCCTGGGATCATTTGACCATTAGACTGGCTAGTGCCAGACAGATCCCACAGAAGCTAAGGACTTGCACTCTTCCTTGCACAAGTGGGTGAGACTCTCCATTAGTATTTGCCAATTGAATTTATTCCTGTAGTAAATAGATCAGTATGAATGCACACATACTGTATTATTTTTAAAGTTAGAATTCTATGCTGCATGGTTAGAGATCTTCCATATTTTTCTGAGCAATTGTAGAAGATAAGATTTACAATGATATACATAGAAAATTTGGTGGTGATGCTATCTAAGAACATTTTGGAACATTTACAGCAAATGTCCAAACAATCAAAGCTCTTGTCTGCACCTTCTTGAGTTTTCCAGACATTCACACTTTCCTTTAAAATTATAGCTTCTAAACTAGCGAGTTTCTATATTTGTCTTTTAATGTAATTCAAATGCCCCACTTTATATATGTGTCCCTGTGTTTTATTATGTATGTTTTCAAAAACATGTTCTCTTGATGAGTTTACTGCAATATCCAAGTCCCATGAATAATTTCATTTTGTCTCTTTTATCAGAAATATTGTAACAATAGGAAAATCTTAAAAAAATGTTCTTTTTAAAATGCAGATTACAACATAGGACCCATGAGAAATGGCGTGTGAAGTACATTTTAAGTGAAAATTAGTATTTAAAGCCATACTTTATGTAAGTATTTAGAATTTATTCTGTCAGCTTAAGACAATTTATGATGATTAATGTATACATAGTAGTATATATAGACATATATCCCAATACAGTATAGAAAATGAAGGCAGTTTTTCAGCTGCTGGCAAGTTAATGAAAAAAGAAAGAAAAAAATGAATTGACATTTTGACTTACACTCTGTACTTTTACCTGTGTTTAGATTTTAAAGTTTCTTGTAGTGCAAAGGGAAACCTTCTTACACTGTTGGTGGGAATGCAAACTGCTGCAGCAAACTAGAAAACATTGTGGAGTTTCCTCTAAAAGTTAAAAATAAAACTACCCTGCCACCCAGCAATTGCACTACTAGGTATTTATTCAAAGGATACAAAAACAATCATTCAAAGGGGCACACGCACTCCAATGTTTACAGCAGCAATGTCCACAATAGCTAAATTATGGAAAGAACACAAATGTCCATCAACTGATGAATGGATAAAGCATATACATATATATATATATACACAATGGAATATTAGCCATCAAAAAGAATGAAATCTTGCCATGTGCAATAATGTGTATGGAGCTGGAGTGTATTATGCTAAGCAAAATAAGTCAGTCAGAGAAAGACAAATACCATATGATTTCACTCATATGTGAAATTTAAGAAACAAGACAGATGAACATAGGGAACAGAAAAAGGAGAGAGGCAAACCATGGAAGAGTCTCTTAATAATAGAGAACAAACTGGGTTACTGGAGGGTGGGGAGAGTGGTAGGGAATGGGCTAAGTAGGTGATGGGGATTAAGGAGGGCACTTGTTGTAATGAGCACTAGATGTTATACGTGCGTGATGAGTCACTAAATTCTATTTCTGAAACTACTATTACACTACATGTTAACTAACTAGAATTAAAATTAAAACTTAAAGATAAAGTAAATAAAATTTCTTCTAGTGCAATTGATGACACCAAAATTTTAAAACAACTTTATTTATCTTTTTTTAAGAAAGAGAGAGAGGGAAGGAGAGAGAGGGCATGTGAGTGAGGGGGAAGGACAGAGGAAGAGAGAATCTTAACCAGGTTCCACACCCAGCATGGAGTCTGGGGTGGGGGGGGGGCTCAATCTCACCATCTTGAGATCATAACCTGAGCCAAAATCAAGAGTTCGACACTTAACCAATTGAGCCATGCAAGCACCCTGAATAACACCAAAATTTTAAATTATAAATGGCAGAAACTTTTAAAATCTGGGAAAAACAACATGGTTACTTTTTCGTTCTTTGCTGTTTATGCAAATTGTAATATATATTTTTCTACTTTATTATCCTTCAAGCCTTCCTGTAAGTGAGCAGTAAAACTGCCATCACTGTCTGTCTGGGGGAGTCCCATAACTTTCCCTGGGTGTACAGGCCCCATTGAGGACAATGCTTGTCTTATCCTTCATTGTTGTTGCTTTTGCCCAAACTCTATGTTGAGGGAAAATGGAAAGTGTTGAAAAGTATGTATTCTCCCCAGCTTTTTAGGGAGGGAATTGTGGGACTGGGATTTTCTCCACACACATTTCATCAGATTCATGCCTTTCTTTGAGCACTGATTGGTTGGCAGTTGCAGAGAAGTCCAGATTACTGAACTCCTAATGGGATACCAGCAACAGATAAACATGACCAAGGATTTCCAAATCTCCAGCCAGCCAATCAGAGGATGGGACCATAACCCAGAGACTGCAGTATGTTTTGCACATTATTTTAAAGCCATAGACAATGGACTTGAATTCTTGAAATGTAGTGATTTTGCATTAAAAAGATCAGAAAAGTTTTGGCTGGCTTGTGCCTCAGAATGCTGGGATCAATTATTATTTTGGAATCAGCTTTTTTTTTTTTTTTTTCTTGATAAGAAAGATTGTGATGGAAGGAATTATTACACTGTCACATTGTTTTAAAAGTTGAGCTCCAGGCAGCCATTGCTCATCTCTGGCTGATTTAGCCTGATTAGGACTGATGGGAGATCAACTTCTGGTTCTTGCTATCAACCTGCTTCATCATCTGGGAAGGTGCAACTGTAAACCATTATTTCATTTTTTTCAAGAGTTTATGATAAATTTAGCTGGCACACTGAATTCAACAATAAATTAAAAGCTTTCAGGTTTTATTCTTTTAAAAGGAAGAGCTCTCAGCACCGCAGCACAGTTTCACAATATTTGTAATGAAGATTTGGTATGAGAATATTAAAGTTTCAGTACTAAATATTTAAGGATTAACTCCAAAACTGAAGGACTTTCATTTTTAAAATTTGTTCCCGGGTGGCTCAGTGGGTTAAGCCTCTGCCTTCGGCTCAGGTCCTGATCTCAGCGTCCTAGGACCAAGTCCCGCATCTGGCTCTCTGCTCAGTGGGGAGCCTGCTTGCCTCTCTCTCTGCCTGCCTCTCTGCCTACTTGTGATCTCTCTGTCAAATAAATAAATACATCTTAAAAAAAATTTAAAATTTGTTCCACTAATTGACATGATTTGCCTAATATTAAACAGTTTGTCTTTTCATTAGGTTCTTCATAAGCAAAATAAAATTCAGAGGTGTATCAGTATTCTGATAATTCAAGTAGAATCATGTTTATGTTAGCTCCCTGTGCTTTTATTTTATCTGGGGGCTAAATTTCTTCAGCTATTCCTTTTATTCTAGCAAATTTATATGATTCTTAAGGTGAGCAATTTTCTATTTTTTTTAAAGATTTTATTGATTTATTTGAGAAAGAGTGAGAGAGAACACAAGAGGGGAGAAGATCAGAGGGAGAAGCAGACTCCCCATGGAGCTGGGAGCCCGATGTGGGACTTGATCCTGGGACTCCAGGATCATGACCTGAGCCGAAGACAGTCGCAAACCAACTGAGCCACCCAAGCACCCAGCAATTTTCTATTTGTTTTAGCATCTTAAGAATAAATACAAATTTCACCTTACATTAAGTGGGAAAATTCGGAAGAGTGCTTTTCCCCAATTCTCCCTGTCAAAACACATCCCTCTAATTTAACACATTCCAAAAAAAAAATATTTGCACATAATATAAATAGTTTGTTTATAAGATTTTGTAAGACTCTATACAATCTTACATAAATTAACACATCTACATAGGTATCAAGAGATAGGCACAAAGCATTTACAATTGCCTATAGTTAGCTGTAGGTTTATGAACTCATCTCAGGCAGGAATTGGGTCTTTTAATTTTTCCCCAGTGGAATTTATTTCTCTATCTACAGTGGTGGCTCAGTAAATATTGTTGTCTTACTAACTACATAACACATATGGTAAGCTTAGTTAAAATTAAGAATAATACCATTAACATTAGTGAAGCTCTCCAAAGCACTCTGTTAGATATTTTAGATCAATTATTTCTTTTGTTATAAAATAACTCTAAGAGATAGGAGCTATTATTCTCTAAGCTTTAGACCTTAAGACTGAGGTAGGGGAGTATCAAGCTCAGAGTGGTGGAGCCAAGCCAAGAACCTGGTCGTAAGAGCTCATATTCCTCATTACTACCCTACACAACTCTAACAAAGATTCTTTTTTTTTTTTTTTAACATTTTGTTTATTTACTTGTCAGAGAGAGAGCGGGCAAGTGCACAAGCTTCTGGAGCAGCAAACAGAGGGAGAAACAGGGTCCCCTTTGAGCAAGGAACCACATGAGGGACTTCATCCCAGGATCCTGGGATCTGACCTGAGCCAAAGGCGGACACTTAACCATCTGAGCCACCCAGGTGTCCCTCTAACAAAGATTCTTGAAACCCATTCCATGCCTTAACCTGTAAATGTCCAGAGAGTGGAAGCAGGGTTATCATATCATCCCATTCTTTTGGAGCTCAGAGTCAAAAGTGTAACCACACTTACAAGTAAATAATTCAAACATTATGATGTGTACTACAATAAATGTTCATACAGGAGGCCAGAAGAGGGAGCAGTGCATTTGCCTGGTGAAACTAGAGAAGGCATTCCAGAGGAAGTAGTTGGGGAGAACCCCACAGAGGAGTAAACAGAATATGGGAAGGCTTGCAAGGGTAAATTTCAGAAAAGTATTTTACTTGACCAGGAAAATGAGTTGCTTCACATTTTCCTATCAGGTGGTAGTCTAAGGTTTAATGCCAGCCTACTTATGGAGTTCTAATTACCTTTTTTATTTAAACACAGTGGCACTGCCAAAAATTAGTGGACAAAACATTTAGCTTCAAAGAAATATACATAATTATTTCCTATTCAGAGACCATCGATTTAGAATTTCTTGTGCATCAGATTAAGGTTACAGATCTAATGAGGTTAGCAATCTGATTTTACCACGTTTAAAAGAAATCGTATGAATTTACAATGGATAGTCAATATTGCAGTTGGAGAGGAGAGAAATCAGCAGAAATAGAAACACTGAGAATGCTAAGAAATAATTAGACCTAAACTTTATGAGGACAGGAATTATCTGGTTTGTTTGCTGCTATATCCATGGTACTAGAATATTCCTGGCTGGTTGTGGGCACATAACAGATACTTGTTGAATGTTTTTGAGTGAAGTAACAACCAGATATGAAGAAAACATACAGACACAACTAATATAAAGGCATAGCCATCAGTTGTCATTTTCTTAGAACAGTTGGTGGCAAAAATACACATCTGCAGCTAGGTGTAGGAAACTATATCTTTAACCCATGATGTTCTGAGTGAAGATCCTGAACAGACAGGAAAAGATTAAATCATAACAAATAATAAAATGTGGATAATTTTACCTTTTAGAAAATATTAAAAAATTATTAGAATAAAAAGAATCAGTATACAAAGCAATAAAATTCTCTTTCTGGAAAATTTTCCTTTGTTAAGTATATTCCAAAGAAGTTAGTAAACCAAGTGTTACTATATTTTTGTGTGTTCATTTAAATACACAATAACTACTACAATGTTATTTTGTCTTAAATATTCAGGCAAATTTAGAGTTGACTGTTCATCAAAAACAAGTTATCTAATAGTGAAAAGTGATTAAAATGATAATATAGTTGGGGATTCCCACACCCAGTGTTTATTTTAATAGTTTTCATTACTATAGGGTTTAATCATTTAAGGAGAGTGAAAGTACTGACTACTTTGATTCATTTTGAACAATTAAATATGAAAGCTTTCTCTTTTTTCCAGCAATTGAAACGTAGGTGTTCCAACTGATTATATGCCAGCTAATGTTGTAAATCAAAATGTTCATGATCTAAGCCATCAAGTAGGCCTTCCAATATTGATGACAGTTCCTGATAACAGTCTTTTTTTTTTTAAGAAAATAAGAATGACTTTTTTCTTCCTTTGTGATTCATATATATTTTATATATATATACATATATATATATATTTTATTTCTTGGTCTCATTCTAATGTCCTAATTATACCCTCTACAACAATCTTTGAACAGGAACGAGGTATTTTTTGTCTCATTCCTAATTTTATTTTATTTTATTATTATTTTTTATTTTATTATTATTATTATTTTTAAAGATTTTATTTATTTGTTAGGCAGACAGAGATCACAAGTAGGCAGAGAGGCAGGCAGAGAGAGAGGAGGAAGCAGGCTCCCCGCCGAGTAGAGAGCCCGATGCAGGACTCGATCCCAGGACCCCGGGATCATGACCTGAGCAGAAAGCTGAGGCTTTAACCCACTGAGCCACCCAGGTTCCCTCATTCCTAATTTTAAATACAGTGAACCTGACATTTTCATCATTATTCTACGGAGGTTTTCCATAAACTTCCATAAACTTAATGAAGTCCATTCTTTTCATACTTTACTAGGACTTTTTAAAACTAACGAACTTTTAATTTTAGAACAGACTTAGATTTACAGAAAGAAATGTTAAAATATTACATATATCCCACATCCATTCTCCCTTATTATTAACATTTTTCACTAGTATTACACATTTGTCACAATTAATATAACAGTAGTGATACATTATTATTACTTAAAATCCATACTTTATTCTTCATTTTTATCTCACATATTTTTTCTCTTCCAGGATCCTATCAAGAATCCCATGTTATATTCATCATCATGTTGCCTTGCCTTCAGCTACTCTTGGCTGTGACAGTTTTCCAGACCTTTCTATGACCTTGACAGGTTTTTGTGCGTGTGTGCATGTGGGGAGGGACAGTACTAGTAAGGTATTTTGTGGACTTCCTCTATTTGTATTTTTATGTTAGTGTTCTCTTATGATTAGACTGAGGTTATAAGTTTTGGGGAGGAAGACCACAGAGAAAAAATATGGTGTGAGGACACCATATCAAGGATCCATAAATTATCAACATGATTTATCATAGTGTCAATCTTGATAACCTAGTGAAGGTTTGTAAGATTGCTGCACTGTGGTATTCTTTTTCTCTCCTGCTACACTCTGTGTACAGGCCACATTGCTGTTGTGTTCTGCCTTCCCAAGGGTAAATTATCTACAGAAACTATTTGGAATTCTGCATGGGATATTTGCCTATTCTCCCCCATATACTTATTTATTCAGTCATTTATTTATTATGTATTTATTTATTTATTTTTAAAGATTTTATTTATTTATTTGACACAGAGAAGGAAGTCACAAGTAGGCAGAGAGGCAGGCAGAGAGAGAGAGACGGGGGAGCAGGCTCCCGCCCAATGTGGGCCTTGATCCCAGGACCTTGAGATCATGACCTGAGCCGAAAGCAGAGGCTTAACACACTGAGCCACCCAGGCACCCCAGTCATTTATTTATATCAGTATAGAATCATGGATATTTAATTTATACTTGATCATAATCCAATACCCCTTTATTCTGCTCTTCAGATTGTTTTAGCTTTGACCATTGAGAACTTGATTTCAGTTGGTTCTTGTGTGTCAGTTCCTAGAATCAGTCATTTCCCCAATGATCTTTGGTTCTTTTTATTAATGAAGACATACAAAAGGCTGTCAGACACATGAAAACATGCTCATGATCACTGGCCATTAGGGAGACTCAAATTAAAACCACATTGAGATACCACCCTACACCAGTTAGAATGGCCAAAATTAGCAAGACAGGAAACAATGTGTGTTGGAGAGGATGTGGAGAAAGGGGAGCCCTTTTACACTGTTGGTGGGAATGCAAGTTGGTGCAGCCACTTTGGAGAACAGTGTGGAGATTCCTCAAGAAATTAAAAATAGAGCTTCCCTATGACCCTGCAATTGCATTACTGGGTATTTACCCCAAAGAGACAGATGTAGTGAAAAGAAGGGCCATCTGTGCCCCAATGTTTATAGCAGCAATGGCCACGGTCGCCAAACTGTGGAAAGAACCAAGATGCCCTTCAACGGACAAATGGATAAGGAAGATGTGGTCCATATACACTATGGAGTACTATGCCTCCATCAGAAAGGACGAATACCCAACTTTTGTAGCAACATGGACGGGACTGGAAGAGATTATGCTGAGTGAAATAAGTCAAGCAGAGAGAGCCAATTATCATATGGTTTCACTTATTTGTGGAGCATAACAAATAACATGGAGGACATGGGAGATGGAGAGGAGAAGGGAGTTGAGGGAAATTGGAAGGGGAGGAGAACCATGAGAGACTATGGACACTGAAAAACAACCTGAGGGTTTTGAAGGGGCAGGGGGGGTGGGAGGTTGGGGGAACCAGGTGGTGGGTATTGGGGAGGGCACGTATTGCATGGAGCACTGGGTGTGGTGCAAAAACAATGACTACTGTTACACTGAAAAGAAATAATTAAAAAAAAAAAAAAAGAAGGTAGTATTAGAAACCAAGAACTAGGCCCTAGAGGTGCTTGTTGCAACTGAGACTTTATGGCTTCTAGGACTTCTCAGCTGACCAAGCAAGTAAATATATGTGTGTATACTAATTCATATACAAGAATATATATATATATATATATATATATATATATATATATAGTCCTATAGGTAAATCTGTATTTATATTAAGTTAAATATCAGTTTAACTGATGTCCCCAGCTCTAATGTACTGCCACATAAATCACTCTAACCTCCTCCTCTTGATTCTCTGAAACCTCCCACTCCAACAGTAAGAAACCTGGTTCCCACCATCAACCACCCATTTATTTAATTATTCAGTTCCAATACACATTATGGTGGTTTCTGAATTGATAGCCCATACCCCCATAGGAAAAAACTTTATAGTACTCTGTGTGGTCCTTTTGCCTTTAGTCTTACAGGCTTCACATATTTCCAAAGTTGCTTAGGCCAGCAACTTTCTCCCTCACTCCTTTGTGGAGATTAATTAATACATTCATAAAGAAGGTTTTTTTTGTCACATTTTACATTCTATCCTGGGATCTCCTGACCTCTTAAATGATTGTTTATAGAAGTTGTGTACATGAAGTTTCACTCTGTCCTGCTGGTGTTCTGTATCCATCATTAGAGTATCATACATAATAGTTTCACCAACTGAAAAATTATCTGTACTTTACTTATTCAACCTCTATTCTTCTTCTCATCCCTGACAATTCATTCTAAAAATACAAATTTAGGGACACCTGGGTGACTCAGTCAGTAAAGCATTTGCTTTTGGCTCAGGTCATGATCCCAAGGTTCTGGGATCCAGTCCCACATCAAGCTCCCTGCTCAGTGGGAAGTCTACTTTTCCCTCTGCCTGCTGCTTCCCCTGCTTGTCCTCTCTCTCTCTCTCTCTCTCTCTGACAAATAAATAAATAGAATCTTTTTAAAGAAATACAAATTTATACAAGACCAAATGTGCTAGCCTAGGGAGCACTATTGCCTGTTTTCTTTATTCTCTTTAACTTATTATTTAATCAATCATGAGTCTCCTTATACTCTTTTTCTTTAAAAAAAAATTCTGAGATTTGACATTTTTGAGTTCATAAAATCATTTTCTCTAGTTTTATTGGAATGGGTCAGTAACCACGCATTTTGTTTTTCTGTACAGACCCTATTTTCTGTCTGGAAACAACCTTGGGAAAATAGCTACTTAGAAATTTGCTCTTTGATGACATGAGTAATGCTTTTTCATATTACCTGTTTATATTAAATCAATTGTGCCATCACAGTAAAAGACTTTTTTAATTATAATTTTAATTTTAATTAATTTTAATTTTAATTATAATGGCCATCTATGGATCTGGAACACTCAATAAAACTTGAACTATACCATTTATTTGTATCAGCATAGAATCATGGAAATTTATTTTATACTTAATCATAATTTTATTTTATTTTATACCTGATTATAATCCAGTTTCTTCATTATGTCACAAAATTTTGGTTTTCATTAAATATTTCACCTGTGGCATATACACAGTGGTTACTCCGTGGTGCATGCCTCTCCATCATCCTTTTTACTCTAATTCTTTGTAGCAGCCATGTAATTTGGTAGCAGTAGATCCCATCCTAAACTCTAATGGGGACACTTGACTATCTTATCCTAAGGGGTTAGTCCAAGTAACATAAACTTCATCTAACCAGTATATGATAACCCCTTGGCCACAGGAATTAACATAGGGGTAATCTAATCAGTGCAACACTCAGGACTTTTTTTAGATTGTTATGAGATGATATCTCTTCTCTCCTTTTTCTTGATGTAAGTGAGGAATTATGACAACAGTTATTCATGACATCATACTATGACCCCAAGAGAAGCCAATCTAAAAGCAAAGCTCAGGGGCGCCTGGGTGGCTCAGTGGGTTAAAGCCTCTGCCTTCGGCTCAGGTCATGATCCCAGAGTCCTGGGATCGAGCCCCGCATCGGTCTCTCTGCTTCGTGGAGAGCCTGCTTTCTCCTCTCTCTCTGCCTGCCTCTCTGCCTACTTGTGATCTCTGTCTGTCAAATAAATAAAATCTTAAAATAAATAAATAAATAAATAAATAAATAAATAAAAGCAAAGCTCATGTACGAAGACAGAGGTGAGAAATAGTAGAGATGTGGACCTAGAATCTGCATCTTATCCCACATGAAACCAGCCTCTGGATGTTTCAGTAATAAGCAACACTAAATCCTCTTATTTGATTAAATTGTTTTGCATTGAATTTTCTATTATCAGCAACTCAAAGTACTCAAACAGGATTATTGGGAATAATGAAGCTTTAGGCTGTTTAAAATTCAGTCAATTAACATTCTGGTATATCTACTTTAACCCTGCTTTGTCAGATCTTCTCTTTCTCAGCTTTTCCTGAGCATACATTTTATGTTACTTTTATCTGTCTAGAGGATCTGCTTAATATGTGAAATAAATTATTTTAATAAATTAAAAATTTCTAAGGACCCTATCAGCGTAAAGCTCAGGCACAAAATGAAATAAATATAAATAAAATAAAATATTTTAAATAATATGCTTCTATAATTATTCTGATTTACTTTTATTATAATTATTTTCTATCTCCTGAACATGAAAATGTTATACAAATACAAGACTACTTTTTACCTTGCACATAATAAAATAATTAAGAACTTTAAATATTTTATATTTATATAAAATATAATATATATTTATGTTTTATATTTATATATTTATATAAATATAGTTGGGTATAGCTTCATTATATATTATTATGTCAACATTATAATTAAGCTGTTCTTAAGTATTTGGTTTTGGTCTGTGTTATAAGTAGATAAATCTTTATCCTCCTGTTTTACAACCCCTTTTCCAAAATACTTTATGGTAAACCATTGTTAATTAAAAACTTACTATACATTAAGGATTTTGTTACAGTTTCAATCCTTCTAACTATGTTAATAGGTAGGTATACCAACCCATTTTACAGATTAGACAATTAAGATTCAGATAGACTTAGTCTCACACCCAGTGTTACAGTTACTAAGTAGATTTAGGGGAGTTTACAACCTAGATTTATAGAACTCTAGAGTCACTTAATTTATTCGTTGAATTTTCAGGTTCCATAATTCTACCAGTCTCTTGTCTTTTCTTCTCAGTGCTTGCCCACTTCTGTATAAAAACATTTGTGTTTAAATCTTCCCTAAGACACTTTTCGTGAACAAACTAGAGAGGAAAGTAGAACAGAAGGAAGGAGAAATAGAGCTTCCCCATGGCCACAGTCACTGCTGGAATAGATCAAATCAATCCAATTAATTCTAAAAAGAGTAAGCACATGTGGATAGCAGAATGGACATGTTAAAAGTGGCTTCCTCAGTGTTCTGTAGTGAAAATATGGATTATAGATGAATCGCCATGCTTTTCAGGGACTCTAATAGTGTTGATCCTACTTGTAGAGGCATGATTCTAGAAGAAATCCACATGTTCTTTTGAGATTCTAATTGGGGGGAGGTAAGTGGCACATCTTTTTTAGCCCTCCATGACATGGCCCATATGGAACTCCTTTAGTTTGACAATTCTTTTGATGCTAAATTGGTAATGATTAATCCCTTTTAAATTAGATGTATTATCACATCTTGCTTGCAGAACCTTTTATTTTAATTTAAAGTTTTTTTCACTTAAAATTTCTCAGTGACTAAAAACTTGCAAGATTCATGAGACACTAAAATTTTGACAAATTTTTTAGAGTAAAAATTCAATAAGTAAAATCATTCTTTCAGTCCTACTGAGTCCAGAGAACAATTATATCGAAGTGCCCACAGTGAATATAATACATACTTTGATTATCAGACCAAGCTTTATGACTCCTTTGATGGCATCATAATAAAATTTTACATACTTCAGAAACACTTTAAGACATGAGGACAATTCACCTTTATTTGAAAGATAAGTATGTTATAGGAGAGATTCAATTAGGTAAAATTGTTAGACTCAGTAATTCTTTATGCCTTTAGAGAACATTGAGCAGTAATGACCAACAATTAAACTTTTCTATAGCCAAATGAATGAAAAAGTCTGGATATTTGAAATATTTCTGTTTATTCAAATCAAAGAAAATTGTAAGCTTGATCACTCCAAAAATTTACAACAAAATAATAATAACAAATTGTATTAGGTATTTAAATAATTTCCTCTCTCATGTAAATTAATTTTCCTCATTGATTGAATTAAGTAAAAAATGGGAAAATGTCACTTTCAATCTATTTGGCAGATCTGAAATTTTAGTATGGAAGAGTCTTCAGAGCAACAGTATGGTTGGCTATAGTGTGTTGGAGTTGGGATCACTGGGTAAGAGATTTTTTTTGAAGATGCCTGTGTTTTGCCAACCTACTTTTTTTCCCCTCGTAGTTCATGTTTATGGTGTATCATTCAAGTTCCTCAAATCAACGGTTTCTTGTTTGTCTTTGTATTGTATAGCAACGAGGAAAGAACTTATCATGGTGTCCTTGAAAAATTAATGATTATCATTATTAAGAGTCTGATGACTGAAAAGTATGGCAACAGCCTACATATTACATAGTCAAGATGAAGTTCCCAGTTAAAATGCACACTACTTTTATGGCCTCGGTATGTACTTGGTGGCTTTTTTATTATTGGATAAACCTGAATAACAAGGAAAGTAGAAATATATATATATATGTATATATATATATACACACACACATATATATATATATAAAAAACTCCATATGTACTAAGAGAGATGTTAGGTACTTTTAGTTTCAAAGAGACAGAAAAACTAAAATTTTTACACATCAATGTAGCTCAAAAGAATAAAATACAGGGCTTTTTTTTTTTTTTTCAAGGTAATTGTTTTTTTCCTGATTATTGGACCAATTCTCTTCTATAGTAGATGGGCTTTTAGCCTTTCTAATAAGTTTTGTCCGTTTTAAACTAGTTTTAACTCAGAGCATCTGCATATTTTGCAGCATTGTCATGTATCTAAAAAGACACTAATGCTCAGTTTGTTGTGTAAATTAGTCATAGGGTTGTTTAGAATATTTGTAAGATATTTTTATTTGTGTATATGTAACATGTGTACTTGCAGTTAAATGCTTACATCACTTATGTGATTGCACTAACTGTCATAGGAATATCAAACTGTGGTTCATTATATCAGTATAAAATTATTGCACAATCAACATTTATTGGACTGTACATGTGACAAAATGCCATTTTTAATGATGAGATACATTTGTCTTTTATGTTTGTATATTCTATATGTAATCCAAGTTAAAAAAGAAAAATCAAACTATGACTTTTCAAATTAAATAAAAACAAATGAATTTCTATCGGTGATACCATTTTTGGTTCCATTTGTAGAAGAGTTGAAGAATTCATAGGCTTTATGTTTTTGTGATATGATTTTAGCCTAATGTGGATACAAAATATATTAGTATAAATTATTAATCAGATTATTTTTAATTATTCTATAGTTCTTAAATTATTCATTTTTAAAGCATTGAACATATATATAAAATGTATAAATATTCTTCTGAGTAATCCCAATACAAATAGTTTGCTTTAATTATTTATGTTTTAAATGTTGTTTTTTAATTTTATTTTTTGGAGGTACAGTTAGTGTTTCTTTATACACAGTGTATAATGACATTTATATCATTTAGTATTATATTATATAATAGTATGCTATCAATTGTGTTATTTTACTTGAGCCTTATAATATACATAATATATCTGGAATGGGGGCAAAGTAGGTTCTTTCCCCGTGAAAATAAATGAAAGGCCAGAAGTACTTAGAATTTGTGGAAGCTCATGAGACCATTAAAGAACAAAGACAAGAATAGACACAAGCTGAGAATCTGTATTTTTTCTATTTTAACACATCTATTAGAAAATATAAAATATAAAGAGCAAATATATTAGGAAAATAGTTCCTTAAGAACAATAACAATACATATGATATATATGAAAACAGTTAGCAAGAAAAACGCATGTCTATCTGAAGAAAATGGCCAGATTTTATGGAACAGAATAGGAAAATTTTTGAATAAGTGGTGGGAGAGATGTTTCTGGAGAGGAAGAAATCAACTCTCTCCAAGTTAACCTATAAACTTAACACATTTCTAATCAAAATCCAAGTGGGACTTTTTTTGGAACTTGTCAAATGATTCTAAAGTTTATCTGGAAAAAAGTTAATGAATAGCCAGAACTTTTATTTTTAAAGAAGAGCAACGCCCCCCACCGGATTGTAAAATGTACTATTAAACTATAAAAATAATATGCAGTGGGGTTGTGCCAGACAGGACAGAAAGATCTGTGGAGCAGAAGACAAATGCAGAAGCTGAACAGCTATATATGGAATTTTAGTATATGATAGAGGTAACATTTCAAACTAGTGAGGAAAGAATGGATAATTGAATAAATGGTGTTGAAGCCAATTGGAAACAACCTCACACCTTATACCAAACTGAATTCCAGATGAGTTAAATATTTATATGGAAAAACTGAACATAAAATGTACTGGAACAAAATATAACTGAATATTTATATACTCAGATTTTCTAAGACCTAATACCTTAAGAAAAAACATTCACAAACTTGAGTACACAAAAATATAAAGTATAGCTAATTACCATAATTCAAATTAAAAAGGTAACCTATAAATATAGAGCTCATGACATTAGTAATTAGGGATCCTATTAGTTAATAAAAAAAGTATGAATATGACAATATAAAATGAGTAAAGAGCAAGTGTAAATTCACTAAATGAGATTTACGAATGAACAAAACTCAAACAGAAATGTTTACTAGATTAACAAAATGTGCAAATTAAGTCAAGGCAGTGATTTTTCTGTAAAGGAAAAATTAAACCGATTTTTATTAAACATTGAGAACACAAAAGTTTTTAAGACTTTCACAAAGCTAGCTTTGCAAGTGCCTATTTATACACTGATCGTAAATCAAAATCTTGTGAACATTTTTCTTTAAAATAATCTAAATTTCTAATTGGTAGACTTTGTGATAGGGCAGTAACATGCAGACTATGATTTCCATAGTATTGGAAGGTCATACCCGAGTATTGACCTTGTCAAGTGCCAAACCCTATAGAGGCCCTGGGCATAGTGAGATGACTATGCATTATTAGTAACATTGTTATTTTTGTCTGATGCTCATGAGTAATCTAGCAGGGGCTATTATCCCAGAGTAGAAGGTCTAATATGCTATAATTGGGCCCTGATAGGGTTTTTTTAGAGGAAGGAGCTATGAGTTCCAAGTACCTTTTTTCCTATGAAATGAAATCTTGGCACTTCTTCCTTTGAATTGCTTTGTGCCTCCCCCTCTAGTTAAGCTTTCTTAATACCTTGGGAAAAACAGTGGAGTGTAATGGTTAAGAATGTGATCTCTGGAATTAAACTGTCTAGATCCAAGCCCTATCACAGAAGCTAGGTGACCCCACGCAAGTTACCAAACTCCTCTCTGCCTTAGTTTTATCGTCTGAATAATGGATATCTTAAAGTTGTTGTCAGTATGCTAGTACTAGTTAGGCAGGGGAGAAGAGAGCCAAGAAGCTGGACTAAAGACCAGGTTGGTTTCATTTGTGAATTGGATTGATGTATCCTCTAAATTGTGTATGTGCCTTCTTTATCACATAGGGAACCGTGGCTATAGAAATGCTTTAGAAATTTAGACTACGGAACATGATTTCCTTATCCTTGAAGAGAGGGTGGTTCGTATTGATAATTATCTAAGCATTTGGACAGTGTTTAATTTTCTGTAGTTTTATTTTAAAAAGAATTATTATAATTTCTAATAGTATAATCTGGATTATAAATAGAAGTTTTATTTACATTTTTACATTAATTAATATTTTAAAACTATAGTCATTTTTGTAAGAATTCAGAATTTGAAGACTAAATTAAAAAAAGCTTTAAAACCACCCTGCTTATTTTTTTCATTTTGCTTATTTTTCATATTTGTTCTTTCTAGATATTATCCTCCATATTTTCTATTGTTCATGCTAAAGTAGTATTTTTTAAAATTCTGAAGTAGGTAATGGGTTTTGTGTAGATGGATTCTGTAGGTTGGTTTATTTATCTTAAAAAGTAACTCAGTATTCTGTAGTCATACTGGAAAATACTGCAGACAGTAATTGATTTCAGATGCTAATGATTTCCATGAATGAATCACATGACAGCTGAAAAAATACCATGAAACATCATAGACTAGATGAAAGTAGTTTCACATTAACCATATGAGAAAGTATATGTGTTTGTCTTTATTGTAGGTCTTTCAAAATCTAAATATACAAAAAAGCGATATCTCAGAAATTAAAAAGGAAAAAAATGAAATTAAAGTAGTTAAAAATATTTGTTATATTTAAATCCATACACATTGTTTGTAATTATGTGTCTTAACATTTTTTTAAATATTGAAATAGATTTGGCATATAAAATTATGTAACTTTAAGGTGTGCAACATGTTGATTGATACATTTATGTACTGTAATGTGATTGCTATTATAGTGATAGTGATAGCACTTCTTGTCACAAAATTGTTATTTCTTTTAGTGGTTGGAATAATTAAATTCTAGTCTGCTAGCAAACTTGATGTTTATAATGCAATAGTATTGTCTATGTTCATTATACTGTACATTCGATCCCTAGGACTGACTTACTACTACTCATTGTAAGTTCAGACCCTTAAACAACATCTGTCCTATCCTCCCTTTCCAGAGTCCCTAGTAACCACCATTTTACTCTCTTTATACAAGTTGGGCTTTTCCAATTTCACATATAAGTGATATTATACAGTGCCTGTCTTTGACTTCTTTCACGCTGTTAGGACTACAGCATATGCCTGATCACAGGAGTGACTCTGTGAGTTTGTGACACCCCCAAAGGTAAAGAAAAAGGAAATGGAGAGTGAGGACTCTCCAGGACTGCAGTTCTGTCTACCAACTGCTAGAGAACCCAAGACACTACCTGTAGGACTGACATTGCTACAGCTGACCAAATTTTCCTTTTACATTACTGTGGTAACCAAGAGTTTATAACTGAAGCATATATTTTCAGTTTTATAATTTTGATCTTCTTAGACATTTCAAGATATTTTGCGAGGAAGTTTGGGGCTCTTTCACAAACCCTGTTGGGGCAGAATATGATTCTCAGAATTGTCTTAGCAAAGATGCATCTGGTGCTTCTTGGGCTCTCCGATCTGAGGCTTCTGGTTCAGTAGGCCTGGGATGGGGAAGTGGAGACAGATTCTCAAGATCTGTCAATGAGAGAGTATTGTAGAAATAATTTGCCTTTAAAAAGTTAAACCTCTGTTACAGTTAATGATACACACTGACATATCATTATCTCCCAAAGTCTATGGTTTCCATTAAGTTTCACTTCTGGTGTATATTCTATTGATTTGGACAAATTTATAATGCTATATATCCACCACAACACATACATGTTATTACGAGGGAGGCTATCCATGTGTGAGGTCAGAGAGTATATGAGAAATCTCTGCTTTCGCTCAACATACTGTGAACCAAAACTGCTCTAAAAAATAAAGTCTATAAAAAAAAAATCTTAACCTAAAAAAGTGAACATCAGACCTTGAATAAACATCTGAAATAAGTAGATGCTGAAGAACATTGTATGTTTATAAGATTATGAAGAGCAGATGTGAGAATATGAGAGATAACCAGATTTGTCTGATTTTATTTTTATTTCATTTTTTTTTAAGATTTTTATTTATTTGACATAGCACAAGCAGAGGTGAATAGCAGGCAGAGGGAGAGGGAGAAGCGGGCTCCTCAGGGAGCAGGGAGCCTGATGCAAGGCTCCATCCCAGGGCTCAGGGATCATGACCTCAGCCAGGGGCAGAAAGACACTTAACTGACTGAGCCACCCAGGCACCCTGATTGGTCTGATTTTAATACAGTTTTTAACTCGTTTTCTTCCCCAGTGATGCTTAGTGGTGATTTTATTCACCTTCCTTGTATTTGTTTTACTTTCTGTTAAAATCCCCACCCATTCCCAGCGTGAGTCCTTTTATTACCATGGTCCTAGGTCAAATCTTGTTTCAGAAGCCGATAAGGAAACAAGTTTTTTTGGGTGTAAAATCACTTTAAAACTCTAGTTTACCTCTCTTCTTTCCTTTCTGCTGAAGTGGAAGACAATTTCTTTCTCTTTCACAACGAAGTTTCTTCAGCTGTGCTTTAAGCATGCTCTCAGGACAATTTCTCCAGCAATTCCCGTCCCTCTTCTTTTCCCTGTATTTTTGAACTCTTGTCCTTTTCTTCTTTGCCAGCTCCTTTCTTAACACCCTGAAGAGATTATTTCTCACAATGTTGCTTTCTTTACTAGCTACACTGTGTGTATTTTTTCTCTCCATCATTACCCAAATTTTATAAGAATCACTGGTTCTTTCTTCTTCTTTTCCTTTTGTCCCACTGATTTCTTAATTAAATTAATTCTTTTAAAACTTATAGTCTAATACTTTCCTCTTTCTACTAGTTATATCCCAATCAATCATCTAAATCCTCAACCGGCTTGTTGTATTTGCACAATCAACACTTTATGTAGTTCTTATCCTCTGGCTTCCAGAACACCATTCTCTCTCTGCTATTATTTTTCTATTTCTTTTTCCTGAGACTCCTTTGATGACTTTTCTTCTGTTAAAGTCTACTTTCAAAAAAGTAAAAAAAAAAAAATCATAACTCTAATACAAATATAAAATGAGCACTTGTCAAGTATTTTATTTAACATCAATTAATGAGGGAACAAGTAAGATGTTATGCTGGTTCAGAATGTTTTTTAGAAAGGTAGAAAGGACTTGGGGTGCCTGGGTGGCTCAGTGGGTTAAGCCTCTGCCTTCAGCTCAGGTCATGATCTCAGGGTCCTGGGATCGAGTCCCGCATCAGGCTCTCTGCTAGGCAGGGAGCCTGCTTCCCCCTCTCTCTCTGCCTGCCTCTCTGCCTACTTGTGACCTCTCTCTGTCAAATAAATAAAATCTTTAAAAAAAAAAAAAAGAAAGGTAGAAAGGACTGCAAATATGTCTTCATGTATGTAGTCAGTTTAATAAACAGGATAAAGTCGCTGTTGGATGGTTACATACAAAACTCTTTTATATCTTATAGGCAATAAACCGTATTTTTTGTGGTTGTTTATCATACAGCCCTCCCCACACCCATACTCTCCCTCTGCTTATAAGATAAAGAGAAGGAATAACCTTTTGTTGTATTTATGGTGACTGGGATTATATTAGTGTCCTACTGCAGCTGTAACAAATTACTATAAATTTAGGGGCTTGAACTCACATGAATGTATTATCCTACAGATCTGAAAGTCAGAAATCCAAAATGGGTTTCAGTGGGTCAAAATCAAAGTGATAGCAGGTACAGCCCTTTTATTCCCTCTGTTAGCTTTAGAGGAGAAACCTCAGTGATTACATCCACTGTCCTTGTTTTCACAACTTGTGTATTTATAACAAAGCACAGACTTCTCTTGATTTCCAGACAGCTTATCCTACTGACTCCCTACCTAATTCACTAATCAATTGTCTCACAAGCGTATCTGCCTTCATCAGGTTAAGACTGCTGTAACAGAGTAGTTACAGAAGTCTGACTGTAGCTAATGTAACATAAGACTGGGTAGCTTAAGAAAAACAGAAACGTGTTTCTTATAGATTGAAGACTAGCAGTCTATGGTCAATGTGCCATCATTGACAGGTTCTGGTTTTGCAGACTGCTATTTTTTCTTATTTTTACATGGCAGAAGGGTTGAGAGCACACTCTTGGATCCTTTTTAAAGGGCAGTAATCACATTCAAGAGGGCTCTACCTTCATGATGCATTAACTCTCAAAGGCCCTACTTCCCAATACCATGACTTTGAGAATTAGGATTTCAACATATGAATTTTGTAGAGATATACTAAGTTCATTGAAACCTCAATAATTCAGTGTTGATCTTCTATCTCAGATACGCTTCTCCTTCAACATCTCCTATCTTAATAAATACTTTGATTTGTCCTAGGATGGGTTCAATCTTGGCCCTAATTTCTCCTTTTCCTCATGTCTATTAAGTTAGCAAGTCCTGACAAGTCTACATCCATAATGTGTCTCAAATTCCTTCCTCCGCTGACATTATAAGTCTTGGCCATTATTAATTATTCCATGGATACTACAGATACTTTCTTTCTTTCTTCCTTTCCTTTCCTTTTTTCTTTTTTTTCCCTTCCTTTCCCACACCCTCCTAACCCCCCTGCCTCCCTCCCTTTTTCCTCCCTTCCTGCCTGCTTTCTTCCTTTCCTTTTCTTTCCTTTTTCCTTTCCTTTCCTTCCCTTTCACTTTCCTTTTTTCCTTTCCTTTTCCTTTCCTCTCCTCTCCTCTTCCCTCTCCTCCGCTCCCCTTCTTCTTTTCTTTCTGTTTATTTATTTATTTAAGTATCTCTACACCCAGTATAGTGCTGGAATTCTCAAACCCAAGATAAAGAGTTGAATGTTTTTCTGACTGAGCCAGTGAGGCACCCCCCAGGAACTTTCTAATTAGTCTTCTTCATAATCCCAGTATCCCAGTCTATAACCCATTCTCTGTGGAACAAACAGAATGATTTAGTTCAAAGACAAATCTTCTGATCCCCTATTTGACTGTTAGTATAATACTCAAAATCTTTAACAGGGTTGTGCATAATTTGTTGTGCCCCCACCCCCATTCCCACTGCTTTTTTCACTTTCTCTCCAGGTTTTTTTTTTTTTTTTCTTTACCTTCAACCTCTCATACCCTGTGCCTTACATATTAGTATTCCACTCAACTTCTTAAGGTTGCTTAATGATTTCAAGCTTCTTATGCCATAGGGCCTTTTAAAGAGTTGTTCTACACAAGACATTCTTCCTCCTCTACTACTGTTACTTGACTACCCTCTACCATTCTATCATGCCCTAGTTTATATGTTGCTTCCTGGGGTGACCTTCTTTGATCTGTTAGCCAAAGGATGAGCAAATTGCCTTTATGTTCCTGTCTGTGTTCTTTCACAGCAGCCAATATTTCCCATCACAGTCTTTCTCATAATTGTACACTTATTTATAGCATTATTTGTTTAATATCGGTTTCCCATATTAGACTTTAAGCTCCTGGATAGCAGACATAGCTCTTTTCCACTGCTGTATAGATTGCCTAGCATAGAACCAGGTACTTGGGTAGTACTGAATAATTTACCTGTTGAATAAATGAATGAATAAATGAGTGAGTGAATCGATTATACTTAGTTTACAGTGACTAATTCTGTTTCAAGTTCTTTGAATGACATCTGCATAGAACTGTGTTCACATTGCTTTCTACAAGTTGATGCAGGGGTGCCTGGGTGGCTCAGTGGGTTAAGCCTCTGCCTTCAGCTCAGGTCATGATCTCTGGGTCCTGGGATTGAGCCCCACCTGGGAGGGGGGGGTCTCTGCTCAGCGGGGATCCTGCTTCCTCCTCTCTCTCCTCCTGCTGCTCTGTCTACTTGTGATATCTCTCTTTCTCTGTCAAATAAATAAATAAAAATCTTTTAAAAAAATTAAAAAAATAAAAGTCGATGCAAATTATGACAGCAAATACATTTTCTTAAGTATCTATCTTCTTCTTTTTCCTTATCAAGACTTGAAGTTTGATTTTATGTATTTCAGTGTACTCAAGGTTATGACCACTAAGTACCTGGGGCAAAACGCAAAACACAATAAAACAAACCTCTGCATTATATTTTGCAATTTTCAAGTCTGAATTATGGCATTATTAGCCCCTCTCATTTTGCTTAATGTGAAATCCAAAAACTTTAAGGAGAAACACACCACCACACACGCATCTTACCTACAGTTTCCTTTACTGGTTCAACTATGGAGTCAAGAAATTGTTTATTTAAAACTGGTTGTAATTGAGGTCATAAGTCAGGCAATTTTGAGTTTATTTACAAAAAGCAATCAACTCAACTACTAATTTTAAAGAAAAAGATTAAAAAGAGCTCTTTGATTAACATACATATCTCTAGACATGTGTCTTCAGAAAATGCAGAAAAGCATTTTATTGCTTCAGAGATAGTGAATTCTAATGGACAAATGCTATCCTGTGATGTAATAGATTCTGTACCCTTGAAATTGCAGGTGTTTTTTTGTTTTTGTTTTTGATTAGCAATTTTAATCTGACTTTTAGATTTTCCATTCTACAAAGCTAAACCAAAAGAAGTTTTATTGGGAAGAAAAAATATACAGATGACCAAAGGAAATATACAAAGGAGGAAGAAGAAATGCCATTTTAATTAAAAAGGGAACAAGATGAAGTTACAGGCACTATTATAGAGCTTTATATAGAAACAACACTTGGTGATGACATTGCCATCATATTCATAATCTCTACAATACTAACGTATTTTATATTTTCTTTTCCCTAGTGAACAATGTAAACCCATACCAAAAAATGATCTCCTTTTATAAATAGATCTAGATTTTTAAGTATTTGAAATCAGGCAGTTGTGGATACATGTGCAACTTAAACCAATCAACATTAAGTATGAGTACATTGGTTTTGAATTAACTCGGAATATGAACATTTAATAAAATTTTGCACTAAACAGAGATTATGAGTTTTGAATTTAGTAGGACTAAACAGGTATTTTTAAAACTGAAAAATGACTTAAAATAAATTTTAAAAGTAACACTTAATTTTCATATTGGTTTATATTTGCAAAGAAAGCACTTTTATAATTATGGAATACACTTCTAATTTCTCTTATGAATAATAAGGAGTAGAAATTTTAGTGGATTACCAAAGGTCATGTATCTCTACTAAGCATAATATTATGGGTAATATCGTAGAAATTCTCCAAAAGATTTCTTTTAGAACATTAGGATAATGTTGGTTTTAATAAAGATATAAATTTTAACTCTTTGTACCTCAATATTATTTAATTTCAGTATTTACATTTTAAATTGGTTCTAAAAATTCTGGTATTCTGACTGATTGTAGAAAGAACTGGCAATAAAATTTTGATTTATCACATCAGACTTTAACAGGAGTCCCCATTTTGCATTTTTGACAGAATGTGTTAATGAGGGGAGGAGTAGGCAATATTTTACACTGTTAATAATTGAAAATATATTCTCCAAAGGACATGAAAAATAATCAATTAAATTTTAAATCTTACTACTTCTAGTCTACAGGCATTAAGTATTAAATTACAGTGACTGGTTTTAAAGAGAAAAGTCTCATATGTATTAAAAAAAAACCCTCTCACCCTACAAAAATTTATTATAAAGCCTAGGGCTATTAAAAATATTAAAACACATTCTTGGCCACTGCATTTACATTTTTGGAATACCACTTACCATCCCACAATACTTGTAATCCTCTTTACATTCAGATACCCTCTGTACCACATGACCCCCCCTTTAGGAAGTTCAAAAAAATTCCTTTTGTGGGCCAGCATAATATTCTCAGGGTCTAAGTATATATTGAGCCCTAGATTCTAGAGTAAATGAGTTTTGCTCTTTTATTTTTCTACTGGCAACAAATAAACTCCTTATTCTTATAAGGTGCTCGTTTTCTATAATGAGTTTCAGGTATGGACTATGAATCCAGGGGGCTTTATGTTTTTTAAAGCTGTTGAGAAAGTCTTACTTATAAAACTGGTTTTTATCACAAGTGTTGCAAAGCTATAAATATATAACCTATTTTATAAATCTTGAGTTTCAATAAACTACTTGCCCATTGCCTGATAAACCTGTTGATAGATGGAGACGCTGAACTGTGAATGACATCTTACACTCCTGGATCCAGTATTACAGAATTTCCACTTAAATAATGAAATATATTTTAAAAAATTATGTATTCTATTTATTTTATTTTTCTAAAGACTAACTTAAATTGAACTCTGTACCTGAAAGAATACTAATACTGTTGTACTTTTCTTTCTTTTCCTGGTGTCATTCCATATTTTGTGATCATGGACATACAGGTTTGTCCTACTACTGGATATCTTTGCTAAAGTAAACAGTATAAGAAGAAAATTCATTTGAATTAATCAGTGTTCCCTACTTTAAAAACATAAGACTCTGAGTGTCTTAAGCCTTTGATTCTTTTCAAGAATGGTACCTTTTAAAACAATACTAGCAAATCAGGTGTGAAGCTAGGAAATGACATAGAGTGTGTCCAATATGTATTTCTCTTTCATAGTATTCCTAGGAAGAGCTAAAACATTAGACAACAGTGGGGTGCTGGATGGCTCAGTCAGTTGGCGCGTCCAACTTCTGGTTTTGGTTCAGGTCATGACCTCGGGGGTGGTGAAATTGAGCCCTGTGTTGGACTCCATGCTGGATGTGGAGCCTATTTTAGATTCTTTCTTTCTCTCCCTCTGCCCCTCCCCCCCGCAAATAAGTAAATCCTTAAAAAACCCAAATGTTGGACCAAATTGAGTTATAGTAAGAATGGAAATATAGGGCATGTATGAAACCTATTATGGTCAATATTTTGAAGTATTTACTCACAAACACTGACATTTCATTTCTTTTTCTGTGGCTGGAATATTACTGTGAAGATCTTGCCCTTGCCACTGTGTTCGTTCTTTCATCTTTACTGAGACCATTTGCAAACTGATTTGGGAATAGCCAGGAACTTCCAAACTCTCTCCCATTCAAATAAGCATTTCTTCTCCATCCCCACCCAGAGCTAACCTTTTTTTTTTTTTTTTTTTATAAACAATGCACTTGGGGAGGAGTCAAGATGGCAGAGAAGTAGCAGGCTGAGACGACATCGGGTAGCAGGAGATCAGCTAGATAGCTTATCTAACCATTGCAAACACCTACAAATCCAACGGGAAATCGAAGAGAAGAAGAGCAACAATTCTAGAAACAGAAAATCGATCACTTTCTGAAAGGTAGGACCTGCGGAGAAGTGAATCCAAAGCGACGGGAAGATAGACCCCAGGGGGAGGGGCTGGCTCCCAGCAAGTGGCAGAGCAACGGAGACAAAATCAGGACTTTTAAAAGTCGGCTCCACTGGGAGACATCGCTCCAGAGGCTAAACTGGGGGGAAACCCAGGCGGGGCCAGCATAACATCAGGTCCCACGGGGTCACAGAAGGACCGGGGGTGTCTGAGTGCCGCAGAGCTCACAGGTATTAGAGCGGGGAAGCCGGCTACAGGGACAAAGCCAAGGAGTGAGCTCTCAGCCCGGGGTTACCTTGTGCCAGTCACAGGCTGGGTGGGCTCGGAGCACGGCCTGAGGCCACAGAGACGGCAGCGACCGCACTTTTCTCCAGGCTCCAGCAATTGACTGCTTTCCTCAAGGCACGACCGCAGGCCAGAGAGGCGGGGCAGTTGGGCGCTTTTCTCTGAGGGTGCACTGAGGAGCGGAACCCCAAGCTCTCGGCTCCTCCGGGCCAAGAGATTGGGAGGCCGCCATCTTCATTCCCGTCCTCTGGAACTCTACGGAAAGTGCTCAGGGAACAAAAGCTCCCGAAAGCAAACCCAAGCGGATTACATAGCCCGGCCCCTCGCAAGGGCGGTGCAATTCCACCTGCAGCAAAGACACTTGAGAATCACTACAACAGGCCCCTCCCCCAGAAGATCAACAAGTAACCCATCCAAAACCAACTTCACTCGCCAAGAACAGCGAAATTCCACAGCAGGAGAAAGCAAATCTTATCTGGACAAAATGTTCTTTTTTTTTTTTTTTTTCAAAAAAAAAAAAAAAGAACAAGAGGCCGTACCGAAGGCTGGAGACCTAATCAATATGGACATTGGTAACATGACAGATCTAGAGTTCAGAATGACAATTCTCAAGGTTCTAGTCGGGCTCAAAAAAGGCATAGAAAACATTAGAGAAACCCTCTCTGGAGAGAAAAAAACCTTTCTGGAGAAATAAAAGAACTAAAATCTAACCAAGTTGAAATCAAAAAAGCTATTAATGAGGTGCAATCAAAAATGGAAGCTATCACTGCTAGGATAAATGAGGCAGAAGAAAGAATTAGTGACATAGAAGACCAAATGACAGAGAATAAAGAAGCTGAGCAAAAGAGAGACAAACAAATACTGGACCACAAGGAGAGAATTTGAGAGATAAGTGACAACATAAGATGACACAACATTAGAATAATTGGGATTCCAGAAGAAGAAGAAAGAGAGAGGGGAGCAGAAGGTATATTGGAGACAATTATTGGAGAGAATTTCCCTAATATGGCAAAGGGAACAAACATCAAAATCCAGGAGATGCTAAGAACGCCCCTCAAAATCAATAAAAATAGGTCCACACCTCGTCACCTGATAGTAAAATTTACAAGTCTTAGTGACAAAGAGAAAATCCTGAAAGCAGCCCGGGAAAAGAAGTCTGTAACATACACGGGTAAAAACATGAGATTGGCAGCGGACCTATCCACAGAGACCTGGCAGGCCAGAAAGAACTGGCATGATATATTCAGAGCACTAAACAAGAAAAACATGCAGCCAAGAATACTGTATCCGGCTAGGCTATCATTGAAAATAGAAGGAGAGATAAAGAGCTTCCAGGACAAACAAAAGCTGAAAGAATTTGCAAACACCAAACCAGCTCTACAGGAAATATTGAAAAGGGTCCTCTAAACAAAGAGAGACCCTAAAAGTAGTAGATCAGAAAGAAACAGAGACAATATACAGTAATTGTCACCTTACAGGCAATACAATGGCACTAAAGTCATATCTCTCAAGAGATACCCTGAATGTTAATGGGTTAAATGACCCAATCAAAAGACACAGGGCATCAGAATGGATAAAAAAACAAAACCCATCAATGCTGCCTACAAGAAACTCATTTTAGACCCAAAGACACCTCCAGATTTAAAGTGAGGGGGTGGAAAACAATGTACCATGCTAATGGACATCAGAAGAAAGCTGGGGTGGCAATCCTTCCATCAGATCAATTAGATTTTAAGCCAAAGACTATAATAAGAGATGAGGAAGGACACTATATCATACTCAAAGGGTCTGTCCAACAAGAAGACCTAACAATCTTAAATATCTATGCCCCAACATGGGAGCAGCCAACTATATAAACCAATTAATAACAAAATCAAAGAAATACATCGACAGTAATACAATAATAGCAGGGGACTTTAACACTCCCCTCACTGAAATGGACAGATCATCTAAGCAAAAGATCAACAAGGAAATAAAGGCCTTAAATGACACACTGGACCAGATGGACATCACAGATATCTTCAGAACATTCCAACCCAAAGCAACAGAATATACATTCTTCTCTAGTGCTCATGGAACATTCTCCAGAATAGACCACATCCTGGGTCATAAATCAGGTCTCAATAGGTACCAAAAGATTGAGATCATTCCCTGCATATTTTCAGACCACAATGCTCTGAAGCTACATCTCAATCACAAGAGGAAATTTGGAAAGAACGCAAATACATGGAGACTAAACAGCATCCTTCTAAAAAATGAATGGGTCAACCAGGAAATTAAAGAAGAATTGAAAAAAATCATGGAAGCAAATGATAATGAAAACACAATGGTTCAAAATCTGTGGGACACAACAAAGGCAGTCCTGAGAGGAAAATATATAGCGGTGCAAGCCTTTTTCAAGAAACAAGAAAGGTCTCAAATACACAACCTAACCCTACACCTAAAGGAGCTGGAGAGAGAACAACAAATAAAGCCTAAACCCAGCAGGAGAAGAGAAATCATAAAGATCAGAGCAGAAATCAATGAAATAGAAACCAAAAGAACAGTAGAACAAATCAACAAAACTAGGAGCTGGTTCTTTGAAAGAATTAATAAGATTGATAAACCCCCAGCCAGATTTATCAAAAAGAAAAGAGAAAGGATGCAAATAAATAAAATCATGAATGAAAGAGGAGAGATCACAACCAACACCAAAGAAATACAAACAATTATAAGAACATACTATGAGCAACTCTACGCCAACAAATTTGACAATCTGGAAGAAATGGATACATTTCTAGAGACATATAAACTACCACAACTGAACCAGGAAGAAAGAGATAACCTGAACAGACCCATAACCAGTAAAGAGATTGAAACAGTCATCAAAAATCTCCAAACAAACAAAAGTCCAGGACCAGATGGCTTCCCAGGGGAATTCTACCAAACATTTAAAGAAGAATTAATTCCTATTCTCCTGAAACTGTTCCAAAAAATAGAAATGGAAGGAAAACTTCCAAACTCATTGTATGAGGCCAGCATCACCTTGATCCCAAAACCAGACAAGGATCCCACCAAAAAAGAGAATTACAGACCCATATCCTTGATGAACACAGATGCGAAAATTCTCACCAAAATACTGGCCAATAGGATCCAACAGTACATTAAAAGGATTATTCACCACGACCAAGTGGGATTTATTCCAGGGCTGCAAGGTTGGTTCAACATCCGCAAATCCATCAATGTGATACAATATATTAATAAAAGAAAGAGTAAGAACCATATGATACTCTCAATAGATGCTGAAAAGGCATTTGACAAAGTGCAGCATCCCTTCCTGATTAAAACTCTTCAAAGTGTAGGGATAGAAGGCACATACCTTAATATTATCCAAGCCATCTATGAAAAACCCACCCTAAATATCATTCTCAATGGAGAAAAACTGAAAGCTTTTCTGCTAAGGTCAGGAACACGGCAGGGATGTCCGTTATCACCACTGCTGTTCAATATAGTACTAGAAGTCCTAGCCTCAGCAATCAGACAACAAAAAGAAATTAAAGGCATCCAAATTGGCAAAGAAGAAGTCAAACTATCACTCTTTGCAGATGATATGATACTCTATGTGGAAAACCCAAAAGGCTCCACTCCAAAACTGCTAGAACTTGTACAGGAATTCAGTAAAGTGTCAGGATATAAAGTCAATGCGCAGAAATCAGTCACATTTCTTTACACTAACAACAAGACAGAAGAAAGAGAAATTGAGGAGTCAGTCCCATTTACAATCGCACCCAAAACCATAAGATACCTAGGAATAAATCTAACCAAAGAGGCAAAGAATCTATACTCAGAAAACTATAAAGTCCTCATGAAAGAAATTGAGGAAGACACAAAGAAATGGAAAAATATTCCATGCTCCTGGATTGGAAGAACAAATATTGTGAAAATGTCTATTCTACTTAAAGCAATCTACACATTTAATGCAATCCCTATCAAAATCCCATCCATTTTTTTTCAAATAAATGGAACAAATAATCCTAAAATTTATATGGAACCAGAAAAGACCTCGAATAGCCAAAGGAATATTGAAAAAGAAAGCCAAAGTCGGTGGCATCACAATTCCAGACTTCAAGCTCTATTACAAAGCTGTCATCATCAAAAACAGTATGGTACTGGCACAAAAAGAGACATATAGACCAATGGAACAGAATAGAGAGCCCAGAAATAGACCCTCAACTCTATGGTCAACTCATCTTTGACAAAGCAGGAAAGAATGTCCAATGGAAAAAAGACAGCCTCTTCAACAAATGGTGCTGGGAAAATTGGACAGCCACATGCAGAAAAATGAAATTGGACTATTTCCTTATACCACACACGGAAATAGACTCAAAATGGATGAAGGACCTCAATGTGAGACAGGAATCTATCAAAATCCTTGAGGAGAATGCAGGCAGCAACCTCTTTGACCTTAGCCGCATCAACTTCTTCCTAGGAACATCGCCAAAGGCAACAGAAGCAAGGGCAAAAATGAACTATTGGGATTTCATCAAGATCAAAGCTTTTGCACAGCCAAGGAAACAGTTAACAAAACCAAAAGACAACTGACAGAATGGGAGAAGATATTTGCAAATGACATATCAGATAAAGGGCTAGTATCCAAAATCTATAAAGAGCTTATCAAACTCAATACCCAAAGAACAAATAATCCAGTCAAGAAATGGGCAGAGGACATGAACAGAAATTTCTGCAAAGAAGACATCCAGATCGCCAACAGACACATGAAAAAGTGTTCCGCATCACTCGGCATCAGGGAAATACAAATCAAAACCACAATGAGATACCACCCCACACCAGTCAGAATGGCTAAAATTAACAAGTCAAGAAATGACAGATGCTGGCGAGGATGCGGAGAGAGGGGAACCCTCCTACACTGTTGGTGGGAATGCAAGCTGGTGCAACCACTCTGGAAAACAGTGTGGAGGTTCCTCAAAAAACTGAAAATAGAGCTACCCTATGGCAATTGCACTACTGGGTATATATCCTAAAGATACAAACATGGTGCTCCAAAGGGGCACGCGCACCTGAATATTTATAGCAGCAATGTCCACATTAGCCAAACTGTGGAAAGGGACTATATGTCCATCAACAGATGAATGGATAAAGAAGAAGTGGTATATATACACAATGGAATACTATGCAGCCATCAAAAGACATGAAATCTTGCCATTTGTGATGACATGGATGGAACTAGAGGGTATTATGCTTAGTGAAATAAGTCATTTGGAGAAAGACAACTATCATATGAACTCTTTGATATGAGGAAGTGGAGATGCAATGCGGGGGGGTTTGGGGGAGGTAGGAAAAGAAAAAATGAAAAGATGGGATTGGGAGGGAGACAAACCATAAAAGACTCAATCTCAAAAACAGACTGAGGGTTGCTGGGGGAGGGGGGACGGGAGAGGGTGGTGGGGAAATTGACATTGGGGAGGGTATGTGCTATGATGAGTGCTGTGAAATGTGTAAACCTGGCGATTCACAGACCTGTACCCCAGAGATAAAAATACATTATATGTTTATTAAAATTAAAAAAAATTACAATTACAAAAAAAAGTTATATTCATGTGAATATAACTTTTATATATACTGGGAAATTAAAAAAATATTTAACTTGCAAAAAAATAAACAATGCACTCATCATTATGTCTCTATAAATTATTAGGGACATTTCAGAGTGAAGACCCGATGAAGGTCTCATATAGCTTTTTTATAATGCAGTGTGAAGCAGATACTTCCCTCATTATCTTTTCATAGTCTTGATTGATTTAAAGAGTTCTGTAGTGCATCCTTCTTGAACAATATAGAAAGAAGTTTTCCCACCCTTCTCATAAATTATTCCATTTAGTCGGCCTCATACTGCTCAATTCAGTATCCTTTTTGAGCATAAGTAAGGAAATTTACCTAACATAGTATTGACTGATAACTCTAGGAACACTGTGCTAACTTAAGAATGGCATTTCTTTGTTTTGCAATAATTAAGACATCACTGGGAACGGCTCTAATGCAATGTTTCATCTTTTAACTTCTTGTGTTACACAAAAGTAAGGCTTTATTTCTTCTGGCTCAGTTCCTTATGTTAGCAGTTTTACAACTGGTTGTTGAAAATGGCTATATGTGTATAGTTTGGTCATATATAAAAGCAGTACTGAAAGCTGCTGCTTTAATATTCTGAACATATTTTGTTGGCCTATTTTCTATGTTTGGTTTAGAATTCCACTCAGAACTACTTAATGGCTTTTTTTTTTAAATTCAGCAATGCCTTTATCCACTATTTTTAAGAATATTTAATTAATTTATTTATTTGGGGGTGGGGAGAGGCAGAGAGGGAAGGAGAGGAAAAGGGAAAGAATCCTAAGCAGACCCTGTGCTGAATGTAAACCCCACACAGGGCATCTCATGACCCTGAGATCATGAGCTGAGCCAAAACTAAGACTCTGACACTTAACTGACAAGCCACCCAAGTGCCCCCACTATTTATTAATGATACCAAAGAGACAAGATGTCTACAAAATTGTGAACAAGTAAGCCATTCTTCATTCTAAGGATATTGATTTTTATAATATTCTCAATACTGATAGCATCGATTATTTTTTCTGTTTCATGCTCTGAACTCAATTATTAAGCTTTCTGTATGTCTAGCAAAGTCAAGTCTTTGGTACATGTTGTATTGGGTGGGAAAATTGGATTGATCAACTCAAATTCACTACTGGAAGTCATATATGTGCATACATAACACAGACTGCATTAAAATTTTATGACCTCCTGAGCATGAATCAATAAAAATGAAAACCTTACACAGAAGTCAAAAATAATGTGATTGGGTAGGTGCTGCATCACATTAGCTCTTCAAATAGTTCCTAATTATTTTTAACTCTTCTCTTGTATAAAACTCCTCAAAGTAGGGCATGAACGTGGCTAGTGGTACAGTGTGTGATACAGTAGGAAAAGCATTAGGTAACCATGACAGTCTTCTAAAATGTTAACTTTATAAAAGAGTAAATAACTTTAATTTTAACCTCCGGCATGTTATAAGTATAATGCAGAACTAATTACAATCTTAACATATAAACTTGTGACTTCAAAGAAATTTCCTGACTTTCACAGTCCGTCTCAGAAGACTTCTCTCTCTCTCTCTCTCTTTTTCTTTTTTTAATCATTAGAGGCACTTAAGTGAACAAGTTGCCAAGCAAGTATCTGAATTGTTCTCCACTGAAAGTAGCTGGTATGGCTGACATATTTCTATTTAAAGTGACTCCCCTTCTGAAAAGAACTTGTTTGCTTTTCATTTTAACCCAAATGCTTAAAATGATTTCAATCTGAGTTTTCCAGCAGACTTCTTAAAATGCAAATATGCCATTAGGAAAAAGGATGATCAGTTAACTTGCTATGTATTATCACAGCTTGTACTTCCAGCAGATTAACGACTACGTAAGGTTCTATGTAAAGGGAAATGTGAAATATCTATTTAGACAAGGTAGTATTCAGTAATTCTGTATGGCACTGAATAACAAAAGGATTGTATAAAAAATGCTGATAATCTCTGGGGCACCTGGGTGACTCAGTGAGTTAAGTGACCAACTCTTGATTTCAGCTCAGGTCATGATCTCAGGGTCCTGAGATGGAGCCTTTTGTTGGACTCCTGGACTCTGTGCAGAGTATGCATCCTGCTTAAGATTCTTTCTCCCTCACCCTCTGCCCTGCCTCCCACTCATACTCTCTCTCTGTCTCTCCAAAAAAAAAAAAAAAAAGATAATCTCATGAAATGGATGAAGTAGGAAGTATAATTGTTCAGCTTGGAAGGTAAAAGTGCCTAGGATTCCCTGGTGGGTAGCAACATTTTTGTCCAATATGAAATGTTTCATAAGTTGATTCTTTTCAAGAGAGTTGAGTTTGCCAAGTTGTGTAGTTAGATGCAAACCTTTTGGTCTGATACACTCCAGGTGCAATTTGGACTCTTCTCTTATGACCCTTAGTTCCCTCTCTATACAAGGAGATTTAAGGCTTAGACTATTTCAAAAGCCTAGCATAGTGCCTTGACCTAAAAACTACTTATTACATTTAAATCTTTTTTACCTCTCTGTTTTATTCTTACTACATTTTGTTAATTTACCACAAGGTTGACAGTAATAATGTCACTGGCCAAAAAGATTTATAATGAAATTATGCCACTGCTCTCCTACTTCATAGTAAGTGGAACATGTTCAACTAGTTCAAATAATCAAAAAGATTTACTGCTACACACTTGTGTGTAGTAATGCTTTTTCACTCTTAGTTTTTCTTGTTTTTATCTGAGGTTTCTGCCTGTACTGAGTCAATTTTATTATCATTACCAGTACTCTCAATCTTTTGGCAACATCTTGGTAGCCTCAGGGAGGGCAGCCAACCAGTGAAAAGAGCAAAGATAGAAACAGGAGTTGGTGGTGCGGGTGGAGGGAAGAGGGACCAGGAGTTCAGCCAGCCATTCAGCCAGGGGGACTCAGCTAATTCCAAGAGGTCAGGCATCAGTCAGCCAATGTTTGATAAACAAATGAACTCAGCTACTAACTTCAGTCAGCCTCATTCTACTGAGTTCCATCTTGGGAGAGAGTTGACCTGACTCTTTCTTAAGTTCCAGAGGGCCTTCCAACTAATCACTGTGTTCTGGAGCCAAATTTTGAAGAACATTACATACATGGCAAAAACTATGTCTTTTTCATTTGTGTGGGGAAGAGAAAAATATGAAACAAAATTCAAAGACATTACCCTGTTTGCCAAATATCCTGATCAATAATGGTGTAATTCTCAGTCTCACAGGACAAAACATATGGTTGAATTTTTCATTATTTCCATGTATTATTTTTGATTTTCTTCCTTATGTTTTGAAATTTAAAATTTACATTCAGTTTGCCAGAGAGTCCAAAGAACTCCTAGATTCCTCTCCCAAAGTTATCGCATAATTATCCCATATTCTAGAGTCTCTAATACAATACTTCATTTGTTCTCTCTCGCTCTCTTCCCTGAAGACAAAATTTTCCTACATTGTCATCATACAGTTATCTCAATCCAGAAATCAGTAGTGAGGCAACATTGTCACTCAATTTCACCAACAGTCTCATTAATGTCTCTTTTTCATTACTTGTCCAGCATCTTATTCAGAAAGGCATGGTACAATTAGCTGCCATATCTCATCAATTTTATTTGAACTACTCCTCAGTCTTCCTTTGCCTCTCATATCCTTCAAAGTCTTGATGAATGAAATATTTCATTATACCGGATGACCTCAGCTTGTGTCCCACTGATGTTTCCTCATGACCAGATGTTTCCTCAGGCCATACTTCTTTGTCAGAAATATCACAGAAATAATGGAAGCACATGACATCAGCTTGCCCCACTACTTGTGATATTAACTTCTATACCTACAACCTTTTTTCTCCAGTATAAAGTTATCATTTCCCTTTTTTATTTGACAAGTACCTTTGGGGGGGTGATATTCCAATATTTTCTAATATACTGTACCTCATCAAACATTCAGCCACTGGCTTTAGCATCCATTGATAATCCTTAAGTTTATCAGTTACTACTATGATGGTTACCGAGTGATGAATATCCATTTTGTTCATTCTTTCTATATTGATTAGTTACAACTCTACCATTCCTTGTATTTTGTGATTGATATGCTTCTCCTTTGTGAAGTAGGGATAGATAATATGATATTTCAATGAATAAGAGGAAAAATTTTATTTTTAAATTTAAATAATTAGTATACTAACCTCATAGTCTATAGAGCATCTTTGAGAAGGAAACAAAACAATTACTTAACTTTAAGTGGATTAAAACTGATATGTAATGAAAAAATTCTCAAAAACACCAAATAAAAAGAAAAACAAAATTCAAGAGTGTTCGACAAATGAATTATGGACATTGGCAGTGTTCATAACTATAACAGAAAGTTATAAATTATACATCTTGCTACATACAGGTCAATAAAGGACACATCTTGGTGGTAAATCAAATGAAATATGTGTATTTTAATCTGATATGTTCAATGATACACATCATTATGGCATTTTTGAAGTTAGATATTTATCATTGACATAGTTAAATTTAATTGATGATACTGTAAAGTAAATGAATATATATATAATATGAATACATATAAATATATAATTTTTCCTTTTCTCATAGGTCCTTCAATAGTAGTCACCATTGTTTCTTGATATGACATACCATTTGATATTCGTTTAACATGTATTCACACACAAAGAACAGATGCTCAGGATACCAAGTGGTAAAACCCTAGATCTGGCACTCTAATAGATGAAGTTTCCATTATTTCTTATTTTGGTTCATCTGGATAATCCCTATATGATGTTTTCCCTTCTTCCTTACTATACGTGTCCCTTTTCACACTCTTGCTTTTGGAAAAAGACCACGTGTTTAAAAGAGAAACTTTCCCTGATTAGAAATCATCTATTAGCATGACATCTGCTTAGAGCCTAAATTTAGATATAAATCTAGAAAGATATATAATATAAACACAATGCTTAGGCACAGTTAGCTTAAAGGCATGGATAATTATGTAACTCTGTGTGATCTAGAAAAATATTTTACAGGTTATATGAGTCTAGTAGCAATAGAAAAAGTTACTACTGATGAAGCTTAGTTATATCTAGGGCCGTGAGGTGGAGACACCAAGTAGGGAACATTTAGTAAACTGTGAGAAGGTAGCTTGCTACCTGAGCCTTTTGGTAAGAGGTTATCAGAGTGGCTAGGGATGGCCTGATAAGACCTAAAGTCACTGAGAGTAGGTAGGTGCTATTTTTAGTATTATCCTCATTATTTTTATCCATGCATTTTAATTTTTCTGCAAATCAAGCATGTCCTTTTATATGTTACCACTGTAGCAAAATGATTCTTTGAGCCACTATGATATAATCCATTAATGGCTCTTCCAAACTTGAATAGAGCTCATGGCAATAATCCACTTTCACAATAACAGTCTGTGCAACAGAGACCAAATGCATTAGCATCAGTAGTCTCAGTAATCTTTTCTTGGTCTAACTTCATTGGCCCACATGCAAGGTTACTGAAGGATAATTTCACAGAGAAATTTAGGAATAGTCAAAATTTCCTGAATTGTTTTTTGAACTTATCATGGAATTGAAACATTTTATTAAGGAGACCATAAGACTGTAAGTGAATTGGAATTGAAAAGATTATCTATATAATTAAGATATATCTACCTATACCTATTTAATTGTCCTCATGTTATCATTATGTTAGGGAATAAATAGGTTGTATGAAAAATGGCATTTAATGTAGAAATATATTCCAAACTTGGTTTCAGTGTGTGTGGGTTTTTTTTTTTTTTTAAGATTTTTTAATTTATTTATTTGTCAGAGAGAAAGAGGGAGAGAGAGGGAGCGAGCACAGGCAGGCAGAGCGGCAGGCAGAGGCAGAGGGAGAAGCAGGCTCCCTGCCGAGCAAGGAGCCCAATGTGGGACTCAATGCCGGTACGCTGGGATCATGACCTGAGCCGAAGGCAGCTGCTTAACCAACTGAGCCACCCAGGCATCCCAGTGTGTGTGTGTTTTTCTTTTTTTTGGTTTTTTTTTTTTTTAAGATTTTATTTATTTATTTATTTGAGAGACAGAGATCACAGGCAGGCAGAGAGGCAGGCAGAGAGAGAGGGGGGAAGCAGGCTCCCTGCTGAGCAGAGACCCCGATGTGGGGCTCGATCCCAGGACCCTGAGATCATGACCTGAGCCGAAGGCAGAGGCTTTAACCCACTGAGCCACCCAGGTGCCCCTGTGTTTTTTTTTAATAACTGCTTTTCAGATGCTTCCATTTACCTCAAAAATCCCAAGTAATATTCCACTTAAAATGTTAAAATCCTTGGTTATGCATTTCCCATTAATAGTAATTTATTATCTACAAAATATTTTTATTGGTAGAAAGATTTTCTTGGTTTCCTCAAATTGTTTTATAGTTTAGCAAAATAGACTCTATTAGCAAAGACGTAAATGACCTTCTTTCTAATTTTTTGGATTTCCAGATAGCTACTTTTATTTCTTCAAAAAGACCTTTCTCTTCTTGGCTATGATATTTGGACTTCTTGTCTTGTGAAATTCTTCTTTAGGTAATCTTTAGTCTTATCATCTTTATTTGACTCTTATTTCCCTCTTTTCTCTTCTTCTGTGGGTATGTGTGCATGCACATTACCATCACCATTACATGCAATAATAGCAACAATAAAACATGTGACTATATGAAGTATTTCCAAACAATGCATGAAGATATCTTGAACACTGGCAGTATTAATATATGTTGGATAATAAATAAATAATTTGTCTTACTTCAAGTTAACTCATCAATAACCATCTAATGTACATTTATTTAAATTTCTTAGAGCTTTATTTCTTTATCTATAAAATGGTGGGAATTGTCCTTTTACTTCTTCTTAGTCACACGGTTGTTGTGAGGGCCAAATAAAGTAGGGAGAAACATTTTGAAAATTGTCCAGTGTTACTTAAAACTAATTTTTATCATTATCATAATTATAAGAAAAAATAGTCCTATTCATTGTAGGCCCATATGTAACTGAGTGGGTAATAGCTTGTCTAATATGAAAACAAGACCAAAGATGATATTTTAATTCCTGATGACTTCTAATTTATAGTGATTTAAATGTAAAGTTTTAAAATGTAGCAAGGATGCCTGGTTGGTTCAGTTGCTAGAGCATGTGACTCAATCTAGGAGTGGTGACTTCAAGCCCCACTTTGGGCATACAGTTTACTTAAAAATAAAGTTTATAAGAAAATGGTTTGAAATAAAAGATGTATGTTATAACATGAATTTTAGAATAACTCTGGAAGCTTTGAGATAAATAATTCTTCATGATTTATCTGAAAGTTCACAGTTTCTAAAAATAGTTTTAAAATTTTATTTTATATATACATCTATGACAGAAAATGTGGAATTGTGGTCAATAGCAGTTTCATTCTGGATTATATTATTTTCTATTCTAAGAGCAATTTTCTAGATCACAAATATATAAAATTGCAACAAAGAAATCAAGGGAAATAGGAGGAAAATGGAAAATTTGATTCAAGATACTATTGACTAAAAAGAAGACTTATTATTTTAAGTTTGTTTTGGGCTCTTGGTCTTCTTGGATTAACAAGGTAGAATTTTCTATGCTTCTATGTTTAAAGGAAATTATTAATATTTTCTCTACATATTTACATTGGAATTTAAAACAGTTCATCTTGGGTGTTATTACATTTTTAATAAGGGGAAGTTTGTTATTACTAAGAATATCTGATTTTTTTCAGTGACAGACATAGTATGGATGATCATATTAACTAATAGTCACAAAAATCGTCATTTCAAAGTTTTTTTATAATTAGCTGTGATATTTATTTTTAAAAAACAAAGTATTTTTAAGGGTTTTTTAAATTAAACTCCACTATTTTTGTACCATTTATTTTTATGTATTTATTTTTTAAAAGATTTTATTTATTTATTTGTCAGAGAGAGAGAGAGCACAAGCAGGGGGAGTGACAGGCAGAGGGAGAAGTGGACTCCCCAATGAGCAAGGAGCCCTGAGGACTCCATCCCAGGACCCTGGGATCATGACCTGAGCCAAAGGCAGATGCTTAACCAACTGAGACACCCAGGCATCCCCACACTATTTAAATATAATCAGTATGTTATCAGTTTAAAGGCATTAAAACTGTTGAGCATTTCAAATGAAACCTGTTGTTTATTTCATATTTTAAAAAATCTCTGTAGATTTCTATCTGAAAACCTCAGACTTTCTACAGAGGTATGTATGCCATTTCCAAATTCACAAAAAGAGATTAAAATAAATTGTCCTTTTTTTTTATTACAACTGATGACATGTAAGCAGACATATTCATTATTCTAGAAAGTTATAAAATTGTAAAAATGCCATTGGAAAATCTGTTATAAGAAATATTAACTACTATATAATCACTTTTTCTTCTGACCATCTTATCTCTTTTCTCTCATTGGTGTTCTGATTACTATAGGAAAGGTCTGTAAATTAGGCTTTGATTTTCTATAGAGAACTTCCTAAAACTGATGGTACCCAGACTGACAATCTTGGCTTTTTATTTGGAGTCCTTAAGATTGTTTACATTTAAAATATGTGGGTTTAAACCTACCATGTAATTAATTGTTTTCTATTTGCCCCATCTGGTCTATGTCATTTCTTCTCTCCTTTCCCTCTTCTTTTTGGATTAAGTATTTATTGTTGCTATTGTTGCTGCTATTCCATTCCTTCTTCTTCATTTGGCTGAGCATTATATGCTCTCTAGCTATTCTTTTTGTTGTTGCTAATGGGTGTACAAAAAAACATTGTGACTTATATAAATTAAGGTTTTGGGTAATGTGAGGACCTCGGAACATTTGAAGTCCATTTTTACCTCCTGCCTTTTGTTTTATTCTTTTCTTGTATTTTAATACTCTCTAATAATTCAAATTCCACAACTTATTAGGATGGTTTTATAAGACCAGTATTCATTCGTAATTACCAAATATTTACCCTTTTTATTGTTTTGTATTCCTTTCTTCATCTCTGTGCTTCCAATTGTGATTCATTTTTCTTCTAACTGAAGAACTTCTTTTAGTATTTACTTTTGTATATCTCTTCTGGTACTGAATCCTCTCTAAAGGTTTTGTTGCTGTTGTTATCTAAAATGTCATTTCCCTCTTCTTCTCCAACTTTATTTTGAAAATATTCAAGCCCAGAGTAGATTTGAAAATAGCACAACAAAATATATCTCTAACATAGGTTGATCTGTTTTTAACCGTTTGTTGCATTTTCTTTCTCTACTAACGTTTTTCTGTTGGTCTGTCCATCTATCCACCTATGCTTTTGTCCTTTTTTTTTTAATATTTTATTTATTCATTTGAAAGAGAGAGAGAGAGAGAACATGAGAGAGAGTACAAGCAGGGGGGAGGTGCAGAGGCAGAGAGAGAGGCAGACTCCCCACTGAGCAGGGAGCCCTAAGTGGGACTTGATCCTAGAACCCTAGGATCATGACCTTAGCTGAAGGCAGACTCTTGACTGACTGAGACGCCCAGGCGCCCTATGCTTTTGTTTTTCTTGCTGAATCATTTGAAAGTAATTTGCAGATATCATGACATTTCACTCTGAAAATTTTAGCATGCATAACCTAAGAACAAGGACATTCTCTATAACTATAACATTGATATAAACAAGAATATTATTTTTAGCATTGATTCAGTAATATAGTTTAAATATGTAGCCCATTCTACAATTTCTGTGATTTTTTCCAAAAATGTTTCATTTAGAATATAACCAGTGTCAATATATTGCATTTGTTTTTCATGTACCTACTTTCCTTTAGTTTGGAACAGTCATCTACCTTTGTATGTCTTTTGTGACTTTGTCATTTAAAAAGTTAGGTGTCTTATAAAACATCTTATATTTTGGACTTGAGGAATTGTATCCTAATGGTTAGATTCAGGCTAAAGAGTTTCGTCAAGAATTTTGCAATAATTAGGTAATACTGTGTACTTCTTGTTGTATTATGCCGACATTCCTTCATTCCATTTTTTGGTGAGTCTCTTTGATTACTCGGTTAAAGTAATGCTTTCCAGCGCTTTCAATTATAAAAGCAATTCATTAAGTTATGTATAAGATGATATGTTGAATTTGTGTTCTGTTCCCCAACATACTTTCATTGAATGACATTAATATGCTTTGATGATCCTGTATTAAATTCATTCTTACATTAAATTCATTCTTGTCATTTAATGGATTCATGGATTTTTAAAAAAATGTGTTGTCTTGATGAAGTCCCAGAAGTTCATCTTTGCCTTTGTTTCCTTCGCCTTTGGAGACATATCTTGAAAGAAGTTGCTGTGGCTGATATCAAAGAGGTTACTCCCTATGTTCTCCTCGAGGATTCTGATGGATTCCTGTCTCACGTTGAGGTCTTTTATCCATTTTGAGTTTATCTTTGTGTACGGTGTAAGAGAATGGTCAAGTTTCATTCTTCTACATATAGCTGTCCAGTTTTCCCAGCACCATTTATTGAAGAGACTGTCGTTTTTCCACTGGATATTTTTTCCTGTTTTGTCAAAGACTATTTGACCATAGAGTTGAGGGTCCATATCTGGGCTCTCTACTCTGTTCCACTGGTCCATGTGTCTGTTTTTATGCCAGTACCATGCTGTCTTGGTGATCACAGCTTTGTAGTAAAGCTTGAAATCAGGTAACGTGATGCCACCAGTTTTATTTTTGTTTTTCAACATTTCCTTAGCAATTCGGGGTCTCTTCTGATTCCATACAAATTTTAGTATTATTTGCTCCAGCTCTTTGAAAAATACTGGTGGAATTTTGATTGGAATGGCATTAAAAGTATAGATTGCTCTGGGCAGTATAGACATTTTAACGATGTTTATTCTTCCCATCCAAGAGCATGGCATGGTCTTCCATCTTTTTGTGTCTTCTTCAATTTCTTTTAGGAGTGTTCTGTAGTTCCTCGAGTACAGATCTTTAACCTCTTTGGTTAGGTTTATTCCGAGGTATCTTATGGTTTTTGGTGCTATAGTAAATGGAATCGATTCTCTAATTTGTCTTTCTGTATTTTCATTGTTAGTGTATAAGAAAGCCACTGATTTCTGGACATTGACTTTGTATCCTGCTACATTACTGAATTGCTGTATGAGTTCTAGTAGTTTGGAGGTGGAGTCTTTCGGGTTTTCCATATAAAGAATCATGTCATCTGCGAAGAGAGAGAGTTTGACTTCTTCCTTGCCAATTTGGATACCTTTTATTTCTCTTTGTTGTCTGATTGCTGTTGCTAGGACTTCTAATACTATGTTGAACAAGAGTGGTGAGAGTGGGCATCCTTGTTGTGTTCCTGATCTCAATGGGAAGGCTGCAAGCTTTTTCCCATTGAGGATGATATTTGCTGTGGGTTTTTCATAGATAGATTTGATGAAGTTCAGGAATGTTCCCTCTATCCCTATACTTTGAAGCGTTTTAATCAGGGACGGATGCTGGATTTTGTCAAAAGCTTTTTCTGCATCAATGGAGAGGATCATGTGGTTCTTCTCTCTTCTCTTATTGATTTGTTCTATCACATTGATTGATTTGCGAATGTTGAACCATCCTTGTAACCCAGGGATGAATCCTACCTGGTCATGGTGGATAATCTTTTTAATGTGCTGTTGGATCCTGTTTGCTAGGATCTTGTTGAGAATCTTAGCATCCATATTCATCAGTGATATCAGTCTGAAATTCTCCTTTTTGGTAGGGTCTTTGCCTGGTTTGGGGATCAGGGTAATGCTGGCTTCATAAAAAGAGTCTGGAAGTTTTCCTTCTGCTTCAATTTTTTGAAACAGCTTCAGGAGAATAGGTATTATTTCTTCTTTGAAAGTTTGATAGAATTCCCCAGGGAATCCGTCAGGTCCTGGGCTCTTGTTTTTTGGGAGGTTTTTGATCACTGCTTCAATCTCGTTACTAGAGATTATGCTGAGTGAAATAAGTCAAACAGAGAAAGTCAAGTATCATATGGTTTCACTTATTGGTGGAGCATAACAAATAATATAGAGGACAAGGGTAGATGGAGAGGAGAAGAGAGTTGAGGGAAATTGGAAGGGGAGGTGAACCATGAGAGACTATGGACTCTGAAAAACAACCTGAGGGTTTTGAAGGGGCGGGGTGGGAGGGTGGGGGAACCAGGTGGTGGGTATTAGGGAGGGCACAGATTGCATGGAGCACTGGGTGTGGTGAAAAAACAATGAATACTGTTACGCTGAAAATAAATAAAAAATTGGAAAAAAAAATGTGTTGTGATGTATTCTTATTAGTTATCTTTTCTTTTAATAAGATTTATTTATTTATTTATTTGACAGACAGAGATCACAAGTAGAAAGAGAGGCAGGCAGAGAGAGAAAGGGAAGCAGGCTCCCAGCTGAGCAGAGAGCCTGATGCGGGGCTCAATCCCAGGACCCTGAGATCGTGACCTGAGCTGAAGGCAGAGGCTTAACCCACTGAGTCACCCAGGCACCCCATCAGTTATCTTTTTTAATGCTGAGAAATAGCCCATATTTGGCTAGTGAAATAATGTTGTAGAGTTTATCTATCCTCATTTTGAAGATAAACTTGCTCTTTTGATAAAAACTTGGTATTTTCTGAATTTAATAGTAAAGATTCTGATATGTATGGAGGTATCTTACTGTGGATTTCACTTGCATTTCTCTGATGGGTAATGAAATTGAGCACTTTTTAGTATGAAAATATCAATTGGGGGGGCGCCTGGGTGGCTCAGTGGGTTAAGCCTCTGCCTTCAGCTCAGATCATGATCCCAGGGTCCTGGAATCAAGCCCCACATTGGACTCTCTGCTCGGCTGGGAGCCTGCTTCCCTTCCTCTCTCTGTGCCTGCCTCTCTGCCTACTTGTGATCTCTGTCTGTCAAATAAATAAATAAAATCTTTTAAAAAAAACAAGAAAATATCAATTAGGATATTCTATTTTGTAAAGTGCATATTCAAGTCTTTTGTACCATTTTTTCTCGTTATCTGCCTTTTTTTATTGATGTGTAGGAATTCCTTATATATTCTATGTATAAGTTTGTCATCAGATATGTGTATTGCAACTATCTTCCATTCTTTTGTTCTTGCTTATTTGTTTTTACTCTCCTAATGTTTTCTTTTGATAAATACAAGTGTCTAAATGCCAAATGTTAGCTGAATATAGAGCAAACAGAGCTCTCTTCCATTGCTTGTAGGAGTATAAATTTATACAACCATTTTTTAAAACTTTGGCACTGTTTACCAAAATGAAGATATAAATACTCTGTGACACATCATTCTAATCCTAGGTATAAACTTGAGAGAAATGCATATGTATTTTTACCAAAAGGCATATGAAAACTGTTTAGAATGGACCAAAATACCAGCCTTACTTCTCTGAGCTTTCTTTATTTCTCCCCTATAATCATGGCCCCTCAAATTGCTACTGCATTAGTAGTGGTCCAGTATTTCCAAACAGATTTAAAATACTTTCCAGTTTTTCTAGTTACTCTTGGCAGAAGATTAGTCTGCAGCACACTACTCAGCCATTATCAGAAGCAGAAATCATAAAGTGGTATTATGTATGTTTCACATATCTAGTCCTAAATCATTAAGTAGGGTCATTAAGCTAGAGTCAGAAATAAAGCAGCTTTTATTGCTAAAAGTCTGTAGATATAAATGCAGCATTTCTGAGTTCTGACTTAATTTACATGTGCCTTTTGTATAGTATCAGCACTAATAAAAACTGGGTGGTCAGGATTTCCAGCTTTCTTAGGGATTCCAAGTCAGCTTCTATCCTGTATGATTATTTTGCAGTATCGACTTGATGGTGGGTCTGTGATCTCTGGGAATGTCACTGCTATTGTGTGCCCAATATTCCAGCAGTTCAGTGCTGTGCCTTGAAAGCAAGAGTTTTGGTGTCGAGGCACCTGGGTGGCTCAGTCAGTTAAGTGTCTGCCTTTGGGTCAGGTCATGATACCAGGGTCCTGGGATCAAGTCCCTGCATGGAGGCCCTTACTAGGGGAGCCTGCTTCTCCCTCTGCCTGCAGCTCCCCCTGCTTGTGCTCTCTCTCTCTCTCTCTGACAAATAAATAAAATCTTTAAAAACAAACAAACAAGCAAAAAACTTTGATCTCGTTGTTCCAATCTAGCTGTGTTGACCATTTTCCCAATGTGACACCAAAAGGGCCATTTCAGATAGGTTTGTCAACACAGTAATTTCCAGAATATTGATGTCAATTCATACTTACATGTAACAAGTAACAGATATTATGATTAGTACCAAAAATATTCAGCAATTAAACATATTTGATTGAAATCTCTAGGAGAAATATGAATAAACGTTTACTTTGCTGGAAACAGAACATTTTTGTCTCTTGGGATTTAGGAAAAAAGGTTCTTACATTTTTCAATGTTTTATAATCTGCTGATTTGCTTTGAGAAGAAAATTTTGGGATTCCCCAGTGTGCCTTTTAAATTTTAAAATGTTGAAGTCAATAGGACTGGACAAAGTAGAAAAGCAAACATCAAATACTGTTGAAACGAGTCTTGCCAAGGGATGGTCTGGGTGACCTAATATGGGGTTTTGCCATCACTAACACCTAAGACTTGAGGGACTTTTAGATTAACTACATTGGAGCAGAGACATAACTGTCTTCATTGGAAATTCCTGTGTCTGGTGAGGTATAAGGTCACACAGTTACCTCATCAAGTAGTGCTTCACAAAAAGGGAAGGAGGACAGTTGCACTATGGGCCAACAATGATCTAAAATAAAGGCTAATCATTATATACCACTAGGAAGACCTGTTACATTAAAACTTAGATACAGATAAATTCACCGAATTCTCTATTCTTATCTTTGGTACAATACTGAGTGTGTAAAAATGTATTTGCAGGGTGCCTGGGTGGCACAGTGGGTTAAAGCCCCTGCCTTCGGCTCAGGTCATGATCCCGGGGTCCTGGGATCGAGCCCCGCATTGGGCTCTCTGCTCAGCGGGGAGCCTACTTCCTCCTCTCTCTCTCTCTGCCTAACTCTCCCCTACTTGTGATCTCTCTCTGTCAAATAAATAAATAAAACCTTTAAAAAAATGTATTTGCAACTCAGTTGGCAAAACTAGGGAAATTTGAGCTTTTATGGATAAAGAATAAAGTTTTACAGCCCAACAAATGGCAATTTGACAATGAAGTAAACTCCCTTTATAACATCTGGGATGTTATTTGGAATGAACCATAATGTTCTTGACCATTGGCTCTATTTTTAAGTGGGAGTGGACTAAATAGTCTTCTCTGCATGAGAAACAGGGTGAGATTAGGAATTAAAAGTCCAGTAGTCAGTTGGGGCTATCACAGGGAAGTTCAGTAGCCCCTTCTTATCCATGGGGGGATATGTTCCAAGATCCGAGTGGATGCCTGAATCAGCAGATGATACCAAACCTTATAAATATTATGTTTTTTTCCTATACATAAATACCTATGATAAAATTTGATTTATAAGTTAAGCATGGTAAGAGATTAACAGCAATAGCTAACATTAAAATAGAATAATTATAACAGTATAGTGTGATAAGAGTTGTGTGAGTATGGGCCTCTCTCCCTCCCCATTCCCCCAAATCTTACTATACTGTATTCACCTTTCTTCTTGCAATGATGTGAGATGATAAAATGCCTGTGATGAGCTGAAGTGGGGTGAATGCATAGGCATTGTGATGTAGCACTGGGCTACTACTGACCTTCCAACAATGTGTCAGAAGGAGGATTATCTGCTTCTGGACCCATGGTTGACCATGGGTAGCTAAAACTGTGGAAAGTAAAACCATGGATAAGAGGACTACTGTATAACTGCATGCTTTTTGTGGTAATTGTTCTATTTTCCACATATACGAAGCAATTACATGGAAACACTTTTCTGTTTTTGCTTTTGTTTCCATATGCTAGCTGAAAGACTGAATGAAAAATCCCAGTTTTCATTAATTTTCAAAAACACAACACTATAAATACAATTGAAATTTTGCCCCTGTTATGGTTTTATAGGAGTTCACTATCTCTAAAGGTTACTCTTTGAAGCATTATTGATAACAGAAACAGACTAGAAAAAGTACAAATTTCCAGCAATATTTTATTGGTTAGATATAGTATGGCATATATAGGATATATCTATAAAAGGGAGATTATTATGTACTGAGAAGTAACTACCTTAAACTGCCTATAACATGTTCCCTTATGTATATTAAGAATTCCATATATATATGTGCATGTGTGTGTGTGTGTGTTCTGTATATGTATGTGCATCTCTCTCTATATATGTGTGTGTGTGTGCATGTGTGTGTGTGTGTGTATATATATATATGTAATGAGAAATTATGGAAGGAAAGTTAGAAACTCAGGAGAGTGACTTCCCAAGTTGGGGACAAGAGTGAGGTGGTGCAGTGATGGTAGAAAAGCTTTACATACCTTATTATACTTATTTGTGAATCATGCAAATGTAGTACTTGTTCTGAAAATAATATTTAAATTGCAACCACAAAGGGAAGACCAACTATAAGAAATCTAACAACAATGATTAGATTGATTTTGAATTGTGCCAGTGTATTAACAGTTATTTTTCATTCTTTTGTACTTGATGGATTTGATGCATTATCTATCTTGTCTTGAAAAATATATTCAGGGGCGCCTGAGTGGCTCAGTGGGTTAAAGCCTCTGCCTTCGGCTCAGGTCATGATCCCAGGTCCTGGGATCGAGCCCTGCATCCGGCCCTCTGCTTGGCTGGAAGCCTGCTTCCTCCTCTCTCTCTGTCTGCCTGCCTGCTTGTGATCTCTGTCTGTCAAATAAATAAATAAAATCTTTAAAAATATATATATATTCATATCTCACAAATTGCAATGCTGTCAAAATCCCATACCTTACAAGGTCAAGTTCTCTGCTTTTCCTTTATAAGAACATAGGTGGTCAGAACACTATTTTCAATAGTCTGTCTTTAGTGTAGTATCAAATGATATGCCGGAGGACAGCATGCCGTATTTTTTGCATCGCAAAATGAAAAAGACAGTTATGACCCTTTGGTTTACATTTTTGCAATCGAAGAGCAGCTTACGGGGTTCTGTCCAATATTTTTCCCAGTTTCCTAATGTGATTAGCTAATTTAAAAATGTTGGTTTAGTACTTGTCCCTGTATTCTGTGAATGGTGATATGGTAATTTATATTATATGTCTGTCTATCTATCTATTGATGTAAATGTAAACCTTATTTGCATGTGTGTTTTCTTCATACAAACTTTCAGTGCTAAAAACAGGACTTTAAAATAAATTTTGTGTGATGTCATTTAAATGAATGCTATTCCTGACAAAAGAATATACCTTGGGAGGTTTACGTATACATTATGGTCTTTCCTTAATACACACCTATAGACTCTTCTTAGAATTATCCTTAGAGACATCTTGTGAAACTCTTTCTAGAATGAAGTCTAATGTCTTACACTCACATATATTTCACATCCAAAATAGTATTGGATTAGTGCTAGAGCTGCCACAACAAAATCACACACTAGGTGGCTTAACAACAGAAATTCATTTTTCTCACGGCTCTGGAAGCTACAACCCCAAAACCAGGGTATTGGCAAGGTAGGTATGTCCTAAGGTTTCTGTCTTCTGACTTATAGATGGCTGTCTCCTCCTCCCTAAACATGGTCTTCCCTCTGTATATGTCTGTTTCTAAATCACTTCTTACAAGGACTCCAGTCCTATTGGATTAGATCCACCTAAATAACCTCATTTTAACTTAATTATTTCTTTAAAGTCCTTATCTCTAAATACAGTTACATTTTGAGATGCTGGGGGTGAGGACTTCAAAATATGAATTTTGGGGGGACATAATTCAATCTATAAAAATTATTTGCCTTACCTAACCTTAAATTCAAACAGCTTCTAGCTGTTTCTTAAATCAAATCCATTCTGAAATGACAGAATTTTGACACTCCAATCAACGTTACCCGAAGATTGAGACACTTATTTAGGCCATCGTGCTAAAAATATTTTGAGCAATGGCATCTCATTAGAATAAAGGCAGAAATCTCTCAAGATGAGCATTCATTTGCATGCTACTGTTACTACTCAAAGTTCAGTCATAATGACAGAAAACACTTTCAAGAAGGAAGAGGTTTAATACAGGTAATTGATTAACATAGGGAGTTAGATACTTTCAAAGTCAGTGGGGGGGTTGTTGAATCAAATGTATGTGAACATAACATGTAGCTCTGAGGTTTTGCTTAGCTTCAGGTAATCCAGAAGGTAATGTTGTTGTCCTAGTCTGTCACTGGAAGTAACCGCTGCTGTTACCCACAACTGTCTGAAGCAAGTCAATGGGTGGATGATTTCTAGAACAGAGGCTACTGCACTCCCCCAGGTGCCCTAGATACCGCGAAAATGGCAGCACTGCAGGCAGAAAGTGAGGATGTGTTTCCATTCCACTTTCAGAATCTTATTGACATTCTTCTCACCGGCGGAACCTAAATCTGGTTTCTCTCCCAGCAAACCTGCCTAGGAAATGTGTATCCAGCCTTTACAGACCCGTGATTCAGGGCAGAGCAAGTGAGACACTAAATAATTGTGAACAGGCAAGCTGGCAAGCTTTGGCATGTTAATTAATAATTAAATCCTTACACTCTGACCATAATTTATAGTCACATTTTGAGAGGAAAAATAGCACATTGAACATGATTTTCCCATTTCCCGATAGGCATAATTCATTTGAAATCTCAGGATACTTGCCTGTATTCACCAGATGTTTTAAAACAAAAGATGTTTTAAAAGGATTCAGTGAAGATTGAAAGATTTATTTCAAAAATCAATGCAATGTGTATTTGAGTTTTCCTCAATTATTGTAGCTATTATTACCAACTATTGGAATTAAAGCTTTAAGAAAATAACTCTTTGTTGTTTTTCAGAATTTCTATCCAGACACTAAGAATCTGCTAGAAAATATTTTTTTAACTAGTTTTTTGTTTAGAAGTCAGAATAACTTCTGATAGACATTAGGTTATGACACAGCTTTATTTCCTGTTTTCTTTTAATCTACTATAGAAAGTAATTCTGGGTATTTTTATTATAGTACTTATCCTTTACTTATTTTCCATCGTTTCAACAAACTCTTCATATTATCATAAAAAAAAACAAAACAAAACACCAGAATTTTCTTCCAGAAGAAGCTTCTGCTTGTGTAAAATTAAAGTCTAGTGGGCCTGGAGGGTTGGTGCAGGGAGGTGGTAAGGGGAACAGAAAAAAAGAGTTGTGAAACAAGATTTATCTCTCCTAAGATTTTTGCCTGATTTTCCATGCTTCTGTTTCATCTTACCTGCCAGGATGTCTACTGATGGGGTATGGAAACAAGGAGAACCCAGATAGAGGAATATATAAGTTGATAATTTTGAAAGCTTTTAGATGATGCAACCAAAAATGGAAATTTCTCCCAACCTTACACCTTTGCCTGATTCCGTAATTTCTTGTTATATTTAGCTTGGTAGGCATGAAAAATACCATCTCTGCCCAGTGAAATATTACCAGCTCCCAGAGTGTGTGCTACTTTAGATGAATATACAAAAAATATTGCCAAATGTACTCCTCAAAAATGGGAACAGAGTGCTACCAAGAGAGATGCAATATCAATTTTATAAATAACAACCTGGGTAAGTGGGGATATAGAAAACTGAAGTCCATTTGCAATTGGTTTTTAAAGCCCTAGCCTATGGAAAAATAAACATATACAAGCACACTGAATTAATAATTCAATTATTAGTGTCTTGTACTTTAAAAATGATATGACATCATCATAGTGTTTAGGAATTAATTGCTCATGTGTCTGAATATAATAAATAGACATTAGGGGCGCCTGGGTGGCTCAGTGGGTTAAAGCCTCTGCCTTCGGCTCAGGTCATGATCCCAGGGTCCTGGGATCGAGCCCCGCATCGGGCTCTCTGCTCAGCAGGGAGCCTGCTTCCTCCTCTCTCTCTCTGCCTGCTTTTCTGTCTAATTGTGATCTCTGTCTGTCAAATAAATAAGTAAAATCTTTAAAAATAAATAAATAAATAAATAGACATTAACTTCACAATAGCTATAATTTTAGCTTGGTTGTGAAACACCAATATTTAAATATTGAAGTCATTTTATAGGCATAGCTGCCTTTCCTAGTGCCCTAGTAAGCATCTGTACAATATTTTCATTTTGCTTTGCTCACACAGGGGGAAAAAAGGCAAAAAAAAAAAAAAAAAGGGAAGAAAGAAGGAAAAAATTAACCATGTTTTGAAAACAGAGATGGATGAAGTTCTCATTTCTAATTTTGGCTTGACTTTTGGATGGAATTATCTGTTCCCTCCACTTTCATTTTGAGAATCGAGGATTATATATTTATGAAGAAATATTAAGAAAACATCAGCACGAAGAGTGCCTGGGTGGCTCAGTCTGTTGAATGTCAGACTCTTGATTTTGGCCGGGTCATGATCTCAGGGTCCTGAGATGGAGTCCCACATGGGGCTCCTTGCTCAGCGGGGAGTCAGCTTGTCCTCTCCCTCCCTTTCTGCCCCTCCCCCCACTTACTCACTTGCACACTCTATCTAAAATAATTAAATAAATAAAGTCTAAAGAAAAAATAAAGGAAAAGGAAACATCAGCACCATTCAGCATAATGCAGAGGAGGAATATGTACCATATGCCATAAGAGCTGTACTATTTTTGGAAAGAAAAATGAATATAAATGAGATTTTTTTTTAACAATGGGGAGGGTTTTTTTTAAGATTTTACTTATTGATTTGGGAGAAAGAGAGAGAGCATAGCAGGAGGAGGGGCAGAGGGAGAAGTAGGCTCTCTGCTGAGCAGGGAACCCTACTTGGGACTTCATTCCAGGACCCCAAGATCATGACCAGAGCCAAAAGCAGACTCTTAGCTGACTGAGCAACATAGGCATCCATAAATGAGATTCTTGAACAGATTAACTTTATACAATAGAACTGAAATTTATAATTTCATAGCACTTCTTCATGTAAAAGGGAAGGCAAAGGGGTGCCTGGGAAGCTCAGTCAGTTAAGTTTCTGACTCTTGGTTTCAGCTCAGGTCAAGATCTTAGGGTCTTGAGATTGAATGCCTGGGTAGGGCTCTTCTCTGTCTCTGCCCCTCCCTCCACTCTCCTGTGCACGCGCACCAGCATTTTCTCCCTCTCTCTCAAATAAATAAATAAATCTTAAAAAAAAATAAAAGGGAAAGCAAAATCTACATGCAGAAGACAATACTGTGATCGTTTGAGCCATTGTTCATTATTGTTATTGCCTGCTGACTCAGATAAGATATTTTAAACATTCAGCATAAGGCTAACTGTCATTTACAGTGATTTCTTTCTAAAGATTGTTTTGGGTATTCTGTGTCCTTTTATACATAAATTTAGGATCAGCTCCTCCACTTATGAATAGAAACAGTTGGGATTTTGATATGGATGACCTTGAATCTGCAAAGCCTGATATTTGGGGAGTATTGCCATCTTAACAATATTAAACTCTTCCCATTTATAAATATGGAAGCTCTTTCTATTTATTTAGATTGCTTTTAATTTCTTTCAACAACTTTTTGTAGTTTTACTGTACATATCTCACTCTTCTTAGGTAATTTTATTTTTTGAGATTTCTTTACACATCTAGAACCAAAACGATCTTCCATTAATTCACAAGGGTTTCTGTATGTGTTGGCCACAAGATCAGTGCTCATCCAGGCAGGTTAAAATTGTACCTTAGTCTGTACTTCCTATTTTTTTTTAGAGCTTTAAGGTTATTAGGACATGACAGTCTAGGGCCTTCTCAGGTCTTTCCTGAGCGTGTGCACAGCCATAAGCATGTGCATGAATTTCTAGATTCCCAGAAAATTGTTGAAGATTTTCAAAGCCCACATGGACATCTCATTCCCAGCCTTTCCTCCAGGCTTTATGTTTAGGCTATTATTTGCCTCACTGTTATTTATCACCTCAGCTGTAAATATTCTTGACAAATTCCCAGGGAAGTAGAAATAGGCTTTAGAAATAAGGTAGCATGGGGCACCTGGGTGGCTCAGTGGATTAAGTGGCTGCCTTTGGCTCAGGTCATGATCCCGGCGTCCTGGGATCCAGTCCTGCATTGAGCTCCCTGCTCACTGGGGAGTCTGCTTCTCCCTCTCCTTCTGCTCCTCCCCCTGCCCTTGCTCTCTCTCAAATAAATAAATAAAATCTTAAGTGAAATAAAGGCAAACCTTTGTGCTGTCTTCTAGGGAGTCATTGGGTCAGAAGAGATAATTATAGTTCTTTGTGATTGAGGTCCATTCTCTTCTTTCAGGGACTGGGAACTTCAAGACTTTGGTTAATTTCAAGGTATGAAAAGTTGATTCTGACAGTTTTGCCAATTTTTAAAAATTACTTTATGGAGAGACAGAGTTTTCAATTCCTTATGATAGAAGTGTTTACTCTTTGGTAAAGGATAATCGATGAACAAATTTAAAAATCGTATTTCCTTAAGTTGTTTGTTAATTGGTGAAAACTTTCTTTTTGGCAGCCTCTCTCTCTCTTTTTTTAAGATTTTATTTATTTATTTGAGAGAGAGAGAGAGAACGAGCAGTGGGGAGGGGAAGGGAGAGGGAGAGAGGGAGAAGCAGACTCCCCGCTGATCAGAAAGACCTATGAGGCTGGATCCCAGGACCCTGAGATCATGATGGAGCTGAAGGCAGATGCTTAACCAATTGAGACAGCCAGGTGCCTCTTTGACAGTCTCTTGTATTATTAGCCATTCCGATAAGATTTATAAATGTGTTTGTCCAACCTCTATTTATTCACCAAATATGAAGTTGAATGCATGTTATATATGAGGCACATATCTCTTCCGATACAGGTTTTACAATTAAGTAACCCAAAATCTAGAGGGACAAACAAATATCTAATAGCATCATTTATACATTTTTGCCACTAGATATTGATATCATGTTTTTCTAATCTGAATAAATTTACCCATTGACTAAGTCATTCAAATAAAATAACAAGATTAATTTAGCACCTGGGTATTTCTAATGTTGAAAGCATAGTCCTATTAGGGTATAGAACAAGCATTCTTAAAACCAGACATTCTCCTTTAGTTTGTTTAACTTGGACCAAGGACCTCCTAGCCTGAATGACATGCTTCATTCCAACTTTTAAACTGTCGACTGAGTTAAGATGTGTTGATGAATATTAATTTCTTTCACTAAAAGCTCTGACACTGAGACATTCCTGTTGTCTGCTTGTCCCATCAAATAATGAAAGGTCTTGGTGATTTCCTCCAAAGTGTGGCCGTTGGCACCTAGAGCCAAGGGGTATATTTCACACAACCTCTGCTATAAACTACTCTGCTTTGCCATTTCTGGATGGCCTCAGAGGTGCCTTTACTCTCTGTCTGTTGCACGTGTTTGATACTGTAGACCCCTTTTGAGACTGTCCTAGGGATTATTTATAATGTACTGATGTTACCTTATTAGTACCTGCTATTTCTGCACAGAAGCATGAGGTTTGTTGACACTTGTTTTACTGCTGGAACTTTATTTTTGGTGTCTGGTAGACCAGGATGGAGTTTCACTACTGAAATGTTGTGGCAACCTGAATGAAAAGTCATCCCATGTTCATTTCCCTATGGGTTCCAAGGGTTTAAGTAAGCACCTGAATAAGCTTTAGAACTTGACAGATAATGCGATTTCACAAAGTTATTGCATTCCTGTTTCAATTGGCACTTCTAATACTCTCACAAACAGTTTGTGGGGTTGGTAACTTTCCTTAGCAGGAGTATTTCAAAAATAGGTCCAAACCTATGGCATGAATGTAAATTTATAGAAAGGAGAAATATTAAAGCAATTTATTATTAATTTTGGAACAGTGTTCTTTTGGCACTGATAAGTAATTTCCAAAGCTGGCTCTCTTGTGATCTAGTGACCTATACACAGAAACGACATAACATGATGGAAACCTTCACTCTGCCTGCTTTGCAGGCAAAGCCTTTTCTTCAGTTTCTTCATGAAGTGCTCCAAACTAAGGTTCTCTGGGCAGTCTATGGTTCATTTTCTTCTCTGCCCTTCAGATGTTTCTGTGCCATCTCCTTTCTAGCTTAGGATGGTCTAAACATTTTTAAATGAATGCATACAAACTGAGTTTTAATTTAAAATACATCATGGGGGACAAACTTTAACAAAATTCTATTTCCATTCTTTGAGGCCAGTTGTGTTTTTAATTAAAACTTTTCCCCTGTAAAAATATAACCAAGACTCTTTTATAGTTTCATTTTGCTTTGGTTATAAGTTATAAAACACAAAGGCTGCAGTTACATGCAAAATAAACTGAAACTTTTATAAAACCTAGGGTGAGAAGGTGACATTTCTTGTGTGTATGTGTGTTCCCATAAATATGTATGAGTGCTTGTGTGTGTATATATACTTATATATGTACAAATTACTCATCAGTATCTGTATGCATGCACTGACTTCATATGCATTATATATATATGTATGGATATATACTGTATATCAATATATGTGTGTATATGTATTTATATAATATGTGTGTGTATGTGTGTGCATATATATATATATATATATATATACACACACACATATATGCATGAAATGGCTAAAATTCAGGAAAAGGTAAGTAGAGTGTAAGTCATCTCATTCATTTGTCTATGCAACATTTGTTTTTAATTCCTTAATGCATGCTGCTTATGACACTCAGTGCTGAGATACAAAGTGGCCTATTAAAACATGGTCTTCTTTTCAGGTTATTTACCGTATAGGGGAGTTTACAAACAGGTAAGTTGTATAAAACTGATGATTCACGGACCTGTACCCCTGAAACAAATAATACATTTTATGTTAACAAAAAATAAAACATTAAATTAAATTAAATTAAATTTTAAAAATAGGCCTTTGGAATAGCCTGTGGAAACTGCTGATAGAGGAAGTCAAATGTACGAGAAGAGGGATCTAAACTACTTGAGAAGGCACAAAAGAATTTCTTGAGGAAGTACTATCTATTGAGACACGTAAAATTGAATTATCCTTAACTAGACAATGGGAGTGGGTGATGAGAGAAGGCAAGGAGGGAAAGCAAAGCAGAAGGGGAAGTATACCTGATGACAGAGAGCAAGTAGATAGAAGAGGAAGAAGGAGGGTGTAGAAAGTGATATTGCTGGAGAAATAGGCAAGGTATAGATTATGAAGGTTCTCATAACTTATGTTAATGAATTTTAAGTAGGAGAATGAGATGGTCACATTTGAACATATGGCAAAGAGCTACACAATGATGAGATTGGAAATCCTAGTACAATATAGTCATCCAGGAGTTTAAAAGCATGTGATTAATATCTAATAGTTCTGACTCTTTTTTGGTTAAGTCTACAGATTCGCAATAATTAGATCAAGTATGGCTGATCTTGTTTTATCCTGTAAATTTATAGAATATGTGATAGTGAAGACCACTTAAAATTCCTGGTTGATTTCATTCTAAATGATTTATCACTGGTTAGAGACAGTAGTAATATGTTATTCTCTTCTTAATTGATCCTTTCTTGGTTTAATATGAATAGCAATTAGGCAAACCTAGTTAATAGTAAGTTGTCATAGAGAAGATAAGAGAGAATTCCAGATACAAAAGCCCATTTGAGGATGAAAATTCAGGTTCTATGTATTTGGAGTATCAAGAAAACAGGAAAACCTACTGTGGGACTGGTCAGATTCCCTTACAAAAAATACCAATGAAAAGTATCTTCATATTATAAAGATTATAAAGCTTCAAGTGGGGGTGGAATTTAAAGAGACACAGTGATTGCATATGTAATGAAATTTCCAAGAATTTCCAAAGTTGTTGATGGCTCAAAATACCTGTACAACTGGCTTTCCAAGATTTATGGAATTTTCACTTTTTATTCACTTTGAGTTGGATTGGACCCTTGAAGCTCATTTTAAAATACTCTCATATCTCCCTGAAAGTGTTATATATGAGTATATGAATTCATTAGCCCTGATTAGTTTGTCAGCCTAGCCGACTGTTGTCCAAGAAATAGCAGGGTTGAGAGGAAACAAGAATATATGAATACATATATTCTGTGTGATAGATGCAGGTTAAGGAAACTTGGGAGATTTTAGAAAGGCAAGCTCAAGCCAAGAGCAGTAACAACTGTCTCACTACCTGGGGATGGGAGGAGGGGACCAGTTTCTCAAAATTTAGAAGTGTATTAAAGAGCAATTACAGAAAAACTTTCATCTTAAAACTTCTAATTGCACACTGGTTCTAAGTACATCTTTTTTTTTTTTTTTTTAAAGATTTTATTTATTTATTTGACACAGAGAGAGAGAGATCACAAGTAGGCAGAGAGGCAGGCAGAGAGAGAAGGGGAAGCAGGCTTCCTGCTGAGCAGAAAGCCAGATGCGATGGTGCGGGGCTAGATCCCAGGACCCTGAGATCATGACCTGAGCTGAAGGCAGAGGCTTAACCCATTGAGCCACCCAGGCACTCCTCTAAGTACATCTTTAATCAACAGAATTTTAATACAATTACAACTATCTGGACAAAACCTTAAAATCAGCCATAATGAAATAAATTTTATAATTAAAGTTTATAGAAGCAGTGCTTACTTGTCTGCAGAGCAATTTTCCCCTCCTTGAAGAAGAAAGCACAAAGCTCTGGCCTATCAAGCACTTAGACGGGGCCTCTGCTTTGGTGTCTGAGTAAAAATAAGAAGCCAACAGCCAATTAGAACTCAGAAACCAAGGGTGCCACCTGGAAGGCTCAGTAGGTTAAGCATCTGCCTTTGGCTCAGGTCATGATCCCAGGGTTCTGGGATTGAGCCCCGCACTAGGTTCCCTGCTCAGCTGGGGGTTTGCTTCCCCCTCTTCAGCTACCTCCTGCCCCAGCTCTCGTGCATGGACTCTATCCCTCTCAAATAAACAAATAAAATCTTGGAAAAAAAAAAAAAAGGAACTCAGAAGTCATTTAACCCAGTGATTTTTAAGGAATGATTTGCTCATGAGGATTTCATGAATAAATGAGCAAATGAAAAAGTTCCTTCTTGAGGAACTCTTGCATTCTGTGGAGGAGCTTTTGAGGTGAGCATGGTGGGTTGGGTGGAGGAGGGGAAATCTAGTAGCTTGTGGTCCTCCTCTCAACCTGAGGAGGACAGAGCCTCTGTTTTAGTAATTAGAGCTCTGTGTAAGATTTCCTTGAAAAAGTTCTACTTTTTTAAGAAAGAAGAAAAATGATTGATTCTCATCTTGCCATTAAAACACTGTACACAGAGAGCTTAGCTCAGGGTTACACACAGATTAGAGTAAAACCAGGCTGTGACACTTGATGGCTTGTTTTCTAATCCCATGTCCTTTATAATACAATCAATGCATGTGGGTATCAGGTTTTTAATTAAGAAAATGGGTTATCCTGCAATACAGACAGCAGGCTTTCTCAATCATTTTTGCTAACTCAGTCATCTCATTTAATTTCCGAAATTCATGTCTAATGCCAACTGATAGAGTGATGACTTATGATGTATTTGGTATGAATTAAAAATAAGCCCTGTCCCCCCCTTTTTTTTAATGGCATCTCTAATTCTCATTTATGGATGAGTCATGGATATGAATGAGATTGCTTTTGATAAATTTACTTCTTTTAAGTAGAAGTGGCTCTTCTTGGGATAATAATGGATATGGAACGCACACCTCTCTTTGAGTGTTTTGTGCTTCTCTGCATGCACGTTTTCCTGTGTTTTATTAGTGGAGTGTATTGACACGAAGTATTCCTGAGACAAGGGATTTCTTGCTAAGTTTGCCAAGGGCTGCACCTATGGTCTTCTTGATAGGCCTGCTGGAAGTAAACATTCTTTTATTAGTTGGAGGCATGCCCATTTTCAAATTTGTTTAAAAGGAAAAGGAAATTTTCTCCTCACTGCTTATTCTATTTCTAAACATCTTGTAAAGGCCTCTTTTTCATCTTTTATTACAGGACACGATGGGATGGCAAAAATTAGACTTTCCTGGGCACTTACAAATCTAATGTTTTGAAAGGTATATTACTTTTTCCACTGGAAATTAATGTAATGAGAAATGTTTTACAGACATTCTAAACTATAAAAACACAAACACATTCTGTGTGTGGTATTTCTTTTTCAATGGAGCATTAGTCTCTGAGTAGATGTATTCCTCCATGGCCCTGACACTGCGGCCTGTGCCCTAACAGCTCCCTAACTTGTCTCCATGGCTCACTTTTCTCCTAAATGGTCTTTGCATTTACAATTGCACTTACTTTCCTTTTCAATCTGCCTCTCTTTTTTGTTTCCTTTCTCTAACTATCCCACTTCTTTATTAGCTTGTGTTTATATATATCTGGCATTTTCTTCTAAACTTCTATGATACATTTCTATTTTTCCTGGAATTGTATTATTCTTGCATGCTGAGGACTCTTAAATTTTTATCCCTATCATTGGCTTCTCCATGTACATAGAACTCCTTGTTGGACTTGTCCATTTAGAAGGACCACAAGCTCTTCAAGCAAGGTCATATCTGACTTGTTTTACTGATCTCAGTGGCATCATCAGTAACCCTTGACAGGTAACGTTAACATTTCTCATTCCATTTCTTACTTCCCAACTTATCCCATGCATTACCAAATTCTACAAAAAAATCAAGCCTGTCCTTTTATTTTTTATTATTTTTTTTATTTTTTGTTAACATATAATATATTATTTGTTTTAGGGGTACAGCTCTGTGAATCATCAGTCTTACACAATTCCCAGCACTCACCATAGCACATACCCTCCCCATTGTCCATAACCCAGCCACCCCATCCCTCTCCCCCACTCCCAGCAAACCTCAGTTTGTTTCCTGAGATTAAGTCTCTTATGGTTTGTCTCCCTCCCTGGTCCCAACTTGTTTCATTTTTTCCCCTCCTTCCCCTCATAACCCCCCACCCTGCCTCTCAAATTCCTCATATCAGAGAGATAATATGAGAATGGCAAGATTTCATTCTTTTTGATGACTGCATAGTATTCCATTTTATGTATCTATATCTATCTATCTATATCTCACATCTTCTTCATTCATTCAGTATGGATGTCTCTCAAAAAGTTGAAATTAGAGCTACCCTATGACCTAGCAATTGCACTACTGGGTATTTACCCTAAGGATGCAAATGTAGTGGTCTGAAGGGGCATGTGCACCCGAATGTTTATTGCAGCAATGTCCATAATAGCCGAACTATGGAAAGAGCCTAGATGTCCATCAACAGCTTGTCCCTTTATTTGAAGTCTCTCTTAGACTGGGTTCATTCATCAGGCTGTCTATCCCTTTCTTATCTTTGTATGACAGGATGTTGTTCAAAGGTGCTTTTATGAGGTTTAACAATAAATAAGGCACCCTCCTCTTCAGAACATTTGCTAATTAATAGGGTCTTTAGAGGCGCCTGGGTGGTTCAGTCGTTAAGCATCTGTCTTCAACTCAGGTCATTATCCCAGGGTCCTGAGATGAAGCTCCGCCCACATTGGGCTCCGTGCTCATCAGGAAGCCTGCTTCTCCCTCTCCCACTCCCCCTGCTTGTGTTCCCTCTCTCGCTGTCTCTCTCTCTCTCTCTCTCTGTCAAATAAATGAATAAATAAAATCTTTAAAAAAATAATAGGGTCTTTAGATCCTGTAAACTAATAATAATAACAGAAGCAATAACTAAAATATTGAATGAGACAAATGATATTTTGGTAGAAGTTAAAGGTCAAAAACAAAGTTGTAGGATGACTCCCTCGATCCTTATATCTTGCTGACCTTACTATTTCAAACTCTGTAATGACATAATATTTAGCAAATTTATTTTTTCAATTTTTTAAGATTTTATTTATTAGAGAGAGAGCACAAGCAAGGGGGAGCAGCAAAGGGAGAGGGAGAAGCAGGAGCAGGAGCAGGAGCCCAACGCGGGGCTCAATCCATGGACCCAGAGATCATGACTTGAGCTGAAGGCAGATGCTTATGTGGCAGAGCCTCTCAGATGTCCCTATATTTAGCAAATTTAAGTAGTTTTCTGCCAAAGTTATTTAAAAAGGCACATGTGATTCATTGAATGCCATTATAAAAACATGGAGGTTAATGCCAGAAGAGAGTATAAAAAAACTCACAATTTACAGGCAGAAGCATAGTGAGTGGAAAGAGCCCTGGAACACTGGATTTTGGGTATTTTCCCCAGTAATGCTTTCTGAGATGGAGTTTGAGAGTAGAAAGTAGCTGTGGAATTTGATATTCAGGTGAAGGAAATCATGGGCAACTCCAAATAACTATTAATTGCAACCACAATAAAAACTGTATTTATTCTTAAAATTTAAATTGTACTTAGCAACTTTTCTGTAATACTCCTTTTTAGGCACCACTCAAAGCCAAAATAGTAACTGTGATATTATTATCCTAATTTTACACATGGGCAAACTGAGACACAAAGAGTTGTCATTTATATAAGATTATACAGTCAATAATTGGTGAAACCAAGTTTTAGGTAATGCCTAGGAAGTATTATATGGGTTTTAGGTAAAATTTAAATTGAAAAAATAAATACGGTTTGGCACTGTGGCTATGGGAGAGAGAGACTACCCTTATTTTAGGAAAAACACTTTGAAATACTTAGGGGCAAAAGACAATGATATATGGAAATCACTCTTAAATGGCTCAGAAAAAAATTCTTCCTGTATGTACACGTGCACGCAAACACACATAACATAATATATGGACATGTATAGATAAGTAGATAGGGAGAGAATGAAGAAGCAAATGGGGGAAACTATTAGTCGTAGGTGAATTAAGATAAAGGTTATATAACTTCATTTTGTCATTTTTTGCAACTTATATGTAAATTTGAATTTTGCGTAAGAAGTTTACATTTCTGAGAGAAATGGTTAATAACAACAAAAATAGTTATTTGTTCCAAGCTGTATTTTTCCACTACCTCTGCATCCCACTTTTCCTTTCTCCTTCTCCCTAAAGGGCTTCACATCTCATGAGCCCCCTCCTCTCTTTTTCTTAGAGGGGACTGCTTTGTGGTTTGCAGACGGAGAGGGGAGGGTATCCCTTCAGTACACTGGTCTTTGGCAAGGGGAGAGTCATTCCCATACGTGATTTCTGTGCTCTATTTATTTGACACCCCAAATGAATTCCTTTTAATATATGGGTGTTTTCATAGACTTGCAGAAATTTTTATTTATTTGCATGGTTTATTATTTTCTTTATTTTTTATTTATTTATTTTTAAAGATTTTATTTATTTATTTGACACTGAGAGAGAGATCACAAGCAGGCAGAGAAGCAGGCAGAGAGAGAGGGGCAAGCAGGCTCCCTGCTGAGCAGAGAGCTCAATGCTGGGCTAGATCCCAGGATCCTGAGATCATGATCTGAGCCAAAGGCAGAGGCTTACCTACTGAGCCACTCAGGTGCCCCTATTTTCTTTATTTTTAACCTTACCGTAAACTAATTCTCTACCCCAAGCTAATAAAAGTTAATTATACTAGTATTGAATAAGAATGGATGATATTCAAAATATTTAAATATTTAGCAGCCAGTAAGGTTCAGACACTGGCCACCCAAAACAGAAACTTACTGTCATGTGGGCTGACCTGTGAGATCAGAAACCAGATGTTCAATGGCAGGTTGAGCTGAACTGGTCTTTGGTGGTGGTAAATTTGTTAAGATAGTCATACTTTGAAGAAAGGAATGAGAACCATCTTTCTTTAAAGATAAAAGAAAAGAATAAAAATAAAGAAAAGAATGGATGATACCTAACTGGTTAATAATTTTAAGTTCTGCCCCCCAGACCCCCCCTAAAATTACTGTCTTTATAGAGACCCAAGTTTGCCAGGCACTTTACAGGTTCTATCTTTTATACCAGGTATAATGATACATGTTTTACAGACAAGGAAATTGAGTCACAGATTGGTAGTAACTATAAAAATGCTTTTAAATAATGAGAAATTTATTCTCATTATTAATATAGTAAATTCTACTCTTCCAGAGAAATTAGTTTTAATAAATAAATTGATTTATTTAACCTAATGCTGTCTTAATTATTCATTTATGCATGTATAATAATTATGTACACATAAAATATCATACATTTAACATATAATATACATATAATATTTGTATGTTAGATATTAAGAAATTCCTCTCCAAAATGTTCTTACAAATTTATATTTTTATAAGCAGCATGTGAGAGTTATTTCCTAAAATTTTCTCCAAACACTTGGCAGGAGTTTTGCAATCTGATAGGTGGGGCATGGGAATTTTTCTTTAATATCTGAACATCTTTAATACTAGAAAGGACTTTAAAAATCATCTATTCCAAATCTTATTTCCAAGACGAAGATGAGCCTTTAGGGCCCTTAAACTATTTTGGAACTCAGTACTTGACTCTCATCTAGACTTGTTTGCATTCTTCTAATACACACAATAAGTGATCTTATCTAACTTGCTCACAAACTGTTTCTAAATTAATTTATTTTCAAATAATTTAGTGATAATCCTAATTTGAGTTATTTTTGTGGAGAGGAAATATTCAGAAATGTTGAAGTTGGTGTTCATGACTTTAGGTCAGCAAATTCTCTCAAGCTATTAAACTTGCTCTATGATGTTCCTGTATATCGTGCAATTAAATTATTTATTCATTGAACTGACATTTTGGTATTTATAGTGTACATTACACTTTCCAAGACTTTCTCTAGCTTTGCATTATTAACGTGGATAAAATTAAGCATTAATTTAGAACGTTCCATAAAATGAAGCATACACTATGACTCTGATGTTATCTCTGTAGTGGATAATGGCCCTGGAAGCAAAATTGCGTTCAATAGATTACCTTAGTCATTTCAATGTGGTTTTATTAAAACCATTAAGTCTACATGAAAACAAGCTTTAATTGTGGGTAATTTGAATACTTTCTACACATTTTTAATGTTCTATTTTTCTTACTACCCTCCAATCATTAAGTCTAAAAAAAATAAAGAGCAATTAACTTTAGAATACATACTTGAAATTACTCTAGGGACCTAATTCTGAGGAAGATTAAACAAGGATAATAGAAGAGAGGCAGGCTAGTTTTGCATTTCCCATGAGCTGCTGCCTGATTTTCCTTGGGTCTTCATTAGATTTACCTTATGCTCCTTGGCATCTGGGTTGGTTCTTACTTCCAAATTTCATTAAGATAGTCAATTTTGCTATTGTTTGTAGACTTTTAAACTGAACCTCACTACTTTTTTTTTTTTTTTCAGTAATTGTTTACTCTGAATTTGGAATGTGTGTCAGGAAAGGAAAATTAAAGGCACCATTATACATCAAGAAATGAAATGTGTAAAGTGAATTTTACACTAAAACATTTTTTTTAATCTTAAAAAAATTCTCTCTCTCCTTTCTTTATTTTTAAAGTAAGATTTATTTGTGTCCTCTAGCCACACAGGGGATGATGTTAGATGACAATAGAGTGTTATAATGTCTATATGAATTATCATAATAGATTACAGACTTGAGACAGTCCACCATGATCTCACCAAGGAAACTAGGTTAATATAGATTTATATGTTGGAAGCATACAGTCTGGAGCTGTGCTGGTGAGTCAGAGAATAGATATCTTAATTTGAGTTCCCACCACCCTCCTATCTCTAAAATACTAATTCATCAACATCCCATAGACTACATTAGTTTCAGAAATTCACTGGCAATGAATTTATTTTTTTTTAATTTATTTATTTGACAGAAAGAGATCACAAGTAGGCAGAGAGGCAGGCAGAGAGAGAGGAGGAAGCAGGCCCCCAGCTGAGCAGAGAGACTGATATGGGGTTTGATCCCAGGAAGCTGGGATCACGACCCGAGCTGAAGGCAGAGGCTTTAACCCACTGAGCCACTCAGGTGCCCCATGAATTTATTTTTGTATAGGTGAATAGGAAAGTTATTCCTTACTGTATCAAAAAAACTTTATTTTTTTTATATTTTTAACCTAACAAATACTTTAAAGAGTTAAAGTTTTATTGTTTTTATGGTTGCATTGTTGAAGCTGTGTGCATGTCTGGTTAACTGTATATGTTACTGTACCAACAATGATTACTTTGGGCCTCAACAGTACAATAGTGAGTACTGGTTGAATGGAAGAAAATTACACAGGGTTAGTAGGCAAATGACTTGATAGCGTGGAGAGCTTCTTTTTCAATACTTACTCTACCTTGGACTGGCAAACTTAAATTTTAAGAAAAACTTATCTATGTAGAAATTACACACATAAGGTGTTGTGTTTGATAATCTTGTGTGATAGAGTAAAACTATCATTTCCAAAAATGGCAGGTGATCCAAAATAGTTTCAGTTAGAGGCAAGAAAGCAAAAAGAATTTATGTTGCTCACACTGAAGTGAAAGTTGTTTTCACTTTATCTAAGTACTACTTAGTCTGGAGTGAATTATCTGCTCTATGCATAGCCAATAGAAACTCAATTATAACATACCATTAACTGACCGTCTTTTAATCTTTATTTCTTTAGTCATTTATACTTCAAATACTTTCAAGTTGAATCATCCCATCTGCAAACATTTCACTTTAAAACAGATAAGATAGTCTAAGATCTATTTATTATACAGTTAAAATGTGTATGTTTGGGGTAAAATTATTTTTGATATTGATTAGCAAACATTTATTAATTCTGTGACTTAGTAGTCAAAACAATGCTTTATCATGAGCCCTAATGATTATCTTAGCTTAAGAAATTCAAGACATTTTCAGTTTTTATACATCAGCATAGAACAACAGCTAAATGATGGAAAACATGTTCTTTTTCCCTATGGCTGCTTTTCATGTGAACCATGAATAGGAAATATTAAACAGAGAACTGAGGGTTTTAAGATTAGGCCAGCCTGAAGATAAAGATAACACATCAACATCAGTGTCCAAAAATAATTGAGCAAAAGAACACATGAAAAATGTAGAGTTCTTTTCCCTTTCAAAGTCTTTTGCTTATCAGCCTGGACTATTAACATATGATATCCCTTTTTATAAGGTTGAAATTAAAGTACAGGATTTGGATTTTTTGTTACCTTTCTAAATTCTCTCTCTTTCCCCCTTGCATGTCTTATTTTTAAAAAATCTGTTATCTGAGAAATAGATACCTGATTTCCACTTTCTCATTTAAAATAGTTTCTAATTTATATGGTTTTACATGTACAATATCCAACTTTATTATGGAAAAGTGGAAAAAAAATTCTGTGAGAAAAGGATCTTAATATAACTTGAACAGAAAAGGCAAAGAGGGCATCATTTAGATTCTGAAAGAAATACATACATCTTTTTATCCACTTATCTCAGAAGCTTAATACCTTATTATTTTGCTGTCTCAGGTACCATAAATAACCAACTATGTTACCCTTTTTTTTTTTTTGGATAATTAATAAGGTTTTGTAACACTCTCTGGTTCAATGTCACACTGACTTTTCTGATATGCAATGAAAAAATGCTTGTTGGTCTATCTAGCTTAATGATGCCCTATCCTAGTCAACTTTCAATCATGTAAATTTCCTCTAACTACTTTTCTTTGGTTTTATGAATTTAGATCTTTCCAGGTTGGGGTCTTTTATCAAATGCTCAGCGATTTTGAATGAGAACTGATGTACAGGGTGGTTTGACATTTGTTGACTACCAGCCGTGAATTGGAGCCTGTTCAATACAACACTTTGCTTCAGGTCTGGGGAGGAGCCATTTGCCAATACTTAGGCACACAGTAGAAAATTAAGATTAAAATATTATCTTCAATTCCCTTGTCCTCATCCTCACACTGAATATGGAAAATTTAGGGAAGGCTGAAAACACCAAAGTGACAGCAAAAGAAGGTTAAATCATTCTGAAAAATTAGTAAACAGAAAAACCGTATAATCTGGAGTAGGAAAATAAAGTATATGAGCAAAGAGAGAAAGCCCCAGAGATTAGTTTATTAGTTTATGAACCAATTAGTTTTTAGAGCAAGTTTGTTTTTCCATAAAAAGACACTATGTACAGTAATAAGAGTGGTTTGAGTTGAGATGAAAACATGCATAGGTAATGGGAAAACAATGTCATGAAAAATGAATGCACAGAATTAAAGCTCTACTAGAGTGGTGAAAAGCAGATTTGACACTACATAAAAACGAAATCAGTTAGGGAGAATAGATGTGGAGAAGCACTCCAAGAATTCAGTTTATATAAACCAAAGAAACAAGGAGAAAGCAGGCCTTGGAAGCAAGCCACAGATTTCCAACCTACAAATAGTAATAATTTCCCAAAATGCAGGACAAATGTATAAAAAAAATATAACAGTGTAGTTAGAAGGACCCTTACCAAATGTAAAAAATAAAACATGAGATGGAAGATTTAGAGGAGTCAATATTTACAAGCAAATAAAGTGAATGAAGATGTTAACAGAGGTCCTAGAAAATTACTTTCACTACAGGAAATTATTTATACAAGATTTCAAGGTAAAGCAATATAATATTTATAAAAGTTATAAAGTGATATCCTTAATAATAAATCACTAATGAGAATAGAGCATTATCTGTCAACATAATTTTAAGGTAGAAAAATAAACTCATTATATGCCTTTCCATGAAGATACACACAAATGAAAAAATATGAGAAAACAATTTTTAGATATATAACATTTAAGAAAATATACTGTTCACATAACACTTTCAGAGTCACTGCTTAAAAAAAAAAAATTCCAAACCGGAATTCCAGGCACCCCTGGAAAATATAGTTTTTAAATTTTGTATTGATAACATTGGATAAATCATTTTATAAATATTAGTGAAAAAATCTTGAAAGCATAAAATATATTACAAAACCTAGATCAAATATGAGGTAGTAGGCTAAAGATGAACTCATCAAGTTTAGTAAATTTGACGATGAAGAAAGTGCTTTGAATTTTTTTTTAAATAGAATCTAGTAGTATTAAATAGACTCTACTAATTATGAGAGGCAGCAAAAATTCAAATTACTTCAAATACTAAGAAGAAAAAACATATAAATTAATTTCAAATTTAAAGGCAGTTTTCATATTAAATTTTAAAAAAAAATTTGGGGCACCTGGGTGGCTCAGTGGGTTAATCCTCTGCCTTCAGCTCAGGTCATGATCTCAGGGTACTGGGATCTAGCCCCACATTGAGCTCTCTGCTGCACAGGGAGCCTGCTTCCTCCTCTCTCTGCCTGCCTCTCTGCCTACTTGTGATCTCTCTCTCTGTGTCAAATAAATAAATAAAAAATCTTTAAAAAACAAATTTTAAGTTGAGAAAATTCTAAAATGAAGAAAACCATTTGATTATGGCATATTCAAATTTACATCTTGTGGATAAAAAATAGCAGCAGAATGAGTATTATTAAATAACCATTAAGAAATTATATAAATTTAAGATATATTAATATTAAATGTACTTATATAATTTATTATTAAATTTATTGAATACTAATAATACTAATATTAATTACTATTATTAATAATATTAGTAATAACAATGCTAATATTAATTAGTTTGACAGATCAAGTTGTTAACAAAATCAAAAAGGAAATTGATTAAAGTACAGATCGAGTAAAATGTATCACATAGCACATTTTGCAGATGTAGGATATGCTTTGTATTTATGCATCTGCTTAATATTTATAAATTGATGATCATTATTGACAAAAAACAATTCCAATAAATACAACAAAACAAAAATTATTAGGGTTGTATTTTCTGATGAACATATAATGAAAATCAATTAAACTAATCTAACTGTTAAAATAATCATAAATAACTATTGGGTCTAAAAGAGCTAATATTGGGCACCTGGGTGGCTCAGTGGGTTAAAGCCTCTGCCTTCGGCTCAGGTCATGGTCTTAGGGTCCTGGGATCGAGGCCCGCATCAGGCTCTCTGCTCAGCGGGGAGCCTGCTCCCCACTCTCTCTCTCTGCCTCCCTCTCTGTCTGCTTGTGATCTCTCTCTCTGTCAAATAAATAAATAAAATCTTAAAAAAAAAATAAAAGAGCTAATATTACAATATCCTTGTATTATCTCAAGATTCTAAATGAATCTTTCTTTTTAACTCTGTTCTATTTTTTTTTTTTTTTCTGTCATTTGGGAAAGTGTATGGAATTCAACTGCATGAGAGTGCCTTAATTCCAGACAGAGAATTTTTCAAAATCCAATTTCTTGGCACACTTGGGTGGCTCAGTTTATTAAATGTCCACCTTTGGCTCAGGGTCCTGGGGTCTAGCCCCACATCCCACTGAGCAGGGGGCCTGCTTCTCCCTTTCCCTCTCCTTCTGCCACTCTCTTGTGCTCTCTCTCTCTCTCAAAGAAGAAAGAAAGAAAAAAAATCTTTTAAAAAATCCAATTTCTTGTTGCTTAAGCTATTAGTCTCAAAATAACCTTCCACACCCTCAAAATCCTGTCAACACTCCAGTCTACTAATCCACTCATCTAGAAGCATATTCCTTATTGCCATACTGATTGCTGTTGCTCAGAATCCAGAAGGAACATGTATCTCATCTTAATTCCCCCGAGATTTTTTTAAAAGATTCTATTTATTTAGAGCAGATGTGAGCCTGCAAGAGTATGAAGAGGGGCAGAAGAAGGAGAATCTCAAGTGGACCCAGTGCTGAGCAAGGAGCCCAATGCCAGGCTGGATTTTAGGACCCTGAGATCATGACCTGAGCCAAAATAAAGAGTCGGATGATTACTGACTCAGCCACTCAGGTGCCCCAAGATTTTGTTTGTTTGTTTTATCCATCTCTGCCTGTATAGTTAATCTTGATGGAAATTACTTGAACATTCCCAACTTTGTTTTTTTTTCAGTAGAACGTTGTAGCAGGGTGAATCAGGTGTCAACAAGACATTACTTGATTTTACTATTGTTGAAATATTATAATTGAAATATATCTGCATGAACAATTGACACATTTCTGGATTCCTGATTATGATTAAGAACAAATGAATTTGTGACACATTTCATTTTTTAAAACACACTTGCTCTGACTATGGAATTTTTTCTCAGAAGAAAAATTCACCATGCAAATTACTGAGACAGGCTCAGTTTCATCTTTAATATACTGATTGGACTACATTTATCTTCTAGTGACATCTATTTTGTCATTTTAAAATCTTGTATTTCTATAGGGTTTAGACTCAGATTCAGGGTTTTATCTTGTACGGAAATTAATATATGCTTTTCTGAAGGAAATTATTCAAAGTTTATCTGAAAGGAAGGCAATATTTTTGTTTTAATTTATAGCATAGGAAACCTTATTTTCAAGAGAAAAAAAAAATATCCTGTGTACTTCCTCTGGATAAGGCCTGAATCATTGCTGACAATCAACCCCTGAGGTCTGATCAGCTTTTACATCTTTTTTTTTTAATTTTTAAATTTTTATTTTTTTATAAACATATAATGCATTTTTATCCCCAGGGGTACAGGTCTGTGAATCGCCAGGTTTACACATTTCACAGCACTCACCATAGCACATACCCTCCCCAATGTCCACCACCCGACCCTCCTTTCCTGACCCCCTCCCCCCAGCAACCCTCAGTTTGTTTTGTGAGATTAAGAGTCACTTATGGTTTGTCTCCCTCCCACTCCCATCTTGTTTTATTTATTCTTTTCCTACCCCCCAAACCCCCCATGTTGCATCTCCACTTCCTCATACCAGGGAGATCATATGATAGTTGTCTTTCTCTGACTGATTTATTTCACTAAGCATGATACCCTCTAGTTGCATCCATGTCATCGCAAATGGCAAGATTTCATTTCTTTTAATGGCTGCATAGCATTCCATTGTGTATATATGCCACATCTTCTTTATCCATTCATCTGTTGACGGACATCTAGGTCCTTTCCACAGTTTGGCTATTGTAGACATTGCTGCTATAAACATTCAGGTGCACGTGCCCCTTCAGATCACTACGTTTGTATCCTTAGGGTAAATACCCAGTAGAGTGATCGCTGGGTCATAGGGTAGTTCTATTTTCAACTTTTTGAGGAACATCCATGCTGTTTTCCAGAGCGGTTGCACCAGCTTGCATTCCCACCAACAGTGTAGGAGGGTTCCCCTTTCTCTGCATCCTCGCCAGCATCTGTCATTTCCTGACTTGTTAATTTTAGCCATTCTGACTGGTGTGATGTGGTATCTCATTGTGGTTTTGATTTGTATTTCCCTGATGCCGAGTGATGCGGAACACTTTTTCATGTGTCTGTTGGCCATCTGGATGTCTTCTTTGCAGAAATGTCTGCTCATGTCCTCTGCCCATTACTTGATTGGATTATTTGTTCTTTGGGTATTGAGTTTGCTAAGTTCTTTATAGATTTTGGACACTAGCCCTTTATCTGATATGTCGTTTGCAAATATCTTCTCCCATTCTGTCAGTTGTCTTTTGGTTTTGTTAACTGTTTCCTTGGCTGTGCAAAAGCTTTTGATCTTGATGAAATCCCAATAGTTCATTTTTGCCCTTGCTTCCCTTGCCTTTGGCGATGTTCCTAGGAAGAAGTTGTTACAGCTGAGGTCGAAGAGGTTGCTGCCTGTGTTCTCCTCAAGGATTTGGATGGATTCCTTTCTCACATTGAGGATCTTCATCCATTTTGAGTCTATTTTTGTGTATGGTGTAAGGAAATGGTCCAATTTCATTTTTCTGCATGTGGCTGTCCAATTTTCCCAGCACCATTTATTGAAGAGGCTGTTTTTTTTTTTCCTTTTGGACATTCCTTCCTGCTTTGTCGAAGATGAGTTGACCATAGAGTTGAGGGTCTATTTCTGGGCTCTCTATTCTGTTCCATTGATCTATGTGTCTGTTTTTGTGCCAATACCATACTGTCTTGATGATGACAGCTTTGTAATGGAGCTTGAAGTCCGGAATCATGGTTCCACCTACTTTGGGTTTCTTTTTCAACATTCCTTTGGCTATTCAAGGTGTTTTCTGGTTCCATATAAATTTTAGGATTATTTGTTCCATTTCTTTGAAAAAAATGGGTGGGATTTTGATAGGGATTGCATTAAATGTGTAGATTGCTTTAGGTAGCATAGACATTTTCACAATATTTGTTCTTCCAATCCAGGAGCATGGAACACTTTTCCATTTCTTTGTGTCTTCCTCAATTTCTTTCATGAGTACTTTATAGTTTTCTGAGTATAGATTCTTAGCCTCTTTGGTTAGGTTTATTCCTAGGTATCTTATAGTTTTGGGTGCAATTGTAAATGGGATTGACTCCTTAATTTCTCTTTCTTCTGTCTTGTTGTTGGTGTAGAGAAATGCAACTGATTTCTGTGCATTGATTTTTATATCCTGACACTTTATTAAATTCCTGTACAAGTTCTAGCAGTTTTGGAGTGGAGTCTTTTGGGTTTTCCACATATAGTATATCATCCGCAAAGAGTGATAGTTTGACTTCTTTGCCGATTTGGATGCCTTTAATTTCTTTTTGTTGTCTGATTGCTGAGGCTAGGACTTCTAGTACTATGTTGAATAGCAATGGTGATAATGGACATCCCTGCTGTGATCCTGACCTTAGCAGAAAAGCTTTCAGTTTTTCTCCATTGAGAATAATATTTGTGGTGGGTTTTTCATAGATGGCTTTGGCGATATTGAGGTATGTGCCCTCTATCCCTACACTTTGAAGAATTTTGATCAGGAAGGGATGATGTACTTTGTCAAATGCTTTTTCAGCATCTATTGAGAGTATCATATGGTTCTTGTTCTTTCTTTTATTAATGTGTTGTATCACATTGATTGATTTGTGGATGTTGAACCAACCTTGCAGCCCTGGAATAAATCCCACTTGGTCATGGTGAATAATCCTTTTAATGTACTGTTGGATCCTATTGGCTAGTATTTTGCTGAGAATTTTCGCATCTGTGTTCATCAAGGATATTGGTCTGTAATTCTCTTTTTTGATAGGATCCTTGTCTGGTTTTGGGATCAAGGTGATGCTGGCCTCATAAAATGAGTTTGGAAGTTTTCCTTCCATTTCTACTTTTTGGAACAGTTTCAGGAGTGTAGGAATTAATTCTTCTTTAAATGTTTGGTAGAATTCCCCTGGGAAGCCATCTGGCCCTGGGCTTTTGCTTGTTTGGAGATTTTTGATGACTGTTTCAATCTCCTTACCGGTTATGGGTCTGTTCAGGTTTTCTATTTCTTCATGGTTCAGTTGTGGTAGTTTACATGTCTCTAGGAATGCATCCATTTCTTCCAGATTTTCAAATTTGTTGGCGTAAAATTGCTCATAACATGTTCTTATAATTGTTTGTATTTCTTTGGTGTTGGTTGTGATCTCTCCTCTTTCATTCATGATTTTATTTATTTGGGTCCTTTCTCTTTTCTTTGATAAGTCTGGCCAGGGGCTTGTCAATCTTATTAATTCTTTCAAAGAACCAGCTTCTAGTTTCATTGATTTGTTCTATTATTTTTTTTTGTTTCTATTTCATTGATTTCTGCTCTGATCTTTATGATTCTCTTCTCCTGCTGGGTTTAGGCTTTCTTTGTTGTTCTTTCTCCAGCTCCTTTAGGTGTAGGGTTAGGTTATGTATTTGAGACCTTTCTTGTTTCTTGAGAAAGGCTTGTACTGCTATATATTTTCCTCTCAGGACTGCCTTTGCTGTGTCCCACAGATTTTGAACTGTTGTGTTTCTATTATCATTTGTTTCCATGAATTTTTTCAATTCTTCTGTAATTTCCTGATTGACCCATTCATTCTTTACAATTAGTCTCCATGTGTTTGGGTTCTTTCCAAATTTCCTCTTGTGATTGAGATGTAGCTTCAGAGCATTGTGGTCTGAAAATGTGCAGGGAATGATCCCAATCTTTTGATACCAGTTGAGACCTCATTTATGACCTAGGAAGTGATCTATTCTGGAGAATATTCCATGTGCACTAGAGAAGAATATGTATTCTATTGCTTTGGGATGAAATGTTCTGAATATATATGTGATGTACATCTGGTCCAGTATGTCATTAAGGCCTTTATTTCCTTGTTGATCTTTTGCTTGGATGATCTGTCCATTTCAATAAGGGGAGTGTTAAAGTACCCTACCATTATTGTATTATTGTTGATGTGTTTCTTTGATTTTGTTATTAATTGGTTTACATAGTTGGCTGCTCCCACGTTAGGGGCATAGATATTTACAATTTTTAGATCTTCTTGTTGGACAGACCCTTTGAGTATGATATAGTGTCCTTCCTCATCTCTAATTTTAGTGTTTGGCTTAAAATCTAATTGATCTGATAGAAGGATTGCACCCCAGCTTTCTTCTGATGTCCATTAGCATGGTTAATTGTTTTCCACTCCCTCACTTTAAATCTGGAGGTGTCTTCGGGTCTAAAATGAGTTTCTTGTAGGCAACATATTGTTGGGTTTTGTTTTTTTATCCATTCTGATACCCTGTGCCTTTTGATTGGGGCATTTAGCCCATTAACATTCAGGGTAACTATTGAGAGATATGAATTTAGTGCCATTGTATTGCCTGTAAGGTGACTGTTACTGTATATTGTCTTTGTTCCTTTCTGATCTACTACTTTTAGGCTCTCTCTTTGCTTAGAGGACCCCTTTCAATATTTCTTGTAGAGCTGGTTTGGTGTTTGCAAATTCTTTCAGCTTTTGTTTGTCCTGGAAGCTTTTTATCTCTCCTTCTATTTTCAATGATAGCCTAGCAGGATACAGTATTCTTGGCTGCATGTTTTTCTTGTTTAGTGCTCTGAATATATCATGTCAGTTCTTTCTGGCCTGCCAGGTCTCTGTGGATAAGTCTGCTGCCAATCTAATATTTTTACCATTGTACGTTACAGACTTCTTGTCCTGGGCTGCTTTCAATATTTTCTCTTTGTCGCTAAGACTTGTAAATTTTACTATCAGGTGATGGGGTGTGGACCTATTCTTGTTGATTTTGAGGGGGGTTCTCTGCACCTCCTGGATTTTGATGCTTGTTCCCTTTGCCATATTAAGGAAATTCTCTCCAATAATTCTCTCCAATATACCTTCTGCTCCCCTCTCTCTTTCTTCTTCTTCTGGAAGCCCAATTATTCTAATGTTGTTTCATCTTATGGTGTCACTTATCTCTCGAATTTTCCTCTCGTGGTCCAGTAGCTGTTTGTCCCTCTTTTGCTCAGCTTCTTTATTGTCTGTCATTTGGTCTTTTATATCACTAATTCTTTGTTCTGCCTTATTCATCCTGTCAGTAAGAGCCTCCATTTTTTATTGCACCTCATTAATAGCTTTTTTGCTTTCAACTTGGTTAGATTTTAGTTCTTTTATTTCTCCAGAAAGGGATTTTATATCTCCAGAGAGGGAGCTCTAATATCTTCCATGCCTTTTTCGAGCCCGGCTAGAACCTTGAGAATTGTCATTCTGAACTCTAGATCTGACATGTTACCAATGTCCATATTGATTAGGTCCCTAGCCTTTGGTACTGCCTCTTGTTCTTTTTTTTTGGTGAGTTTTTTTGCCTTGTCATTTTGTCCAGATAAGAATATATGAAGGTGCAAATAAAATATTAAAAGGGTGGCAAGGACCCCAGGAAAATGCGCTTTAACCAAATCAGAAGAGACCCCAAATCATGGGGGTGGGGGGGGGAGAAAGGGGATAAAAAGAAGTTCAGAGAAAAGAAAAAAAAACTTAAAAAAAGAAAACAAATAAAGAAAAAAAATATAAAATAGAAATATATATATATATATTAGACTGGTGACTAGAACAGGGTCACCCACTTAATTTGGGGAGTATTTTGGTCTCTTACAAGAAACTACCTCCCAAAATTTTAAAGAATGAAAAATGTATATAAAGGTAAACACAAGGGATGGAATATTCCTATAAAGATGAAAAAAATATTTACTTATTTATTTTTAATTTCTAAAAAAGGAGTTGATAAAGTAAGTTGGTTGGGAGAATAAAGAAAAAGAAAGTGGAGAGAATTTGCTTGGGCTTGATACTAGAACAAGCCTGGAGCTTCATTTAGGGTGTATTTTGATCTATTAGAAGAAGTTGTACCCCAAATATTTTAGAAGAAAAACCCTATGTGTATACAAAAAATAAAGTTAAATACAATGAAGGATAAAGTATGACTATAATAATGAAGGTTTAAAAAAGAGTATTATAATTTTTTTTATGAAAGGTATTGTTAAGATAAACTAGTTAAAAAACATTAAAAAAGAAAAGGGTAAAAGTTAAAAAAAATTAGCTGAAGAAAAAAAATTAAATTAAAAAAAATTAAATTAACTGAAAGACTAAAGAATCATGGGGAGAAAGCCATGAGTTCTGTGCTTTGCTTTCTCCTCCTCTGGAATTCTGCTGCCCTCCTTGGTAAGCAAACTTGGTCTTGGCTGGATTTCTTGTTGATCTTCTGGGGGAGGGGCCTGTTGTAGTGAGTCTCAAGAGTCTTTGCCCGAGGCAGAATTGTGCCGCCCTTATCAGGGGCCGTGCTAAGTAAGCTAAGTAATCCGCTGGGGTTCGCTTTTGGGAGCTTTTGTTTCCTGAATGATCTCTGTAGAGTTCCAGAGGACGGGAATGAAGATGGTGGCCTCCCAGTCTCCTGCCCGGAGGAGCTGAGAGCTTGGGGCCCCACTCCTCAGTGCGGCCTCAGAGAAAAGTGCCCAATCACTCCCGTCTCCCTGGCCTCTGGCCGCACTCCGAGCTCACCCAGCCTGTGACTGGCTCAAGGTAACCCCGAGATGTGAGCTCACTCCTCGACTCTGTCTCTGTAGCTGGCTTCCCCACTCTAATTCCTGGGAGCTCTGCAACACTCAGACACCCCCGATCCTTCTGTGACTGTGTGGGACCTGGGGCCACGCTGACCCCGTGTGGGCTTCACCCCGGTTTAGCCTCTGGAGTGATGTCCCTCAGTGGAGCAGACTTTTAAAAGTCCTGATTTTGTGCTCCATTGCTCCACCGCTTACCAGGAGCCGGCCCCTCCCCCCGCGGTCTATCTTCCCGTCGCTTTGGATTCATTTCTCCGCCGGTCCTACCTTTCAGAAAGTGGTCGATTTTCTGTTTCTAGAATTGCTGTTCTTCTTCTCTTTGATCTCTCATTGGATTTGTAGGTGTTTGCAATGGTTTGATAACACTATCTAGCTGATCTCCTGCTACCTGATCTAGTCTTGGCCTGCTACTTCTCCGCTGAAGGCAGATTTCTTAATCTGATGAGCTTTTACATCTTAACAAAACTTCAACTTCTGGGGCCCTCCTCAGTAAACCAAGTACATCAAGTTCTCTGCAACCAGGCCCAGGGTCCACCCTCCTCTAACACTGTTAAGGTTAAATCTACTAATTTCTCTAATCCCTGTTTTCATTAGTCAATGTCTAAAAGGTAAGCCTTTGGCCACTGATTTTTTCCCCCCATATCAGTCACCCATTATGCTCTGTACCTCTTTATTTCTATCTTAACCCTTCATATATTGCTATTGTGCTGGAATGGCTCTATGGCAGTGCTCTCCAATGGAAGCCACATATACAGTTACAAGTTTTCTAGTAGCTGCATTTAAAAAAAAGTTTAAAAAAAGTGAAATTAATGTTAATGATATTTTATTTAACCCAGTATAAGCAAATATTACCATGTAATATGTATTGACTGATTACATACTGTTTATTGGTTATATATTTAATAATTAATATGTAATCACTATGAAATCAATTTACAAAATATCATATATTCTTTATTATATACCAAGTCTTTGAAATCTGGCTCATGATTTCCACTTAGGACATTTTTTATTTCAAAGTAGCCATAGTCCAATTGTCAGTAACCACGTGTGGCAAACAGATACCACATTGGGCAATGTAGCCCACTAGGAATGTGGCATTGATTCCCAATCCTTTCTTTGTTTCCTGGATTTCAGATTTGAAGGGATCAATTTACATTACCTGGAGACCTCCTATGTGACACTTTGAACATAGGAATGAGTCTGAGGCCATTTTTCTTCTGCAGTGGCAACTGGCAGGCCATGTTAGACATGGAGAGTGTGATGGCAGGGCTCCATATTCTGTGTCTAGTCACTTCCTCCTTGGGGATGAGGCCGTGGTGGCAGTGGACTGGTGGGAGCAAGAGCAGAAGCCACCTGATCTTTGCTTCTGCTTGCACTAGTCTCCTATAATATTCTCTGCATATCTGGTTGTGTTTTACCCTGTTCTTTCTTCTTTTAAATAATATCTTTTTCAAGAGCTAGGCCTGGAAACATTTCCTCAGGAAACATTTCCTTGACGGCACTCATTTTCCTGCCAAAATATGATACTTCTTCGCTAAGTACTTATCATACTTTTTATAGTGCCTTTCTAACTTCTCTGTCTTAATGAAAGCAGGGATTTTCTCTTTACTGTTGCTTTTTTGTAAAATGACTTATTTATTTATTTATTTGAGAGAGAGAGGGAGAGAGAGAGTGCATAGATGGAGGGGCAGGGAGAAGGAGAGACAATCCCAAGCAGAATCCCCACTGAGCATGGTGGAGCCCCACTCAGGGTTTAATATCACCACCCTGAGATCACCACCTGAGCCAAAACCAGGAGTCAGATGCTTAACTGACTGCATCACCCAGACACCCAACTATTGCTATTTTTATTTTTAATAATTATTTAATGAGCATCTGACATATTTTGTTCTGAGCCCCTGTTTATTAAATGAAGGGCTGAAGGACAGAGAGAATAACAATGGGCAGAGTATTTAGAGCTAGGGATAGGGTATTTCTGGGGCATTTTACACAGAAAGAGTTCTATGATGGAAGAGTTTTTGGTGATGGGGCAGAGACTGTATAACGTAGATCCTTAGTGGTCAGCATAGGGGAAAATATGCAAAACTGTAAACAAAGGAGCATAAGGTATTTCTAAACACTTTCTTTATGGGCTTGAGCAATGTACAGAGCTATTCCGAGTAGGTATCTAATGAGTACTCACTGACATTAACTGAAGAGATGAACAAACATGCACTTGATCTTGACATTGCTGCCTAAATCTGTCATTACCTCTAACACCTACTTTGTCTTTTCTAACTTACAGTATTAATTTTGTACTTACATGAGTCTCAGTAGAGATGAACTGACCAGCCATTTCTTAAAAAAGCATGTTTTTCTGCCTTTTGATTATAGTCTCCAAATTTAATTAGCCCAAGGAGGAACAAATCTCAAAAGGAAGTTTCTTATTTTTAAGGAATGGTAATATAACTGTTGCTGCTAGTATCCAGTCACTTGGAAACTACCCAGTTCTCTTTGTTTGAGATCCTTAAATTCACTGTATTAAAAAGACTCTCTTTTAATATACAGTTCATCATGGAATGTCAATCAGATCTTTCATGAAGTATTTTTGGATTTCTTTTGGTTGTTGTGTGTGTTGTTTTTAAGATTTTATTTATTTATTTGAGAGAGAGAGAATGGGAGAGCACAAGCAGGGAAAGTGGCAGAGAGAGAGGGAGAAGCAGACTCCCTACTGTTGCAGAACTCAATCTAGGACCCCAGGATCATGACTGGAGCCAAAGCCAGACTCTTAACCCACTGAGCCACCCAGGTGCCCTTTGGTTGTTGTGTTTTGTACTTTAACTGTTGGCATAGTATCTGCAAGATTGAGTTGTACATTTATTTGCAGTGTCTGGAATCTAGACAAAAAATGAAACAATGATGGAATATGAGAAATGGAGTTAATTAAAACTTAGATTTACTTAATATTTAAGGACCTCTATTATGAGTTTTGACTTTTGAGATTTTGTTGAAACTATATCTTAATTTAAGATAAAGAGTTAAAAGATCATTCTGAGTTGCATATAGAAATCCTACAATCAAATATTCTCTTTGTTCCAAATCACTACTGATAGCTATTAAAGTTGGGGTAAAATTCTACCAGGGAAAATATTGATGAGAAGAAGGGATGAGGTGAAACCATGGAGAATCCAGCACTAAACCATGGAGAATCCATGGCACTAAAAGTAGAGGCATAAGGAGGATTTGTTGGGATATCCAGATCCCCCCCATTCATATAAAAGCCTTAGATTTCCTTTTTAATCTGCTTTTTGGCCATATCTCTTTTTTCCTTATTTTGTCTCAGGTATTAAACTCGATTTTCTTTCCATGGAAAATGCTGATTATTTTACTTTGAAGCCCCTCCCCCTCATTTCACCGTGGGGTAGAATCCAGTTTCAGTCTCATACTTCTGATTATAAAATTGGCACAGAGGCTTTTGTAGATATTCTAATACTTTATCCTGAGAGCAACCTGAAGAGATAGATGCTAAAATTTTAAAGATTTTTACTAAAACTTCTCCCTATTACTTATTAGGATGTGTTAATAAATAGAATGGAGCTCTGATAGTTTTCACATAATTATCACATCTTAGTTACTAAGAATCTCAATCAATATGTCTTTAGACTTCCTTTTGATTAGATTAGGGGCCTTCCTTTATTGCTCCATTCTCCCTAACACTAGCAATACTTTTTTTTAAAGCTAAATTTTTCCACAGGGGGCTTTGTTGAACAATATTTCTGAGGATGTTCATATTATATGAAAGAAGGATTCTCTGGTCATCTACATTGGGTCAATGCTCTAGCATAGGTACTAAAAAATTTTTCAGAGATTTTTGGTATGCTGACATGTGAGGAAACCCTAAGGTGGGAAACAATATTGAGCATTTCCCCAGCCAGTTTAACAAAAGAAGGGTCTTGGTTTTTGCTTTTTTGTTTTTGTTTTTAAAATTTTCAACTGAAAGTATTGTTATACTGCAAACACTTGTTCCACCCCCCCCCCCAATAACTTGAAAGGTACATTTCATATACATAAGAATAGTAAATGTAGCTTTTAGTTCCCAAAATACTCAGATAATATCAACCTTCAATTCCGGAGTAATCTAAACAGTTCTTCAAGGATCTATTTTATTTACAAAGGAATTCCATTGCCGAGATAAGTCTGACCTTTCTTTTGTGGAGAGAAAAAACTAGTGAAGTCTCATTACTCTATAATCCCTGTTATCTTGGGAAGGCATAAAGAAGTCAAATCAGGAACTGTCTCTCTTACCCTTGCATCTTTCCCCTAGATATAGTACCTTCCACAGTGTCACTCTCATTTTGCTCAGTAAAGTAGCAGCCACCTATGTATTCTAGTAGGAATAAATTTAAAATGAAATTAGTAGCAGCATATCTACCTTAGGGACCTGGGGGAGCAAAAGGTAGGAAGGCTGCTGCCTTCAGTGCCTTTAGAAGTACTAGGATCACAAGGAAGCCACCACAAATAGAGTAGGTTATTCCCAGTTCCAAAATATATGTTTAAAAAACAAACAAAACAAAACAAAACACCCAAAAAATAAAACAAAACAAAACAAAAAAACTCTTCCCCAGACTAAGGGCAAAACACGACATCTGTCATCTTCTAGTACCTGCATCTTTTCTTTTCTGCCTTTAAAATCTTCCAGGATCATGTCTCATTGGCCAAGTCTACACAAACCTACAAGTGAGTCTATAAAATATTTGTGGGCTGTAAGGGTCTGCAATCTAGGAGAGAGATTACAAGAGATCAAACCTGAATGTCAACAAACATCAAGTATACCCGAATTGTACACATAATAAGTAGGAAGCTGTAAGGAGAAAATTGTATGGAGTATTGAATAGCCATTGTACAGAGAAAGGAAAAAAAATTACAAAGAAACAGTGGTGTTCCTTATTTCTTTACTTGGTATGATCAGTGATTAGATAGCATCATGTAAACCTATGGTTCTTAAAATACGGTTCCTGGCCCAGCAGCGGCATCACCTGAGAATTTGTAGAAATGCAAAATCTGGGGCTTCCCCCAGACAAACTGAATCAGAAACTCAGGATGAGGCCTAGCAATCTGTGTTTTAACGAGCTCATCAAGTATTTCTGACACACTCTAAATGTTGAGACCCACTCGTGTAGTTTCTGAAAAGAGTATTCCATGGGCATTACTTCAACTCTAGGAAGGTAAAGAATGCTTCAAGCTTTATAATCTCTTACTAGAGGCTAAAATGCCTGAGATTCTGCCCAAGAATATCTGGGTAGGGCTGAGAAAGTCAAAGTAAACAAGCATGTAGTATTAACGTAAGAGTGGGAAGATCTGTGCCTGAGTCACTGCAAAATGCGTTGGCACTTATAACAGAAGTGTATTAAAAGGAATGGGTGTAAGCAATTCTAGTTTTTAAACACTCACTGTGTCTAAATGGATGAGTACGGGGCATGGATATGGATCAAAGCACGTGAATGGCCAGTCCAGTTCCATGGTAGTCTTCAAACTTCATGCATCCTGAGCAATAATGCGGAGCCTTGGGTGGCTTCTGTTTTGTGTTTGATCTGTAAGCATCCCTGCATTAACCCTTCATCAACTCAAGAATAGCATCTTGCGCTGAGGGAGCATGGCTATGTGAAGACATGCTTTGCAGCCACCCCAAGACTATTATGGTAAAGGGAATGTTTTATTACTTCCCAAAGGGGTCTCTTTCTTTCCCCAGCCTTGCTTTTAAAAATAACGAAAACAAAACAAAACAAAAAAGAAACCGTTATCAGCTAACAAAACTGAGGGAGTTTGAGCTCTTATGCACAAATTAAAAACAGGTTTTCAAACTGTCTTTTTTAATTTAAATATTGCTTCTGTGTAAGATTTTCCGAAGTCATCTAGCAGGTAGCTCAAGGGCAGAGTTACTGTAGCAGCCATGCTTCCCTGGGGATTGAAAGGAATGACTTCTGAAACCAGGCATTTCTTAACAAATCACATAAAAACCTCACTGGAGACTTTTGCTGCCAGGAGACAGATTTTAAGCATCCAACTGATGAAACCTCTAAGACAATAAAGAGTGCCAGATGCATCAGATTTGGGTTTTAAAACTGCTGATGTCCACATTTAACCTAAACATGCTTTATCCAATCTTGAAAAACTAATGTAGTGCTACATTCTTGCTTGTGAGGTAATGTCGTTTTGGTGATATTTTCTTTCCTGTTAATACAAATCAGAAGGCTAGCTGTCTGTATAAAGAAAAGAAAAACAAAAATAAAAATAGAACATCCTGATTAATACTGGGAAGAAGTAAAGGCTTTTTTTTGGGGGGGGGAGATGGTTTAAAAGGGAGTAAAGAGGGGGAGAGAGAGAGAGAGAAAGAAAGGGAGAGAGAGAGATGCATAATACATGTCCTTTATTTTGAAGGACAAAAAGTTGAGTTGCTCAATAATGATATTTGATTTTATGTCTAGTAATCTTACAGTTGAATGCCCTCTATAATCAAGAGCAAAAGTAAACAAAGTAAGATATTGAATTTTTGTCATCAATCAGGATTTTAAAAAGTAGCTGCTATTAGATTGCTACACATATGGCAAAGTTTGGAGAGTGATGCAACTGTTCTACATCTTGATTGTGGTACTGGTTACATTACTATATGCCTTTGTCAAAACTAGTAGAACTGTACTCTAAAATGGGCAAATTTTACTCTAGTAAATTAAACCTTGATAAGAAAATTGCTCTATGTAGCTTAGACTGCTGAGAGATGCATCGTTATTCTCAACATCTCTGAATTTACTGCTACTAAAGCATATTAATTTTATAATTTTACTAATTAAATAGTGTAAGAGGTATATTGACAATTAAGGATAAGATCAAGAACATCTATAAGAGAAAGTTAAATTGAAATAAAACAACACAGATAGTTTAGCATGGAATACTAACTGTATGTTTTGGTATAACTTCCTTAAGTTTTAGTCTTCATGTTCCTCCAAAAAGCTAGATTCACCTCCATTTTTAAAAAGAGTTAAATGAGATGACACTGGCAAGCCTCATCATAAAAAAATTTACACATTATTTAAATATTCTACTCTACACATTATTTAAATATTCTACTCTACAACCAATTATTTTTCAGGAATATGTACACAGACTTTCACATAGATGCTTAAATACAGGGACTCTGCATTAACCAGCTGGTATAAAATTATCTTGTATCAGTTTCATTTCACAACATGAGATCACTGATTTTGGATTTTTCGTTTTGCTTCTGTGTTATGCTTTAGTAAACATTTTAATATAGTCTATGTTTAAATCTGTTGTTAAATTTTTTTAACATGGATATTTTCAATCTCTTTAGACTTTGGATTCTATCTCTCCTTTCTCCCCTCCCAGCCAAGCATTTCAACCTTCTAATGGGTCCCTCATTTTTCCTTGTTAAATCTTAACAACCTGTTATTAGCTCTAGGCTGGTCTGGTTCTCCACAGAAATGTATGCTCTCTTTGAATTGTAAGTGCTGAAGGGCTTTTTGGGTCAGGTAAGGGCCATGGGTTAGAGCCAAAGGAACTGGAAACGTTGGTACCTAAAAGAAATCTGAAATGAAGCCTTATTATGGAGAGAATGATGAAGTGGGAAACCAGGAGTTTTGTATGTAGCTTCCTGTATTTGCTATTTGACAAAAGCACCCTTGAAAATAAAAACCCACTTTTCACTTAAAAGAAATGAATTGCATGATACAGCCATTCTTTCTCCTTCATTTTACATATGTCCCAGTACATAGATTGGCCCAAATTAATTAATTCTCCTTACCCACTCCATTTTTAATAAAATCCCTGAAAGGAAAAAAATAAAAAAGAAAAATTTGTTGCTATGATGCCCATCATTTCTTTAAATTACTATTTTTCTTGAAGAATCTTCAAGAAACTTAAATTGTAGTTACACTGGAAATTTTTTTGGTGAGTAGAATTATCTAGTATAAATCACCAAAATAAGTTATCCTATTATTTGACAAAATGTACCATTCTTAATTTTCAGTTCAACATCAGGCTTAACATATCCAGACTGGTACTAACGGGTGAGTTCTATAACATCAGTGAATAAATAGCATAAAGTTTTAAGCAATTTCCAGTTAATAACAGACACCTTGAAAAGAGGTGAGAAATTAGAATGGGTGGAATTGGATCAGAAAATTCTGGAAAAGGTATTTGTAAATGCAAATTCACCTGGTAAAACTTCACATCTTACTATTGCTGCTGCTACATATCAAAGCAGATCCATTGACTTTGGACATATTGACTTTGTTTTCCTCACTTCAGTTTTGTTTAGGTTTGGTAATGACCACTCTGCTCACGGTAAGACTCCAGTTGAACCTGGTATAACTGACGAGAGTTTAGGGGGTTTGATAAACTGATAAGGAATGGAAGGTAAGGTGGATTAGGAATTGGGAAGAAAATGGTTACACCCACTAGGGAAAAGAAAATTGAGGATTGTGGGTAACCAGTCTGACTTCTTCACTAGTTGGAAATGGAAAAGAAGGGCAGATTTCCTGTATGTTCTGGTCACTCTGCAAAAGCAGGGCAGACTTTCACCCAAAATTTGGTTCATGTTGATGATACCATAGACACACATACCAAGAAGGTATGAAGAGATTTATTTCCTACATAATTGAGGTTTCTGGGGAGAACATGAGGAGAGGGGTCTGGTGTAGGTTTTAATTTTGGTGTTGTTCAGGTGTGGGGCTGGAGTAACAATTCCCATTATGGGTGGGACTTGAATGAGGTGCTAAAGGAAGGAGAAGCCAGGCTTCCTTATCCACTTGTGAGATGTAGGGCATGAGGGGAAGAAGGAGAGTTAAGTTTTCAAGGCTGTTAGCAGTCAAACATTAAAAAAAAAAAAAAAAAAAAAAGAGGAATCAGACTCCTTATACTCTGAACTACAAATCTTTCCAATTCTAAAGTCTCATCTGTTCTTTTGGGAAGGAAGTCCAGGTATTTTTTTTTTTTTTCCTTGCCTCCGATGACAAATTTCCTCAGGATCTTGGAGTTACATTAAAAAATGAAGTCCAGGGGCACCTTGGTGACTCAGTCAGTTAAGTGTCTGCCTTCGGCTCAGGTCATGATCTTGGGGTCCTGGGATCAAGCCCCGCATCAAGCTCCTTACTCAATGGGGAGTCTGCTTTCCCTCTCCTTCCCCCTTCCTCCCCCACCTCCCACCCTCCGCTTGTGCTCTCTGCTCTCTCTCCTGTTCTCTCTCAAATAAATAAATAAAATCTTAAAACAAAAACAAAAACAAACCCAAAACCCACCAACTCAAGACCATTGTCTTGCTTACCTGCTGTAGAGAGAGAACTCCCTGCTCTCTTTCAAGCTTATATAGATAGCTGCTAGGTTCCAGAACAGCCTTGTCTAATGAACTGAACTCCATTTTAGGCATTGCGTTGTTGTCATTGCTTAAGAGGAAGCCTGGAAGCAGTGTTAAAACCCAGACTCTTGGGGAACCTGGGTGGCTCAGTTGGTTAAGTGTCAGCCTTCGGCTCAGGTCATGATCCCAGGGTCCTGTGATCTAGTCCCACATCAGACTCCCTGCTCGTCCTGAAGTCTGCTTCTCCCTCTCCCTCTGCCTGCTGCTCTGTCGACTCATGCTCTCTCTCTCTCTGTCAAATAAATTAATAAAATCTTCAAAAGAAAGAAAGAAAGAAACCCAGACTCTCCACCTGTAAGAACATTCATCCGGAACCCTCCCTAGTTTTCAATGACTCTGCAGTCATTGATGTGGTGTCAGCTGATTTGTGTGGGCCTGGATGGTAGTTCCCAGGGCAAAAAATTCAGAATCTTGCTGGGGAAGGGAGTTCCTCAAAATCTTACTCATTTCTGTGGGTTGAGGAGACAACAATAATCCCATCAGTGTTGGAGAATGCCATGGCCATTCTGAGTAGTCTATGACAATAACTTTATGACATCCTTACTGCATAACCAACACTGAGAACAGCCATTTATTTCAGGTCAGATGCCCACCCTGACCCTCACTGTATTAGAACCCTGAAGATCTAAGTTATTTTAAAGTCCACTGTTAGGTTTCCCAATGTCTAAGTTTTTTAGTTTTTTTTTTTTTTTTTAGGATTTTATTTATTTATTAGAGAGAGAGAGCATGAGTGGGGTGAGTAGTAGAGGGAGAGGAACAAGAAGACTCCCCACTGAGTGGGGAGCTTAACTTGGGGCTTGATCCCAGGACCCTGAGATCATGACCTGAGCTGAAGTCAGATAGATGGTTAACTGACCAAGCCACACAGGCATCCCCAAGTTTTCTAGTCTTATCTGTTGTATGAAAAATAAGTATACTGTCTGTAGTAAAAATTATAATATTTAGATGCTTCTTCAGGGCAGTCTAGATATTTTAGTAAAAACAAAAATTCAGATGCTTTTGATAATGTATAAAGTACATCAAAAAGTCTGCTGGTGTCACATGATAAAACATGAGTATGTGAGATTACTACTTGAGATTAGTAGCTCAAAAAGTGTCTTTAAAGACATGATATTAAGAGGAAGTTGAGGGGGGGCACCTGGGCCGCTCAGTCAGTTAAGCTTCTGCCTTTGGCTCAGGTTATAATATCTGGGTCCAAGGATTGAGCCCACCTTTCGGGGGGATCCCTCCTTAGTGGATCCTTCCGAGTGGATCCCTACTTAGATCCCTCCTCACTGTTTCTCTTTCTCCCTCTGTTCCTTCCCCAACTTGCTCATGCTCTCTATCTCTGAAATATATATATATATATATATATATACACACACACACACACACACACACACACACAGACACACACACACACACACAGACACACACACACACACACACATATATATATACATGTGTGTGTGTGTGTGTGTGTGTGTGTATATATATATATGACTTTTATATTGTTGCCAGCTCTGATTTTTGTTTTCCCTTTGCCTTCAGTAATCTCATTAAAATCACCATCTTTGCAAATGATCCTCACATTAAAATCTCCCATTACTCTGAATTTGCCTTTCTCTCCTTCTGGGACATTGGCTTATTTATCTGAAAGACAAGAAGGAATTAGTCATACAATGTTAGGGAAAGGGCATACCAAGCTAAGATTTCAGCAAGTACATCTTTGTGAAACAAACAAATGTGATGATGCACATAGTTATACTGCAATACAAATGTGGTAAATTTATGGCGGAACACCCTGGGTCACTTTTGTTGGGGTATTTTTCTTACATTATTCTTCAACAAATATATTTGACCACCTATTGGTTTAAGATGATGAACTAGGTACTACAGCTGTATGGATCCTATTCATATGTTGCCATATTCATTCTTGAATTCAAATTTGTGAATAGATATTATTATTTTGGTGCTCACTTACTGGAGTAAAGGTAGTATGAAATTTTATAAGTGGGCTCACTTACAGATATCCTCCCTTAACAACAGAGTATGAATTAAGATGACTGTGTTTAGAACTTTCTCTTCCCTCATGCCCTTATACACACACACATATCCATAAAACAAAGTTTTCACTTATTCAACATGCAGCTTAGTATTTGAAATTGTCTCCAACAAGGTCGTGTAGGTCTTCTGCTGCAGATTTTATACTTCAAAGGATATTATAATTAGTTTGGCTTCTACTCTAAGATTGCCTTTATAAGAACATTCTTTTCTGTTTTGGAATAATATACTGCTTTGATATGATTAATGATGGTCCAGTATTTCCTTCACTATTTCAGTGGAAGAATTAAGCATTTAATATATGGTTTTTCACAAAATGTCCTCATGCGATAGATAGATGCCAAAATTTTGTTCCATGCAATTCTCATTACATATTAAATCAGAAAAGAAAATGTAACTTGGAGAAATAAAAGGAGTCCTGTTTAGTCTTGGTTTTCTGGGTTGGTCTTGTTTTTACAGTAACTTTTATCAGCCCTCTTCACTATCATGAAGCTTGGGAAAGTTTGGGCTATTTCCATTGCTTTTCCTGTTTTCATTTGGGAGATATGCATTGTGGAAAAAAATAAAAGTCTTCTAGAAGTCAAAGGAAGGAGAAAGAGAAGCTTTCCTGAAATTTTGATCATATTTTTTCTAGCCTAAATTTTAAGTAAATTGCAGTATTTTATTTTTGTTTAGATTACATATTTGATTAAAAAGTAATTCTCTGTCAAGCAACAATCAACTATATTTTGTTGATCACGTATTGATTTTTTTTAACTTTTACTGGGTGGCATCATTTTTAAGAAAGGTGTTATTTCTTTTTTTATGTGACATATTAGTCTAGGGTACAATCTAAGAAAATTTCTTCTGATGAATTTTGATTCTTGTCTTCTCTCACATTATGTTCTTATTCAATTATCGTTTAAAGTTTCTTTTTAGTTTTGATAACTTTATTCTTCCCTAATAAACATTTGAACAAAGAGATGTGATATTGAAGATGGAATTAGATAAACTATGAAGAAGTATATTACTGTGCATATGGCACTTTATTATTACTATAAAGACTAAAAGAACATTCTGAAATCTTATTAGGGTATTTTTTTTTTGTTTTTCTTTTTTTTTTTAAAGATTTTATTTTTTTTTATTTATCCGACAGACAGAAATCACAAGTAGGCAGAGAGGCAGGCAGAGAGAGAGGAGGAAGCAGGCTCCCCGCTGAGCAGAGAGCCCGATGCGGGGCTCGATCCCAGGACCCCGGGATCATGACCTGAGCCAAAGGCAGAGGCCTCAACCCGCTGAGCCACCCAGGTGCCCCTTTTTTTGTTTTTCTAATTATGTTTTATATATAGTGTTCTTTAGAAAACATGACAAATAGAATGGTCTCCCAAAGATGTCTACATTCTAATTTATGGAACCTGTGACTATTTGACATTACATGACAAAAGTGAGAAAAATTCAGAAGTTGGGATAGGCTCTATTAGATTATATCTGTCAAATATTAGTTAATCCAATTTGTATTTTGGGAAGAGCTGGATGATAGTCATTTAAACACAAAACTCTCTGGAAAGTCCTTGACATGCCAAACTTTCTAGTTATTCTTATAGATATTGACACTAGATGCATATAGATATTGGATGAACAAATATAAAATAAAAAATGTTGTGTCCTGTCTGTGTTTGGGTGCAGGTGTGAAACTGCCCTCAAGGTTGGGATGATGTGTTGGGGTATTCCTAGAACCGGATAGAACCAAGGTTTTTAAACAAAGTAGTTCAAAGCATGCTAGGGTGGGTGTATCAAACTCAGGAAACTGATGGAATAGAGATTTGCCTCATCTCGGTGTATGTTACTACAATGCATATACCTGCTCAAACCATAATTTGTAAGTCATCCATGATCCACTTCCCTTCCTCTCATATCAAAAATAAGCAACTCCTATAGACTCTCTTTTCAATATTTATTACTCTATTCATTATGTCTCTCCATATTCACTGCTACTACTCTAAAAAATGATAGCTAAGATTTATATTGTGCTTACTACTAAGCACATTCATGAATTAATTCTTACAGTCCTCCTATATTCCCTAATTTTGAGATGATAAAGAATCTAGATAAGTGAAGGGCCAAGTAACTTGCTCAAAATCACACAAAGAGTAAGTGACAGTGAAGTGGTTTGATGGTCTCTTTCCATAGCCTGCACTCAAGCACCCATTATATTCTCTTCCAAGTCCAGGTCTAAGGCACCTCGATGTCTTACTGAAACACCAATACTAATTTCCTTCAGTGGAAATTTATCTAGCAAAATGCTGCCTATAAACATCCCTTTTTAGTTTTAGGGAGTTCTCTACCATGTGGGAAGTGGTTGAAATCACTCCCCTGGTTTTCACTATAGAAACCAAAAGAGCCAGGTTCTTTCTGTCTCATCCTTTGAAAGTTTGAGTAAAGGCATATGACAAAATTTTGACCTTTGACTGATACTACTCAAGAGTTTGAATTTGAAGGGAATTGTGTCCAAAGGCAGGAAAAATTAGTAAAATGTTTATGTCAACATGAAGATATCTAGCAGAGATTTTGAGAGTTTAGCACATACATTGCTGAGTAACCAGTGACAGTGGCATTTGGGAGGGGAACTCACCATATTTTATCTTTATCTTCTTTGGGGTGTGTTTTTTGTCATCCACCCTTTCTTGATTTCTGTTTGGCTTCCATATCTGATCCTCCCGTCTTCTGGATGATTCTGTAGATCACTTGATATTCTTCTAAATAGTTCCTTTCTTGTGCAAGTTAGTCAAAGTCTATTTCTGATGCTTGCAGCCAAGAACCTTAGAAGTTTTACAGCTTCTGCTCTGGATCCACTTGCATTCTCTCCTCTCCTTGGCAGTCAGAGCAGTCTTTTAAAAAGGTTAATTGATATCATTCCTCTTATTAAAAACTCAAAATTGCACTGAGAATAAAATGCAAACTCCTTACCAGGGCTAATGGGCTTACAAAGTCCCAACAATATTTATCCTCCTATCTACATTTCTTACCTATCCCTGTTCTAGTATCTCAGTATTTTTCAGAACTATTCGTTATGATTAGAACACTGCCCAGTACATGGTTCAGTAAATGTCTGTTGAAACAAACTAACATATTAAATAATAGATAAATTTGTTATTTTTGCCAGTACACCTTTCCGATTCTGTCTTTCCATTAGTATTCTGTTCTCACTTCAGGAAAACTATATTTAGAACACTGCCTTGGTAAGAGGTAATACATGCTTCCCATGGAAGCAAAAGGGGCCAGATTCTGTCTCCATTCCCATGAATCCAGGATGAGCAGGTAGTATAGGCCCAGCCATCTAGACCTCATGCCCAGCCTAGGGCATGAGGATAGTTGGAGAATATTGGACTGGCCTCTTTGATCTGTATAAATTTTGCTATGTTTTTTACTCCCTCATCTTCTCTTTCTTAGTTCTTTTCAGTTTTCCAAAGCTCATATTCCAGGTTTCTATTATGTCTGTGAGTCCCTGATATTTTTCCAATAAATTAAAATTTTTTACTTGAAATACAGAGTTAATTTCTATTCCTAACTGCCAAGAACTCCCAATGATAATTACAGCTTAGTAACCCAGGTTTTAGTGGTAAGAAACAGAAAACTCAAACTTAAAAGACCAAGGCATAACCACAGTATAGTCCATTGGATTTATGGCTGGAGATGCTTATAAATGTTATGCAATTAGTTCAGGAAGTTTGGTTCATTAATCAGGGGCATACGCCTGGACCGATACTTTATATTTTGGAAGGAGATCTATACTAACTCTGCCTAGGGAAGTACCATGTCTATGGAAAGACCAATTTTTTTTTTTTTTTCAAAAAAAAAAAATTAGGTGGACATCATGTTTACTGAAGTGGGAGACAAGCACTTGTGTCGGGCTCTAGAGTTCTGTGCCATAAAACACTGTAGAAGAGAATATTCCTTAATTATTAAAGGATATTTGAATGTGTAGTTATGTGTAGTTACACATGTGGTATGCAGTAGGTGGAGTTCACTATAAATATAACCCTATGACATTGTTACAACCCTGGGCTGCACTATATTAGGAAATCCTAATGATACAGAGCAGTTGTCATTCAAATTTGGCAACTCAAAATTGAATGGATTCTTAGTTGGGCCTCAAGCAAAACCCCTAGCTGATTATTTTCTCAAAAATTTAGTTATATTTATTAGAAGTGGGTAGGAGGTTCTGTTGCTGGGGACTTTGCTTATATTCATGATGTTAATTACTGTATTTATTTTTCTACTTTCTCTATAATCAATTCCCTATGATCCATTTTTCACATAGCTGCCAAAGAGATCTTTTAAAAATATAATTTAGATCATGTCATCTTTTTTTAACCCTATAATGACATCTATTGCATTTTCTAAAATCAAAAGCCTTATCTTACTCTGAAAGGACTGACTATATCTACTACTGTACATTTCACTTTCTAATATCTAATCATACTGGTATTCATGAAACATATCAAGCTTATTACTATCTCTCATCTTTTCTTATTCATGTTACCTCTCCCTAGAATGTTATTTTCTCACCAGCCTACCCTTCCTGTATTACATTTCAAATGTCATCTCTTCACCTCTTCATGAATGTCTTTGTAGTTCGTCTTGGTTACCCTTTCTAAAATACCTCCTATTTCATCACTTTCTATGTTTTGCTTTGTTCAAAGCACTTAACACTTTCTTACGCTGTATTTATTTGTTTTCTGTCTCCTATATTGAAGTCTACGCTATTAACTAGGCATTTTGTTTAAGTCATTCACTGAGAAATTCCCTGCATATGGAACTGTACCTCATACAGATTATTAGATAAGTGAATGGAGGTGTTTTCTAGAAGATCAAGGTGAAAATTAGTAAATAATGCTCTAGCTGTTAATAGGGTTGTGGATTTCCTAACAAGTGAGACCAAAGTACAATGGAAAGCCAGAAAGGGGGTGATTTAAGATAATGATCACTTGAATTAGTCTTCCAAATAGATCTCTAATGATTTGTTCTTAGCGTAAGTGATTGGGGCTCCCTGAATTGGAAACAATCTTTGATGTACAAGTGGTCACATAGCCTTCTGTCAGGTCTTAGTTCCACTTGCACCTGCTCTACTTCAGGACCATCCCATCTTAAGCCTAGGCCTTATTAGAAAGCAATTGTAGCTTGAAATTTAGCCAGACCTAGTCTGGGATAGGTACAGAACTCAATTAGCTTGGCTTTTCTGCCAGATTTCACAGCCAAGTCAGTTCATCCTTTGAGCCTCCTGTTAATACTTCTTGGAATTATACCTGTAGTGAAGTATAACTCCATGGCAGTTACTAAGTAAACAACTAAAATGCAGAGGTATAACAAACAACAAGAGATGTAGAAACGCAAAGTAGGAGTGATTAACTGAAGTTATAGTCTTCACAGAAAGGTGATATTTGAGCTTGGGGTTTAAAGATGAATAAAATTACACCAAGGAAAAGTGAAAGAGGGAATGCTAGACATGTGTTAAACAAAGGAACTAAGGTGGGAAATCACTGTATGGGTGATTGTGGTTAGATTGGCATCACTAAGTGATGGAGGAGGGAAGAAGTCAAGGGATCATGGAAGTTGATACTGGAAACATCATGAGGGTCCAGATTATAAATGAGCTTGAAGGTTAAGGAGTTTTGAATTAATTTTAAGTGCAACACAAACTTAATGGTGTTGCTTATTTTGAACATTTTCAATATCAATTTTGTGTCTGAAGCAGCTACTTTTAATATCATTCATTCAATAAATACATATTTATGAAATGCTCACTCTTTCCTAGAAACTATGACAGTAAAGAAAAATGAAAGAGTTCCTTAACATTGAAGATCATATAATAAATAATATATTTTTAATGCTAATCTAGTATTAAATACTTCATCTAGATGCACTGGTCAATTGGGAGTATTCTGGATGAAGTGTTCAATAAATTAAGTCAGAGACTATAATTGTGGTAAAGAGGACTCAGTATAGTCTAATTTCCCTCCCCTTGAACCTGTTATGACACTAGTGGCATAATCAATAGTCTAAAACAGAAATGACCTTCAGGAAATTCATAAACAAGGTCATTGGAATATTTGCAGCTTTCTTTTTTTTAAATTTTTTTGCTTTATTTTTAAAGATTTATTTATTTTAGAGAGAAAGAGCAAGAGAGCAAGTGTGGGGGGGGGCAGAGGGAGAGAGAGAAGCAGACTCCCCACTGAATGGGGAGCCCAATGTGGGGCTTGATCTCAGGACCCTGAGATCGTGATCTGAGCTGAAATCCAGAGTTGGATGTTTAACTGACTAAACCATCCAGGCACCCCTTCATCTTCCTTCTAGACCTTTTGGGATGCTTGCTCTTGGAAATCTAGAAGAGATTTAAGACATTTGGTTACCCTTAAGCCACCATGATGGAAAGACTGTATTGAGTGAACATACAAAGCAACCCTGTGATGATGTAAAGAAGAATTTAATGTTTGGTCAGGCCATAGCTGTCCTCCCAACCAGCCATTAGAGCCAACCCAACTGAAATATGAGGCAATGTGGAATATAAATTATTAGTACTTCCCAGACTTCCCAAATCATACATGCATGAGACATTTTAAGCTACATAAAATACCAGAAGAGTCCTTCAAAACAAAGAGGGAAAGAGGAATAAATTCAAAGTTAAACAGTAATTTCAAGAATAGGAGGGAAAAGGAAAACTTTAGGGCAATCTCTACAGAGGGCACTAATTGTGAAAATATATGGTAGGTTAGTCCAGTTTAAGAGCACAATATCAGGGAAAATAACCATAGAAATATGGAAGAATTGTCATCATAAACTGTTTAACTTACTAAAATGGACAAAAAATGATAGAAGTAGACAAAAGATGTGCATCATCCCAAAATGAAATCATTGAAGAGTTTTATAGAGAACATTAGGATTGAGTGACAAGCACATTTATATATATATATATATATACACACACAAATATATATATTTAATATAAGAAATTTACATATTATATATATATAGATTATATAAATATGTATAAATTATGGTTCTCAATTTTTAAAAAATAATCTTTGAAGACATGAAAATCCCTCATTTTTCTTTTATGAAAACAGATACTATGCTTTGGAAGTAATATTTATATGAGAAATGAAAAGCAAATAAACATGGGATGTAGTTGGATAATAGAAATTTGGAATATTTAAGGGGTCAAAGTTTACTAGGGTGGTTAGATTATGAGTAATAGTTTTCTAGCAATTTTTCTTTGCTGTATTGATATGTTGTTATTTAATTTAAAAAGTTAACAAGGTATAAGAAATGAGAAATTTAGAAAAAAATCTATTTTATTTTCTAAGCATTTAGTACAATTTCATTTTGCTCCAGACAAAACCAGGTTTTCTTCATTGTTAATGCTGGTATTTCCAAGTCTTGCTAGTGTTATTTTCTCTGGAAGATCTGCAAATGTTCTATACATTTTCTGGTTTTGCAAATTTCCTTCAGTTTGCTAATTTTTTTTTGGTGGGAATTTCTTGTGAAATTTCAACAACATTAAAATGTGAAAGTAGGAAAGTTTCTTTATTTCAAGGGCATTTTAAAGAATGACCTTAAATAACATTTTAAATAATATAATTTCTGTGGATAGAAAATGGTGGTAATACTAATAAGTGCAATTGACCTTGATGTAATTCCATTTTATGTAAAATGTTTATTTTCAAAGAGCCTACAGTTCAGCGCATGTTTCTTTAAATGGGTCCACTGTAAAATACTTCAGTAACATGAAATTTGTCTTGTAGTAGCATTCTCCATACTCTTTATATATTTATAACTTGGTTATATTTAATGCTATAATTCCAAAGTTGCCTACTATGAGATTTATTAACAGTTATCAGTAAAGGTAGTTTGACTGTCATCATCTGTATATTTAGTTAACAGCAGAAATATGTATTCATTGAGTGAAAGCATCAATTTCTTAAATTCTTCAAATTATTTGAAACAATATTGATGTTCTTTTTTGTCAAATATTTAGATAATATTTTTATCCTTTATATTGATTTTTTTTCTTAATCAACTATAATATTCTTGATTAAAAGTGATGTCACATATCTAAATAGCAAAGTGATTCATCTGTAAAATTAAGTTTATAAAGTGCTTATTACTATAAAAATGAAGACTAGAAATATTTTCTAAATGTCAACATTTATGCATATTTTATATATATACTTTTAAAAATTTTAACTTTGACTTTCAAGGTAATCATTGATGTCTGTTACTTCCTGTGCCTATTTTTAGGTTCATAGGCTATAGTTTAAAACAAACACAGTGGGGTGCAAATTATTTACATACTGTCAGGGAGCTTGCACTGAATATACGTTTGTGTGAAGGAATAAAGAAGGGTGAAAGAAAAAAGTAAACAGACTCATAAATGACATGAAACTTGATAGTGACAGGTACCAAATAGAAATAATTTTTATTTTTGTCTTATTTTATTTATTAATAGAAATAATTTTAATATTTAGGTAAAATATAAATATTTTCTACCATGCCTGATTATGTTTCTGTTTAATCGGGTCTTTTCAGAATAAATCTTCATCAATATAATTAAATTTCTCAATTTTTTAAATAAGTAAACCCATCGTAAAACAGCATTATTAAAGTTCTAATTCTATAAGTCATATGCAAATGCTATACATAATATTAGATAATGGAATAAAAATAATGATTAATAGTACATAATTTATATTGTATATAAAAGCTTGGATATTTGAAGTATGTTTCTAAAATACAGAAGTTGGTCTCAGGGGTTTTAACCATCAACTTGATTATAAATATACAAATAAGCACATTAACCACAATTATATGATTTAAAAGAAAATTATGCAGGGACTTAAGTTAATTACTCCCAGTTCCTTTTATTTATATTCCTAGTAGTTAGGGGATTTGAGATATTCATCAGTACTTGTGACTTTAGACATACACTAAAACAGAATCAATATTATCTTATTTTGAAATACAACATCTGCTATATTATGTAGTTTGTCCTTCCCAAGAACAAAAATCCATGACTCTTTGCAGCCTTGAAATACTTTATATATTTCATTTTCCCTTTTATTTCATGTTTTTTTTCCTTGTAAAGTTAATCTTTGAAGTTTCAAGGTCTTGTTAAGTTTACTGTTATATAAGATCAAACATGCTTCAAACTACTAAAGTTTTATGCAATCAAAAAAAGATCATCAGTCATTCATTTCCATGATGATGCCTTTTAATGGTATTTTTAGTTACATTACATGGATTTACCAGAACATGAATTTTATAATGACTATTTTAATGTATTTTATGGTGCTTTTCATATGGAATAAAACCTCCTTCTCTGTTAAAGTCAAAGATGTCATTTTTAATTTACTTTACCTATAAAAAGGCACTCACACAACTTTCTGAATAATATTACCTTTTCCACCTTTAATGTAATTATGAAACCTCGCCTTTGCAGTCTTTAACTAGACATTGGATATTTGTGTTTAAATACATTACCACTAAAGTTTCCCTCGTAATTTAATAAATGTGAGTCCCAACATGAATATGACTTTTGTTTTTACTAAAGAAAAAAAATCAAGTTAAAAGTGGGATACCCTGCACATATGGAGAAGATTTTATTGACCCAGCATCAGTTAGCCATGTGTCCTTAGTAGTTTTTCCAATAATTGTAATGGATTTACACTGACTCATCCGCACCCTTTCATCCACTTCTTATTGTGAAGAAGAGAATACACATGCAAGATGGCTGGAATTCTGCATATGATAGTGACAGAACAAGATACAACAAATGTCTGTACAGGGATGCTTATACCTTTATCTGTTTGAAAGTACATTTTTTAATGGATTCTCTTAGTGACATTTTGCACGGAGGAAAATTAATCAGCTTGTTAAGTTGTGCATTAAAAGATATTCAGCTTCCTTAAAAACAAATAATTCATATATGTGTAAGTTTTAACCCTGAGGTTAAGAAACAACCATACAAGTGTAAATGTCCTTTGGGAGGATGTAAGTCAGAGTCAGAGCTAGAGCCCACAGGAGCCCTCAGTCTTGGGGAGAGGCCAAATGAATGGGGGCTGTATGCAGAGACATTCTATTACTGGAATCAACCAAGAAAAAAGAAAACACAGAGTCCAAGATGTGGAAAGTAGAGCAGCCCTATACATTTTAGAAAGGGTTCTTGAAACTTTCTTAAAATCTGACATATGAGGTCGTGTTTGAGTAGGCGATTATTTAATTTTTTTAGGGTTTATTATCTATCTATAATGTTAACACACGATTACCTAAGGGACTTCTTGAAATCACTTCTGCAACTGTATTTCCTTGGAAAGAGTACAGAAATCAAGATGATTTAGCCAAGTGTTGTGGTACTGGGGATAAATGGCAAATTTGCCCTGGTCTGTCAGTGCTGACTGCAAGAATAATTCAGTTCTGAGTGTCACTAATTTTTCACTCTGAGCAAGATACAGCAGGTGTGCTAATATTAATCACATCTGCATGTCACCTGATAGGCTACTTTAGGGGCAGATAAGCCAATAGAGCTCAACTATCCACCTTCAGATACATCCTCTGTGGGCAAGATAGATGAGTGAATAAAAAGGTAACCTTTTGTCCCCTACTTCCAAAGGCAGGAATTAGGAGGAAAAGTAACAACATATGGCTGGTCTCTGGTCCCATTTGTCCCTGTTTATATATCTTTGTAAAATAGGCAATCACAAAGAAATAAGTAAACCATCAAACATACTGCCATGGCCTGGAGGTATCTTTTATAATATTTTGATGTAATTTATTTCCAGAATGTTTTCCTTTATATTGTTGAAGTAGGTGAGATTATTCCTTATTTTATATTTATAATATATTTTTCTGAGTTTTATAATTTTTCATTTTTATTGTATGCATAATATGCCAGTACATGCATATGTTTCATTAATTTTAACCTTTTTTTTTATTTTGAGAGATTTAGGTCAACTTTTTACTTTTTTCTTAGTATGAATATGGTTTTGACAAGCATTTTTGTGAGGAAATCTTTGCATATACAGGCATACCTCATTTTATTACACTTCACTTTGTTGCATTTTGAAGATAATGTAGTGGACAATGAGATTGTTGTTTTCATGTTTACTAACACAATATACATTCTGCAGTCCATGGTTCAAGGAGTAATTTTTACTTTCAGGCTTATTATTGAAGAAATACATTTCAAAATTACTCCCATAGATAGTGCTTCCTCTGAGGGAATCTGTGAAAATTAAATTGAAAACCTACTGGAAAGGATTCATCATTCTAGAAGCCATTAAGAACATTTTTGATTCATGGGAAGAGGTCCAAATATCAACAATCACGGGAGTTTGGAAAGAGTTGGTTCCAACCGTTATGGGTGACTTTGAGGGGTTTAAGATCTCAATGGAGGAAGTAACTGTAGATGTGGTAGAAATAACAAGAGAACTGGAATCATAAGTAGAGTTTGAAGATGTGACTGAATTACCGCAATCTCCTGGTAACTCTTAAATGGATGAGTAGTTGTTTTTTAGAGATGAGCAAAGAAAGTGGTTTCTTGAGATGAATCTACACCTAGTGAAGATGCTGTGAATATTGTTGAAATGACAATGGAGTGTTTAGACTATTACATAAACTTAGTTGATAAAACAGCAACAGGGTTTGAGAGGAATGACCAATTTGGAAAAAGTTCTGTGGGTAAAATGCTATCAAACAGCATCACAAGCTATAGAGAAATTGTTCATTAAGGGCAGAGTCAATAGAAGCAGTACATTTCATTGTCATCTTATTTTAAGAAATTGCCACAGACACCCAACTTTCAGTAACCTCCACCCTGATCAGTCAGCACCATCAACATCAAGGCAAGACCCTCCGCCAGCAAAAAGATTATGACTTGCTGAAGACTCATAAGATGGTTAGCAGTTTTAGAAATATTTTTCAATTAAGATACATACATATATATATATATATATATGTATATTACCTGTATTCTCCTCTAGGATTATGATGGTTTCCTGTCTCACTTTATGTCTTCCATGCATTTTGATTTTTCTTGTGTGTGTCTCATGCAGGAAAGTGGTCCAGTTTCATTCTTCTCTGTGTTGTTGTGCAATTTTCCCAACACTGTGTTGAAGAGACTGTCTTTTTCCATTGGATTTTTTTTTTCTGCTTTGTCAAAGATTAGTTGACTATATAATTGTGGGAACATTTTGGGTTTTCTGATCTTTTCCATTGATCTATGTGTCTGTTTTTGTGCCAGTACCATCCTGTCTTAATGATTACGGCTTTATAATCGAGCTTGAAGTCTAGAATAGTGATGCCTCCAACTTTGCTTTTCTTTCTCAAGATTGCCTTTGCTATTTGGGGTCTTTTGTGTCCATACAAATTTTAGAATTGTTTGTTCTAGCTCTGTGAAAAATGGTAGTGGAATTTGATAGGGATTGCATTAAATGTGTAGATTGCTTTGGGTAGTAGAGACATTTTAACAATATTTGTTCTTCTAATCCACGAGCATGGAATAAATTTCCATTTCTTTGTGTCATTTTTTATTTCTTTCACAAGTGTTCTGTAGTTTTCCTTGACATAGGCTGTAGCAACTTCTTACCAGACATGTCTCTAGATGAAAAGGAAACAAAAGCAAAAATGAACTATTGGTACTTTGTCAAGATACAAAGCTAGTGCACATCAAAGGAAATAGTCAACAAAACTGAAAGGCAACCTATGGAAAGAGAGAAGATATTTGCAAATGACATAGCTGATAAAGAATCAGTATCCAAAATCTGTAAAGAATTTATCAAATTCAACACCCAAAAACAAATAATCCAGTTAAAAAAATGGGCAGAAGACATGAGCAGACATTTTTCCAAAGAAGACATACAAATGGCCAATGGACACATGAAATGATGGCCAACATCATTCATCATCAGGGAAATACAAATCAAAACCACAATGAAATACCACCTCATACCTGTCAGAATGGCTAAAATTAACAACATAGGATCCAACAGATGTGAGGTTACAGAGAAAAGGGAACCCTCTTACAATGTTGGCAGGAATGCAAGCTGGTGCAACCACTCTGGAAAACAGTATGGAGTTTCCTCAAGAAGTTAAAAATAGAACTACCCTACCACCTAGCAATTGCACTACTACTTATTTATCCAGAGGATAAAAAAATACAGATTCAAAGGGGCACATGTGCTGTGATAGTTATAGCAACATTGTTAACAATAGCAAATTATGGAAAAAACCCAAATGTCCATTGAGTGATGACTGGATAAAGAAGAGGGTGGGATGTGTGTGTGTGTGTGTGTGTGTGTGTGTGTATAGTGAAATATTACTCAGCCATCACAAATTATGAAATCTTGCCATTTGCAATGACATGGATGGAGCTAGAGTGTATTATGTTAAGCAAAATAAGTCTATCAGAGAAAAACAAAAACAAATCATTTCACTTATATGTGGAATTTAGGAAACAAAACAGATGAACATGGGGGAAGTAAGTATAAAAAGAGAGAGGAAGGCAACTCATGAGAGAATTTTAACTGTAAGAGAACAAACTGAGTATTACTATATGGGCTAAATTGGTGATGGATATTAAGGAATACACTTGTGATGAGCCCTGGGTGTTACATGTAAGTGAAGAATCACTAAATTCTACTCCTGATACTACTATTACACTATATATTAATTAGTTAGAATTTAAATTAAAACTTAAAACAGCAAACAAAAAGACACATACATTTTTTTTAGAGACAAGGCTATTGTACACTTAGTAGACCACAGTATAGTATAAACACAATTTTTATATGAACTGGGAAACCAAAAAATTCATTTGACTCACATTTTTGTGATATTCAATTTATTGTGATAGTCTGGAATTGAACTCATGATATCTTATATAATATAAAGTATATCTCCCCCATCACAGATGAAGTCTTACAAGTGAATGTACTTAGGTCAAAATGCAAGAAAATGCTTAAAGTTGTTAATGAAAATTGCCAAATTGCTTTTCATAATGTTGATTTTACTTCCATTCCTCCAAGCAGTGTGTGAAAGTGCTTGTGGGACGACACCCAAGGAAACACCTTGTTAAAAGTTTGATGCCTGAAGCAAGAGGGACCAGAATGTTCACACATTCTGTTAAAAATAGACAGAAGGCTGAGACATTTTGGCATAAAAGCCCGTCCACTTCCAAATACGTAGATCCAAGGCAGCCTGAGGCCTTCTAAAGCCAAAACTCATTGCTTATGCAATCAGCTGTGCATGGTCCAAGGCAGAGACTGAGTCCCACAGTCTGGGAACATCAGTATGAGTGTGAAATAATGTGCTCTCTCAAAAATAAAGTCATATATGGATTGTTACCATAGTACCTATGCATTATCAAGTGTTACACCTAAATTTTTTCCCCCTATACCAGATTAACACTTTTTACATCAGTTAATGAAGGAATGTTTTAAAATATTGCCTGGACATGTGATGACTTCCAGCAGATTATTTAGCAGTCGTGGTTTCATTCTCCTTGTCTAGAGAACCTACATATTTACCTAACTAGTTAGGTAGTTATGTTGTTATTCTACATAAAAAGTAGGGAGTCATAGAGGTTAAAGTTCTGATAACATTAGTTTTAACTGTGGAGAGTTTTAGTATTAAATATGAAGTAAACTAAAACATTAAATAAAGATAAAATGGACACGAAGTAGGCTGAAACTTGTGGAATGGTTTTGACTCTCAGAAAGAGCAGTTCCTTATTTTAACCTATTTTTAGCATAACTATTAGCTAGTCTTGTTTAGATGAGCACTGAACTAAAAGAATGTAAAAGAAAGTATCAAAATTTAGGTCATTCAGAGGTAGTATAAATATATTATTAAAAATTGTGCCCAAAATGTATTATTCTGGTAACAAAACCACTGATTTCATGTAAGTCTATTGGTTGGCTTTCTTCCACTCTGTCAATACATTATCTCAAGAATACATCATGCAGGGGCACCTGGGCGGCTCAGTGGGTTAAAGCCTCTGCCTTCGGCTCAGGTCATGATCTCAGGGTCCTGGGATCGAGCCCCGCATTGGGTTCTCTGCTCAGCGGGAAGCCTGCTTCCTCTTCTTTCTCTCTGCCTGCCTCTCTGCCTACTTGAGATCTCTATCTGCCAAATAAATAAATAAAATCTTTTAAAAAAAACTTTAAAAAAAGAATACATCATGCATAAATAAAGTAGTGCTTTTGCATGAAAATATGGTTAGGGAAGCATCCTTGAAATTACTCCTTAGTATATTTTTTTATTTATTTTTGGGTTCTTTGCTACTTGTGGATTATAAATTATTTATACTGTTATATTTTAATAAAAATCAATGTAAAATTTAAGGTTTTTTTTTTGTTATAGTGCTAATCTACTATGCCAGAATGTGCTCAATGAAGAGACTTCTTATTGCTTAATCTTCAATTCAGATTAAACCTTCATCAATATTTGAAGACACAAAATTCCTGGCAAAAGTCCATTTTGGGGAAGATGCATATCAAATTCTGCTCATGGGTTTGGGTATCAGTTACAAATATTAGAGAATTTAACTCAAAAATAGTTTTTTTAAAAGATTTTATTTATTTATTTGACATAAAGATAACAAGAAAGGGAACACAAGCAGGGGAGTATAAAAGGAGAAGCAGGCTCCCCACTAAGCAGGAAGCCTAATGAGGGCTCAATCCCAGGACCTGGGTTCATGACCTGAGCCAAAGGCAGATAGATGCTTAACCAACTGAGCCACACAGGCACCCACAAATAATTTTTAAAATGAAATATTTTTTTCAAAATTGTAACATAATCTGATTTTCTTTCCCTTATAGCCACATCTGAACAGGTATTGAAAAAGAAAATAATATATCTATCATATATTCAATTAAATGCCAACAAAGTACAGAATAATTATCTTCACAATCACTCTATAGACATTCTTTATTCATAGTTTACAATACTCTTTCCTTTCCTTATTTTTTTCTTCTAATAATAGAGTAAATAGTAAAATAAATGCATACTAAAATTATCTCTGTTACTGTATTGTTTTCAAATAAAAAGTGTATATTCATGATATTGTATTTTTCTCTTTTTATAACCAAAGTAGTAACATATATGGATGTGAAGTGTAGTCAAAAAGATAATTATAAAGTAAATTAAAAAGTTAATTTCTCTATAATCAGTTGTATATGTATTCCCTGTTGATTTATCAGCAAGGAGTAAAAATCATAGGGATAAATAATTTGTCTCGCATTAGGTAGGATTCTGTTAATTCTGAGTTCCTTTCTAACTCTAACATTGTACTATATAAAGAGAAGGGTATAATACCGACCCAGATCAAAGAGTTAAGTAACAGTCCCCTGATATGTTGATCACATATCAGGCTTCCTGCTAAGCATTTTCTTTCTCATTTCATCCTCATTTCATCCTCATTTAATCATCACAATGATTAATTTTCTTATTCTTTTTAAAATTTGATAGAAAAATTAATATTATTCTCTTGCATCTATTTAAATTATTTCTTTAAACTTCAGCAGTGATATGGGCTTTTAGTATTTTTAACTTACATTTAGCTTGATTAACTACAAAAACTATTTTAACAACATTAAAAATATGCTGGGTATCATCTATATATCAAATACTATGCTAGGCACTAATGATTATAGTATGATCAAATTGTACACAATTACTAATGATGGCTGCAAAATATACTTCAGCTTCTTACAGTGGCCAAAACAAGGAGAATAAAATAGTTATTATAATGAATATGTTCGTAATATAAACAAGGCAAATAACTTTTCCTGGTGTTAATTTTAGTGAATTGTGACATTAACCCAATTCTTTTTTTTTTTTTTTTAAAGATTTTATTTATTTATTTGACAGAGATCACAAGTAGACAGAGAGGCAGGCAGAGAGAGAGAGGGGGGGGGAAGCAGACTCCCTGCTGAGCAGAGAGCCTGATGTGGGGCTCGATCCCAGGAACCTGAGATTATGACCTGAGCTGAAGGCAGCGGCTTAAACCACTGAGCCACCCAGGTGCCCGACATTAACCCAATTCTTCACCTCATTCTTTTTTTTTTTTTTCTTTTCAGCGTAACAGAATTCATTGTTTATGCACCACACCCAGTGCTCCATGCAATACATGCCCTCCATAATACCCACCACTTGACTCCCCCAACCTCCAACCCCGCCCCTTCAAAACCCTCAGATTGTCACCTCATTCTTTATGGTTCCTATAACTATGCCTTTTACCTAGTAACTTTATAGAGTCTTTTCACTCTGGGTTAACATTCTTTTCTATTCCTTGACTCTGGATTCAGAGCTATTTGGTCAATGGTATGTTAATGTATATGAAACAAGCAGTCTTGAAACATGCTTTATTTTATCGGGCATCCTGTAGTCTTACACACCTGCTGTTGAAAGAGAAGACATGCCTGTGTTAGCCTTATAATCCCAATAGGAGAATGTGAGCAACAACTAAGTCATTGCTGCATAATATCACTGAGTTTTGGAGTGGTTTGTTAATCAACAATAGCTAATTTGTACAAAAATCTTGAGATAAATTTCTCAGAAGGCAAAATGAGGGTTACAGTTAAATGATCTTTACACAGTGGTCACCTAGGTGGCTCATTTAGTTAAGTGTCTGACTCTTGATCTCAGCTTGGGTCTTGGGTCTTGGTCTCAGGGTTTTTATTTTGAGCCCCAGAGTTAAAAAACAAGCAAACAAACTTTACACAGGACTTTTCTGTATTCTAACTCATTATTTTCCTCTAAAAAATATCAGTGATGTATGCAAAACAAATTGATGTTAACACCCAGTTTGCCAAATTTAGTTTCATTCCAGATGAGTGACTGGTAGTACAGATAGGCATAATAAAAGTGTTACTGAAGTATTGTAATTCTCAAAGATCATCCTCTTTCCCAGTTTTTTTTTTTTCCTTCTCCAATTCCCTTGCCATACATTAGCCATAGTAGTCATTTTATCTTGTCAGTTTCCTGCTAAACTCTTATTTGCTCTTTGGCTAAAGTTTAACATTCTTAACATGGTGTATAAGGTTTTACATACCTTCTACATCCTGCTTAGTTTTCTAGTTTTATTTTATATCCTGCTGCTTCTTTTACAAGCTGTTCTTCTGCCATACTACACTTCTTTTCCTTTCTTTCTTCCTAGCTGTTCTCTTTCTGATCCCTGTGACTTCCTCAGCACTGTTCCTTCCAGCCAGGATGCACACCACTCCATTCTTTGCCTAATTTTTATGCATTTTTTCGTTTTCAGCTTAGAAATCAGTTCCTTTGGGAAGACTTCTTTGATCTCCTAGTTTGAGTTAGATCCTCTTCATTTAGGACAGAATACTTCCTATTACTATCAGTTGTCATACTATAAGCAATTATTAGTTTGCTTACCTCTGTCAGAGTACCCTGCAAATTTGTTTATTGCATTCTGAAGTATTTGTGTGGGCCTGGCAAGTTGTGTGTACTGCAAGTTCCTGAATAAGTAACTTTGTTTAACTTCTATTAGTCTCTCTAAAATGGGACATGTGAAATAGACTGGTAAAATAAGACTAGTCTAAATAGGACTAGTAAATGCCCCAAGCCGTCAGCCCCTTTGACCATTCATTCATACTTAGAAACCTAAAAGTTATGGTTTGAATGCTCTGTAGTCTGTTTCCCAAGGATACATGTATCATTTTGCAAAACTTGAGACAATTTGATTCATTAAACCAGTCTACAAAATTTTATATCATTTATTCTTGATGAATTAGTCGCATTATTAATGAACCATATAAACCAAGTATTGTTTTGAGTTCTTCAAGCATTGTCTGTCTCCATACTGTGTTTGACTGACTCATGCATGTTACTCACCAATATAATCATTTTCAGCACTTTCTTTAATTGACTTTTATTTTCATGTGTCTGTGTATAATTTTGTTGTTGTATTTGTGTGAATATTGTGTGGTAAGGCCAACCAATATACATTTATTTGTATTTTGTGTCTATTTTATATTAAGTTAACTTGAAAAACCTTATGGTAAAGTCATTTCTTAGTGTTTGTTGGAAACAAATACATAAATAGTTTAAAGCTGTCTCTCTATACAGAATTCTTTGAGGAACTAAATAAATATGTGTATCTATATCACCTTCCCTCCTTCCTTCCTTAGGCAGTATTTCTCCTGAGGAGCTGGGGAGAGGAAGTAGAAATCTTGTTGCATTTGTTTTATTTTTCCTGGGGAACAAGACATGTAATAACGCTGTCTTACGATGTTGCTTGTAGTCACACAAATATAAACTGCTGACTAAAGGATAGGGATAAACCATTCATGGACCTGAGTGCTTGGACCTTATTAATAAACATTGAATCTTTTTTATTTTGTAGACCTTTGTGGCCATATAATTCAGATGTAAATGATAACAAAGGCTAATTTTTGAGGAGCAAATAGAATTACATCCCACATGCACATCCCATGTGCATCGATTAAAAAGCCAGATGTTAAGAACAGATGTCAATGAGCTATTTTTCATATGCCATGGCTTACAGTTATGAACTCTCCATTTATCACCTCAGATGGGAACAGTTAATTTGACAGTGAGTGTTTTGGTTATTAGCCAATTTCATATGGGTTCTTGGATTTTTGATGTCTGACGTACAGATAAAAGACTTACAGTGGAAGCACTGTTAACCTGATTTTTGTGCCTTTGAGTTTACCAACACATATAACGCAATGGACATGAATGTTCCTCCTGGTGAATAAGCATAAATCCAGTGTTGGAAAATAAATAATGCAAATGTTATGACTGAAATACAGAATGATTAATCCAGCTGTAAGTTCCAAATAACCAAAAGTCAGAGGCTTGCACAGGTGTTTGGCTAACTGGGTTTTGCTTATTTCTTGTATGTGATTGTAATAACAATATCCACTAAAATTGTTTTCACGATGTTTGTATTAAACATGTTTCTAGAATTGGTTTCAAAATTTTGTCCTACTATGAAATAATTTTCATACATAGAGAATACCATATTACAAATCGTTTTTTAACTATTTGACATAATAAATCCTTTTAAGTCAGCCATTTATTGTATTTGGCTAGAAAACTTAAGTAACAGACAAGATAGCAGGATAATAATATTTTTTAAAAATGTGTATGGACAATATTTGAAAGATTAAAAAGATTTAGCATATATTATATCATTGTATTTTTATATCAACTTTGTGAGTTAAATTGTTATTTTTATTTTATCGTTCCCAAAGTTGTAAAGGATGGATATGGGATTTATCTTTTTTCTATTTTCTATTCTAGTTTTATTTCTGCTACCCTTCACTACCTTTCCTCCAATTCAGATCTCAAAAAATATTTACTTGAATCCGGAGGTTGAAAATGGATTAGATTCTACTCTAGGAGATCTGACCATATTGTAAACAACTGAAGCTCTTTTCACATCTTTACATAAACTGATGATTTTGAAAAGTGCAATAGTAATGGGCTTAAATGACTTACACTTAACCAACTGCTAGATTAACTGAAGCTCCATTTTCTCTGTGAACATATTGATTAGAGCCCATAGCACATTGATACTTCTGCATTTCTGCTGCTATTACTTTAATTCTATGCTGAGTATGCATCAGTAGTGTCTTTTCAAAACTCTTTGCATCAATTCCATCTGTTATATTAATGAAATGTAATTGAATATTGTGTAAGTCATTGAAAGATAAAACAAAACAAAAAATAATTGCTTCTATGAAAACTAAATGGCATGGTCTGAAAGATTAAATATCAGTTAGTTGCAAACTTAAATGTGTACCTGAAAATGTATAAGATTGTTGAGGGGGGGTGGTGCGCCTGGGTGGCTCAGTGGGTTGAGCCTCTGCCTTTGGCTCAGGTCATGATCCCAGGGTCCTGGGGTGGAGCCCCGCATCGGGCTCTCTACTCAGCAGGGAGCCTGCTTCCCCCTCTCTCTCTGCCTGTTTCTCTGCCTACCTATGATCTCTCTCTGTCAAATAAATAAATAAAATCTTAAAAAAAAATTGTTGAAGGGGGGATTATGAAATTCTAGGAGGATTTTGAATTCAAATTGCTTTGAAATTTTTTTTTACAAATTCTAGTTTCTCTTCAAAGAATCTCAAACTGGCAGTAGTAGATGGTTCATTTCAGATGATTGATTCAAGAAAAATTATGGAACCTACAAATTGTAGACCTATTCTTCAGGAAATGGCCTTATTCCTTCAATAAAGAATAAGCAAGTTAAGTTAAAGTTGCTGCGTTGTAAGTTAAAGTTAAATGTTTAAGTTATGGCATTACTATTTTTATGATTTCCAGATTTAACTTCCTTTTACAATGATCTTACCATTGACTGATTTCAAGTGTGCCAGATATGAGGGATTCAGTTGTTCCTAATACCTAATATTAGTTCATTAAATATCAGCTGCCTAACCTAGTGTCCAAGTCACAGTAATGTTTGTTCCTAGAGACCCAACATATTCTGTCAAAGATGTTGGGTCTATCATGTAAAATATGCAAAATGTGGAATCTGCACTGTTTGTGGTAGGCAAAGAATGGAGAAACTTCTGTGTGATGTGAAGAAACATATCACTACCTCAACAACCAACAAAAGCAGTAAGTTTCTCAGGATTCTGACATAGCATTCTGGTTCCTAGAAGTTCTTGCTGTGCCTTGGAGTTGAGCTTTCTGTTTGTCAAGTGAATGGAAGGGACAGACAATGAGGGGAGGTTTCTCATGTGTGAATCCATCCTCAGATCTTAGAAAAGGATGGATGTAGTATGGTGATAATAATATCACCATATTATAAATGGGCTCAAAGATAAATGGGCTCAAAGTAATTATGCCAGTGAGTATTCTGGCTGAAGTGTTCGTTTTTAATATTGCACTTTCATGTAAATATTTCTTTTAAACACTTTTTCAGGCTAAAGATTTGAAAAACCTTTGGTTAGGATAAACAAAACGATAGTAAAAATACTTTCACACTCAATGAAACTTAAATGCACACACAGATATTTTATATCAACCCTGGTTAAATTTCCTAGAACACATAATGTTCAATAATACAACTAAAACATCTGTTTTGGTCTTTCTGGCACCTAGATATATTTCAGAGAAATGTTCAGTTTTGCACACAGATATTAATGACAATTACTAGAGGGCCTAAAAATTTGGATTATTTTCTTAATTTAAATTTGGCTTTCTTTAAATTCTATAATTCTATTTTATGATCCAGATAAATATGACCTTGAAAGGGAAAACATGTATCTTAAAATAAAATGTAACACCCATAAGTTCTTGGGTTTTGTTATTTCATCTGCAGTCCTGCAAAACACATTCCATTTCCATCCACAAGTTAATTTTTTAAAGTTATCTTAAGAATGTTATCTGCATGAAATTTTCAGTAACTACAAAGTAACTGGAAATTTCTCTAAAGATATTATGATTAAATTACCAGCAAAATTCTTATGTGCTTGGAATTTCAAAATGATCTGGAAAAGCACCAAAATATTCTTTGTCATCAAATCTGTGTTTATAAAGTACAGCTAGACACATTTCTTTCTGTGCTTTACATTTCTTTGAACAGAAAAATTAAGTGTATCTATATGCATAGGTAATGAGGCCATATTGACTGGATTGACCCAGCCTGGGAAGGAATAATATTCGTCAAGAAAAACAGTTTTTTTTTTCCTTAGAATTTTGCTATTGTCTACTAATTTTATCAAAATGTTCAAAAAATGTATTTGCCAAGAAAACCTGAGTTCTTAGAGTGGTTCAGTGTTTTGTTTTGTTTTTTCCTACTTCTTTTTAAGATTTATTATCTTTTAGAACAGTTTGTTTCACAGCAAAATTGAACAAAAGGTATAGAGATTTTCCCTCTACCTCTTGCCTACACATGCATAGCCTCCCTCATTATGAACATCCCTTACCAGAAGAAACATTTGTTACAGCTGATAAATCTACACTGATACACCATAAAAAAGTAGTTCCTTTTTATGCATTAAGTTTTGAGAACATAGTGTGTGCCTCATATTTAAATGGAATCTTGAAAATTTATGAAAACTACATTTGATGGGTTCCTGTGTGGCTCAGTCTGTTAAGTGTCCAACTCTGGATCTCAGCTTAGGTCTTGATCTCAGGATCATGAGTTCAAGACCCATGTTGAGCTCCACACTGGGCATGGGGCCTACTTAATGACAACAAAAACAAAAAGCATAACAAAACAAAACAAACTACATGTGATAATTAAAAATATTTTTGAGGCAAAGTTGGGTGAATAAAGTACTGAATATGCTTTCCTTTGGCTTTAACATTAAATCATCATACAACTTCTGAGATACCTTCTAGGTTTATTTGGGTTAAATTTATCAAAAATTATCTCTTTGGACAATATAGAACTAGTCTTTTGAGTTATTTCTGTTGTTCATAAGGACGATTGTAGACTCATAGCTTCCATTGTCTTCTTAACAGGAAATCTCCATCAGGTGTGCTAAACATCTATAATATTTTAAGGGAGTGTGAACACATTTGAAAATGTATGCAGAGCAACCAAGAGATTAAGGAGTTTAGAGACTAGATTATATCTAATTATCAAAGGAACTGGGCATATTTCCTGTTGATAAAACTGCTTGGGAAGAAGGCATGCCATGAAATATCTGGAGGGCTCTCATTTAAAGTGAAGATTAGACTTACTGTTTACAGCTCTAAAGGCTGAGGGAACCAAGCAAAAAGGGAATACAAAGGGAAACAGATTTTGATTTAAAAATCATGACATTCGTAAAATTAGGATGATCCAAAAATTGGAAAAAATACTTTGTGAGATTGTTATGTATTTCCTTTTGTGGTATGAGAACATACAGGGCAAAATTTCTATTTTTTTTTAAAAAAAAGTTAGGGTGTGTTTTATGGAGGGACACCTGGGTGGCTCAGTTGGTTAAGCTGCTGCCTTCAGCTCAGGTCATGATCCCAGGGTCCTGGGATTGAGTCCCGCATCTGGCTCTTGTACAGCAGGGAGCCTGCTTCTCTCTCTGTCTCTGTCTGCCACTTTGCCTGCTTGTGCTCTCTTTCTATGACATATAAATAAATAAAATCTTTAAAAAAAAAAAAAAAAGGTGTGTTTTATGGTCCAGGATGTGGTCTTTCTTGGTGACAATTCCATGAGAGCTTGAGAAAAATTGATATTCTGGGTGCTGAGTGGCTCAGTTGAGTGCTGAGTTGGTTAAGCATCCAACTCTTGATTTTGGCTCAGTTCATGATTTTAAGGTTGTGAGACCAAGCTCTGTTACCCGCTCCATGCTGGGCATGGAGACTGCTTAAGATTCTCGCTCTCCCTCTCCCTCTGCCCCTCCCTATCCACCTTTTCTCTCTCTCTTTCCCTCTCTAAGTGAGAGGTGGGGGGAGAGAGAAGAATTTATATTCTTCTCTTAATGGCTGGACTTGGGCAATTAGACCAAATTGTTTGATAGTGATGGTCAGATCATCTACATCCTTAGTAATTTCCTAACTGTTCTATCAACTACTACCAGAAGGATATTGAAGTCTCCAACTCTAATAGTGAATTTGTCTATTGCTCATTTTAGTGCTATACGTTTTTGAGTCATGTACTTTAATATTTACTTATTAGATGCATGCAGGTATAAGACTGTTATGCCTTCTTGATAAGTCTTTGTCCTCTTTGTCATTATGTCATCCCTGTCTTTATCTTCCTTGTGTTGAAGTCAACTTTGAAATTAAAATGGTTACTCCAGCTTTCTTTTGATTAGTGTTATCATGCTATATTTTTCTCCATCTGTTTACTTTTAATCTATTTAAAGTCAGTTTCTTGTAGACAACATACAGTTAAGTCTTAGTAATTAGACATAATGGTGATCATTTTTCAGTGTAGACCAATATTGAATCATTATGTGTACATCTGAAACTCATATAATATGCCAATTATATCTCAATTTAAAAAATATAAAAATAACCCCATGTAGTTGAGTATTGCCTCTTAATCCACTCTGACAATCTGTGCCTTTTACTTAGTATATATAAATCATTCACTTTTTTCTAGTTTTATTGAGATATAATTGGTATACATCACAATATAAGTTTAAGATGTATAGCATGACAGGTTTACGTATTTGGTGGAATTATTATGGCATGTTTAGTTAACATCTATTACCTTATATAGATACAATAAAAAGAAAAAAAATTCTCCTTGTTATGAGAACTATTAGGATCTACTATCTTAACAAGTTTCCTTTGTATTATACAACAGTATTAACTATAGTCATCATCTAGTACATTACATCCTTAGTACTTATTTATTTTATAACTGAAAGTTGTATCTTTTGACAACCTTCCTCCAATTCCCCTCCCCCAACCCTCCACCTCCAGTTACCACAAATCTGATCTTTTTTTTCCTATGAGTTCAGTGTGTTTTGGTTTTGTGTTTCAGATCCCACATATAGGTTTCTTATGAAAATGTTTTCACATTTCTTGTCTCCTATCCCTTGTGACATTGCTGTTCTTCATTATATTTATCCATCTAATACATTGTTACCATTTTTACTTCAAACAAATAATTATGTTTTTGATCAGTTAAGAATAAAAAATGAAAGATTTTATATTACTATCATTTGTTCTTCCCTACTGTTGTTAATTTCTTTATGTAGTTTTAGGTTGCTATATCACTTTCATTCTCCATGAAGAATTTTTTAGGGTGGCTCAGTGGGTTAAGCCTCTGCCTTTGGCTCGGGTCGTGATCTCAGGGTCCTGGGATGGAGCCAGGCATGGGGGCAGGCTCTCTGCACAGCAGGGAGCCTGTTTCCTCCCCTCTCTGCCTGCTTCTCTGCCTACTTGTGATCTCTCTCT